>NC_059198.1:60867893-61475565 GCF_020615455.1 Coregonus clupeaformis | reverse complement strand
CATGAAATCCAAATAAAAATCAATTTAAATTACAGGTTGTAATGCAACAAAATAGGAAAAACGCCAAGGGGGATGAATACTTTTGCAAGGCACTGTACTGTGTGGATGGAAAATAAAGATACCCAAAATGAAATAATGTGGGGTATAGAGTGTGCAAACAGATACAAGAGTGTGCAAAGCTGTCATCAAGGCAAAGGGTTTCTACTTTGAAGAATCTAAAATCTAAAATATATTTTGATTACTACATGATTCCATATGTGTTATTTCATAGTTTTGATGTCTTCACTATTATTCTACAATGTAGAAATAGTAAAAATAAAGAAAAACCCTTGAATGAGTAGGCGTGTCCAAACTTTTGACTGGTACTGTATGTACAGTTGAAGTCGGAAGTTTACATACACCTTAGCCAAATACATTTATACTCACTTTTTCACAATTCCTTAAATTTAATCCTAGTAAAAAATCCCTGTTTTAGGTCAGTTAGGATCACCACTTTATTTTAAGACTGTGAAATGTCAGAATAATAGTAGAGAGAATGATTTCTTTCAGCTTTTATTTATTTCATCACATTCCCAGTGGGTCAGAAGTTTACATACACTCAATTAGTATTTGGTAGCAAATCAAATCAAATCAAATTATATTGGTCACATGCGCCGAATACAACAGGTGCAGACATTACAGTGAAATGCTTACTTACAGCCCTTAACCAACAGTGCATTTATTTTAAACAAAAAAAGTAAGAATAAAACAACAACAAAAAAGTGTTGAGAAAAAAAGAGCAGAAGTAAAAATAAAGTGACAGTAGGGAGGCTATATATACAATAGAATAAAGTGACAGTAGGGAGGCTATATATACAGGGGGGTACCGTTGCATAGTCAATGTGCGGGGGCACCGGCTAGTTGAGGTAGTTGAGGTAATATGTACATGTGGGTAGAGTTAAAGTGACTATGCATAAATACTTAACAGAGTAGCAGCAGCGTAAAAAGTATGGGGTGGGGGGGCAGTGCAAATAGTCCGCGTAGCCATGATTAGCTGTTCAGGAGTCTTATGGCTTGGGGGTAGAAGCTGTTGAGAAGTCTTTTGGACCTAGACTTGGCACTCCGGTACCGCTTGCCGTGCGGTAGCAGAGAGAACAGTCTATGACTAGGGTGACTGGAGTCTTTGACCATTTTGAGGGCCTTCCTCTGACACCGCCTGGTATAGAGGTCCTGGATGGCAGGGAGCTTTGCCCCTGTGATGTACTGGGCCGTACGCACTACCCTCTGTAGTGCCTTGCGGTCAGAGGCCAAGCAGTTGCCATACCAGGCGGTGATGCAACCAGTCAGGATGCTCTCGATGGTGCAGCTGTAGAATTTTTTTGAGGATCTGAGGACCCATGCCAAATCTTTTTAGTCTCCTGAGGGGGAATAGGCTTTGTCGTGCCCTCTTCACGACTGTCTTGGTGTGTTTGGACCATGATAGTTCGTTGGTGATGTGGACACCAAGGAACTTGAAGCTCTCAACCTGTTCCACTACAGCCCCGTCGATGAGAATGGGGGCGTGCTCAGTCCTCTTTTTTTTTCCTGTAGTCCACAATCATCTCCTTTGTCTTGGTCACGTTGAGGGAGAGGTTGTTGTCCTGGCACCACACGGCCAGATCTCTGACCTCCTCCCTATAGGCTGTCTCATCGTTGTCGGTGATCAGGCCTACCACTGTTGTGTCGTCGGCAAACTTAATGATGGTGTTGGAGTCGTGCCTGGCCATGCAGTCATGGGGTGAACAGAGAGTACAGGAGGGGACTGAGCACGCACCCCTGAGGGGCCCCCCGTGTTGAGGATCAGTGTGGCAGATGTGTTGTTACCTACCCTTACCACCTGGGGGCGGCCCGTCAGGAAGTCCAGGATCCAGTTGCAGAGGGAGGTGTTTAGTCCCAGGATCCTTAGCTTAGTGATGAGCTTTGAGGGCACTATGGTGTTGAATGCTGAGCTGTAGTCAATGAATAGCATTCTCACGTAGGTGTTCCTCTTGTCCAGGTGGGAAAGGGCAGTGTGGAGTGCGATAGAGATTGCATCATCTGTGGATCTGTTGGGGCGGTATGCAAATTGGAGTGGGTCTAGGGTTTCTGGGATTATGCTGTTGATGTGAGCCATGACCAGTCTTTCAAAGCACTTCATGGCTACAGACGTCAGTGCCACGGGTCGGTAGTCATTTAGGCAGGTTATCTTAGAGTTCTTGGGCACGGGACTATGGTGGTCTGCTTGAAACATGTTGGTATTACAGACTCAGTCAGGTACATGTTGAAAATGTCAGTGAAGACACTTGCCAGTTGGTCAGCACATGCTCGGAGTACACGTCCTGGTAATCCGTCTGGCCCTGCGGCCTTGTGAATGTTGACCTGCTTAAAAGTCTTACTCACATCGGCTACGGAGAGCGTGATCACATAGTCGTCCGGAACAGCTGGTGCTCTCATGCATGCTTCAGTGTTGCTTGCCTCGAAGCGAGCATAGAAGTGGTTTAGCTCGTCTGGTAGGCTTGTGTCACTGGGCAGCTCGCGGCTGTGCTTCCCTTTGTAGTCTGTAATAGTTTTCAAGCCCTGCCACATCCGACGAGCGTCAGAGCCAGTGTAGTATGATTCAATCTTAGACCTGTATTGACTCTTTGCCTGTTTGATGGTTCGTCGGAGGTCATAGCGGGATTTCTTATAAGCGTCCGGGTTAGAGTCCCGTTCCTTGAAAGCGGCAGCTCTACCCTTTAGCTCAGTGCGGATGTTTCCTGTAATCCATGGCTTCTGGTTGGGGTATGTACGTACGGTCACTGTGGGGACGACATCATCGATGCACTTATTGATGAAGCCAGTGACTGATGTGGTGTACTCCTCAATGCTGTCTGAAGAATCCCGGAACATGTTCCAGTCTGTGCTAGCAAAACAGTCCTGTAGCTTAGCATCTGCGTCATCTGACCACTTTTTATTAGCCGAATCACTGGTGCTTCCTGCTTCAGTTTTTGCTTATAAGCAGGAATCAGGAGGATAGAGTTATGGTCAGATTTGCCAAATGGAGGGCGAGGGAGAGCTTTGTATGCGTCTCTGTGTGTGGAGTAAAGGTGGTCTAGAGTTTTTTCCCCTCTGGTTGCACATTTAACATGCTGGTAGAAATTAGGTAGAACGGATTTAAGTTTCCCTGCATTAAAGTCCCCTGCTACTAGGAGCGCTGCATCTGGATGAGCGTTTTCCTGTTGATTAATGGCCTTGTACAACTCATTCAGTTCTCTCTTGGTAAATAGTGTGGTCTACAGCTTATCATAAGATACTCTACCTCAGGCGAGCAAAACCTTGAGACTTCCTTAGTATTTGATTTTGTGCACCAGCTGTTGTTTACAAATATACAGAGACCGCCACCCCTCGTCTTACCCGAGTCTGCCGTTCTGTCCTGCCGATGTAGCGTATAGCCTGCTAGCTGAATGTTATCATTGTCGTCGTTCAGCCACGACTCCGTGAAACATAAGATATTACAGTTTTTAATGTCCCGTTGGTAGGATAACCGTAATCTTAAATCGTCCATTTTATTCTCCAAAGCTTGAACGTTGGCTAATAGGATTGATGGGAGAGGCAGTTTACTCGTTCGCCGTCGGATCCTTACAAGGCACCCGGATCTGCGTCCACGATATCTCCGTCTCTTCCTCACGCGAATGACGGGGATCTGGGCCTTGTCGGGAGTCTGTAGAATATCCTTCGCGAACGCCTCGTTGAAGAAAAAGTGTTCGTCCAACGCGAGGTGAGTAATCGCTGTCCTGATATCCAGAAGCTCTCTTTGGTTATAAGAGACGATGGCAGAAACATTATGTACAAAATAAATTACAAATAACGCGGAAAAACACACATAATAGTACAATTGGTTAGAGGGCTGTAAAACGGCAGCCATCTTCTTCCGGCGCTGTTCTTTCTCAGCATTGCCTTTAAATTATTTAACTTGGGTCAAACATTTCGGATAGCCTTCCACAAGCTTCCCACAATAAGTTGGGTGAATTTTGGCCCATTCCTCCTGACAGAGCTGGTGTGACTGAGTCAGGTTTGTAGGCCTCCATGCTCGCACACATTTTCTATAGGATTGAGGTCAGGGTTTTGTGAAGGCCACTCCAATACCTTGACTTTGTTGTCCTTAAGCCATTTTCCCACAACTTTGGAAGTATGCTTGGGATCATTGTCCATTTGGAAGACCCATTTGCGATCAAGCTTTAACTTCCTGACTGATGTCTTGAGATGTTGCTTCAATATATCCACATAATTTTCCTTCCTCATGATGCCATCTATTTTGTGAAGTGCACCAGTCCCTCCTGCAGCAAATCACCCCCACAGCATGATGCTGCCACCCCCGTGCTTCAAGGTTGGGATGGTGTTCTTCGGCTTGAAAGCGACCCCCTTTTTCCTCCAAACATAATTACATTTACATTTACGTCATTTAGCAGACGCTCTTATCCAGAGCGACTTACAGTTAGTGAGTGCATACATTTTTTATTTTTTTCATACTGGAATCAAACCCACAACCCTGGCGTTGCAAATGCCATGCTCTACCAACTGAGCTACACCCCTAACGGCCATTCCCTCCCCTACCCTGGACGATGCTGGGCCAATTGTGCGCCGCCCCATGGGTCTCCCGGTCGCGGCCGGCTATGACAGAGCCTGGATTCCAACCAGGATCTCTAGTGGCACAGCTAGCACTGTGATGCAGTGCCTTAGACCACTGTGCCAAACAGTTCTATTTTTGTTTCATCAGACCAGAGGACATTTCTCCACAATGTACGATCTTTGTCCCCATGTGCAGTTGCAAACCGTAGTCTGGCTTTTTTATGGCGGTTTTGGAGCAGTGGCTTCTTCCTTGCTGAGCGGCCTTTCAGGTTATGTCGATGTAGGACTCCAACAAGCAACAATTCATCAGACTCATTTTTTGCCCGTTTATGTTCCATACTTGGACTTCACTTTTACCCACTAATTGCCTCGCTAACTGTACTTGAAAGATTATTGGAATCTGTGTGGGTAGCTGAACAGGTAGGATGACTGACAATAGTGAAGGTGAACAGGTGGTCACGCGTCAGGAGACAGAGGAATGGAGGAGACTGAGGCAGTAATTCCTTTAACCATAAAGTGGTATATTTACTGGGTAGATTGTCTGTGGTTGATTCGTGGACGCACAGAAGGTCTGGATTAGACGGAGTTGGGGAAGAGAAAGCAGCGAGGTCGGGCAGTGGCGATTTCCTTCTTTTAATGAGTTGAGATCTGTCTGACATTTCCACCTGACCTAATTAAAGCACTTTGGTCCAGCTGTGCAAGTGGCCATGAATTAAAGGGTGATTCCACCAACTCCATGGGCCTTTTCTACAGCCACCGCGGAAATGTGTAAAATTCCATACTCCTCACAAGGCTCATCTCTCCCCGTCCTCTGTCATCTAGGGGAGAGGAATTAGCCGGGAAACTGCCCGGATATATGTCTGGTTCTTTACCTGGATCTCCACTGATCTAACACGACCTTCAGGCATGGTCTTGGTCATATGGCCCACCGGCCAGGAGGCTCGAGGCAGTTGAGGGTCCACTATCATTACTACCTGGCCAGTGTCCAGGCTGGCCGTTTCTTTCCGCCATTTCCCTCTGTACTGTAGGCTTGGTAGGTCATCCTGAATGAATCGGGATTACCTACCAAGCCTACAGTGTGTCTCCACCGGCATCTGCTAACAAGGTTGGTATCAGCATACATGGCTTGAGGAAGTGAGGCATCTCGGCACCCCATCAAGAGCAGATTCGGTGTAACCGGATCTTGGTCAGCGATGTCTGCAGAGAGATATCCCTGGTTTGGAGTTCAGTATCCCCTCCACCTCTATCAGGATGGTCCGCAAGACAGTTTTAGTGACAGTTTGGTCACCCAGGACAACTCGTAATTTGATCTCTCGCTCCCATGTTCCTCCAAAATGAGGAGCTCCTGGAGGGTTAAATTTGAAGGAGATTTGTTGGTCCATCACTTGATTCTGGAGGGTTGGATGCATTGCTTGGAAGGCTTCCTCCAACCTGTTTTCTCCTGCCTTGAAGTTTGTGCCCCTGTCCGCCAGGATCTCGTAGAATTTCCCCCGTCGGGAGATAAACCGCCGTAGGGCCATGAGGAAGGCTTCAGTATCCAAACTCTCCAGTAGGTCCAGGTGGACACATCTAGTTGTCAAACACTTGAACAGAATGCCCCAGCGCTTCTCTACTCGATGACCTAGCTTGATCGTAAAGGGCCCAAAGCAATCTACTCCTGTTGACCAGAAGGGGGGTTTGAGGAGGCGCAAGCGAATAGGGGGCAAATCCGCCATCTCTGACATTCCATGCAGGCGTATTGGTGCTTGCGAATGGCTCCTCGTCCTCCAAGTTTCCAATACTTCCGACCTCATCTCCCCACAGACACTGTCTGGCCCGGGGTGGAGAAGCCTCTCATCATAACTCTTGATGAGGAGGCTGGTGAGAGGGTGTCTGGAGTCAAGGATAATTGGATGGATAGCATCGGGATCCAAGACTTCTGCTTGGCACAGCCTCCCTCCGACTCTGATCACTCTGAGTATTTGGTCGTACTCTGGGGCAAGAGAGAGAAGACGACTGTCCTTAGCCACTTCCTTACCGGCTTTCAGAGCTTTTAGCTCCTCAGGGAAGCTGACTGCTTGTGCATGCTGTAGTAGGATTGTCTCTGCAGTGATGGAGGTGGGTATGGAAGCCACCCCATCTGAGGTCTGGCTGGTAGCGGCGATCAGATCCTGCCACTGATTACCTTCAGCTGTTAGACTCAGCTTATGGCACAGTTGAAGATGGAGATTAGCTTTTTGACAAATTAATGGGCACCCTGCAAAACAATGGTGAGAAGGAGTCCAGCTACTAGCAAAGGTTACAGGTTACCCTGAGCACGGCCATGAGAAGAGGTGGTGTTCCAGCTGATGAACTCAATCGCCATCTCCTGAGGCAGTTCTGTCGAGGTTGCTGGGACAACGCTCTGATAACAGACCTCCAGCTGAAGCAGAAGAAAGGCAAACCACCTTCATTTGCTGAATTGTTGTTCCTCCTTCGCAAAGAAGAGGATAAGCATGAAGCAAAAGTAACTTGCATGAAGCAACACCTTGGTGCTGCAAGTAACTTTCTGGTGCCTCCAAGCATTGTTTAATGTCCCACCTGCAGCAAGCATGTCTTAGTCCTTCCTCTGAGGATACCAGTGAAACTGAGCATTTTAAAAAACAGATAGGTGAACTCAAAGGTCAGCTCACAAACCCAAGACACAAAATCGAAAACCCCCCAAAAGACCTACAACCAATGTAGCTCCTAGTAAAGCCAACACAAAACAAGCTAATGAGAAGCCTGTCAAGCAGCCAAGTTCAAGCCACAAGCTGAACAGCAAGCCCCGGCCTTGTATTGCTTTCAGTGTGGCGAAGCTGGCCACATAGCAGCAAACTGTGAAAGTGAATCCAACCCCTCCTTGGTTGCAGCTAAAAAGAAACAACTTAGAGAAAGACAGCTCCAGCGGGAGGCTCAAAATCCATCTTCAGACACCAAACAGTTAAACTGAGGCCAGCTCCTGTTGAGGGACAAACAGGAGCAGAGGAAACCAAACCGCGTCCAACTGAAACCAAAAGAGCCTCACTCAAACGTGTCCACACCAATGAGCACACAGTCAAACTCCCCAAAGGGTTGGTTGGTACCAAGAGCACAGCACAAGTTACTATTGCTGGAAAAGAAACTAACTGTCTCTTGGACACAGGTTCACAAGTTCACAGCACTGATCCCCTGTCATTCTATGAGCAACATATATCAAGCCAAGCAATCAACCCATTGAACAGCCTACTGGAATTGTAGGGTGCCAATGGGCAGGAAGTTCCCTACCTGGGCTATCTAGAGCTCACCATAACTTTCCCAAAATAATTTGTAGGGACTGACATTATCATTGGTCCAGACGTTAGCATTGGTCATACCCAACCTCCGTGCTCAAGAACAAGTGCTGATTGGCACCAACACCCTTGACATTCTCTACTCTGATTATTCTCAGCTGAAACGTGACAATCATCAGCCGTTACTACATGGCTACCGAGCAGTGTTAAAAATCCTTGAGCTCAGGCGTGAAGAATCAGTCAACAGTAACCTAGGATTGGTGAGACTGCAGGGTAAAATGCCAGAGGTGGTTCCTGCAAATCAGACTGTTGTCCTCCAGGGGTTAGTCAGGGTCCGTGGGTCCCACTCTGAGAAATGGGCCCTCATTGAGCCTCCATCTTTGTCCTCCTTACCAGGCGAGATTATAGTGTCCAGCGAGTTGATCACCCTTCCTACAAGGCAAAACTGCAAGTTACCTGTTGTTCTGAGAAACGAAATATGCCATGACATTGTCATTCCAGCAAAGACTGTGTTGGCAGAGGTGCATGCCATCCACTGGGTAATGAAACACACTGTTTCTACATCCAAGTCTCCAGACCAACCGAAAGAGCCAGCTGAGTCCTCAGGTTTAAGATTAAACTGTGAAGGTTCTCTGCTGTCTGCTGAATGGAGAGAACAGATCACAAATAAACTGAACTCAATACCTGAGGTGTTTGCTAATCATGATCTCTATTTCGGCCACACTAGCAAAGTAAAAACCACATCAAGCTTCATGATGAGACCCCCTTCAAGCAGAGAGCAAGACCCATTCACCCGCAAGATATCGACGCAGTCCGCAAATGTCTGCAAGAGCTGCTAGATTCAGGAGTTATGCTTGAATCAGAGTCTCCCTTCTCATCTCCAATTGTGGTTGTGAGAAAGAAAGAACGGTGATATAAGGCTCTGTATTGATTACCGCAAACTCAATCTGCAAACCATCAAGGATGCATATGCCCTTCCAAACCTGGGGGAGACTTTCTCCGCCATAACTGGGTCTAAGTGGTTCTCCGGTCTTGATCTAAAATCAGGATATTACCAAATTGAAATGGAGGAGCCGGACAAACAAAAGACAGCGTTTGTGTGCCCCTTAGGGTTTTGGGAGTTCAATTGTATGCCACAAGGAATCACAAATGCACCAAGCACGTTTCAACAGCTAATGGAGAGATGTCTGGGTGACATTAACCTGAAGGAGGTTCTTGTTTTCATCGATGACCTAATCGTTTTCTCAGAGTCCATTGAAGAACACGAAAGCAGGCTGCTTAAAGTTCTTCAGCGTCTCAAGGAGTACAGGCTGAAATTATCCCTAGAAAATGTAGGTTCTTCCAGACATTTGTGCGGTATCTAGGCCATGTCGTGTCAGAGAATGGAGTTGAAACTGACCCTGAAAAGATTGAAATGCTAAAAACCTGTCCATATCCAAGAACTATCAAAGAGCTGCGTTAATTTCTTGGGTTATCTGGTTATTACCGGAGGTTCATCCAGGACTACTCTAGTATCATCAAGCCTCTAAACAACTTTACCTCTGGATATCCCCCACTACGCAAGAGGAACAGAAAGAAAGAGAAAAGTAGTGAGTATCACAACCCCAAGGAGCCATTTGGAAACCGATGGACACCCATCTGTGAGCAAGCATTTGACACCGTCATTGAAAAGCTCACCTCAGCCCCTCTCCTGGGCTTTGCCAACCCCAAGCTCCCCTACATCCTGCACACAGATGCAAGTACTTTGGGTTTGGGTGCTGCGCTATATCAGGAACAAGACGAGCAAAAGAGAGCAATAGCGTTTGCTAGCAGAGTACTGTCCTCTAGTGAATCGAAGTATCCTGCCCACAAGCTGGAATAACTATCACTTAAATGGGCAGTCACAGAAAGGTACAGTGGGACTGAATTCACAGTTGTACCTGATAGCAATCCACTGACATACATCTTGACTTCTGCCAAACTAGACGCCACAAGCTACAGGTGGTTATCTGCCCTCACCACCTACTCATTCAAGCTGCAGTACCGTGCAGGCAAGCAGAACCTAGATGCTGATGCACTTTCAAGACATCCTCATAGCCAGCTTTCAGACGATTTCACCTCTCAGAAGGAGCAGGAAAGAATCCATCAGTTTACTCTCCATCATCTGGAAGAATCTGAATTCCAAAACAAAGTCAACGAAGATGTAGTCAAAGCAGTCTGTGATCGACACACTGTTCACTACACTGACCTTGAAAGAGCCGCTATCTGATTGTGCTGGTTGAGTCTCTTGCCTTCCACTCCAATGCAATACCAGAGGCTTTCCAGCAGGAGGAACATCAAGATGGGTTTCCAGTCATTCCTCATTTGTCAGAGAAGGAGCTGATGGAAAAACAAAGAGCTGACGCCAGCATCAGAGAGGTCATCACTCAGTTGGAAACAGGGGAGAAACCTCCTCCCACTGTTAGAGTCGAGCTCCGAGAACTCCCTCTGTTGCTGCGTGAGTGGAACCTGTTGGAACTAAAGAATGGTGTTCTTTACAGGAGAAGGCAGGAAGGAGCCAACACTACTTTTCAGGTAGTGCTTCCAGAAGAGCTGAGAGCAGTTGCAATGAAAAGTCTGCATGATGATATGGGCCATATGGGCATCGAGTGCACTCTGGATCTCATACGATCCCGGTTCTATTGGCCCAAGATGTCAATGTCTGTGGAGGAGAAGATTAAGACCAGTTACTGCTGTGTGCGATGTAAAACCCTCCCAACGAAAGCTGCACCTCTAGTTAGCATTAAGACCAGCAGGCCTTTGGAGCTAGTATGCATGGACTTCCTTTCTTTGGATCCTGATCGTAGTAACACAAAGGATATACTGGTAATGACAGATCATTTTACCAAGAATGCAGTGGCAATTCTGACTACCAACCAGAAAGCCAGCACCGTTGCAAAGTGTCTCTGGGACCACATCATTGTGCACTACGGCTTTCCTGAGCGCCTCCACAGCGACCAAGGTCCTGATTTTGAATCACAAACAATCAAAGAGCTCTGTGAGTTTGCTGGAGTCAAGAAAGTGAGAACAACGCCATATCATCTAAGACGAAATCCTGTCGAGTGTTTTAATAGGATGCTACTCCAGATGCTTGGTACTCTGAGCATGCATGACAAAACTCACTGGCGTGACTTCGTTAAACCACTTGGACATGCATACAACTGCACAAAGAATGAAGTCACCAGCTACACTCCATATTAACTCATTTTCGTGAGACAACCTAGACTACTAGTTGACATAGCCTTCAATCTACCTGTTAATGCATTCACAGTATGTGCAAGACTTGAAGAGTCACCTGGAAGAGAGCTACAGGATAGCCACCTGGAACGCTCTCAAAACAGCTGAACGAAACAAGACCAGATTTGACAGGCATGTCACAGAGTCCACCCTTGATGTTGGTGACAGAGTTCTTGTGAGAAATGTTAAACTGAGAGGGAAACATAAGTTGGCTGATAAGTGGTAAACCGACATTTATGTAGTTACCAAATGTGCAAGTGATATACCAGTATATACAGTCAAGCCTGAGAGCAAGGATGGTCCACCGCGCACACTGCACCGTGACCTTTTACTGCCTTGTGGATTCTTGTCTGCGACTACACCTGAAGGACCTGTCACGTCGCAGTACATTCAAAAACCTCGCACATGCCTTCATCCAGGGACTGATGTGACCGAAGAGGATGAGACACATTCAGATTCTGAATATGGCTTTGGGTTGAAAAAACAAAAAGTCAAGAGCCTTTTAGGTCTACCAAGGTCCATGATACTCACAGGGTGAGCGACCCTCCTTGTCGTTCCATCGAGGAAGAGCCTGATGAAGTTACAGCAGACCAAGAAGTCCTTGCAGAAGAAGTTGGAACAGTACATCAGACTGACCACTTACCTGAAGAACCTGAAACCCCTCACAGTGAGACAAACAACTTACCTGAACAAGACAACTTACCTGAACATTCTGCTGATCCTCTCGAATAAGTTTCTCTCATCATAGACGAAGAGTTACCTCTTTTCTCTGACATGTCTGAAAGTGATGAAGAGACAAATAACACAAGGGATGATGTCCCTGTTGAACATGCTCCAGTTTACCCTGTATCTGTGGACAAAAAGAATAGTAAACAGCAACATGAGGAAACTTCCAGCGCTGTCCGGCGTTCTTTCAGGCAGCGAGAGAGACCAGAAATGCTTCAGTACTCTCAGTTTGGAAATCCCCTAACCTTTATTATCAGTCCTTGTTCCAAGGTTTAAGTGCAGCCCTCAACAGTTCACTGAATGGATCTGATCACTCAGAAGTTAAACAAAAAGTGTTTCCTGTGCAAGCGCATCTAGTGACCATACAGCCAACAAGAAGATGCAACGTTACCTTCAAGAGGGGAGGGTGTAACACAGGTCAACTACTGTTGAATACTTATCGTTACTAGTGAGATTCCAGTAACCTATCATATTATATTATATTGTGATATGTTTAAAAGTTAACAAACTATTACAATCAGCTGTCAGAAGCTGCATGACGAGCAGTTTATGATGAGTCAATTAAAACTCAATATTCTCTTAGTCCCTCTCCTAGCCTCACATTCTACACCAGTGGGCGCCAACATGTTAAAAAGGAGCTAGAATGGAACTTGAAGAGTTACCGCCATTTTGTGGAAGAAAAACTACCTTTCAAATCATTGTGAGAAGTTGTATAACACTGAACTAAAAAGAGAAAACTGGATAATAACTCACTTATCTATCCGAATGTGCTGTGAAGGGGTTGAGGGAAAGATTGACACCAGGATTTGGTGAGTTTTCACAAGGAGAAAAAGCCACTAGCAATTAGGCTAGCTAAGCTATTGCTAGCATTTTGTGCGTGTTCATACTGACCCAAGCATATGCACAAGCCGTTAACATTTAGGCTAGCTTAGCTATCGATCAATTGAAATAGCAAACATTAGTGATCATGCTAATCATGCATGGCAAACTATTTTAGTTTTCATACTTTTATAAAATGTGATTAGCTATTATCGTAATCCATTTTTGTTCACAGTTATGTTTTAGATTACTTAATAAGAAATGGTGTATTGCTGTAAGCACTTGTACTTTCCATTTGCCCAGGCTAGTCTATTTTTCAGTCCACGTGAGTCCGGTGCTGTAATTGTGTAAAGTCCTTTGCATTGCCCAGGTTAGTTTATTGTTTAGTCCATGTGAGCCTGGTGCTGTAGTTAAAGTGTAAAGCATTTTGACTAAGTTTTATTTTCTTATTCCTGTAAGAGACTAAAGCTAAGAGCTATATTAATGTTTATATGAAAGATATTCATGGTATATACAGTATATTGTCTGACATCCATAAGAAGATTTGCATGCAAAGATTTATTTTTCCTTTTCCTTGGAGGATACTGAATTTGCACTGCCCTACCACGGTGTGGTAGGATTCTTTGTTGCAAGACATCATAGCACCATACATTGCAGTGGAACTGTCATAAGCACATAACACATTTAAACACCTTACAGTGTTTATTGATATGCACAGTGACTCACATTTGATTCCATCTCGTAGTGGTTTATAAGTCAGTATTTGTGAATTGGGTTGTGCCAGTTCCAGTTTACCTCGAGTGATGTCATCAGCAGGATTGTTTACGTTGTCAACATACCTCCAGTCATTGCCTTCCGTTATGTCTTGGATTTCCGCAATGCGAGTTCTGACGAACACCTTATACCTGCAGGATTCCGACATAAGCCATGTCAGAACAGTGGTCAAATCACTCCAGTAGGTGACCCTTTGAATTGGCAAGGTGAGCTTGGCTCGCAAGGTGGAGGCCAACTGGGCTCCAGAAAGGGCAGCGCTGAGTTCCAGCCTAGGCATTGACAACTGCTTCTTGGGTGCAACCCTGGACCTGGCCATAACAAAGGAGACATTGGTGTGGCCTGCCGCATCCTTCACTCAGAGATAGGAAACCGCTCCATAAGCCCGCTCTGAAGCGTCACAGAACACATTAAGTTCCCTGCTTGATCCCAGTTGGTCAGCATAGGGTGGCACATAACAGCTTGGCATCTGGACTTTAGAGAGCTCTGACAACTCTGTTTCCAAACAGATCCATCGTTCAACTAGGTCATATGGGTGGATTGGTTCATCCCAGTCCCTCTTGTTCTGCCACAGGTCCTGGACTAAGACTTTGGCCCGGGTTGTGTATAGCAGGATATACCCTAGGGGATCATATTGACTGGCCAGGGTCCGATAGATGGGGCGCGTAGTGGGGGTTTCAGTGCTCAGGGCTGACGGTGCTTGTACCCCAGGGTATCCGGTATGCAACTCCATGTCAGTCCTAGAGTGGGCTCTTGCGGGTTAGCGCCAGACTGCGACAGCCATAGTTCACTACTACTTGACCTGGCTTGTGGCGGGAGGTGCTGGACAACCTCCGCTGTGTTGCTCATCCACTGTCTGACCTCGAATCCCCGTTTGGACAGGAGATTCCGGACTTTGTCGAAGAGGGCTTTTGCTTCAGCAGTGGATGGGACGCTCTGTAAGCAGTTATTCACATAGAAGGTGTTCTCCACTGAATCCCAGACTTCTGGGTCACTGTCTGGGTGCTCCTGGGCATGTCTCTGCAGAGTGTATATGGCACAGCAAGGACTGCATGTGTTGCCAAATGGGAGTGCTTGCCATTCATAGATTGTGGGCTCTGCATCTCGTTCCATATCTCGCCATATGAACCGGAAAATTGTGGTGTCGGAAGGTAGCAGACGAATCTGATGAAACATGGCTTTGATGTCTCCACTGATGGCTGTGAAGTGCTGCTGGAACCAGAGAAGGACACCGAGAAAAGAATGACCTAAGGTTGGTCCGGGGAGCAGACAGTCAATCAGGCTTTGACCAGCGGCTTCTAATGAACAGTTTAAGATAAGTCTGTACTTCCCACTGTGTTGCTGGATAACATGGTGAGGGAGATACCAGGATTCGCTGAGTGGGTCTCACTCTTCATGAGCTGTCACCTTGGTGACATAGCCTGCCTTCACAAGGTTATGCATCTCTCGTTTATGAACTTCAGCAAGCTCAGGCTTCTTCACCAGTCGCCACTCCGTTCCGCAGAGTAGTGGGAGTACAGCTCATATTGTGGTTGCCAGAGGAGGATGGTTGGGCACCCGTAGCAGTGGGGTCGCGTAACTCTGGACACCATCCATTTCAGTGGTGGTGGTGTGCTTCTCCAGGAAGTCTAATGCATAGGAGTCATGTTTCGAGCGAGTGACCTCCTGTAGCTTCTGGTTGGAGAAGATGTCCATCTTCCAGAGCATCTCCACATTCCGAAGGAGGTCAGTGGCTAGACAGGCAGATGGAGCTGGACTGCTTCTTGTAAATAGAACTTGCTGTGACTGTACAGCTTGGGTAGAGAGAAGTAGATGGGCTGGACCCTGCACAGCCCAACCCAAGGATGTATGGACAGCAACGGGCCCTCCTCATGGTCCAGCTCACATAGGCTCGGTCAGGGAGATGAGGTGTGGTTGGTCTGACCCGATCAGGATGAGTGGTGTAACCCTGGCCATGTTAGGAAGAGGCAGTCCTCTGAGATGAGGATATTGCTTCTGTAGAACACTCACTGGGCAGGAGTGCTCTGCGAGATTCAGGCCATCTGCCGTGAAGGCATTGGTGATGTTATAGGCCACGTTCCTCTGTCCTGAAGGTGAAACTCAGAAGGTCACGGAAGACCCTTTCACTTAGATAACATGATGTCGCACCGTTCTGAGGTTAAGGATCTTGGGGGTTCCCTCCAGGTTAAGCTGCCGGGCGGCAGCTGGAAGAATTATTGTTCTTTCAGACCCATCATCTAGAACAGAGAATGTATCCATGCTCCTCCCTTCGCTTTGCAGAGTGACCTTTACCACTTTCAACATGACCCTTGGAGACCAGTTCTGCTGGTCGAGGTAGAGCTCCTTTGCGGCTCCTACCATGAGCATACTCTGCTCCTTCGCTGCTTGAGGAAATATATCATGCAACACTGTGAGATGGATTTCCTTACAGTGATTGCAGGGTTTCCTCAATGTGCAGGTCTCGGCTTTATGGCTACGTGCACACTTGTAGCATCGTTCGCCTGTAGTTTTCCAGGTCTTCAATTGGGGTCGAGTGAGCTTTTGTACCCTGGGGCATGATAATAATAATAATAATATGCCATTTAGCAGACGCTTTTATCCAAAGCGACTTACAGTCATGCGTGCATACATTTTTGTGTATGGGTGGTCCCGGGGATCGAACCCACTACCTTGGCATTACAAGCGCCGTGCTCTACCAGCTGAGCTACAGAGGACCACAGGAAGTGCCCCTTTCTATTGCAATAGCGGCAGTAAGGCTGGAATTTGATGTTCTTGGGGAGAGGTCTTCTTTCCGGGTTCCTCCCTTCCGGGTTCCTCCCCGGCTTCAGTATTTAAGTACATGGTAATGGGATTCTGCCTTTTATGACCCTCCTTGCATTCAAACTCCTTCCTTACCCCAGAGGCTGGGGCTGAGATTGTGGCCTGTTGAGCGATGCTCTTCACCCTCGCCTTCACCTGCAACCATGCTGCCAGGTCTTTGAGGGCATAGGTGCCTCTCGAGCCCTCTTTCAGGATGCCTTTGTTCAAACAATGTTCGATGAAACTGTCTCTGAGGTAGGCTGGAAGCTTGCCAAGAAGCCTGTCCACGTGGGAGCCACATTTCAGCTCGTTCCCGTCCTCTCCTTCAACGGATTGGATTATCAAGGTCAGGGATTGGACAGCAAGGGAGAACTCCTGGAAGGCAGCATGATCTCCTGTTTTGATTGGAGACGTGCTCAGGATGCTGTTTAGTTCATTCTGGACTAGCTGGCGTGGCTCACCATATCTCGCTTTTAGGGCCTGGAGAGTGGCAGTGTATGGTGTTGCGGAGTGCATGAAGAATTTGGCCAGCTTGTATGCACTGGGAAACTGCAAGTGATCCATCAGCACTTGGTATTTGTAGCGTTCTGACAGATGTACTGTGAACACCCAGTAGGCTCTCCAATGCCATTTCCAAGAGGACAAAATCACTCTCCTTTCCGCTCTCAAGGTATGGCAGTCTGGGTCTGGTAATTCCATAGGCTGAGGCTACTTGCAGTTTGATGATGTTGGCTCCCTCTTCTGGTTGCGTGAAGGATAAACCCGGGACTACTGAGGAGCTCACTGTGGCCTCGTTGGGCTTTCCCCTACCAGCCCAGTGGCAGTCTGAATTGAGTGAGAGTTCTCCCCCATGATGGTTGATGACTGGCCTGGCCCAGACCCTGGATGAGAGGAACGATTTGCTGTTGTTGGTAATTGGCGGAAAGGCGAAGGAGAGGTGCTTTGGCTAGATGGAGGAGGAATGCTAACTTGTGTCACTAGCATAGAAGGCGTTGGCGGAGAGGCCCGTCGCCCGTGGTCCATGCTGGCTGTTGACCTTGGAGCCTCCGGGGACTGTGTGCCATGCTGTACCAGAGGAGCAGATTGGGAAAGAAAGGCAGACAGGTCAGGTCCATGTGGAGTGGTGGTCAGGTCAACTCTCTGTTCATTCCTCTCCAGGAAGGATGAGACCATCCGTGCCTCTTCCAATTCCCTTCTTGTTGACGGCACCGCCGCTGCTGTGCCAGGTCTTTGGCAATGAATTCCCGTTCCTGTAGAGCTCTACGGGCCTGCACATCCAATAGGTGACATCGTTCATCAGCCTGTCGTTCCTCCTCAATCTGACGCTCAAGTTCCTCCAACGCTAGTAGTTTCATCCTCTCTAGTAGGACAGCGGTCTGTGAATCGCTGTGGGCTAGTGAATGGCGACTGCCATGGCCACTTCCAAATGCGTATCCACCGGTCTAACTCTCACTCCGTCTAGAGTCACTCCGTCTAGAGTGCCTCAACGATTTCCCATGACTTAAGGGGTGAGCGGAGCCCGCCTTGGGGAGCTGGTCGACCTGTGCTGTGGGAGATACCTCTTCCATGGGTTCTTCCTGTGTCACGGTTCAGACAGACGACAAGAGGACCACAATTGCGTCACACCAGAAAGTTTATTTAAACTTAAGGGGAAAGGGATGTAGGGAGTGAGTGAAGGCTCCAGGGGTTATCCCGTCCGATGTGCTGGGTCTGTGCCTCCCCCCAGTGGCAGCGATGCGTCCGATGACGCCGGTGGTTGGTGGTCCAGAAGTCCTGGGGGGGGGGAGGAAACACAGACACAACGGGGCGGAATGAAACCAGGCAGCAGTACAGTTCAAGGGAAATCCAAAATACGTAGTAGCAAGGCAGAAGGCTGGTCAGAGTTACCGGGATTGAAGAGTAGTCAGAGTCGTAATGGCAGAAGCAGGTCTGGATCTCCTGAGGCAGAAGAGTATCCAAAAACCAGGCAGGTCCGGGGTCACAAAACCAGGGTGAGCCAGAAGCGCGAGCAAACAGGTTCCGGGTGTGAGCTTTGCAGACGATCTGACACAGGAGAGCTGAAAGACAGGGCTATAAATACTGGGAGAGGTTAGTGGGTAATGCAGCGCAGCTGGCAGAGTAATTAGAGCCGAGCAGAGCAGGGACAGGTGGAGCTAGTTAGGCTGAGTAGAGAGAGAGTGGTGAGCAGAGTGGAAACAACTTAAGGTGGTAACCCAGTGGAGTGAGAGGGCTCATGACAGAACCCCCCCAAGGGACGGCCCCAGAAGTCCCAAGAGCAACACCACGCCGGGCGGGAGGAGGGGAGCCGGAGGAGGGCTAGAACTCCTCCGAACGGTCCGAGCGAACGTCCTCATCCTCGGAGGAAGCCGGAGGGCCGTGGTCGGGAGATGGGACAGGTCCCGAGACAGGATCAGGCACAGGACAGGAAGCCGAGCGGGCAGGACGGTTAGAGACCCCTCTGGGGCGGCCCCTACGGATTGCAGGTTGATCAGGATGCCGTTGGTGGAAAGCGGTGATGAGAGTCCTATCCACAATCCGACTAGCTGGCACCCAGGTCCTTTCCTCAGGTCCATAGCCCTCCCAGTCAATGAGGTACTGGAGACCCCCTACCCCTCCGTCTGGACCGAAGCAGGCGGCGGACGGTGTAAACCAGACCACCATCGACGAGCCGTGGAGGAGGAGGACAAGGCGCAGCAGGGACCAGCGGACTCCTGGGCACAGGCAGGGGCTGCAGCAATCCGGCTGGGGGCTGGCAGGACGACTTGTGTTGGTTGCAGATGGGGCAGGCTTGGACGAATTCCCGTACATCCTTCCTCAGAGAGGGCCACCAGAACCTCTGGGCGAGCAGGTTGTAAGTGCGGGTGGAGCCAGGGTGACAAGCTAGGCGGGAGTCATGTCCCCACTGAACGACCTGGGACCTCAGGTCTTCGGGGACAAAAAGGCGGTCAGCTGGGCAAGTGCTGGGACCTGGCTGGTTACGGAGAGCCTCCAGCACCTGTTCCTCAACAGCCCAGGTCAGAGCTGCAACGATGCAGGGACTTGGCAGAATCGACACAGGGTCCTTGGAGGGGTCAGGAGCGGAGTTAGTAGGTACTGGCCGAGGGTAGGTGCGGCGGCAAGCAGGCAGGTTCGGTGGCAGTCCTCTCCCCACTCCCTGATCACCCCGGTCACCCAGTCGAGCTGAGGGTTGTGCCGGGCGGAGCCATGGGTAACCCAGGATGAGGGGTTGGCCTGGAGAGGGGAGCAGGTGAAACTGGATAGTTTCTTGATGGTTTCGGACAGACCCATCGAGACCGGGGCCGTGACATGAGTGACCGATCCGAGTAAGTGTCCGTCCAGTGCCCGGGCAGGAATAGGAGGTGTCAAACGGAGGTTCTCCAGTCCCAGTTGGCGTGCCAGCTTGATGTCCATTATGTTGGCTTCGGCGCCAGAATCCACCAGAGCAGCCAGGGTGTGAGTTGAGTCAGGGAGGCGGAGGTGAACTTGCAGCAGGGGTTTGCGGTCGGAGGACTGGATGGTCATTGAACTCAGCCGGACTCCCCCTATGCCCGGTGAGCTTCGGCCCTTTAAAGGGCAGGTTACCACACGATGTCCATCACCTCCACAATAGAGGCAGAGGTTTGAGGTGAAGCGTCGCTGGCGCTCTGCAGGAGTGAGAGAGGCTCGCCCAATCTCCATAGGCTCAGACTGATCAAGCTGAACTGGGTGAGTGGCAGTAGATGACAGGAGCCCAGTCGGATCTCTCCGAATGCCGGTAGTAGGTGGACCTTGGCGCCCCCTCTCACGACGACGGGTCTGTATCCCTCTGTCGATCCTGACAGTCAGTGCGATGGCTTCATCAAGAGTGGAAGGCAGTTCATGGGAGACCAACTCGTCCCTTGATATAGTCAGCCAAACTATGGAAGAACGCGTCCACCAACGATGGTGTGTTCCAAGAACTTCGTCTAGCCAGGGTTCGGAAGTCGATGGAATGGTCTGCGACTGTACGTCTGCCTTGTCGAATACTGAACAGTTCACGAGACGCCTCTGCGGTTGGTGAATCCAGGTCAAACACCCTCAGCATCTCCTCGGCAAACCGGTCGAAGGTTGCACATGCGGGGGTTTGACGTTCGAACTCTGCTGTTCCCCAGAGTCGAGCTCGGCCCGTCAGGTGAGTGATGGCATACCCAACCTTAGCCCTCCGTGGCGAAGGTCCTTGGCTGCAAGGAGAACTGAAGTCGGCAGCTAGTCAGGAATGGCCGGACCTGGGTAGAATCGCCGTTGAACCGCTCGGGGTTTCCAATCTTGGGTTCCGGAGCAGCGGCTGCAATGACCGGGGCAGGTAACTCGGGGGCAGGGCTGGTGGGCAGACTGGCTGGGGTCAGGTTGGTGAGGAGTTGAATGATCATGGCGAGTTGTTGTTGCTGCTGCTGGGACTGCTGCTGGTGCTGCTGGAACTGCTGATGCTGTTGGTAGCCGGCCTGAAGCAGAGAGGTGATGTCGCCGCTCATGCGGCCTAGCTCTCTCCAGTGTGTTCCAGGCGTAGCATGGCGGTGGGTTGCTCAGGTTCTTCGGTTTCCATGTCGGGGGAAGTGTGCGCTGAGTCCATAATGGTCAGATCGTACTGTCACGGTTCAGACAGACGACAAGAGGACCACAATTGCGTCACACCAGAAAGTTTATTTAAACTTAAGGGGAAAGGGATGTAGGGAGTGAGTGAAGGCTCCAGGGGTTCCCCGTCCGATGTGCTGGGTCTGTGCCTCCCCCCAGTGGCAGCGATGCGTCCGATGACGCCGGTGGTTGGTGGTCCAGAAGTCCTGGGGGGGGGGAGGAAACACAGACACAACGGGGCGGAATGAAACCAGGCAGCAGTACAGTTCAAGGGAAATCCAAAATACGTAGTAGCAAGGCAGAAGGCTGGTCAGAGTTACCGGGATTGAAGAGTAGTCAGGAGTCGTAATGGCAGAAGCAGGTCTGGATCTCCTGAGGCAGAAGAGTATCCAAAAACCAGGCAGGTCCGGGGGTCACAAAACCAGGGTGAGCCAGAAGCGCGAGCAAACAGGTTCCGGTGTGAGCTTTGCAGACGATCTGACACAGGAGAGCTGAAAGACAGGGCTATAAATACTGGGAGAGGTTAGTGGGTAATGCAGCGCAGCTGGCAGAGTAATTAGAGCCGAGCAGAGCAGGGACAGGTGGAGCTAGTTAGGCTGAGTAGAGAGAGAGTGGTGAGCAGAGTGGAAACAACTTAAGGTGGTAACCCAGTGGAGTGAGAGGGCTCATGACATCCTGTAGACCACTCTTCTGTTCTAAAGTAGTTTCCGGTCCTTGGCTCGGACGGGATGGTTGATGGCTGAAACGTACAGTTGATCCATTGCTGCTTTGAGCCCTAGTGGGCTTGCCCTTTGGTGGGGGAAACTCCACCACATAATCCTTAAGATAACCAGGTGGTGTCTGGTTCTCCTGGTGCTGCTGGTGGTTGAAGATGAAGCCTTCTTTTGTGTTTTAGGCTTAGCCCCTGGATCTTTATTTGTTCCAGGACTTTTTCCTCATCTTTAGCCTCAGCTGCTATTTCTTCCTCTCTCCTTCCTTCCAGTGGAGACAATTCTTCCTTCTCCTCCTCCATTTCCTTTTCACCTGTCTTTGGTTCAGTCATTATCCAGCTCGAAGGACCATTGAAAGATTATTGGAATCTGTGTGGGTAGCTGGACAGGTAGGATGACTGACAATAGTGAAGGTGAACAGGTGGTCACGGGTCAGATGACAGAGGAATGGAGGAGACTGAGGCAGGAATTCCTTTAAAACTAATTCCATGAACGGCCTAGTGTCTGCAGGTTTTTGCTTTTTCCTTTCAATTAATCCATAGACAACCAGGTGTGTGTCACGGTTTCGGCCGAGGCTGCTCCTTCTCCTTGTTCGGGCAGGCTTCGGCGGTCGTCGTCCCCGGAGTACTAGCTGCCACCGTTCGTTGTGTCTGTGTGTGTTTGGTTTGGTCTGATTTGTTACACCTGTTGCTCATTTCGTCTTGATTATGTGTCCTTTAAGTTCTCGTTGTTTCTGTCTTGTGGTTGTGTGTAGTTGTTCTATGTCAGCAGGTGTTGCCAGTCAGTTTGTGCTCTATGTTTTTAGAGAGTCCGCACGTTGTGCGTTTGTTGTACTTTTACGCTGAGTGCGTTTATTTTTCCCTTGTTTCACCGGCTCTGTTTATAGCCGTTGTTTCTGTGGACTTTATTAAAGTGTTTTTGGACTTGCATCTGCATCCTGCAATTGATTCCACACCACACCTACGCCCGGCCTTGACAGTGTGGGGAGTTCCTTAATAATTAGTGACATTAATTCATCAATCAAGTACAAGGGTGGATTACAGCATATTTATTAATATTTGGTATTTAATATCGCTTGCACTTCTACAGGCCTAAACAAAGGATTCCAAACTTCCAAAACATTTAAACATTAATAGTGTTATGATTTGCTATGATTTGTAAACGATGTATCAGCCTGTCTTGTTTGAGCAGTGAAGAGAAGAGTGTTGCGGCAAAATATTGTTAAACATTTCGTTTTGTATTGGATAATTTTTTTGCTGCACAGGTCACACAGCAAACATTTTTGTCACACTTTAGAGCGCTGGACACATCACATTATTGTGGGAGCACCTCCTCTAAGAGTAAGAATTAGGCTGTTTGAGAAGGTTTTAATTATAAGCAACCTGCGTACACATTGTTTGAAGTACAATAGACCAACATACTGTAGCTACTGTAGAAGGTCAAAGCTGAGTGCTGGAAAACCTTGGTAGGGTGAAGTAGGCATTGTGGTGCTCAAGTGAATTTCCTTTATTTTTTCGTTTCAGACCAATCCCTACTTCTAACTTAAAACGTAGTTTATTGTTTTATTGTATTTCCTGGAAATCATTACAATGCATTTTCAAGAGAGCGATACGGTAATAGTAATGTATGTAATTACACTTTTGCCATTTTCTAAATACCAGGAAATAAATTGCCTGTACAATGACATGTTAGCAATAAAAATAATATAAAATTCAAACACGCTAAGGTACTTACAATTTTATAGGGAAACAAGGAAATCTTACATAATAATATTTAAATAGCCTGCCAGTGTAGAAACAACAGTGAAAGACGTTTCCCCAGGTAGACCCAGCTGTAAATTTGATCGTAAATATTTACAGATATTTGGCCTCTTGTCCATTATGGGCAAATTTACCATGGGATATTTTGTAGCTCATCACAGAGCAAATAAAGGACCGGCGTTGTGATGTATAACTATGCTCAATGGAATTAACATGCCTTATCTTGACACGCATGTAGTTGAGCATGTGGAACTTTTTAATAAATTGGTTCAGTAATACTTGACATTGTTGAGTTCAATGTAATGGTATGGAACTTGGTGTGCTTGGTATGTAAGTAATGATATTTGTTTAAAAAAACATAAACTTTTTTATGAATTCGTCAGTTCAAGGAACTTGCAAAGCCAAGGTTGCAGTCGCAATGTGGAAGATAATATGTTATTCTGAGAATGCATCCCAATGGCATTTTGAAATAATGTACTGGATATGCCCAATGATGAATTTGGAATCCCCTAAAAATAATTGCAGGTTTGTATATTTTAAAGAACACCACTATGATTCCCAGTAATAATTATGTAATCAGTGAGAGGTCAAAGGTAATGTAAAAGGAGAGCAAATTCCCCTGAAACTGAACTGAAATACAGTATGATTTTGGACTCATTTCCTGGAATAAAATATACATCAAAGACTTAACCTCCTGAGTTAAATACATCTGTGAGCTACTGTTGATGAAATTCACGTTGTCACCTTATCATTATTCTTACTTCATGTACTGCACAGCAAATTCTCCAGTGTTAAAAAACAACAACTAGTGACGACTGAGAGTGTTAAATCAAAACTGAAAGTGTCTGCTAAATGGCATATTATTATTATTGTCTGTGGACCCATATAGACAATGGAACAGTGTGACATTAACACACTGTTTAGTGTAAAGCCTTATTCAAATATTTCCCAGTGCCTTGCCTTTCGAGTATGCTGTAAAACCAATTTTTTTGCATCTGAACACATAACTAAACGCTTTTCTGTAACAATTTTAAAAACACGTCAAGGCATTTAGAATTTCAATTAAAACGCATCACAGTGTTAAGATTGTAAAAACGAGAACATGTTTATTCGCTGTAACACTTTTTACACACATTTCTCATGGGATATTTTGGCATTTAGGTTTTCATCACTAAACACTGGGGGTGTTGTTTAACGATGTATGGTGTAAAGCCATATTTACATATTTCCCAGCATGCCCTTCGAGTGACTGTGAGAGATACCCACCCATGACTGTGTTTGTTAGTGACAGAGACATCATTGAATATTCAATGAGGTCTTCTTTTAAAACCTTCTCCAAGTTACAGCTGAAGGGAATGAATTGAAATTAAATGATGTCACATTATACAGTTCAGAAGATCTTTAGATATGGCCTAGTTATACATCAGACATGCAAGTCACAAAATGCTGATTTGTGAAGGGATTAGTAATTCCTATTGAATCCAGCCAGAGGGAGGTTATCCAACAACCTAACCAAACGTAGTAGGCATAAAAGAAGCGCCAGAAACTAGATCCCTTACCAGTGGAGTCTCTTCAGAGGAGGAAGGGGAGGACCTCCTCCTCAGTGAATTTATTTTGTATTTTTTAGATAAAACTATACTAAATATATTTACGTCACTAAATAATTGATTAAAACATACTGTTTTGCAATGAAGGTCTACAGTAGCCTCAGCAGCACTCTGTAGGGTAGTGCCATGATGTAGCCGGAGAACAGCTAGTTTCCGTCCTCCTCTGGGTACATTGAATTCAATGCAAAACCTAGGAGGCTCATGGTTCTCACCTCCTTCCATAGACTTACACAGTAATTATGACAGCTTCTGGAGGACGTCCTTCACTCTATGAGAGCTCTTGCAGCATGAACTGATATGTTGTCCACCCAATCAAAGGATCAGAGAATGAATCTAGTACTGAATGCATAAGCTTTTAGTACTAGCTAGCACTGCAGTGCATAAAATGTGGTGAGTAGTTGACTCAAAGAGAAAGAAAGACAATAGTTGAACAGTGAAAACATTTCTTTAAAAATGAAGGAGAAGCAAGCGAGAGAGAGAGAGAGAGAGAGAGAGAGAGAGAGAGAGATTTCGTTTTATTATTTTCCACTTTCACTTAGTGATTGCAGCTAGCTAGTTTAGCCTACTCAAAAAAACGGCTCAAACAGAGAGTGATGCTATGTTAGCTAGCTGGCTATGGCTATCCAACACTGGAACTCTTCCAAGTCAAGTTAAGCTTTTGGTTTTATTAATTTATTGCTACCGGGTCCCACCGGTGTAACTGCTAAACTGCTTGCTGACTGTACACTGTACTGTAGCGGGTTTACTAACGCATTAGTTCTAGTAGCTATGTTTACTATGAAATTAGCTAGCTAATATGGTGATAACAATGTAGGCTGTGGGTCACAGTTAGTGGTTATGATATGAAGGTTTGGCATGGAAAGTTTTTTTTGCCTGATCCCAGACAGCTGATGTGTTGTGCACTGAAGTCCACAGGCGAAGAGAAAAGGTGAGGGGAGAAGAGTGTGTGGATGCGAGAAGGAATTATACAACAAACAAAATTATCATGCTAGACCAGCTAGATGCAGGCAATCGTGTGCAATGCGGTATTGAATGTGTCACTGTCACCTTGATTACTGCATTTTAAACGGAAGCAAACGGAACGAAACAGGGATAAACATACCTGAATTTGTCCAATAGAAACTCTCGTTTGCAACTGTTGGACTAATGATTACACCCTAGACCAGCTAGATGCAGGCAAGGCAGTATTGAATGTGTCACTGTCACCTTGATTACTGCATTTTTCTCTCAACCTGTGTACCTACGCTATAAACGTTAATTCATAGACTAGGTTGTAGAAACCTCATGATGGGTACAGGGAACATTTTAGTATCATGTAGTAGCCTAAACCTATCGATGTTACATTGAGCTGGGAGAACGGAATATGATGTAATAGAAATAAGGCCATGCTCATATAAAAATTATCATCCTCCATCATCTTAAACATAACCAACCACCACTGTCCCCTACATACTGGACTTGACGAGAATAATACAAAAAACGTCAGGAAGGTTCTCTTCTGCACTGTTCAACCAACCCAATAAATGGGGTTCTACCTGTCCTTCCACATCGAGTTGTTGGGGACTCAGCATAGGCTACCCACATCATGCACTCAGAATGACTGCTATGGTGCAGGACTTAAATAATACAACTACCGAAACCATCTAAACTGGAACAACCATCTCAGTAACGGGTGCAATAAATCAACCCCCTGGTCAATGAATCAATCAATGTGCATGAGGAAACCTATATATTACAACAAACTATTCTAAAAATCAACCTGCAACAAAGCATGCTGGGAAATATAATAATAAGGCCCCTCCCATGTATTTTTCACTCTGAGCGAGTTAGCAAAAATGAACTCAACACAGGATTGAAAAGATTTCTTGAGTCAAATGTACTGTTCAGTTGTGCTGAAATGTATGTAAGGTGACAGACATTCCTAACACTGATATGGATAAAAGGCATGGAAAGTACATTTTATTTCTAATGGGCCTCCTGTAGCTCAGTTGGTAGAGCATGGCGCTTGCAACGCCAGGGTTGTGGGTTTGATTTCCATGGGGGGCCAGTATGGGGGGCCAGTATGGAAAAAATATGTATGCACTCGCTAACTGTAAGTCGCTCTGGATAAGAGCGTCTGCAAAATGTAAACGTAAAGACTAAATGCACTCTAAACAGGATGATGGGAAAGTAAACAGTAGTGTTTAAAATCTGAACACATGATATATACGTGCTCTCCTGGTTGGAAACTGACTGGAAATATCTGACTATCATGTTTAATTTAGCATTCTAAACACCTGTGTTTAAGATGAGAACACTCATTGACCAATATAAATGCCTAATGTTTAAGTTTTAAACAATGATGTTTAGGTCTTAAACATGTCACGTTTCATATCTTTACAGTGTAAATTGTAGTTACCACCCATGACTGTATTTGTAAGTGACAGAGACACACACAGCAAATTTGCTGTTGTTAAAATCTCGGTGTTGAGGAAAAAAGTGTTGTGAGTGTTATGTCTGAGTGTTGATTCCAGTGGTGTCACGCCCTGACTCAGGGGACGTTTGTTTGTTGAGTCAGGGTGTGTATATTCCGTGTTGTGTTTATTTCTATGGTGAATATCTATTATGTGTAGATCTATGTTGGCCGGTGTGGTTCCCAATCAGAGGCAGCTGTAGCTCGTTGTCTCTGATTGGGGACCATACATAGTCAGCCATAGTCAAATTGGAGGGCCTGTTGTCTGGACCTATGGCAGTCTCTATGGGGGTGCCACAGGGTTCAATTCTTGGGCCGACACTTTTCTCCGTGTATATCAATGATGTCGCTCTTGCTGCTGGTGACTCTCAGATCCACCTCTACGCAGACGACACCATTTTGTATACATCTGGCCCTTCATTGGACACTGTGTTAACAAACCTCCAAACGAGCTTCAATGCCATACAACAATCCTTCAGTAGCCTCCAACTGCTCTTAAACACTAGTAAAACTAAATGCATGCTTTTCAATCGAACGCTGCTGGCACCCGCCCACCCGACTAGAATCACCACTCTGACGGGTCTGACCTAGAGTATGTGGACAACTACAAATACCTAGGTGTCTGGTTAGACTGTAAACTCAACTTCCAGACTCACATAAAGAATCTCCAATCCAAAGTTAAATCTAGAATCGGCTTCCTATTTCGCAATAAAGCCTCCTTCACTCATGCTGCCAAACATGCCCTCGTAAACTGACTATCCTACCGATCCTTGACTTCGGCGATGTAATTTACAAAATAGCCTCCAACACTCTACTCAGCAAATTGGATGTAGTCTATCACAGTGCCATCCGTTTTGTCTCCAAAGCCCCCATACACTACCCACCACTGTGACCTGTACGCTCTTGTTGGCTGGTCCTCACTACATGTTCGTCGTCAAACCCACTGGCTCCAGGCCATCTATAAATCACTGTTAGGCAAATCCCCGCCTTATCTTAGCTCATTGGTCACCATAGCAGCACCCACCCGTAGTCTGCGCTCCAGCAGGTATATCTCACTGGTCATTCCCAAAGCCAACACCTCCTTTGGCCGCCATTCCTTCCAGTTCTCTGCTGCCAATGACTGGAACGAATTGCAAAATCTCTGAAGCTGGAGACTCTTATCTCCCTCAATAACTTTAAGCATCAGTTGTCAGAGCACCTTACCGATCACTGCACCTGTACACAGCCCATCCGAAATTAGCCCACCCAACTACCTCATCCCTATATTGTTATTTATTTTGCTCTTTTGCACCCCAGTATCTCTATTTGCACATAATCTCTTGCACATCTAGCATTCCAGTGTTAATACTATTGTAATTATTCTGCACTATAGCCTATTTATTGCCTTACCTCCATAACTTGCTACATTTGCACACACTGTATATATATTTTCTGTTGTATTTCTGACTTTATGTTTTTTTACCCCATATGTAACTCTGTGTTGTTTTTATTGCACTACTTTGCTTTATCTTGGCCAGGTCGCAGTTGTAAATGAGAACCTGTTCTCAACTGGCTTACCTGGTTAAATAAAGGTGAAATAAAATAAATAAATAAAAAATTTGGCACCAGTCAGTTGTGGGATCTTGTTCCAGTTATGGTATGTTTGTGTGTTACCTTGGACTTCACGTTTAGTTTGTTGTTTTGTCGCATGTTCATTAGTTTAAATAAACATGTATGCTTATCACGCTGCGCCTTGGTTCGACCAGTCATTGAACGAACGTGACAGAAGATCCCACCAAAATAGGACCAAGCAGCGCGTGTCCAGGAACACACAGCCTGGACCTGGGAGGAGATCCTGGATGGTAAGGGATCCTGGACTTGGGAGGAGATTCAGGCCGGGATGGATCGCCGTCCTTGGGAGGAGACAGTGGAGGCGCGATATAGAGAGGAGCAGCGGCAACGCGGAAGGCGCCGGCCGAGGAAGAAGCCAGAGAGACACCCCCAAGATTTTTTTGGGGGGCTAAAAGGGTGGTTGGCGGAGCCTAGAGGTAGAGCAGAGCCAACTCCCCATACTCACGCGAGGAGGAGTGTGACTGGGCAGGCTCCGTGTTATGCGGAGCTACGTACTGTGTCGCCAGTGTTCCGGCACAGTCCTGTACGTCCTGTGCTAGCACCACGCATGTGTCGTGCGAAGATGGGCATTCAGCCAGGACGGGGTGTGCCGGCTCAACGCTCCTGGTCTCCAGTACGCCTCCTCGGTCCCGCATATCCTGCGCCTATTCTACGAGCTGTATCGCCAGTGCACGTGCACAGCCCAGTGCATCCTGTGCCAGCGCCCCGCATGTGTAGTGCGAAAGTGGGCAGCCAGCCAGGACGGGTTGTGCCAGCTCTCCGCTCCAGACCTCCAGTCCGCCTTCGCAGCCCGGTCCGGCCTGTTCCTGCCCCTCGCACCAAGCCAGTTGTGCGCGTCGCCAGCCCGGTCTGTTCCTGCCCCTCGCACCAAGCCAGTGGTGCTTGTCGCCAGCCCGGCCCGGCCTGTTCCTGCCCCTCGCACCAAGCCAGTGGTGCGCGTCGCCAGCCCGGCCCAGCCTGTTCCTGCTCCCCGCACCAGGCCAGTGGTGCGCGTCGCCAGTCCGGTACGTCCCGTTCCTGCGCCCCGCACCAAGCCAGTGGTGCGCGTCGTCAGCCCGGTCCGGCCCGTTCCTGCTCCCCGCACCAAGCCAGTGGTGCGTGTGTCCAGTCCGGCACGGCGTGCCTGTTCCACCGGTGCCTAGTCCGGCACCGGTCAGCTGCTCCACTCCGGAGCCAGAGCAATCCGCTCCACCGGGGTCCAGTCCAGCTCCGGTCAGCGGCTCCACTCCGGAGCCAGAGCAATCCGCTCCACCGGGGTCCGGTCCAGCTCCGGTCAGCCGCTCCACTCCGGAGCCAGAGCAGTCCGCTCCACCGGTGCCTGATCCAGCTCCGGTCAGCGGCTCCACTCCGGAGCCAGAGCAGTTCGATCCACCGTCGTTGGGTCCAGCTCCAGTCAGCGGTTCCAGTCCAGACCCAGACGTCAGCCCCTCTCCAGGTTCGGGGTCTCCCACACCAGGGTCCAGACAGGGCTTGGTACGTCGTGGGAGGAAGGAGAGGGGAAGCAGCGCGCCGAGGTCCAGACCTGACCAGGGGCGCAACAGGGAGGCGGAGAATAGGTGGTGGTCACGCCCGGAGCCGGATCCGCCTCCGAGGCGGAATGCCCACCCGGCCCCTACCCTGTTATGTTTATGTGGCGCGGTCGGAGTCCGCACCTTTGGGGGGGGTACTGTCACGCCCTGACTCAGGGGACGTTTATTTGTTGAGTCAGGGTGTGTATATTCCGTTTTGTGTTTATTTCTATGGTGAATATCTATTATGTGTAGATCTATGTTGGCCGGTGTGGTTCCCAATCAGAGGCAGCTGTAGCTCGTTGTCTCTGATTGGGGACCATACTTAGGTAGCCTTTTGGCACCAGTCAGTTGTGGGATCTTGTTCCAGTTATGGTATGTTTGTGTGTTACCTTGGACTTCACGTTTCGTTTGTTGTTTTGTCGCATGTTCATTCGTTTAACCCTCCCGTTGTCCTAGGGTCAAAATGACCCGCCACTGTGTTGAACCAACTTTATTTAATTTTTATATTTTTTGGATCATTTGTGAGAAGGAGGCAGTGATACTTTCTTTAAAGTCTCACTGCCTCCTTCTCACAAATGATCCCAAAAATATAAAAATTAAATAAAGTTGGTTCAACACAGTGGCGGGTCATTTTGACCCTAGGACAACGGGAGGGTTAAATAAACATGTATGCTTATCACGCTGCGCCTTGGTTCGACCAGTCATTGAACGAACGTGACAAGTGGGGTTAAAACCAGTGCGATTGAAATTGACAACACCGGCAGTGAACAAATTAAGTGTTATTTGAATCATGGTGGAATCAACACTGCGTGGTGTTGTTGTTACTCGACTGTGTTGAGTTATTTCCGTTAACTCTTTGAGTGAGAAATACATGTGAGGGGCCTCATTATCAACATTTCCCAGCACACTTTGTTGCAGGTAGATCTTTAAAATAGTTTCTTTTAATATCTACAGTTCTGCATGCACATTGATTGATTAATTGATCTAAGATAAATAACCAAAAAAATCCTTAACTAATCCAATCTGTAAGTGGTTGGACTTATTGCACCCGCTACTGAGATGGTTGTTCCAGTTTAGATAGTTTAGGTCAGGGGTGTCAAACTCATTCCAAGGAGGGTTTACTGTCTGCTGGTGTTTGTTTTTTTCCGTTCATTTAATCCCGAGACAAACAGGTGAGGGGAGTTCCTTACAAATTAATGACCTTAATTCGTCAATCAAGTACAAGGGAGGAGCAAAAACCCGCAGACACTTGGCCCTCCGTGGAATGAGTTTGACACGTGGTTAAGGTAGTCTTGTTTGACAACTTCTTCACCAAAGCAGTCGTTCTGAATCCAGATTGTGGGTGACTAAAAAGTTCAAATGAATGAAATGTATCACATATGGTCATAAAGAGATTACGGTCCCTCTTTAAATGACGTTCAGCTTATAAAGGCTTCATAAAGCCTTCATAATGCCTTCATAAGCACCACATAAATGTGTTACAAAGCATCTATAACCATCTGTCATGCTTTATAAAGGGTTCATACATTTGGTATAACTGTGTGACATAATCACCAATGTCAAATGTGACATAACCCAGTATGTCAAATATGATATAAATATGTGCTTTTTTTTATAAAGCGTGCCATGTTGTGCTGAAGGATGGCATACACTCTAAAGTGATGTCACGTTAGTCACATTACACCTAATCTCGCTCCCGGACACTTCCGCCCAAATGTGTGGAAGGTCTGGTGGACCATAACATCAAACTTTGCCTTCATTAGTTAGGGTTAGGTTTAAAATCAAATTTTAAGATGAACTGTGGAAATGGGCTTTTTGACTATGTTAAGCAGTAACGATGACAAATACTTTACTCAGTAAGGTCACTCCTATAGAATTCTATGGTCACTCCCACTATGGCCAACTTTGAATGGTTGATATCCCAGAATTATATGTGCTGTGTGTGCAATAGCCTAGGGATGACGGTACATCAAGAAATACTTACCTGAAAGCCCCCAACCTAAAAACATTTAGTGTGTGTTTCTACTGGAACCAAGTTACATGTTTCTCAGTGCACAAACACAACAAAAATGTGCCATACCGTGCAGTGCTGGGCCCAGTCAGGTCTTTGACACATTCCCCTACTCCCTCGCTGAAAGATCAGCCACAAAATGTTGGCACCATTGTAACAGGTTGTAATCAAACCCTGGTCTCCAGCATGGGAACAGAAGAGGAATACCTGGCGCGGTAGTCTCAGGTTGGACTACTCCAAATCATCTTGGTTCTGATACACACACACACACACACACACACACACACACAATGCAAGGTTTGCAGGTCCATCAACCCATTTAAATGCCTATCACCCCCTGCAGTAACCTGTGGATCATGAGAGAACCTTCATAAATCACCCGAACATTAATAACCTATTTATTGACACTTTATATAGTGTCCTGTAATAATTAGTTTGAAGTGAGAAACCTTTGGTCATTCATAACATATCCATAAAGATTATATATCGCATGAGTAGTTTTCAGCTAGTTAGCAATTGCTGTGAAGTCACCAGTATGTAATCTAACTCAACACAACTAGGGCTGTTATGGTGGCCGTATTACCACCACACCAGCGGTCACGAGTCATGATGGCAGTCAAATTCCATGTCGATGTGAGTAAGACTTTTACGGCTAGTCACGGTAATTACGCTTCTCCAAGCTCTGATGATGCTGATGGTCATTAGTAGCCTACCAAACTTGCTAACTGCCTGGTACTCCGCACTCTATTGTCCCTCTAATCACACTGACATCAATGCAAATGTATCGATACATCTAATCAAACACTTCATGAGAGCCTATGAGCTCATGTTGATCAACATTTCTATAGGCTATGCAATTGCATGAGAAAACAGAGTGATGGCCTCTATTAAAGAGAGGAGGATCCCATCAGCTTTCTATAGGCTAGGCCTACTATATTTATTTCTCAACCTTCCTAATATTAAGCACATTGCTTCTCTTTAAAACAGGAGTATAGCCTACCTGGCTGGCATGAAAACGAGTCACGGGAAAAGTGTCCTCCATTCGCTATTTAAGTGTATAGATTACCTTTTTTTTTTTTTCGCTGCCGCAGTTTCCAGACAGGTGCATGATAATGGTCCATTCTAAATCAAAACAAATTTCACACATATATTATTTAGTACATGTAAAGACAAGATTAAATCAAGAATAGTGTGATGGGTGACAATATTAGCCTATAATGTGTGAATTATGTATTATCATTTGCGGATGATGCCCAGTTTAAGGCAAACAGCTCATGCTTGTTTTTGCGACTTTTTCAAATCATAGTCTCACACCTCATGTAGCCTAGCCCATAGGCCTATATGTTTTGATAAGGTTTGTATCACAACAAAAGTGGCCAAATAACTTCTTAAAGTGAAGCACATTTATCCGCTTTGCAATGCGTGTAGAGCCTAACTGGCATACATACACAGCGCGTGAGTTTGGGGAAGATAATTTTCACCATAAAAATGCACCTTTATAATAAAAGCATTACATTAATAATTTGTGGTCATTTTTGAGAATGGTGTTTTCCTGCTAATGGAACATTCATGCTTATAGCCTACTGCCATATGCGCATTGCTGCGCTTATAATATGAAGAAATAGCCTAATTGTTTATCAACTTTTTAAGCTAAACGCGCTCATCTGTTGCAGCAGGCTCATTGCTTAAAACAGGTTTTTTGATGCTAGTGATTGTATTAGTTTGGGATCTATTGCATCCCACAACTGTCCCGGACTATGTTTGGAATATTTATTTCTCGCACAGAATAGAATAGGTAAATTTTTGTAGTATGGGGGATAGTAGATTGACATAGGCTAGTGCTTTTGCTGTTCGTTAGGCCTACTCATCTTGTTCGTTGACGAAAAGTAAATGTGGACAGTTCTTTCAATATCTTCAATATGCGTCTCGGAATTGGTTTGAGAACTCGTGCAGTTGTGTCCCCGATGTGTCTGTCTTAATTTGTAGCCTGTGAGAAAGACCCGATCACGTGACTGAGAGCCATTGTTGGGAAAGGGCTCGTAAGTTAGCATTTCATGGTGAAGTCTACACTTGTTGTATTCGGTGCATGTGACAAATAAAATGTGATTTGATTTTGATTTGATCTAAGAGGTTGTGAGTTCAAATCCCAGGTGTGCTACCCAATGTTGAGGTCAATTCCATTTAAGTTTCAGTCAATTCAGAAAGTAAACCAAATTCCAATTCTTAATTCTCCTTTATTAAAAATAATTAGAATTAGAATTTCGGTGTAGTTCCTGAATACAGTTCGTTGTTGTATATTTACTGACAACATACAGTTCAGCTGTAGAAATACACTATTTTCACCGCAACTCAGTAGCCGGTAGCTTACTATAAAATTACAGGGAAATTGTTTTAACAGTTTGTGCCATAAGCACATCTAAAGTATCCTATAAGTTTAATGTAATTTTGAGTGAGGCATGCCAAGTTAATTTGCAGGATGGGTTCAAAAGGTACTCAAGTGCATTGAGATTGACAGTAAATATATAGCAAAACACTAATACAGTATCCTATTACTGTAGGAATGTACCGTATAATGACCAACATTTACCACAAAATTAACAGCAATGACTAACAGTGTATTTTCATGTTATCACATGTTGAACCACATGGTTTCACATGTGGAAAACTACATGATTTGACACGTGAAATGTGAAATTGCACGTGACCAGTTTTTGGAACACCTCAAATCAAATCAAATCAAATTTTATTGGCCACATGCGCCAAATACAACAGGTGCAGACATTACAGTGAAATGCTTACTTACAGCCCTTAACCAACAGTGCATTTATTTTTAATACAAAAGTAAAATAAAACAACAACAAAAAAGTGTTGAGAAAAAAAGAACAGAAGTAAAATAAAATAACAGTAGGGAGGCTATACATACATGGGGGGTACCGGTGCAGAGTCAATGTGCGGGGGCACCGGCTAGTTGAGGTAGTTGAAGTAATATGTACATGTGGGTAGAGTTAAAGTGACTATGCATAAATAATTAACAGAGTAGCAGCAGCGTAAAAAGATGGGGTGGGGGGGGCAGTGCAAATAGTCCGGGTAGCCATGATTAGCTGTTCAGGAGTCTTATGGCTTGGGGGGTAGAAACTGTTGAGAAGTCTTTTGGACCTAGACTTGGCACTCCGGTACCGCTTGCCGTGCGGTAGCAGAGAGAACAGTCTATGACTAGGGTGGCTGGAGTCTGACAATTTTGAGGGCCTTCTTCTGACACCGCCTGGTATAGAGGTCCTGGATGGCAGGAAGCTTGGCCCCAGTGATGTACTGGGCCGTACGCACTACCCTCTGTAGTGCCTTGCGGTCGGAGGCCAAGCGGTTGCCATACCAGGCGGTGATGCAACCAGTCAGGATGCTCTCGATGGTGCAGCTGTAGAATTTTTTGAGGATCTGAGGACCCATGCCAAATCTTTTCAGTCTCCTGAGGGGGAATAGGCTTTGTCGTGCCCTCTTCACGACTGTCTTGATGTGTTTGGACCATGATAGTTCGTTGGTGATGTGGACACGAAGGAACTTGAAGCTCTCAACCTGTTCCACTACAGCCCTGTCGATGAGAATGGGGGCGTGCTCAGTCCTCTTTTTTTTCCTCTAGTCCACAATCATCTCCTTTGACTTGGTCACGTTGAGGGAGAGGTTGTTATCCTGGCACCACACGGCCAAGTCTCTGACCTCCTCCCTATAGGCTGTCTCATCGTTGTCGGTGATCAGGCCTACCACTGTTGTGTCGTCGGCAAACTTAATGATGGTGTTGGAGTCGTGCCTGGCCATGCAGTCATGGGTGAACAGGGAGTACAGGAGGGGACTGAGCACGCACCCCTGAGGGGCCCCCGTGTTGAGGATCAGTGTGGCAGATGTGTTGTTACCTATCCTTACCACCTGGGTGCGGCCCGTCAGGAAGTCCAGGATCCAGTTGCAGAGGGAGGTGTTTAGTCCCAGGATCCTTAGCTTAGTGAATGGCTTTGAGGGCGCTATGGTGTTGAATGCTGAGCTGTAGTCAATGAATAGCATTCTCACATAGGTGTTCCTCTTGTCCAGGAGGGAAAGGGCAGTGTGGAGTGCAATAGAGATTGCATCATCTGTGGATCTGTTGGGGCGGTATGCAAATTGGAGTGGGTCTGGGATAATGGTGTTGATGTGAGCCATGACCAGCCTTTCAAAGCACTTCATGGCTACAGACGTCAGTGCTACGGGTCGGTAGTCATTTAGGCAGGTTATCTTAGTGTCCTTGGGCACGGGGACTATGGTGGTCTGCTTGAAACATGTTGGTATTACAGACTCAGTCAGGGACATGTTGAAAATGTCAGTGAAGACACTTGCCAGTTGGTCAGCACATGCTCGGAGTACACGTCCTGGTAATCCGTCTGGCCCTGCGGCCTTGTGAATGTTGACCTGCTTAAAAGTCTTACTCACATCGGCTACGGAGAGCGTGATCACATAGTCATTCGGAACAGCTGGTGCTCTCATGCATGCTTCAGTGTTGCTTGCCTCGAAGCGAGCATAGAAGTGGTTTAGCTCGTCAGGTAGGCTTGTGTCACTGGGAAGCTCGCGGCTGTGCTTCCCTTTGTAGTCTGTAATAGTTTTCAAGCCCTGCCACATCCGACGAGCGTCAGAGCCGGTGAAGTACGATTCAATCTTAGTCCTGTATTGACTCTTTGCCTGTTTGATGGTTCGTCGGAGGGCATAGCGGGATTTCTTATAAGCGTCCGGGTTAGAGTCCCGCTCCTTGAAAGCGGCAGCTCTACCCTTTAGCTCAGTGCGGATGTTTCCTGTAATCCATGGCTTCTGGTTGGGGTATGTACGTACGGTCATTGTGGGGACGACATCATCGATGCACTTATTGATGAAGCCAGTGACTGATGTGGTGTACTCCTCAATGCTATCTGAAGAATCCCGGAACATGTTCCAGTCTGTGCTAGCAAAGCAGTCCTGTAGCTTAGCATCTGCGTCATCTGACCACTTTTTTATTAACCGAGTCACTGGTGCTTCCTGCTTTAGTTTTTGCTTATAAGCAGGAATCAGGAGGATAGAGTTATGGTCAGATTTGCCAAATGGAGGGCGAGGGAGAGCTTTGTATGCGTCTCTGTGTGTGGAGTAAAGGTGGTCTATAGTTTTTTTTTTCCTTTTCCTCTGGTTGCACATTTAACATGCTGGTAGAAATTAGGTAGAACGGATTTAAGTTTCCCTGCATTAAAGTCCCCGGCCACTACATTTTACATTTACGTCATTTAGCAGACGCTCTTATCCAGAGCGACTTACAGTTAGTGCATACATTATTATTTGTAATTTTCATACCCCATGGGAATCGAACCCACAACCCTGGCGTTGCAAACACCATGCTCTACCAACTGAGCTACCTCCCTGCCGGCCATTCCCTCCCCTACCCTGGACGACGCTGGGCCAATTGTGCGCCGCCCCATTGGTCTCCCGGTTGCGGCCGGCTACAGCAGAGCCGGGATTCGAACCAGGATCTCTAGTGGCACAGCTAGCACTGCGATGCAGTGCCTTAGACCACTGTGCCACTCGGAAGATACACTAGGAGCGCTTCCTCTGGATGAGCATTTTCCTGTTGACTTATGGCCTTATACAGCTCATTCAGTGCAATCTTAATACCAGCATTGGTTTGTGGTGATAAATAGACAGCTATGAAAAATATAGATGAAAACTCTCTTGGTAAATAGTGTGGTCTACAGCTTATCATAAGATACTCTACCTCAGGCGAGCAAAACCTCGAGACTTCCTTAGTATTTGATTTTGTGCACCAGCTGTTGTTTACAAATATACACAGACCGCCACCCGGAGTGAGCCGTTCTATCCTGCCGATGTAGCATATAGCCCGATCCTATTAGCCAATCTTCAATCATTGGAAAATAAATTGGATGACCTAAGATTACGGTTATCCTACCAACAGGACATTAAAAACTGTAATATCTTATGTTTCACCGAGTCGTGGCTGAACGACGACATGGATAACATACAGCTAGTATGTTATCCATACAAGGCACCCCGACCTACGGATCCTTACAAGGCACCCCGACCTACGTCCACGATATCTCAGTCTCTTCCTCATGCGAATGACGGGGATTTGGGCCTTGTCGGGTGTCTGTAGGATTTCCTTGGCGGCCGCCTCGTTGAAGAAAAATTATTAGTCCAATACGAGGTGAGTAATCGCTGTCCTGATATCCAGAAGCTCTTTTTGGTTATAATAGATGATGGTAGAAACATTATGTACAAAATAAATTACAAATAACGCGGAAAAACACACATAATAGTACAATTGTTTAGAGGGCTGTAAAACGGCAGCCATCTTCTCCAGCGCCATTCTTCTCTGACATTTCACATGTGAAAACCTGTTTTTTTGGAACACATCACGTGACATTTCACATGTGAACACGTGTTTTTGAAACACTTCACAAATGTGCAATTCAATGTGTTTAATTTACTTATTTCAGAAATTAGCGGGTTTTCTGTGTAGTTGTCTAATCTTGGTGGGGCATATTATTCTGTTGTAATGTCACTCCTGAATAACAATGATGATTATAATCGTTTTTCTTGAGTGTATGTTTAACAAAGCTTAGATTTACTTTGAAGTCCAAAGTGTAGGAATACAGGTGAAATCAGTTACTGATACAGATATGTTGGCATGGCAGGAAGATCGGAATGTTGTGAACCAAGAGGTTGTGAGTTCAAATCCCAGGGAAGAACATGTTGAATAATAATTACTTTATAAATAAACATATACAATGTAGTCAAATATGTAAGTTACAAGCACTGTGTGTACCATAATGGCACATTTGTTTACAGGGCATCACCTATGAAATCTGTGACAATTTGAATCCACATGTGAATGTTATGTGATCACATGAAATTCCACATGTGAAACCTATTGTGAAATATCATCACATGTGAAGTGTTCCCAAAAAACATGGTTTCACATGATTTAACAAGGGGCATGTACAGATTATTCTCCTATCATAGGCCATAATCATAGATACAGTAAAGTAATATTCCTCATGGGACTGTGTTATCATTACATTAAACAATGACTGTTATTCCCCTATTGAGTTTCTGGTGCCTCAACGTGTTCTCATGTACATATACAAGTATGCTAAATTACACTTAATGAGGAGGAAGTATTTTCTAATGAAAGTGTGTTAATTTGTTAAATGCTTTCCAGTAAACCTAGGACTTGCTCCTCAACAAATCTATGCCTTGATCCATATTCAGAGGCACACTGTATTGATTTGGGGTGTCACAGATAAGAATGAATGCTAAATTATATAGAGATACTGTAACACATTCTATGGATCACAGGGATGCAAATCTAAGCTGACATACAAAATTGTTTTAAGAAGGTCATACCATGGATCATTTAGCTGTTTGATTTTGAATTTAGGACCCCTTTAGGTATCCCCCCAAAATGTGTTTACGTTATTTGATAAAATATTGAATTTGACCGTTACTACTATAGTCCATAGAAATGCGTTGAATAACATATTCATAAATATTAATATTCAAAAAATGACAGTAAAAAAAACAATCACAAGGAATAAGGTTTTGAAGTATCTGTCCTATATCTAGGAGATAGTACCTCCATACTTCCATTCATTTGTATGGGTTACCTTTAGACGAGTCCTGTGAAACTTGTGGGGGTCATAGAGCATGATATTAGTTTGTAGCCCAAACAGTTCAGACGCTACAGTTGGCACATCAGCATTATTGACGTCAGACGAGTGCCGTAGGGCTTGTGGGGGTCGTAGAGGAAAACGGAGAACACCATCGTGTTCGTGAGAGTCTCCCTTTTCTACATATACGTTTTTGTGAGAAGACTGATTTTCGGGATGTCTCCTGGTCTGACAAGCAGCGCTGTAGCTCTGCCATTTTCCACCACAGATGCGGAAGGGTGACATAGGTGGATGCAGTGGATTAAGACGCAGCCCATGCAAATTGATATCTCCAGCTTAAACTGAACGATTTTGATGGGGATTTTTTACATTATTTTACTCAGATTGACACAAAGGTGCCTCAATCGACTTTAGGGGTTAACATGATTTTTGAATGACTACATCATCTCTGTACCCCAAACATACAATTATATGTAAGGTCCCTCAGTCGATCAGTGCATTTCAAACACAGATTCAACCACAAAGACCAGGGAGATTTTCCAATGACTCAGAAAGAAGGGCACCTATTGGTAGATGGGTAAAAAACCAAACAGACATTGAATATCCCTTTAAGCATGGTGAAGTTATTAATTACACTTTGGATGGTGTATCAATACACCCAGTCACTACAAAGATAAAGGGGTCCTTCCTGACTCAGTTGCCGGAGAGGAAGGAAACCACCATGAGGCCAATGGTGATTTTAAAACAGTTACAGAGCTTAATGGCTGTGATATTTGGGTTTGGCCGGTGTAGGCCATCATTGTAAATAAGAATTTGTTCTTAACTGACTTGCCTAGTTAAATAAAGGTAAAATAAAAGAAAAAAGAAAATAGGAGAAAACAGAGGATGGATCAACAACAATACTAACCTAAATGACAGAGTGAAAAGAAGGAAGCTTGTACAGAATACAAATATTCCAAAACATGCATCCTGTTTGCAATAAGGCACTAAAGTAAAACTGCTAAGAGTGTGGCAAAGAAATGAAATATTTGGGGCAAATCCAACACAACACATCACTGAGTACCAACCACCCCGGTGCGCCTGTCATCTGCTACCATACCCCATTCAAAGGCACTTAAATATTTTGTCTTGCCCGTTCACCATCTGAATGGCACACATACACAATCCATGTCTCAGTTGTCTCAAGGCTTAAAAATCCTTCTTCAACCTGTCTCCTCCCCTACATCTACACTGATTGAAGTGGATTTAACAAGTGACATCAATCAGGGATCATCGTTTTCACCTGGTTAGTCTATGTCCCTCAAACTCAACTCTGGACCGTGAAGCCAGTTCCACTGCATTGTTTCATTGTTCCCGTCTAATCAGGGACTGAGTTAGACCTGGGACACCAGGCGGGTGCAATTAATTATCAGGTAGAACAGAAAACCAGCAGGCTCCGGACCTCGTAGGGTAAGAGTTGAATACCCCTGGTCTATGTTATGGAAATATCAGGTGTACATAATATGTTGTACACTCAGTGTATACACTGGAGTTGCTTACCAAGATGACATTGAATGTCCCTGAGTGGCCGAGTTACAGTTTTGACTTAAATCGGCTTGAACATCTATGATAAGACTTGAAAATTGCTGTCTAGCAATGATAAACAACCAACTTGACAGAGCTAGAACAATTGCAAAAATAATAATGTGCAATATTGTACATCCATGTGTCTAAAGCTCTTAAAGACTTACCCAGAAAGACTCACAGCTGTAATAGCTGCCAAAGGTCTTCTAACATGTATTGAATCAGGGGTGTGAATAATTATATAAATTAGATATTTATGTATTTCATTTTCAATAAATTGGCAAAAACTTCTAAAAACATGTTTTCACTTTTTCAGTATGGGGTATTGTGTGTAGCTGGGTGAGAAAAAAATCAATTTAATCCATTTTGAATTCAGGCTGTAACACAACAAAATGCAGAGAAAGTCAAGGGGTATGAATACTTTCTGAAGGCACTATTATTTGCATAGTTTCTTTTTCAGATGTTCTCATTAATTACTTATCTTTTCTTGTTAAAAAATAAACAAAAGACTGAGGAATACACAATAGGAATTTACTCTGATATCATATTAGCAAGTGACATTCTATGACATTACACCATGCTGTTTGAATTATTAAGAAGAAATATAGAAAGAGAGAGAGGAGGGGGAAGACCCTGTCTACATTAACCATGTTCACCAACCATTTCTGAGAATTAGTTATCAAACATGGTTTGTAACACTTACTGTACACATGCACACACGTTAGAAGTCTGGAACCAACAGGACCCTGAACAGCTTCTACCTTTTATTATTATGCTAATTAGATTTCTGTGGGGGCACGAACATCAACCTTAGGGGGTTATACAGTGCCTTCAGAAAGTATTCACAACCCTTGACTTTTGTCAACCATCTTCACAAAATACTCTGTAATGTCAAAGTGGAAGAAATATTCGAGTTTTTTATTTGTATTAATGGAAAATAAAACACTAATATATCTTGATTTGATAAGTATTCAACCCGCTGAGTCAATGCATGTTAGACTCACCAGCGATTACAGCTGTGAGACTTTCTGGGAAAGTCTCTAAGAGCTTTGAAAACCTGGATTTTACTATATTTGCCCATTATTCTTTAACAAATTATTCAAGCTCTGTTAAGTTGGTTGTTGATCATTGCTAGACAATCATTTTCAAATCTTGCCATAGATTTTCAAGCTTATTTAAGTCAAAACTGTAACTAGGCCACTCAGGAACATTCAGTGTCATCTTGGTAAGTAACTCCAGTGCATATTTGGCCCAGCGTTTTAGGATATTGTCCTGCTGAAAGGTGGATTTGTGTCTGTTAGAAAGCAGACTGAACCAAGTTTTCCTCTAGGACTTTGCCTGTGATTAGCTCAATTCCTTTTCTTTTTATCCTAAAAAACTCCATAGTCCTTGCCGATGACAAGCATACCCATAACATTATGCAGCCACCACCATGCTTGAAAATATGAAGAGTGGTACTCACTGTCACGTTCGTTCATGAACGGGTCAGACCAAGGCACAGCATGATATGCATACATGTTTATTAGACTTATAAACACAACGACAAAACAAGAAACGAAACGTGAAGTCCAAGGTACACAAACAACATACCTAACACGGAACAAAATCCCACAACTCAATAGTGCCCATAGGCTGCCTAAGTATGGTCCCCAATCAGAGACAACGAGCGACAGCTGCCTCTGATTGGGAACCACACCGGCCAACATAGAAATACACATACTAGAATACCAACATAGAAATACACAACATAGAACATACACACCCTGACTCAACATATACGAGTCCCCTGAGTCAGGGCGTGACAGTACCCCCCCCCCAAAGGTGCGGACTCCGACCGCGCAACATAAACATAACAGGGTAGGGGGCCGGGTGGGCATTCCGCCTCGGAGGCCGATACGGCTCCGGGCGTGACGACCTCTTACTCTCTGCCTCCCTGTTGCGCCCCTGGTCTGGACCTCGGCGCGCTGCTTCCCCAATCCTTCCTCCCACAAAGTACCAAGCCCTGTCTGGACCCTGGTGTGGGAGACCCCGAACCTGGAGAGGGGCTGATGTCTGAGTCTGGACTGGAACCGCTGACTGGAGCTGGACCCGACGACGGTGGAGCGAACTGTTCTGGCTCCGGAGTGGAGCCGCTGACCGGAGCTGGATCAGGCACCGGTTGAGCAGACTTCTCTGGCTCCGGAGTGGAGCCACTGATGGCCGGTGGAACAGGCACAGGCCGTGCCGGACTGGCGACGCGCACCACTGGCCTGGTGCGGGGAGCAGGAACAGGCCGGGCCGGGCTGGCGACGCACACCACTGGCTTGGTGCGAGGGGCAGGAACAGGCCGGGCCGTGCCGGACACACGCACCACTGGCTTGGTGCGAGGGGCAGGAACAGGCCGGACCGGGCTGGCGACGCGCACCACTGGCTTGGTGCGAGGGGCAGGAACAGGCCGGACCCTACAATCCACCAATCACAGGAAGTGTGATGTAAACAAGGAGCACGTGAGGCCATGCAGCATGCTCTTCACATACTTTGTGGCTGTGTTACCTAGTGGGAACACTTTAGCCCGGCAGGCTCTGGTGGCTTCTTGCCGTGGGCTCAAAACGAAAGAGGAAGTCATACCTGCTTGCTCTAATTTTGTAGTACCTCGTCTGCTCTCTTTTTTGTTTTGTCAACTTTTTGGCATGTTCTCTGTGAACTAGGCTACGGGAGTTTTGTAACTTTTTCCACCTTGGCTTAGTGCCAGCACCCTAGCTCATGGACTTCGGGAGTCTATTTATTTTGGATTTCCCTGACTCTCCATTGGCTACAGAAGCGCCCGCCTCCCCCTAGCTTTGATAGCTAACTCAGACTGCACACTTTTAAAAAAAATCCCATCCGATGGGCCTCAGCCATCAATCTGTAAGTCTCTGTTCTCTCTTTGCTTTGATCTGTGGTTGTGTTTTAGTTGTGTTGTGTTAGTTGTGTTCTAGCTGGTCTCCAGTAGTTGGGCTCTAGCTTGCGGACCATAACAGTGGTGGTTGGCTAGGCTGGTTAGACTAATAGCTAGTTAGCTAAATAGCTAATGTTAGCTGGCTGGCTAGGTTGCTGGCTAAGATTACATTTACATTTACATTTTCGTCATTTAGCAGACGCTCTTATCCAGAGCGACTTACAAAAAGATAACTGCATATAGCTAACATTCTTTGATAAATTGTTAGATGGCTTTATGTACTGTATTTCCAAAACTTTGATTTACTTGAATGTAGCTGTAAGCTAGGTGTTGATAGCAACTGGCTGACTTATAGTGCTAACGTAACGTTAGCAGGCTGGTAGGGCTAACGTTAGCAGGCTAGTAAGTATTTGCTTGTAAGTTGGCTGAACATTTTATTGAAACCAGTAGTCATGCGTGCAAACAATTTGGTTTAATTTGAAGTTCTGTTGGAGTTTACATTATAGGGAATAGGCTGGCTTGCCGGATCCTCCACATTACATCACCCCCGGGAAAGACATGACTTTGTCATTCTTCGGAATTCGGATCAGTTTTATGTACTAACTCAAAAACATTTTTAAAGTGAGGTGTAGCTTTGCATTGGGACTTTTGATGCAAATACTAATGCAAATCCATATGTTATATGTGGTTACGTTTATGCAACCTACCCTTTAAGCACATTTTTACTCCTGAAGTTATTAACTGTAGGCTTGCCATAACAAAGAGGTTGAATACTTATTGACTCAAGACATTTCAGCTTTTCGATTTGTATTAATTTGTAAATTATTATTCAAAAAACATAATTCTTTGACATTATAGGGTTTGTGTGTAGATCACTGACACAACATCTAAATGTAATCCATTTTAAACTAAGGCTGTAACACAACAAAATGTGGAAAAAGTCAAGGGGTGTAAATACTTTCTGAAGGCACTGTATTCTGACTCTGTATTGTGATAATTCCTGTTCTCCTGTACCCCTCAGATACCCCCTGAGAATTATGTTTGCCAGACCCTTTCCTGCCCTGTTCCCCTCTCTGTGTCTGCTCAAGGAACCTGCAAGAATGAAGGCCTTGAAGTCAACACAGCCTGTGCTCATTTCCCAAATGGCACCCTATTCCCTATGTAGTGCACTACTTTTGAACAGGGCCCATTGGGCTCTGGTCAAAAGTAATGCACTACATAGAGAATAGGGTGCCATTTGGGATGAACACTTTGATAAAGTATTCACTGTCATGCTCCGAGTACATGTCCTCTGTTATTAGGACTGCCTCTTGAATCTCCAGCAGGATTGGTTAACATGAGAGGGATCTGTCTTCGTTGGGTACAGTCCAGCACACTGCATGCTTCTGCTCCAGTTTGAAGTCTCCCAGGAGAGGCTGCTGTGGATGGATGTGCAATACACTGATGAGATTCCGGTCCAACGTCAGAAAATTAGACCTTTAAAATATTCTTCCCACTTTCACTCAAATCTATGGGTGTGTGATCTTAGGGGTTATGTGTAAAACAATTTGACCAATTCACAAAAACCTATCTTCTAAACAGATGAAAAGAGTAGTATTCAAGTAATATTTTTGCCCCTTATTGAAGTGATTATTTTGCTTTATTAACAGATTCGGCTCAAACTCTATCTTGTTCTATTGTTGAGGTTGCATCAACAAGAAGTTATAGGCTACAAGGTGAACAAATTGCAATTTTTCCTCAGATATAATTCACCTTTCATTTTGACATTGGAGACTAGCACCATATTTCCACCACCATACAACTTTGATCAGAAGAAGAACAAGAATCGTGATGAATGGGGGAGGTGAAATTGTGTTCGGAGGAATTATGCCTTGCAGAATTGGTTAAAAATGAAAAAGTTGAGCTTCAACCTCGGAGTTAGAGATCTGTATGGCCAAAACAAATCGATAGACGGAGCAGATGAATCAAATCCTTGCTCATCAGACAAATCCTGTGGGATCACCGTGCGCTCCACAACAATGTCCACCCATTACTGCTTAATCCCTCCTGATCCCAACACAAAGCCGCCACACCCACATGGCTCAACCCAGCTCCACACCAACCATCAACAACAAACATGGATTCCTCCAAGCTCCACAACTCCACAAATGTTATCGGTCTGTGTAACAGTTGAATCCAAATTTCAATTTAGGTAGCCAATTGTTCATGTTAAATATAATATATTGTTTGCAAGAATTTTGTATAATAATTTAAATTGAACAATTCTACATTTTGAATCCGACGTCATTTGTGCCATGGAATCGGTACATCGAAAATCTCTTCCCAACTATTTTGCAATCTATGTGGCACAGCTGTACAGTTTTTGGTCCTGAAATGAAACTGGTATAGTTTTTTATTCATCACAATTTTCATTAATCAATTTTGGTCTTTAATGCAGGGCGAAATGACAAGTTCCTTACATTCTTACTTCCACTTGCCTCTTCCATTTTTGCGGTAATGCTGCAATTTGTTGGTTGTAATTTTGGGTAGAACAGACATTTCCATATATTTTTGTTAGCTGCATGTGTGACATAACTCCACCAGTCCTATTTATGATATATGTGTGAAAAAGAGTATAGTTGAGTTTAACCACAATATTTTTTATATTATTTGTTCTGTCTTTTCTTACAGTTACATGTCATTTGCGGCAGGATTGACCATGAGCAAAGTCATTGTAGCCTATCTTTTCACTTCCCCTGTGAGAACCATGAGCACGGGCAATTTGGCTTTGCTGTACCACAGCCGAAGCCTGCCAGCAGCCTACCTGCCAAAGGTTCCACTGTGTCTATTACAATGTACAAAAACGCAGATCAGCTATCTTTCATTAGTTATTCATATTACCAGAGTTTTATCTTATTCCTTCTAACTATTTCTATGTTTGATTTGCGGACGCCATTTATGGAAGGCAAAGTTTTCCCTAAATCAATGCTTATGACAAATCCACCTCCAGAACCAGCCATAGAGCCAGCTGGCGTATCTTTTGAATACGGTGTAGTAAAAAAACAAAAACAACAACAACAGATAAGATTTGCTAGCTAGATAGAATAAGATTATATTTCTATGGTCTGCCTACCAAACACTATGCAAAGGGCTGATCATAGAGGGTAACAAATGACACCTGCTGGCACTCTCCAGCAATAGGGGACCCGTTTAAAGGACCCACCTAGAGGAAGTTGCATACACTATTTTGACTTAATTTCCTGTCCTAGAGAAGAAATGCATGTTTAGGTTCCACCTCTGATGAATGACGAATGCTAGTTATACACATTCACGATTTGGTGTGGGAATTTCCACGTGGAGTTGAAAAACATCAACAAACAAGACACTGACAGCTGTCAGTGTACCTAGCTAGCATGATAACATTATCTAGCTAGCTAGCGATCTTGCTAACCTTATATATGCCATTCTATTTCTATTAGGCAGATTAGGAGAGGTCCAGTCCAGAGGTGTTTAAAATGAGGAATGCTCAGATTCTGAGCAATAAAATCCTCACAACATGACTTAATGTATGGCTTCTCTCACAAAGGTTTGCTTACCAGTACACATTTTGGGATGAGATCAGCTGTCCTTCTCTGCAGCAGTCCCAATAAGTTTAAGAGAGGTAAAATGAGAGAGAATGCTGGCTCCATTGGAAATGGGGCTCAAGTATATCTAGCAGCTGTTCCGGTAACAATGCATCCCATAGAAAATGTTATGAATATCCTAACCGTGTTTACATTCAGCGTCAACATTCAAATATTACTGATTGGTTAATATTAAGCTAAGCTACATATTGCATATCTTTACACATTTGGTGATGTTGGCGTTGGAGTGTGTGGATTTTCTTCCTAAAACCTTTTCGTTTTTGTTTGTGGAGCAGATTATTATTCTGTTAGAGACTTTCAGATCCACGCATGAATAGTGCATAAAGTAACAATTCATTTCTCTCCTCCTCGAAATTGAAGAGTCATTCTTCAAATTCATTGTGTTGTTACAGATTTCTATTCATTCCTTTTTTATTGAGGGATAAATGTATATACTGCCCAAAAGGCTTCCATTGCAGGTCATAATTCAGCATATCTCTTCCTTGTCTTTGTGCCATGCAGGTACCTATAAATCAAAGAGAAAAAAGTTTAGCAAAGTATATCTTGGCGGCACCTGTGAAATTTGTTGACAAATGCTCTGATCACAGATGCATTCATCATATGTACGAGGTGAAGAACTACACTGAACAAAAAAATAAACGCAGCATGCAACAATTTCAAAGATTTTACTGAGTTACAGTTCATTTAAGGAAATCAGTCAATTTAAATAAATACATGAAGCCCTAACTATGGATTTCACATGACTGGGAATACAGAATATGCATCTGTTGGACACAGAGGGGTGTGGATCAGAAAACCAGTCAGTATCTGGTGTGACCATCATTTGCCTCATGCAGCGCGACACATCTCCTTTGCATACAGTTGATCAAGCTGTTGATTGTGGCCTTTGGAATGTTGTCCACTCCTCTTCCATGGCTGTGTGAAGTTGCTTGATATTGGTGGGAACTGGAACACACTGTCGTAAACTTCAATCCAGAGCATCCCAAACATGCTCAATGGGTGACGTCTGGTGAGTCTGCAGGCCATGGAAGAACTGGGACATTTTCAGCTTCCAAGAATTGTGTACAGCATTAGGTTTCCAGGTAATGTAATAACACAATGGACCAGTAATGTTTTAGAACATACTACCACAACAAAATGTGAATGCAATAGAAATGGTTCTGAGAAAACAATACAGGGACGTTCTGCTAATGTTGATGGGGATGTTATTAAAAACACCTATAACCACAAACAGGGAATATTCCCACAATGCTGTCATTAAAATGTAGTGTGACATTTTGACAGTAGTGTCCCAATAACGTTCCCTAAACGTTATTCAGCAATCATGTCTGGAATCAATTAAATTGGTTCTGAGAAAACATCACTTGAACGTTCTTAGAATGTTCATAAAGACGCTATCCAAAACACCCAAAACAACATGCAGGGAACAATCCCGCAAGACTCTCATGAAGTTATAGTGTGATGTTATGATATAATGGTTCAAATAACGTACCCTGAAACTACTTCAGCGATACAATGTTGGAGAAATGTAAGTTGTTCGGAACGCACAACTCGTCGATCCTTGTCACGGATGGGCTATTGCAGCAGATCGGGTTCCACTCCTATCAGCTTAAAACAAAGAAGAAGTGGCTCCAGTTGGCACACGATCATCAACACTGGACAAGTGAGGAGTGGAAAAACATTGCCTGAAACATGACAGCGAGTTCAGTTTATTTGAGTGGCCTGCGCAGTCCCCAGACCTCAACCCAATAGAACATATTTGGGATGATATGGACCGGGCTGTTTGCAGCATCAATGCACCGCCGTCCAATCTGCAGCAACTGCATGATGCCATTGTGTCAACATGGACCAATATCCCTGTGGAATGTTTCCCATTGCTCTCCGTGGTCCTGGCAGCCAGAAAACAACAAAGAAACCTCGCAGGCACATACCGTCCTTCCACCACACAACCCCTGAAACCGCAACATACCTTCCCCCTCAGCATTGACCCTGTGGTCAGAGCGGTCGACGAAAACATGGCATGCATACAGGACATGGCATCAGCATTACCATGTTTTGAACCTAAACGGTGGACGATCCGATAGTGGAAAGGCTGGATGCTGAGGAACCACCGGGTGATCCGGGCATTAGTGTCCTTATTCTGCTTCATCCAGGTATGAGGAGCGTGATCTGTCATCAACACAAACTTGCGGCCCAGAACATAACATTTCAAGGACTCCAGAGCCCATTTGATTGCCAAACACTCCTTTTCCAATGTTGCATATTTGGTTTCACGGGGAATCAATTTACGGCAAATGTGCAGCACTGGATGTTCCTCTCCATCAACTTCCTGTGAGAGTACAGCTCCAATTCCAGTGTCCGATGCATCTGTCTGTACAATCAGAGGTTTCGAGAAATGCCGTCTTCTCACGAGCTGCAGGGGTCAGAGGAACCGGCCAATACCCCTTGGTTAGGTCAAATGTACTGATGAACCGGGCATTTCCCAGTCTTTCAATCATCTCATCTATTCTCGGCATGGGATAAGCATCAAATTCCGAAATGGCATTCAATTTACGGAAGTCATTACAGAATCGTACTGTACCATCTGGTTTCGACACCAGGACTATCGGGCTGGACCACGCACTGTGTGACTCTTCAATGACATCCAGCTCCAACATCTTCCCCACTTCTTGTTTTATTGCCGCTCTCTTCGCCTCTGGCACCCGGTAAGATTTTTGATGGACCCTTATCTCATGGAAAAATGGGGAAAGGTGAGTACGTGAGCAGGATTTACAGCTACACCATCTATTACCTTGATATTCTGTCTGGCGTTCTGTAGTGTGGGGTCTTCCAGCTGAGCCGTACCAAACCTTCCCCTATACTGTGTTAACCCAGGAGGAAAAATCTCATTGGCATAAGAATTTCCAGGCCCCTCGCCCTGCGCTTCCTGTTCCTCCTCTTCCACAATTTCTGGCCCATTTATCCCCACTGGGTTTCCTGCCTCTTTGTTGTTTCCTTCCCCTTCTTCTCCCAGGAGAACCCGAGTGTCGGCTACGGGAGTCGAACAGGTAAGTACCAACTTGTTAATTTTCCTTTTATAGGTCAGGGAGTTCTTTGGTAGCGGTTTCATTTTCTTTTCACTGGAAAATGTAAATGGTACCTGGCATGCCCTATTACTGGCATCACCAACTCCTTTGTCCTGTAGTCCCTTCAACAATTCTTGAAAATATGGACAGTCTCGACCCAGTAGCATGGGATATGGTAGGTTCTCAATCAACCCTAGGTTACCTCTGAACCACCCTCTGGTGGTGTTAATCTCTACATTAAGGTTGGGTAAGTTTTGGTCTCTGTGTACACAGATGATGTCCATGGTTGGAGCGGTCATACTCTGCGGCTGGGTTAATAGTGAAGGCATGATTAGGGAGACCATGCACTCGGAGTCTAGAAGAACATCATCTTCTATCCCTTGGACCTGTACCCGACTGAGGTGTGGTGGAGGGCACTACGTTCATCGACCTCTGGCCTGCTAGCCCCCCTACCTCTACGGAAGCACAGTTCCCGCTCAGCCCAGTCAAAGCTATTCGCTGCTCCGGCACCCCAATGGTGGAACAAGCTCCCCCACAACAAAACTTGATGATTGAGTTGGAGGCATGCTTGGCCACACAGTCATGGGTGTACAGGGAGTACAGGAGGGGGCTGAGCACGCACCCTTGTGGGGCCCCAGTGTTGAGGATCAGCGAAGTGGAGATGTTGTTTCCTACCTTCACCACCTGGGGGCGGCCCATAATGAAGTCCAGGACCCAGTTGCACAGGGCAGGGTTCAGACCGAGGGCCTCGAGCTTAATGATGAGCTTGGAGGGTACTATGGTGTTGAATGCTGAGCTATAGCCAATGAACAGCATTCTTACATAGGTATTCCTCTTGTCCAGATGGGATAGAGCAGTGTGCAGTGTGATGGTGATTGCATCGTCTGTGGCTCTATTTGGGTGGTAAGCAAATTGAAGTGGGTCTAGGGTGACAGGTAAGGTAGAGGTGATATGATCCTTGACTAGTCTTTCAAAGCACTTCATGATGACAGAGGTGAGTGCTATGGGGCGATAGTCATTTAGTTCAGTTACCTTTGCTTTCTTGGGTACAGGAACAATGGTGGCCATATGGAAGCATGTGGGGACAGCAGACTGGGATAGGGAGAGATTGAATATGTCCGTAAACACTCCAGCCAGCTGGTCTGCGCATGCTCTGAGGACGCGGCTAGGGATGCCGTCTGGGCCGGCAGCTTTGCGTGGGTTAATATGGTTAAATGTCTTACTCACGCTGGCTACGGAGAAGGAGAGCCCACAGTCCTTGGTAGTGGGCCGCGTCGGTGGCACTGTGTTATCCTCAAAGCGGGCAAAGAAGATGTTTAGCTTGTCTGGAAGCGAAACATCTGTGTCGGCGACATGGCTTGTTTTCCTTTTGTAGTCCATGATAGTCTGTAGACCCTGCCACATACGTCTCGTGTCTGAGCCATTGAATTGCAACCCCGCTTTGTCTCTATACTGATGTTTTGCCAGTTTAATTGCCTTGCAGAGTGAGTAGCTACACTGTTTGTATTCTGCCATATTCCCAGTCACCTTGCCATGGTTAAATGCGGTGGTTCGCGCTTTCAATTTATCCACGGTTTCTGGTTAGGGTAGGTTTTAATAGTCACAGTTGGCACAACATCTCCTATACACTTCCTGATAAACTCAGACACTGTTTCAGTGTATTTGTCTAAATTATTTTCGCAAGCTACCCGGAACATATCCCAGTCCGCGTGATCAAAACAATCTTGAAGCGTGGATTCCGATTGGTCAGACCAGCGTTGAATAGTCCTTAGCACGGGTACTTCTTGTTTGAGTTTCTGCCTATAGGAAGGGAGGAGCAAAATGGAGTTGTGGTCAGATTTGCCAAAAGGAGGGCGGGGGAGGGCCTTGTAGCCACCCTGGAAGTTTGAATAGCAATGGTCGAGGATTTTAGCAGCCTGAGTACAACAGTCGATATGTTGATAGAACTTCGGCAGCCTAGTCCTCAAATTTGCTTTGTTAAAATCCCTGTCTACAATACATGCAGCCTCAGGATATGTGGTTTCCAGTTTGCATAAAGTCCAGTGAAGTTCTTTGAGGGCCGTCATTGTATCGGCTTGAGGGGGGATATACATGGCCGTGACTATAACCGAAGAAAATTATCTTGGGAGTTAATATGGTCGGCATTTGATTGTGAGGTATTCTAGGTCGGGTGAACTAAAGGACTTGAGTTCCTGTATGTTACTACAATTGCACCATGAGTCGTTAATCATGAAACACACACCTCTGCCCTTCTGCTTCCCAGAGAGATATTTATTTCTGTCTGCGCGATGAACTGAGAACCCATCTGGCTGGACCGATTTTGACAGAATATCCCCAGAGAGCCATGTTTCCGTGAAACAAAGTATGTTACAGGCCTTGATGTCTCTCTGGAAAGAAATCCTTGCCCTGAGCTCGTCGACCTTGTTTTCCAAAGACTGAACATTAGTGAGTAATATACTTGGAAGCGGTGGGTGGTGTGAACTCAGTATGAAAAATGTATGCACTCACTAACTGTAAGTTGCTCTGGATAAGAGTGTCTGCTAAATTACTAAAATGTAAATGTTTGCGCGCCTCCTAAGTCGAACCAGCAGGCCACTCCGAGTGCCTCTCCTCCGCCGGCGATGTTTTGGGTCAGCCGCTGGATTCAGTTCAATTGCCCTGGTGAGAGTAAACAAAGGATCTGCTTTGGAATAGTCGTATTCCAGGTCGTAATGCTGGGGAGTTACTGGCGCTCTGATATCCAATAGTTTTTCCTGGCTGTATGTAATGATACAAAACACTTTCTGAGCTAATAATGTAAAAAATAATACATAAAAAAACAAAATACCGCAGAGTAAACACTTCGTCACCAGTGGACGGTCCTCCAATCTTGGTCTTTGGGGGTTCAATCCATGTTGAAATCATAAGTTCCTTTCTTTGGTTAATCCTCCTTCTCCACCGTACATTCTGTCTCCAAAATAACCTCCTACTCCTTCACCTGCCGGGGTCAAAGAAAAGACAAAGAAAGAAAACCTAGGGCGTGGTTAAGTAGAGGCCCTGATTGGTTTCACCTGTCTGCAGTTTGGCTCTGATTATGACTGGAGACAGGAGTGGCTGTTCTGCTGCAGTCAGACTGGAACGAACTGCAAAAATCTCTGAAGCTGGAGACACTTATCTCCCTCACTATCTTTAAGCATCAGTTGTCAGAGCAGCTTACCGATCACTGCACTGCACCACAACCCATCTGTAATTAGCCCACCCAACTACCTCATCCCCATATTGTTATTTACATTGTTATTTATTTTGCTCATTTGCACCCCAGTATCTCTATTTGCACATCATCTTCTGCACATCTATCACTCCAGTGTTAATACTAAATTATAATTGTAATTATTTTGCACTATGGCCTATTTATTGCCTTACCTCCAAAACGTACTAAATTTGCACACACTGTATATAGATTTTCTATTGTCTTATTGACTGTACGTTTTGTTTATTCCATATGTAACTCTGTGTTGTTGTTGTTTTTACCGCACTGCTTTGCTTTATCTTGGCCAGGTCGCAATTGTAAATGAGAACTTGTTCTCAACTGGTTTACCTGGTTAAATAAAGGTGGAATAAATAAATAAACAGTTTTCCCCTGAGCTGTCCATGGTCCTGCCTCTGGGGAATACTTCACATTGCTGTCAGTGGTCCTGGCAGCCAGAAAACAAAGAAACGTCACAGGCACATACCGTCCCTCCACCACACAACCCCTGAAACCGCTACACCATGTATGAATCTGTTATTCAATGCAGTTCTATGGGCTGATAGCAGTCTAGGCCAAATGCAATGTTTCATCAAATAATTGTTATTTATTTATTTTATACCTAAAGGGGTCCTAAAATTCTAAATAAAATATCTAAATGATCCTTGGTATGACCATCTTGAAACATTAGCTTAGCTTAGCAGACTGGAAACTTTCACAGAACCAATTTTGGTTTGCTGGGCAGTCTCAACATCCATTTTCCATTTTCTCAATCAGGTGCCTGTGACCTTTGCACAGTGTACTTGCAGAAACTAACCTGCCCCTTCTTCAGTCCCTGAGGTTTGCTTCATGCAATTATTTTTTTCTTCCTTTTCATTTGTCTGCCTCGGTAATCACCTCAGAACCACTTCCTAAATCAGTCTGTTGTGAAAAACTATCATTTAACCTTCATTTCCATGCCGGCCTGCCTGGCACCTCAGAGTGATTCAGTGTTTCTTGTGACAAAGCTGTCAGAAGTATCTGTCGCTGGCAAGACTATTCAAGGGAGAATATTTGTCAAACACACTGGGACTGGGGTTCGGCATAGTGATAACACACAGCCATCTGACGACACTTTTGGGTCACACACATACACAACATAGTGTGTTGATTATGACGACGATTACAGCTTTTAGTTTTATGTTTGGTTTCTATTAACAGTTTATAAGCATTCCTTTGATCAGATTTTTCAAGCTTTTCAAGTGACATCTGCAATCCTAAAATTACTTTCATACTTCGTAATACGTCAGATGTTCAAACGTGAAAGAGAAAGATGTTGCTTTGACTTTATTTATATTTACTCTAGTGGTTGAAATTTGACATATTCTATTCATATGATACATTTAGTCCAATGTGCTGGTGTACAGTCTGCAGCATACACTATGAATGATATGATAGCATCACATGCTGCAGAAGATTAAACCAAGATCCTGAGTACCACACTAATTACATGAGACTATTACTTACTTATATCACTTTCCCCTCATACTTCTATTTCCTCTTTTGATTATGCATCTGTCTAATTAGTGAGTTCAACACTTTTGGAAAAACAGTATTTGAGAGTTAGGCGTCCCATGTTCCACTGTGTTCCTATCACATTTCTCCATGTTTACTGACTGTGGTAAATGGTGTAAAGCTTTGCATCAAAAGGTGTGTAGACCATTCGATGCAAAGGGAGAGGTTTACACTGCCAGTGAGGTTCGATTGGCAATAAATAGTCCTCCCAGCTAGTCCACCTAGCTCTCATAGTTTTCTGATATGGTGAGCATGGTATAGGGTAGAACAGGCACACATCCACCATGAGTTTGAACATACGTGCTGCTCAGTTGGAGGGAAAACTGAGAAACCACCAACCAGCACAGTTCTATTTTGAGGAAAAGTTTGATCTCTGATATCATTGAAGGAGCTCTCCAATTGTCATTGCTTCTCCTAAGATGCCTGTTCCTTGTGGAATTGGGGGGGGGGTTATATTCAGCCTGAGATCTTTCACACATACAGTACCAGTCAAAAGATTGGACACACCTACTCATTCAATGGTTTTTCTTTATTTTTACTATTCTCTACATTGTAGTATAATAGTGAAGACATCAAAACTATGAAATAACACATATGGAATCATGTAGTAACCAAAAAAGTGTTAAACAAATCAAAATATATTTTATATTTGAGATTCTTCAAATAGCCACCCTTTGCCTTGATGACAGATTTGATGACGGACTACAGACCAAATGAAAAATTTCCACTGGTCTAATGTCCATTGCTCGTGTTTCTTGGCACAAGCAAGTCTCTTCTTCATATTGGTGTCCTTTAGTAGTGGTTTCTTTGCAGTAATTCGACCATGAAGGCCTGATTCAGGCAGTCTCCTCTGAACAGTTGATGTTGAGATGTGTCTGTTACTTGAACTCTGTGAAGCATTTATTTGGGCGGCAATTTCTGAGGCTGGTAATTCTAATGAACTTATCCTCTGCAGCAGAGATAACTCTGGGTCTTCCATTCCTGTGGCGGTCCTTATGAGAGTCAGTTTCATCATAGCGCTTGATGTTTTTTGCAACTGCACTTGAAGAAACTTTAAAAGTTCTTGAAATGTTCCGCATTGACTGACCTTCATGTCTTAAAGTATTGTTGGACTGTCGTTTCTCTTTGCTTATTTTAGCTGTTCTTGCCATAATATGGACTTGGTCTTTTACCAAATAGGGCTATCTTCTGTATATTCCCCCTACCTTTTCACAACACAAATGATTGGCTCAAACGCATTAAGAAGGAAATCAATTCCACAAATTAACTTTTAACAAGGCACACCTGTTAATTGAAATGCATTCCAGGTGACTACCTCATGAAGCTGGTTGAGAGAATGCCAAGAGTGCGCAAAGCTGTCATCAAGGCAAAGGGTGGCTATTTGAAGAATCTCAAATATAAAATATATTTTGATTTGTTTAACACTTTTTTGGTTACTACATGATTCCATATGTGTTATTTCATAGTTTTGTTGTCTTCCCTATTATTCTACAATGTAAAAAATAGTTTCAAAAAATACAGATAAAAACCCTTGAATGAGTAGGTGTGTCCAAACTTTTGACTGGTAGTGTACACCTAAATAATAAAAATGCACCAGGTAAGGATTGTTAGAAAGAACTAGCAGACAAACAAACAACATTTGGGGAATTTATCTGTTAGTTACAGAAAATGAAATGCTCTGTTATACAGTGGGGTCTGCAATTATTGACACCCTTGATAAAAATGAGTAAAAATGACTGTATAAAACAATTAAGTCAACTACTGAGCTACATTATGCAAAAAAATGTTAGGAAATTATATTATTCTATACTAATACAATTGCTCAGAGAAATACATTTTGTTTAACAAATAATATTTTTTTTCTCATAAAGGTAGGGATCAAAATTATTGACACACCTGTTTTCAAACCCTTTCAATCCCTCACCTTGCGAGCATAACGGCATTGAGCCTTTTTCTAAAATGTTTTATGAGATTGGAGAACACATTGGGAGGGGTCTTAGACCATTTCTCCATACAGAATCCTTCCAGATCCTTGATATCTTTCATCTGCACTTATGGACTGCCCTCTTCAATTCAAACCACAAGTTTTCAATGGATCTCAAGTCCGGAGACTTGATTTTGTGGCCAATTAACAATTTCTTTGTGGATTTTGATGTGTGCTTGGGGTTATTGTATTGCTGGAAGATCCACTTGCGGCCAAGTTTTAAACTCCTGGCAGAGACAACCAGGTTTTTAGCTCAAATGTAGTTGTACTGGGTAAAGTTCATGATGCAGTGTTTGCCGGTATCACCTTTGCCTACCAAATGACTTAATTCTCTCCCACAGACAAGGGAGCCATGCGCTGCAGCAGCGGTAGGTCATATAATATTCCCTCCATGCACCCTATTTACTATTCCTCTCCACAAGTAATCTCCCAAAATAATGCATTTACTTTACGACCCCCCTGTCCCACCATGACCTTCACCAGTAAAGTCCAGTGCATCTGACTTTCTTTGACCTTTTTTGCCATTCAGGGTTTAATTGTAAGGCGCTCAAGGCTTAAACAACCATCAAAAGCCTCTGAGTTGGGTGCAGGGTGTGTGACTGTGACTGTATATCTCTGCTCTTATCAGAGCATGAGGCTACCAGTGAAACTGCCCTCCATGTACAATTCCTCCCTACCAGCCCGAGGTGGTGTTCCCACTAAACTAATTATTCTGTGTTACCAGAGCAGCTGGAAAACAGAGCGGTGTTGCAAAGTATTACAATGTGACCTCTATCTCTGACCTTCTCCTATTCTTCATCTCAATACCCCCTCTCTCTAGCTCTCTTTCCTAACAACCAGCCCTCTAACTGTAGTCCTTGTCCTTTTTAAATCTTAAAACATCAATCAGCAGTAGAAAGCGGTCTACCCACCCCTGATTCGGTAAAAAGCTGAGGGATGGGGCTGGAGAAATGTAACCACTCTCAAATTCATAGACAGAGCTGTGGATGCAAGGACTGACCAACCATATCATCAAAATTATAGCTTTAACCGTGTTTTGAGGCCGTATAGTGTTTCTTTACATTTTCTTTGTTTACAAACCTTGGAGTAAAACAAGCTTATAATTTGGGTTCTGATGGGGTACGACCGTTGAACTAAGCTCATGAGGCATTTATAAGTTATACTCTTCAAGAATCAATGGGTACATATCATTAATTTATAAGTCTAAAAATGGATGTAGCAACTGCTGATTGCCCCTTTAAAGGAAAAGTGACTTTTCGTTTTCTGGTATACTAAAGGCAGCCCGCTGCAGGGTGACCAGTGACATCATCATCACCTTCCTCCTCCTCCTTGTCCTCTCCAGGGCTGTGTTCCACATGGCACCCTATTCCCTGTAGTGCACCACTTTGTCCAAACGGCTCTGGTCAAATGTAATGCACTACCTAGGAAACATGGTGTGATTTGGAGACAGCCCAGGTTTCGACCATGACCATCCCAGGGCCGGCTATATAGAGGAGTGTTATTGTGTGTATTCTCTTTCCTCTCAGTGGAGATAGATTCCTCAGCACTGGAGGCCTTCTCTTGATCCTGCAGTGATGCAGAGGATTTACTGGGGGGGTTCTTGTGATTAGCCAGAGAGGAAATGGGAAAACTGGGCAATCGCAGCCAGCAGTCCCATATCAGAGAAATATGGACACACACACGCACCCTAGCATGCGTATACACACACACAAACAGGCACAGGCACACACCAAACACATGTACAGTGCATTCAGAAAGTATTCAGACCCCTTGACTATTTCCACATTTTGATACGTTACAGCCTTATTCTAAAATGGATTAAATTGTTTTTTCCCCTCATCAATCTACACACAATACCCCATAAAAAACGGAAATATTACATTTGCATAAGAATTCAGACCCTTTACTCAGTACTTTGTTGAAGCACCTTTGGCAACAATTACAGCCTGAAGTCTTCTTTGGTATGACACTACAAGCTTGGCACACCTGTATTTGGGGAGTCTCTCCCATTCTTCTCTGCAGATCTTCTCAAGTTCTGTCAGGTTGGATGGGGAGTGTCGCTGCACAGTTATTTTCAGGTCTCTCCAGAGATGTTCGATCAGTTTCAAGTCCGGGCTCTGGCTGGGCCACTCAAGGACATTCAGAGACTTGTCCTGAAGCCAGTCCTGCATTGTCTTTGCTGTGTGCTTAGGGTCATTGTCCTGTTGGAAGGTGAACCGTCACCCTAGTCTGACGTCCTGAGCACTCTGGAGCAGGGTTCATCAAGGATCTTTCTGTACTTTGCTCTATTCATCTTTCCCTCGATCCTGACTAGTCTCCCAGTCCCTGCTGCTGAAAAACATGTCCACAGCATGATGCTACCATCACCATGCTTCACCGTAGGGATGGTGTCAGGTTTCCTCCAGACGTGACGCTTGGCATTCAGGCCAAAGAGTTCAATCTTGGTTTCATCAGACCAGAGAATCTTGTTTCTCATGGTCTGAGAGTCCTTTAGGTGCCTTTTGGCAAACTCCAAGCGGGCTGTCAAATGCCTTTTACTGAGGAGTAGCTTCCGTCTGGCCACTCTACCATAAAGGCCTAATTGGTGGAGTGCTGCAAAGATGGTTGTCCTTCTGGAAGGTTCTCCCATCTCCACAGACGAACTCTGGATCTCTGTCAGAGTGACCATCAGGTTCATGGTCACTTCCCTGACCAAAGCCCTTCTCCCTCGATTGCTCAGTTTGGCCGGGCGGCCAGCTCTAGGAAAAGTCTTGGTGGTTCCAAACTTCTTCCATTGAAGAATGATGGAGGCAACTGTGATCTTGGGGACCTTCAATGCTGCAGAAATGTTTTGGTACCCTTCCCCAGATCTGTGCCTCGATACAATCCTGTCTCAGAGCTCTACGGACAATTCCTTCGACCTCATGACTTGGTTTTTGCTCTGACATGCTCTGTCAACTGTGGGATCTTATATAGACAGGTGTGTGCCTTTCCAAATCATGTCCAATCAATTGAATTTACCACAGGTGGACTCCAATCAAGTTGTAGAAACATCTTAAGGATGATCAATGGAAACAGGATGCACCTGAGATCAATTTTCGAGTCTCATAGCAACGGGTCTGACTACTTACTGTGTGTAAATAAAGTATTTCTGTTTTTTATTTTTAATACATTTGCTAAAATTTCTAAAAACTTGTTTTCACTTTGTCATTATGGGGTATTGTGTGTAGATTGATGTGGATTTCTATTTATTTAATCAATTTTAGAATAAGGCTGGAACGTAACAAAATGTGGAAAAAGTCAAGGGGTCTGAACACTTTCCAAACACACACGCACACACACACACAAACCCCCCATGAAAACGCAGTTTATACCTATGTTGATGATGAACTTTAAAGGTTATGTAAACTGCTGCTTTGTCATTTTGTATTGTGTAAACTCAGCATATGAACATGCATATTTTACAAGCTTGGAAATCAGAATATATTCTGGAACAAAATCAGAATTCCTTGATATTGAAAATGACTACCTGAATCCCTTAACTTCAAATGCATAATTTTTTATTATGAACCACGCTTGCATACTTAACACAGAGCTAAGCATAATTCTTGCTGAAATAACACTTTTCACCTCTCCTCTTGTGAAGAGTGTTATAGGATCTAAGCTTGTCATGCAATGGAATCTAGCTAACAACTCAGATTCACTCAAACATGCTCTATTTTGATTGGGAAGGGGGAGATAGAGGGGGAGAAGACAGAAAGATGAAATTACATATTGAATGAGGTTTATACATATGAATATCTCTTCCTTGTGTGTTAATCTGGCTAATTTATATTAACCCTCCCGTTGTCCTAGGGTCAAAATGACCCGCCACTGTGTTGAACCAACTTTATTTAATTTTTATATTTTGGGGATCATTTGTGAGAAGGAGGCAGTGATACTTTCTTTAAAGTCTCACTGCCTCCTTCTCACAAATGATCCCCAAAATATAAAAATTAAATAAAGTTGGTTCAACACAGTGGCGGGTCATTTTGAACCTAGGACAACGGGAGGGTTAAAGACAATAAAGGCTAATCTGATCCAGACTATTCCTTAATCCTCCTTGCCTAAATCTGTATGTATCCCCCACGAAGGACATAATACATTCTCTCTAATAGGACCTTTATAACCACTTCGAAGTAATTATGAGAAAATACATATGGACTCTTTATACTAATCTTCAACACCATAACTATTTTTTTCTTAACCAATACGAGGTATAGTATGATTGGTGTATCGTGTCTTGGGCAGCGGCCTAATGGCACCCTATTCCCTATGCAGTGCACTACCTTTGACCAGAGTCTATGGGCCCTAATCAAAAATAGTGCCCTATGAAGGGAATAGGGTGCTATTTGGGATGCAATATGCAACTCCCCTATACTGTTGGAACTCTTTCTGTATCTTTCTGTATTTTCTGGGGTTGCAGAAAGCAATTAAAGGCGCCACCTGTTTCTCTGTTCCTTCAGAATCATCTGCCTGGTAATTGGAAACCCCTGTTCTGGCTCTGCTCTGGTCTTCTCTTGCAACATCAGCAGCTAATATCTCATATCTCAACACAGCTGCCATGCTGTGCATACCTCAGCCACATATAGGACTAAACCACACTTATTGTTTGCATCCCAAATGGTATCCTATTTCCTTTATAGTGGCCATAGGGCTCTGGTGAAAGGTAGAGCACTATATAGGGTATAGGGTGCCATTTGGGACAGACATACTTATTTATTTTTGGTACACGGCTCACAGAGTTGAGCATTTAGAAGGTCTTAGATTCATGCCTCTATTGAACCATATCCATTAACTTGAAGGCTTTTAGAAAAGTAGTAATCTGCTCCTCTGAGGAGTCAAGAGGACCTGCATAATGTAAATGTGTAAGATAAAACCACTTAACACTGTTTGACCTCCTATTATTGTTAATTTCAATTTCTGGTGTCAAAAGGCACAGTTTTAGTGCTTATGAATTATGTATAAGTACATATACACTGAGTGTACAAAACGTTAGGAACGCCTTCCTAATATTGAGTTGACCCCCTTTTTGCCCTCAGAACAGCCGCAATTTGTTGGGGCATGGACTCTACAAGGTGTTGAAAGCATTCCACAGGGATGCTGCCCCATGTTGACTCCAATGCTTCCCACAGTTGTGTCAAGTTGGCTGGATGTCCTTTGGGTGGTGGACCATTCTTGATACACATAGGAAACTGTTGAGCTTGAAAAACCCAGCAGCGTTGCAGTTCTTGACACACTCAAACCGGTGTGCCTGGCACCTACATACCCAGTTCAAAGGCACTTACTGTAAATATTTTGTCTTGCCCATTCACCCTCTGAATTGTCTCAAAGCTTAAACATTCTTCTTTAACCTGCCTCCTCTCCTTCATCTACACTGATTGAAGTGGATTTACCAGGTGACGTCAATAAGGGATCATAGATTTCACCTGGAATCACCTGGTCAGTCTATGTCATGGAAAGAACAGGTGTTCCTGATGTTTTGTACACTTAGCAAATATGCAATTATGAAATTACTATTGGTACTATTGGTCAGTGCTTTAGTTAAGGTATGTACAAGTAGCTTAGCAAACAACTTTAAAATCGGTGTTGATTCTAGGATCTATATTTCCAAAATGTCACAGTATGGTGGAGAGTTCACATTACCATTAACCTTTTCCAACAGACACACTTTAGGCCTCATTAACATTTCCATTCTTCATGAAAAAGTGCAAAATGATGTGGCTTTCACTCTTGCCAACATCAGACTGAAGCAAGGATAATACCTGACCATCCATGAAATTGAGCACTTACTAAGTCTCACCAGTGACATAGAAAAAGCAAGGTAAAATGTATGTGACTTTTAGTGCATCTGCGGAATCTTTTTTCTGGGAATTTGAGACTAGGATGAAATATTCAGTGGCTAAACATATTGGTTTTCTCTGAGGAAATAGATGGAAGGGTCAGTTGGTGACCTGAGATTTCGTCAGTGTCCCAAATCGTACCCTTTTCCCTCTATAGTGCACTACTTTTGACCAGAGACATATGGGCCCTGGTCAGGAATAGTGCACTACATAGGGAATAGGGTGCCATTTGGGACGCACTTCAAGAGCCTCTAACCCTGTCTCTGAGACTACTGATATACCCAGGATGATTGAATAAGACACATTTTCAAATTCTCTTAATGCTTACTTTTTTGTCAATGTTTTCTCTTCAGATGCTTTGTCTTCGCATTCAGATTAAGCTGATAAATGCTTTTTGACAGCATACAACTAAACATTTAGTTCTGCTGAGTTGATTGATTCTGATTCAGACCACTTAAAATTAATAAAATGAAAATGCCCACTGTGAGGCCATTTTAACCTCATTATTACCCATTATTCAAGCTCCTCTGAAAATAAAATAAACAATGTGTATCCACATAAAAAAATTGACCTTTTTCAGTGGGCTTTCAGCTGTTTATGTGCTTTCTCTACGGGGAGTCAGTCAGTCCAGTGGCACTGTGTCATCCTTCTCTCCACTGTTCTCAGCAGGCTTTTCAGTAACACTTTATTTGGATAGTCCATCTGTAAATGCTCTACAGACTATCAGTAACATTTCAACTAACTGTCTACAGGCGTCCGCATGCTTCCCAGCTGAAACAGTTCGGAACAGTTTGGGCATATAGTACGACAACATTATGTGACGTTTTTGTTCGTTTTGGACTTCGGTAAGGGTTTTTTGGTTGTTCGGGCACACAAAACAATTTCTTGAGGCAAGCCGAAGTCGGTAGTCAAAGTCTACGCTCCTTTGTCGGTGATTGGTCAGCAGTAGTGATTCTTCAGTATAGTCTTTGTTGTTGTTGTCATTCAATGATAGACATCGTTTTCATGCACTATTTTTCATTTAGAAGTACTGCACCAAACATCTTAGTTAAATATAAAATCGCCCAATTAAGATCTCCTCGGCAAAAACGGCAAAAATAATGACCGATTTCTTTAGTTATATTAGATTAATTCTGACTATTCTGAGGAAGTGTATACTGGCTACGATGTCTCAAAATGGACAAGCAGTACTATTCCCGCTTTTTTCTCATTTTTCAAGCGAATGTCTTTTAAGGGAGTATACGAGCACACTCGTTCGATTCGCCTAGCCGACTTCAGAACTGAAGCATGCTGACGCCTTAACCCAGGCTCTAACCCTAACCTTAATGCTTATCCTAACCCTAGCCCTAACCTTAACCCTTACCCTAACCCTTATTCTAAACCTAACCCTAACCGTAACCATAGCAAGCAGTTGCTTATCAGCAGATAGTTTGTTGATAGTATGACCATTCGTAGAGCATCTACAGATGGAAAATCCGGACTATCCAAATAAAGTGTGACCGGCTTTTCTTTAAAAAGCCAAAGAGGCTGTTTGTCATGGCTTAAGGGGGAGTATTGGCATCCGTCCCAAATGGCACAATATTCTCTATGTACTGTAGTACACTACTTTTGACCAGGGCCCATAAAAGTAGTGCACTACATAGAGACTCGGGTGCCATTTAGGCAGTGGTGTAAAGTATACTGAACAAAAATATACATGCAATATGTAAAGTGTTGGTCCCATGTTTCATGAGCTGAAATAAAAGATCCCAGAAAGTTTCCATATGCACAAAAAGCTTATTTCTCTCATATTTAGTGCAGAAATGTGTTTACATCCTTGTTAGTGAGCATTTCTCCTTTGCCAAGATAATCCATCCACCTGACAGTTGTGGCATATCTAGGAGCTGATTAAAAAGCATGATCATTACACAGGTGCAACTTGTGGTGGGGACAATACAAGGCCACTCTAAAATGTGCAGTTTTGTCACACAACACAATGCCACAAATGTCTCAAGTTTTGAGGGAGTGTGCAATTGGCATGCTGACCGCAGGAATATCCACCAGAGCTGTTGCCAGAGAAGCTGCCTCCAACGCCGTTTTAGAGAATTTGGCAGTACGTCCAACTGGCTTCACAACAACAGACCACGTGTAACCACCCCAGCTGAGGACCTCCACATCCGGCTTCTTCACCTGCGGGATCGTCTGAGACCAGCCACCTGGACAGCTGATGAAACTTGAGGATTAATTCTGTCTGTAATAAATCCCTTTTTGATTGGCTGGGACTGGCTCCTCAGTGGGTGGACCTCCCAGGCCCAGCCATGGCTGCGCCCCTGCCCAGTCATGTGAAATCCATAGAATATGGCCTAATTTATTTATTTCAATTGACGGATTTCCTTATATGAACTGTAACTCAGTAAAATCGTTGAAATTGATGCTTGTTGCGTTGATATTTTTTCTGTATACTTAAGAAAAAACATTTTAAAGTACTACTTAAGTAGTTTTGGGGGATATCTGTACTTTACTTTACTATTTATATTTCACTTTTATATTTAACTTTTACTTCACTACATTCCTAAAGAAAATAATGTACTTTTTACTCCATACATTTCCCATTTCCCAAAAGTACTCGTTACATTTTGAATGTTTAGCAGGACAGGAAAATGGACCAATTCACACACTTGTCAAGAGAAGATCCCTGGTCAATTCTACTGCCTCTGATCTGGCGGACTCACTAAACACAAACGCTTTGTTTGTAAATTATGTCTGGGTTTTGGAGTGTGCCCTTGGCCATCCGTAAATTTAAAAAACACAAAAATTGTGCCGTCTGGAATTTGAAATGATTTATACACTGCTCAAAAAAATAAAGGGAACACTAAAATAACACATCCTAGATCTGAATGAATGAAATAATCTTATTAAATACTTTTTTCTTTACATAGTTGAATGTGCTGACAACAAAATCACACAAAAATTATCAATGAAAATCAAATGTATCAACCCATGGAGGTCTGGATTTGGAGTCACCCTCAAAATTAAAGTGGAAAACCACACTACAGGCTGATCCAACTTTGATGTAATGCCCTTAAAACAAGTCAAAATGAGGCTCAGTAGTGTGTGTGGCCTCCACGTGCCTCTATGACCTCCCTACAACGCCTGGGCATGCTTCTGATGAGGTGGCGGATGGTCTCCTGAGGGATCTCCTGAGGGACAGTCTGTGGTGCAACGTGGCGTTGGTGGATGGAGCGAGACATGATGTCCCAGGTGTGCTCAATTGGATTCAGGTCTGGGGAACGGGCGGGCCAGTCCATAGCATCAATGCCTTCCTCTTGCAGGAACTGCTGACACACTCCAGCCACATGAGGTCTAGCATTGTCTTGCATTAGGAGGAACCCAGGGCCAACCGCACCAGCATATGGTCTCACAAGGGGTCTGAGGATCTCATCTCGGTACCTAATGGCAGTCAGGCTACCTCTGGCGAGCACATGGAGGGCTGTGCGGCCCCCCAAAGAAATGCCACCCCACACCATGACTGACCCACCGCCAAACTGGTCATGCTGGAGGATGTTGCAGGCAGCAGTACGTTCTCCACGGCGTCTCCAGACTCTGTCACGTCTGTCACATGTGCTCAGTGTGAACCTGCTTTCATCTGTGAAGAGCACAGGGCGCCAGTGGTGAATTTGCCAATCTTGGTGTTCTCTGGCAAATGCCAAACGTCCTGCACGGTGTTGGGCTGTAAGCACAACCCCCACCTGTGGACGTCGGGCCCTCATACCACCCTCATGGAGTCTGTTTCTGACCGTTTGAGCAGACACATGCACATTTGTGGCCTGCTGGATGTCATTTTGCAGGGCTCTGGCAGTGCTCCTCCTGCTCCTCCTTGCACAAATGTGGAGGTAGCAGTCCTGCTGCTGGGTTGTTGCCCTCCTACGGCCTCCTCTACGTCTCCTGATGTACTGGCCCGTCTCCTGGTAGCGCCTCCATGCTCTGGACACTACGCTGACAGACACAGCAAACCTTCTTGCCACAGCTCACATTGATGTGCCATCCTGGATGAGCTGCACTACCTGAGCCACTTGTGTGGGTTGTAGATTCCGTCTCATGCTACCACGGTGAAAGCACCGCCAGCATTCAAAAGTGACCAAAACATCAGCCAGGAAGCATAGGAACTGAGAAGTGGTCTGTGGTCACCACCTGCAAAACCAGTCCTTTATTGGGGTGTCTTGCTAATTGCCTATTATTTCCACCTGTTGTCTATTCCATTTGCACAACAGCATGTGAACTTTATTGTCAATCAGTGTTGCTTCCTAAGTGGACAGTTTGATTTCACAGAAGTGTGATTGACTTGGAGTTACATTGTGTTGTTTACGTGTTCCCTTAATTTTTTTGAGCAGTGTACTTTAACTTTTGATACATAAGCATATTTTAGAAAATACATTTACTTTTGATACTTCACTAAATTTAAAACCAAATGCTTTTAGACCTTTACTGGTGACTTTCACTTTTACTTGAGTCATTTTCTGTTAAGGAATTTTTACTTTTACTCAGGTATGGCAATTATGTACTTTTTCCACCACTACATTTGAGAAACACCCAGGACTTCACTGAGAGTTGAAATTAGTAGAAATCTAATAAGGAGCTGTGCTGAACAGTTCTAAGGACGTGTCATCTACAGGGCCTTCAGAATTATTCACACCCCTCAAGTTTTTCCAGATTTTGTGTCACTGACCTACACACAATACCCCATAATGTCAAAGTGGAATTATGTTTTTAGAATTTTTTACAAATTAATTACAAGCTGAAATGTATTGAGTCAATAAGCATTTAACCCCTTTGTTATGGCAAGCCTAGATAAATTCAGGAGTAAAAATGTGCTTTACAATTTACATAATAAGTTGCATGGACTCATGCAATAATGAGTGGACTGTGTGCAATAATAGTGTTTAACATGATTTTTGAATGACTCCCTCATCTCTGTACCCCACACAAACAATTATCTGCCAGGTCCCTCAGTCGAGCAGTGATTTTCAAACACAGATTCAACCACAAAGCACCTATTTGTAGATGTGTAAAAAAAATAAAAAGTTGACATTGAATATCCATATGATCATGGTGAAGTTATTAATTACACTTTAGATTGTGTACCAACACATCCAGTCACTACAAAGATACAGGTGTCCTTCCTAACTCAATTGCCGGAGAGGAAGGAAACGCTCAGTGATTTCATCATTAGTCCAATGGTGACTTTAAAACATTTACAGAGTTTAATGGCTGTGATAGGAGAAAACTGAGGATGATGGATCAACAACATTGTAAATACTCCACAATATTAACCTAAATGACAGAGTGAAATTAAGAAAAAACATGCATCCTGTTTGCAATAAGGCACTAAAATACAACAGCAAAAAATGTGGCAAAGAAATTAACTTTATGTCCTGAATACGAAGCGCTATTTTTGGGGCAAATCCAACACAACACATCACTGAGTACCACTCTTCATATTTTCAAGCATGGTGGTGGCTGCATCATGTTATGGGTATGCTTGTCATCAGCAAGGACTAGGGAGTTCTTTAGGATAAAAATAAACGGAATAGAGCTATGCACAGGCAAAGTCCTAGAGGAACACCTGGTTCTGTCTGCTTTCCAACAGACACTGGGTGTCACGATCGTTGTAAGAGGCAGACCAAGGCGCAGCGTGATAGGCGTACATCTTTTAATGAGTACTTTACACCAACAACAAAACAACAAAACGATACGTGAAGTCTAAAGGTTCACCAACACAAACCTATACAGAACAAGATCCCACCATACTAAAGTGCCAAAAGGCTGCCTAAGTATGGTCCCCAATCAGAGACAACGAGCTACAGCTGTCTCTGATTGGGAACCACCCTGGCCAACATAGATATGAACGATCTAGAACAGACCCAATGAAAACTAAACATAACAAGTCCACACCCTGGCTCAACATTTAAGAGTCCCCAGAGCCAGGGCGTGACAGTACCCCCCCCCCCCAAAGGCGCGGACTGCGACCGCGCCAACCAAACACAACAGGGGAGGGGCCGGGTGGGCATTCCGCCTCGGAGGCGGATCCGGCTCCGGGCGCGACCACCACTCTCTCGCTACCCCCCCGTAGCGCCCCTGGTCTGGTCTGGCCCCGCTGGCCGGAGCTGGACTGGACACCGGTGGAGCGGATTGCTCTTGCTCCGGAGTGGAACAGGTTACGGGCCGTGCCGGACTGACGACGCGCACCACTGTCTTGGTGCGGGGAGCAGGAATGGGCCGGACCGGGCTGACGACGCGCACCACTGGCTTGGTGCGGGGAGCAGAACAGGCCGGACCGGGCTGGCAACGCACACCACAGGCTTGGTGCGAGGGACAGGGACAGGCCGGGCCGGACTGAAGACGCGCACCCCTGGCCTGGTGCGGGGAGCAGGAACAGGCCGGACCGGGCTGGCGACACGCACCACAGGCTTGGTGCGACGGACAGGAACAGGCCGGACCGTACTGGGAACACACACCACTGGCCTTGTGCGGGGATCAGGAACGGGCCGGACCGGACTGGTAACACACCCCAGTACCTCTCGCCGTGCCTCTACACTCTCCTTCCCCCTTATGACCAATGGCCCCCGTAACCTGGTGGCCTCCTCTCCTAGTCCGCAAACTCGCCCTGTAGCTGCCTCCAGCAGCCCCGTCGTCCATGCCGTGTGCCCCCCAAAAAATGTTTTATTGGGGTTGCCTCTCGCCTGTCCGACGACAGCCCGGTTGGCGCCGCTTCTCCTCTCCTGCCTGGGCATCCTCCCTCATCGCCCTCTGGTAGCGGACGGCCTCCTCCTCTGTGATTCTCCCCCAACCGAGGAGGACATCTACCAGAGTAACCTCCTGTTCCATACCCAGCGTTTGCTCCTGCACACGCTGCTTGGTCCTATTTTGGTGGGATCTTCTGTCACGATCATTGTAAGAGGCAGACCAAGGCGCAGCGTGATAGGCGTACATCTTTTAATGAGTACTTTACACCAACAACAAAACAACAAAACGATACGTGAAGTCTAAAGGTTCACCAACACAAACCTATACAGAACAAGATCACACCATACTAAAATGCCAAAAGGCTGCCTAAGTATGGTCCCCAATCAGAGACAACGAGCTACAGCTGTCTCTGATTGGGAACCATACTTAGGCAGCCTGTTATCACTAGTCATTGTGGGATCTTGTTCCATAAGGTTTGTTTTGGTGTTAACCTAGGACTTCACGTATTGTTTGGTTTGTTGTTTTTTTGTTCGTGTGTGTACTTAAATAAAATGTACGCATATCACGCTGCGCCTTGGTCTGCTTCATCGTGCAACGATCGTGACACTGGGAGACAAATTCACCTATCAGCAGGACAATAACCTAAAACACAAGGCCAAATATACACTGGAGTTGCTTACCAAGACGACACTGAATGTTCCTGAGTGGCCTAATTACAGTTTTGACTTAAATTGGCTTGAAAATCAAAGGCAAGACTTGAATAATGCTGTCTAGCAATGATCAACAACCCACTTGACAGATGTTGAAGAATTGTTTTAAGAAACATTTTAAAAAATTGTACAATCCAGGTGTGGAACGCTCTTAGAGACTTAGCCAGAAAGACTCACAGCTGTAATCGCCACCAAACGTGATTCTAACATGTATTGACTCAGGGGTGTGAATACTTATGTAAGTGAACTATATCTGTATTTCATTTTCTCTTAATTTGCTAACATTTCTAAAAGCATGTTTTCGCTATGTCATTTTGGGGTATTTTGTGTAGATGAGTGAGATAAAAATATATTTAATCCACTTTGAATTCAGTTTGTAACAACAAAATGTAGAATGAGTCAAGGAGTATGAATACTTTCTGAAGGCACTGTATGTGGTCCTTACTCATGATATGCAGCACTTACCTTTTTTCTCTCTGCTGGCAACACTCCATGCAGGAACCTGAACCCTCCTGCTCGGCAGAGACTATTGATGCATCCAAAATGGCACCCTATTGACCAGGGCCAAAATTAGGGCACTATATAGGGAATAGCGTGCTATTTGGGACACAGAATATACGCTACAGACTACGCTGCCTACAGATGACCACCTGCTCCCTTGGCTCTGGCCCTGCTTAAACGCCCACATCAGTAGAAATTCACTTTTTGGAGCTGAAAGACAATGGCCAGAGCTTACCCATGATGTTGCACAACGATAAGTCATCGCTTTAGTCAAAGTATAATATATTTGGCTTGAAGTAACACATCCGAACTGCCCACTTTGTGCAAATCCTTGTGAATGAGGTGTCTTTTCCTATGATATGACATACAAATTATTTTCTGCCTACATTTCATTTCAGGGCTGGGTTATATTTTAATGTTACCACCCACCAGAAGTCAGAAACAGATGCAAATGTATTCTTCTTCGTGACTGAGATGAGCCAAACAGCCTTGTGTCAACTTGGCCGTCTGAGCCATGGAGCAAAAGTAAAATAGGGGGTGCAAATTTATGTTTTTGCACCTCTACTTTTTTTAACCAGAAAATTATCATAATCCATTGGAAAATGTGTCAATTTTCACTTATTTTGTAGGTAGTCTTTATAAATTGTATAATTGCATGATATGATAGCATTTTGCAAACCAGCTCCCCCTGTAGCGCCAATATGAATGGTTTTGACCACTAAAGCTTTGCTTCACTACATGCTCCACTGCTTTGATTGGTGTTAACGTTAGCTAGAAAACACAAGTTTCTATCCAGATAATGAAAAGGCACCTGCAAAAGAAAATTCAAGGGATGTCATAAGCGGCGTGCATGATCATGAGCCAGTCAAAGCTCTCCTCTGTCCTGGCACCCCAATGGTGGAACCAGCTTTCCCCTGAAGCTAGGACAGTAGAGTCCCTGCCCATTTTCCGAAAACATCTGAAACCCATTTTTATTTTATTTTTTATTTCACCTTTATTTAACCAGGTAAGCCAGTTGAGAACAAGTTCTCATTTACAACTGCGACCTGGCCAAGATAAAGCAAAGCAGTGCGATAAAAACAACAACACAGAGTTACATATGGGGTAAAACAAAACATAAAGTCAAATATACAACAAAATATATATACAGTGTGTGCAAATGTAGCAAGTTATGGAGGTAAGGCAATAAATAGGCTATAGTGTAAAATAATTACAATTAGTATTAACACTGGAATGATAGATGTGCAAGAGATGATGTGCAAATAGAGATACTGGGGTACAAATGAGCAAAATAAATAACAATATAGGGATGAGGTAGTTGGGCGGGCTAATTTCTGATGGGCTGTGTACAGGTGCAGTGATCGGTAAGGTGCTCTGACAACTGATGCTTAAAGTTAGTGAGGGAGATAAGTGTCTCCAGCTTCAGAGATTTTTGCAATTTGTTCCAGTCATTGGCAGCAGAGAACTGGAAGGAATGGCGGCCAAAGGAGGTGTTGGCTTTGGGGATGACCAGTGAGATATACCTGCTGGAGCGCATACTACGGGTGGGTGTTGCTATGGTGACCAATGAGCTAAGATAAGGCGGGGATTTGCCTAGCAGTGACTTATAGATGGCCTGGAGCCAGTGGGTTTGGCGACGAATATGTAGTGAGGACCAGCCAACAAGAGCGTACAGGTCACAGTGGTGGGTAGTATATGGGGCTTTGGAGACAAAACGGATGGCACTGTGATAGACTACATCCAATTTGCTGAGTAGAGTGTTGGAGGCTATTTTGTAAATGACATCGCCGAAGTCAAGGATCGGTAGGATAGTCAGTTTTACGAGGGCATGTTTGGCAGCATGAGTGAAGGAGGCTTTGTTGCGAAATAGGAAACCGATTCTAGATTTAACTTTGGATTGGAGATTCTTAATGTGAGTCTGGAAGGAGAGTTTACAGTCTAACCAGACACCTAGGTATTTGTAGTTGTCCACATACTCTAGGTCAGACCCGTCGAGAGTAGTGATTCTAGTCGGGTGGGCGGGTGCAAGCAGCGTTCGGTTGAAGAGCATGCATTTAGTTTTACTAGTGTTTAAGAGCAGTTGGAGGCTACTGAAGGAGTGTTGTATGGCATTGAAGCTCGTTTGGAGGTTTGTTAACACAGTGTCCAATGAAGGGCCAGATGTATACAGAATGGTGTCGTCTATCTCTTCAAATAGTATCTTAAATAGTCCCACAGCAGGTGGAACATAAAGCATTTAATTTCTAGGACAGGAAATTACATCGAAATAATGGGTGTATGTATGCTTGCGTCCCAACTGGCACCCTATTCCCTTTATAGTGCACTACTTTTGACCAGGGCCCATAGGGAACAGGGTGCCATTTTGGACTCTGCGCATGTGACAAATACAATTTGATTTGATTTGAATTGTGTGTGGGTTAGTGGTGAGACTAAGGTATGAAGGAATGGAGAAGCTACTAATGGTCTCTCCCTCTTCTCTTCAAAGCCTCTCTTTTGGTTGATATTACATACTGTTGAGACTGATGCTGCAAGAGAGCATCTCTTACCTCTTGCATTTTTTCTGGTTTGTGTGCTGTAGCTTCAGTGATGCATGGTTGTCTAAACAGATAGTTCCATGATCTGTGGAACCACTGAGACATGGATTGTGTTCTGTAAACTGTAATGTTACCACCAGTTGTGGGTTATGTGGTCTGTGGACTGGGTCTTGACACACAGCATCTTAGTCTTGGTGTCTTGGTCTGGGCTAAAGGTCCATGCTTGTCTGGCCATGACTCCATCACTGCACCATGTGCCACTGTCACCATGGCAACCATTTGAAAGGGTACTGCCTGCATGCATCTTTCCAGTCATTAGAAAGTCATTTTAAAAGCACAAAAGCTCATATTTTCCAGGAGAATCGTATGTGACGTGGGTAATACTTACTTCCAGCTGGCCTAGTCACAACCTCAGTCTCAATGAAATGCATTATCATACCTATACTATCAATATATTTCCATTTCTGTTTTGTATATTCACTTTTTACCCATTAATTATATTAGTCTATTGTAGAAATCTAAAAGTGTAGTTATATTGATATTACAACATTTTGTGTAGCATGTTTTTATCTGCAGTGTATTGGTTTGTTTATGTACTCAGTGTGTGTGCCGCGTTCATCTCATCTAATTGTGCGATGCATTGAGCAATGCTACTCTAAAACAATCCAGTATTTTGTAGTAATTGATTATTCCACCTGAGGGCAGTACTTTATAATCTAATATCTGATAAATCTATCAATTAATTTGCAACATCAGATTTGCTTTCAGGGTGAGCTCACATGCTCTAGGTTGTTTACCTCTTTCTATGAAATAAATTACATGTTGTTACTGTAGGTCCTTTCCTTTGCACGTAGTACTCACCAGGTTTAGACTTGAACATGAAGTTAATGAATACTTTCTAAACAGGTGATAAGCATTTTGCTGATGGTTGCTTTTTTGAGGAAGATGTTATTGTGTTAAGACTGTGATATGTGGTTGGTTGATTTACCTACCATAGTTGAATGCACTGACTGTTAATTGCACTGGATAATCTGCTAAATGACCAAAATTGTAATATGTGTCATTCATGTATTGTCTTAAATTCCTAGTGAACCACCTTTATTTACAGTGAGGGAAACAAGTATTTGATCCCCTGCTGATTTTGTACGTTTGCCCACTGACAAAGACATGATCAGTCTATAATTTTTATGGTAGGTTTATTTGAACAGTGAGAGACAGCATAACAACAAAAAAATCCAGAAAAACGCATGTCAAAAATGTTATAGATTGATTTGCATTTTAATGAGGGAAATAAGTATTTGACCCCTCTGCAAAACATGACGTAGTACTTGGTGGCAAAACCCTTGTTGGCAATCACAGAGGTCAGACGTTTCTTGTAGTTGGCCACCAGGTTTGCACACATCTCAGGAGGGATTTTGTCCCACTCCTCTTTGCAGGTCTTCTCCAAGTCATTAAGGTTTCGAGGCTGACGTTTGGCAACTCAAACCTTCAGATCCCTCCACAGATTTTCTATGGGATTAAGGTCTGGAGACTGGCTAGGCCACTCCAGGACCTTAATGTGCTTCTTCTAGAGCCACTCCTTTGTTGCCTTGGCCGTGTGTTTTGGGGCATTGTCATGCTGAAATACCCATCCATTACCCATTTTCAATGCCCTGGCTGAGGGAAGGAGGTTCTCACCCAAGATTTGATGTACATGGCCCCGTCCATCGTCCCTTTGATGCCGTGAAGTTGTCCTGTCCCCTTAGCAGAAAAACTCCCCCAAAGCATAATGTTTCCACCTCCATGTTTGACGGTGGGGATGGTGTTCTTGGGGTCATAGGCAGCATTCCTCCTCCTCCAAACACGGCGAGTTGAGTTGATGCCAAAGAGCTTGATTTTGGTCTCATCTGACCACAACACTTTCACCCAGTTCTCCTCTGATTCATTCAGATGTTCATTGGCAAACTTCAGACGGGCCTGTATATGTGCTTACTTGAGCAGGGGGACCTTGCGGGCGCTGCAGGATTTCAGTCCTTCACGGCATAGTGTGTTACCAATTGTTTTCTTGGTGACTATGTTCCCAGCTGCCTTGAGATCATTGACAAGATCTTCCCGTGTAGTTCTGGGCTGATTCCTTACCGTTCTCATGATCATTGCAAATCCACAAGGTGAGATCTTGCATGGAGCCCCAGGCCGAGGGGGATTGACAGTCTTTTGTGTTTCTTCCATTTGCGAATAATCGCACCAACTGTTGTCACCTTCTCACCAAGCTGCTTGGCGATGGTCTTGTAGCCCATTCCAGCCTTGTGTAGGTCTACAATCTTGTCCCTGACATCCTTGGAGAGCTCTTTGGTCTTGGCCATGGTGGAGAGTTTGGAATCTGATTGATTGATTGCTTCTGTGGACAGGTGTCTTTTATACAGGTAACAAACTGAGATTAGGAGCACTCCCTTTAAGAGTGTGCTCCTAATCTCAGCTCGTTACCTGTATAAAAGACCTGGGAGCCAGAAATCTTTCTGAAAGAGAGGGGGTCAAATACTTATTTCCCTCATTAAAATGCAAATCAATTTATAACATTTTTGAGATGCGTTTTTCTGGATTTTTTTGTTGTTATTCTGTCTCTCACTGTTCAAATAAACCGACCATTAAAACTATAGACTGATAATTTCTTTGTCAGTGGGCAAATGTACAAAATCAGCAGGGGATCAAATACTTTTTCCCCTCACTGTACATTTGCTAGAATATTGTTCACCAAGGACATGGTTAGTCGTAGCCTTTTCCTGCAGTCGAATGACCAGAAGCGCCCTCTAGTGGCCTCATGGGTGGAATGTTAATATTTTTTCATAATTTCATAATTACTAAAAATGTCTTTTTTTTTTACACAGAAAATCTGGTATTTCTATGTCAAACAGTTTTGTTATATTTCAGTCTTCTGTGATGTATATAAAGTGTAATATTGGGATGCAAACTCAACATTTATCACATTTCAACTCTATGCCTGACATGGTACAGGTGTCGGTACAGGGGGGGTATGTTTCATGATTGAACTACTCATTGTGATTGTGATAACATACAGAAACTCAAGTCCTTTTGTTCACCCATCCTAGAATACCTCACAATCAAGTGCCGACCGTATTACCTACCAAGAGAATTCTCTTCGGTTATAGTCACAGCCGTGTATATTCCCCCTCAAGCCGATACCAAGACGGCCCTCAAAGAACTATACTGGACTTTATGCAAACTGAAAAACACATTGACTGTAGAACTCGCACCGAGAAAACATCAAACCACTGCTACTCATCTTTTCAAAATGCCTACAAGGCCCTCCCCCGCCCTCCTTCGGCAAATCTGATCATTACTTTTGGTCCTCCCTTCCTATAGGCAAAAACTCAAACAGGAGGTACCCGTGCCTGGGACTATTCAACGCTCGTCTGACCAATCGGAATCCCATGCTACAAGATTGTTTTGATCTCGCTGACTGGGATATATTCCGGGTAGCCTCTGAGAATGACATCGCCGAATACACAGATACAGTGACTGAGTTCATCAGGAAGTATATAGGAGATGTTGTACCCACTGTGACTATTAAAATCTACCTAAACCAGAAACCGAGGATAGATGGCAGCATTTACGCAAAACTGAAAGCGCGAACCACCGCATTTAACCACGGCAAGGTAACTAGGAATATGGCCGAATACAAACAGTGTAGTTATTCCCTCCGTAAAGCAATCAAACAGGCAAAACGTCAGTATAGAGACAAAGTGGGGTCGCAATTCAACTGTTCAGACACGAGACAATGTATGTGGCAGGGTCTACAGACATTCACGGACTACAAAGGGCAAACCAGCAACGTCGCGGACACTGACATCTTCCTTCCGGACAAGCTAAACACCTTCTTCGGCCTCTTTGAGGATAACACAGTACCACCGACGCGGCCCACTACCAAGGACTGTGGACTCTCCTTTTCCGTGGCTGATGTGAGTAAGACATTTAAGCGTGTTAACACTCGCAAGGTTGCCTGCCCAGACGACAACCCTAGCCGCGTCCTCAGAGCATGCGCAGACCAGCTGGCTGGAGTGTTTACGGACATATTAAATCTCTCCATATCCCAGTGTGCTGTCCCCACTTGCTTCAAGATGTCCACCATCATTCCTGTACCCAAGAAAGCAAAGGTAACTAAACTAAATGACTATCTCCCCGTACCACTCACTTTTGTCGTCATGAAGTGCTTTGAGAGGCTAGTTAAGGATCATATCACCTCTACCTTACCTGACACCCTAGACCCACTTCAATTTGCTTACTGCCCCAATAGATCCACAGACGTTGCAATCGCCATCGCACTGCACACTGCCCTTTCCCATCTGGACAAGAGGAATACTGTTCATTGACTATAGCTCAGCATTCAACACCATAGTACCCTCCAAGCTCATCATTAAGCTCGGGACCCTGGGTCTTAACCCCGCCCTGTGCAACTGGGTCCTGGGCTTCCTGACGGGCCGCACCCAGGTGGTGAAGGTAGGCAACAACACCTCCACTTCACTGATCCTCAACACAGGGTCCCTACAAGGGTGCGTGCTCAGCCCCCTCCTGTACTCCCTGTTCACCCATGACTGCATGGCCACGCACGCCTCGAACTCAATCATCAAGTTTGCAGACGACACAACAGTAGTAGGCCTGATTACCAACAATGATGAGACAGCCTACAAGGAGGAGGTGAGGGCCCTGGGAGTGTGGTGCCAGGAAAATAATCTCTCATTCAACGTCAACAAAACAAAGGAGCTGATCGTGGACTTCAGGAAACAGCAGAGGGAGCACGCCCCTATTAACATCAACGGGACCGCAGTGGAGAAGGTGGAAAGCTTCAAGTTCCTCAGCATACACATCACTGTTGATCTGAAATGGTCCACCCACACAGACAGTGTGGTGAAGAAGGCGCAACAGAGCCTCTTCAACCTCAGGAGGCTGACGAAATTTGTCTTTGCACCTAAAACCCTCACAAACTTTTACAGATGCACAATTGTGAGCATCCTGTCGGGCTGTATCACCGCCTGGTACGGCAACTGCACCGCCCGCAACTGCAGGGCTCTCCAGAGGGTGGTGCGGTCTGCCCAACGCATCACCGTGGGCAAACTACCTGCCCTCCAGGACACCTACAGCACCCGATGTCAGAGGAAGGCCAAAAGATCATCAAGGACAACAACCACCCGAGCTACTGCCTGTTCACCCCGCTATCATCCAGAAGGCGAGGTCAGTACAGGTGCATCAAAGCTGGGACCGAGAGACTGAAAAACAGCTTCTATCTCAAGGCTATCAGACTGTTAAATAGCCATCGCTAGGCGGCTTCCACCCGGTTACGTAACCCTGCACCTTAGAGGCTGCTGCCCTATATGCATACACTTGAAATCACTGGCCACTTTAATAATAGAAAACGAGTCACTTTAATAATGTTCACATATTTTTGCTGTATTCTATTCTACTGTATTCTAGTCTATGCCACTCTGACATTGCTCGTCCTAATATTTATATATTTCTTAATTCCATTATTTTACTTTTAGTTTGTGTGTATTATGTGTATTGTTGAATTGTTAGATATTACTGCACTGTTGAAGCTAGAAACACAAGCATTTCGCTGCACCCTCAATAACATCTGCTTAACATGTGTATGTGACCAATAAAACATTTTTGGATTTGAGATGTGTCTAAGATTACCAAGAAACAACTGATTTAGCCCACTGCAGTAAAATTATTAATTGTGATTTGTGCCAATCATGCGTTCAACCTAAATCTTTTGTGATTTTGTGAGTAAGTGACCGTTTTAGAGAGGTACCTTCAATGCTTGAAGTTCTAAAGAGAACATTCTGGCTTGTTCAAACTCTCTATTTCCTTTTCTTTGTTGCAGCCTATCCTGTGCCTGACCCCATTCTGCAGTGAAAGCTTTATAACTCTCAACAATGTGTGTTTCTGTATTCAAGGCCAGGCTATTTTGTGCCACACTGCATGAACAGAAAAAGTGAGAAGACAAAAAGTATAGCTGCAGCTATTGGCCAAGAATTTGGGCTCAACTTGCAATATCCAACTGAAACCATTTCCCATAAAAGGGAAATAAAATGATTAATCATGGAAAGACAAAGTTTGGAATGTTAAACCCATTCCTGAGTAGGGAATCCACAACCCATCTCCTCGTTAAAGTAGGTTGGATCAATCCAATTAGTCCTGGTCATTTCCATGGGAATTTTACCCCTCTCTACAGGGCAGATCCTAACTCAGTTATACAGTAGCTACACACTAACATTCATTCCATTATAATCACATGTTCTCTCCCTTGCTAGCTAGCAAGCCAACTGCAGTAGGTACCTATCCAGTTAACTACTGTAGCGACCTAGCCAGCTAACCACTGTAGCTAGCTACAGTAATCATTAGCTATAGCAAGCAGAGTGAGTTAGTGATGCAAAGGTCAGCTGTTTGTTCACCCGCACCCACCCACAATTGGTAATAACCCATCCACAACCACCCGACTATAAGTTATAAAGTGAAAATCTGAGGCCTGCACCCGACCCTAACCCACAAATATAGAAAATGCACTTTACAGTTCCCTTTTCTCCTCAACATTTATAGAACAATTGTGTTTTTCTTCAACATTTCTTCATTTATTTATTGAACATTTAGGCCTATTGAACAGTAGCCAAATGTTTTGCTGGAACAAAACATGTCAAACAATAGCCGAAATCACACCTTACACACGCTTTTTGAAAATGCACTGTACAATTAGGCTATTTTGTGCTTGAACAATTTATTGAACAATTACGTTTTTATTTATCATTTAGGCCTACTCATTTGAAAAAGCTTATTGAACATTGCCTATCGTTTTCCTCAAATGAAACAACATGTGAAACAATAAATTGATATCTTGTGTGTGCTAATAGCCTATACTGGCATATTAATTAAATAAAAAATGTAATGAAAGAAAAAATAGGCTTAGTAAATGAATAGACTATAACACAACATAAAGTTTAGAAAATCAAAGTACCCACTGTCCAGTTATGAGGCTATAATTGCCTACATTGTCTTCCTTTCTTTTGCCGCACTGTTGAGAAACAGAATAGCATCTACTGTGTCAGAGGGGTACCCTACGAACCCTACTCAGGGTTTTCTAAATCTAACCAGCTTCAGTTAGCTTCTCAATCCAGCTCAGGCTTCATTCGTACTACAACGGTGGATATTGCTTGTCCACCGCCTACCGCTAACTCTAGCACATGGCTAGTTGAATGCCGAACTCTTCATTGAGACAATGCTGAAACATCAATACTATGGTGGTGAGTCAGTGCCACATTTTCATTTGTGCTGAAATCAAAATTAAAGAAAAGTTATCTTGCATATTCAGCAGGCTATTATGTAGAATAGGCTTTTAAAAGTGCAGTATTTATTTTATTGCTTATTGTTAATGCCGTTTTTGGTGTGCTTTGGTGTGCTTATCAATTCAGAAGCACATTTTTTCCCACTCCTATTAATATTGTTTATTAAGTCATACGAAAGTGTTACATTGCTGAAGTTTAAAATAAATTCTGTGATTACTGAATGTGTAATGTGACATTTTTACATGACAATTGTTTTACTCCGAAAAAAATATATATACACTACCGGTCAAAAGTTTTAGAACACCTACTCATTCAAGGTTCTTTCTTTATTTTTATTATTTTCTACATTGTAGAATAATAGTGAAGACATCAAAACCATGAAATAACACATATGGAATCATATAGTAGCCCAAAAATGTTAAACAAATCAATATATATTTTGTATTTGAGATTCTTGTAATAGCCACAGTTTGCCTTGATGACAGTTTTGCACACTCTTGGCATTCTCTCAACCAGCTTCATGAGGTAGTCACCTGGAATGCATTTCAATTAACAGGTGTGCCTTGTTAAAAGTTAATTTGTGGAATTTCTTTCCTTCTTAATGCGTTTGAGCCAATCAGTTGTGTTGTGACATGGTAGGGGGGTTATATAGAAGATAACCCTATTTGGTAAAAGACCAAATCCATATTATGGCAAGAACAGCTCAAATAAGCAAAGAGAAATGACAGTCCATCAATACTTTAAGACATGAAGGTCAGTCAATACAGAAAATGTCAAGAACTTTGACATTTTCTTCAAGTGCAGTCGCAAAAAACATAAAGCGCTATGATGAAACTGGCTCTCATGAGGACCGCCACAGGAATGGAAGACCCAGAATTACCTCTGCTGCAGAGGATAAGTTCATTAGAGTTACCAGCCTCAGAAATTGGAGCCCAAATAAATGCTTCATAGTGTTCAAGTAACAGACACATCTCAACATCAACTGTTCAGAGGAGACTGTGTGAATCAGGCCTTCATGGTTGAATTGCTGCAAAGAAACCACTACTAAAGGGCACCAATAATAAGAAGATACTTGCTTGGGCCAAGAAACACGAGCAATGGACATTACACCAGTGGAAATTTGTCCTTTGGTCTGGAGTCCAAATTGGAGATTTTTGGTTCCAACCGCCGTGTCTTTGTGAGACGCGGTGTTGGTGAACGGATGATCTCTGCATGTGTATTTCCCACCGTAAAGCATGGAGGAGGAGGTGTTGTGGTGGTTTGCTGGTGACACTGTCTGTGATTTATTTAGAATTGAAGGCACACTTAACCAGCATTGCTACCACAGCATTCTGCAGTGATACGCCATCCCATCTGGTTTGGGCTTAGTGGGACTATAATTTGTTTTCAACAGCACAATCACCCAACACACCTCCAGGCTGAGTAAGGGCTATTTGACCAAGAAGGAGAGTGATGGAGTGCTGCATCAGATGACCTGGCCTCCACAATTCCCCGACCTCAACCAAATTGAGATGGTTTGGGATGAGTCGGATCGAGAGTGAAGGAAAAGCAGCCAACAAGTGATCAGCATATGTGGGAACTCCTTCAAGACTGTTGGAAAAGCATTCCAGGTGAAGCTGGTTGAGAAAATGCTATTTGAATGTTTTGTTTTACTTTTTTGGTTACTACAGGATTCCATTTGTGTTATTTCATAGTTTTGATGTCTTCACTATTATTCTACAATGTAGAAAAAAGTCAAATTAAAGAAAAACCCTTGAATGAGTAGGTGTTCTAAAACTTTTGACCGGTAGTATATATTTTTAAAATATTGAATCAGTCATCTTCTTCAAATGAAGAGGATGATGACGCAATCTTTGCAAGAGGGAGGGAATCTGATTTCATTGGTCCTCAACTAATTTCATTCAGGGTAAGTGGAGTTAGCCTGCCCCGGAGCAGGTTAGTTCTGAAGTATTCGTTGCCATAGCAATTTATCTGGCTAAAAGTTGAGCCACTTTCTTATGACCGGTTATCCCGAGTTGAACTCAGCACTCAGTTGACCAAAGTTACCTCGCTAACTCCTCAAACCTGCTTTGTAGGATACCCTTCAGGTTTAATTCGGTTGAGCCTGGATTCAACATTAGGCACGGCAGTGCTGAAGGCAAGTTCACTAGATGCAATACATACCGGAATGCAGATAATTATCTTTGCTAACGCGCTGATGCCAGGAGAAAATTATGAAAGAAAAAAATAAATAAATGTAGCCTAAAGATATGAATTGCACAAGAATGAGACATTTATGGATTTTTTTTTGTGTTTGTCTCAGACTAGGCTAGGTATAATGGAGAGATACCTTGTGTCATATTTAGTCTAGGTATAATACAGGGATGCCTGGCATCTTCTTTACTCCCCTTGACTCTCCCTGGAGCCAATTACAATCTCTCTTACACATTTCAATTATTTTTCGGCATGTAGAAATGCGTGCCTCAGGCTTCATCTGTCTCGTCCTCCTCATCTGTAAAGGAGCACTGTGCTGATAATATACCTGGCTGCCTCACTCTGTGGACGACTGACGGTCGGGGAACATTATTTTTTGACAAGATTGAAGAAAACAATAATGTAAATGTTTTATGCCTAAGTGACAATATAATTTATTTTTGTATGGTGAGAGGGACACTCCAATACAGACTTTGTATGAGGCTTTGTGCGTGACTCATTTAATTCCTCTGTCTGGACTTCTAACTGAAATGGATAAATAAATAAAATGAATAAATACATGTAAAAAACTAACTTTCTTTCCTCTCTGTCATTCAGAACATGTGGACGTGCAGTTGTTGATGCACTATAACCTGCTGTACATCAAACAATTGGCAATACCATTTTAACCAGTAAAAAGAACATTCAAGCTTTTATCAGTTTTTATTTTATAGTTTTGACCAGGGCCCGAAAATCCAGTTGTGTTTATCAGCAGAGTTGGTTTTGTAGAGCTACCGTCTGTGTGGGGGTCCCAGGGCCATTGATCAAGCTTGTTCTTTGAACAGTAATAAAGCAAAGGCATGTAGAAAACTCTGTTTGATCAAGCACTCACTAACAGGATTAAAGTCTACTAGAACAAATCTTTAATAGGTTTATTGATAAAAGTAAAAGTTCAACACCAACTTGTCATAATCACATCATATCAGAAGACACTGACTTAATCAAGTGAGGCCCCATAGTTGGGTTATGAAGGGAAATACGGTATTGTTAATAGAAAGCTAATTATACTTAGGAGCTACCACCCCTTCACAAAAAATATATTAAACCCAAATGAAATGCCTGTAACAATGGAAATTCACCAATTTGAGTCTCTGTGTTTTTGACAGTCTAATGACTGGCTGTAATGATAGTTGGATCTTGCTCTTGGATTAGATGACTATTATACTAAAATCCTGCCAAAATGTAATACATTAGACTGTCATTCAAGTCCTAACATTTTTGTGAACACTTTTGATGTACAAAATAACTTATTGTAAAGTGAAGGCCCAACCTTGAGTGTTTGTCTGTCTTGAGCACAGGCATACAGACAGACTAGGCTTGAAAAATAATGCAGAATCTGGGTACATTTTGAGTGACTGGAAATGGCCTAGATTACTTATTTTGTGTGGAGCGTGATGTGGTTCTTACCATTGCTGGACAGCTGAGTGTTTTAGTGCATTGTACGGAGACAGAAATAAATTGGTCTTGTCAATTAGTTACAAGAGATACATTTCACATTGTGAGAGAGTGCTCAGTCCTCAGTTGAGAAAAATGTACAGAAACCTGAAGACCACTAACTCAAAATCAAATCAAATTGTATTTGTAACATGCTTCGTAAACAGCCTGTATAGACAGTGACATGCTTACTTACAGGTCCTTTTCCAACAATGCAGAGTTAAAGATATAAATAAAAACATATATATATATGTATATATATACAGTTGAAGTCGGAAGTTTACATACACCTTAGCCAAATACATTTAAACTCAGTTTTTCACAATTCCTGACATTTCATCCTAGTAGAAATTCCCTGTCTTAGGTCAGTTAGGATCACCACTTTATTTTAGGAATGTAAAATGTCAGAATAATAGTAGAGAGAATGATTTCTTTCAGCTTTTATTTATTTCATCACATTCCCAGTAGGTCAGAAGTTTACATACACTCAATTAGTATGTGGTAGCATTGCCTTTAAATTGTTTAACTTGGGTCAAACGTTTCGGGTAGCCTTCCACAAGCTTCCCACAATAAATTGGGTGAATGTTGGCCCATTCCTCCTGACAGAGCTGGTGTAACTGAGTCAGGTTTGTAGGCCTCCTTGCTCGCACACGCTTTTTCAGTACTGCCCTCAAATTTTCTATATGATTGAGGTTAGGGCTTTGTGATGGCCACTCGAATACCTTGACTTTGTTGTCCTTAAGCCATTTTGCCACAACTTTGTCCATTTGGAAGACCCATTTGCGGCCAAGCTTTAACTTCCTGACTTATGTCTTGAGATGTTGCTTCAATATATCCACATAATTTTCCTTCCTCATGATGCCATCTACTTTGTGAAGTGCACCAGTCCCTCCTGCAGCAAAGCACCCCCACAGCATGATGCTGCCACCCCCGTGCTTCATGGTTTGGATGGTGTTCTTCGGCTTGCAAGTAACCCCTTTTTCCTCCAAACATAACGATGGTCATTATGACCGAATAGTTATATTTTTGTTTCATCAGACCAGAGGACATTTCTCCAAAAAGTACGATCTTTGTCCCCATGTGCAGTTGTAAACCGTAGTCTGGTTTTTTATGGCAGTTTTGGAGCAGTGGCTTTTTCCTTGCTCAGTGGCCTTTCAGGTTATGTCGATATAGGACTCGTTTTACTGTGGATATAGATACTTTTGTACCTGTTTCCTCCAGCATCTTCACAAGGTCCTTTGCTGTTGTTCTGGGATTGATTTTCAATTTTCGCACCAAAGTACGTTCATCTCTAGGAGACAGAAGGCGTCTCCTTCCTGAGCGGTATGACGGCTGCGTGGTCCCATGGTGTTTATACTTGCGTACTATTGTTTGTACAGATGAACGTGGTACCTTCAGGCGTTTGAAAATTGCTCCCAAGGATGAACCAGACTTGTGGAGGTCTACCATTTATTTTCTGAGGTCTTGGCTGATTTCTTTGGATTTTCCCATGATATCAAGCAAAGAGGCACTGAGTTTGAAGGTAGGCCTTGAAATACATCCACAGGTACACCTCCAATTGACTCAAATGATGTCAATTAGCCTATCAGAAGCTTCTAAAGCCATGACATCATTTTCTGGAATTGTCCAAGCTGTTTAAAGGCACAGTCAACTTAGTGTATGTAAACTTCTGACCCACTGGAATTGTGATACAGTGAATTATAAGTTAAATAATCTGTCTATAAACAATTGTTGGAAAAATGACTTGTGTCATGCACAAACTAGATGTTCTAACCGACTTGCCAAAACTATAGTTTGTTATCAAGACATTTATGGAGTGGTTGAAAAACAAGTTTTAATGACTCCAACCTAAGTGTATGTAAACTTCCGACTGTATATATATATATATATATATATATATATATATATATATATATATATATATATATATATATATATATATACAGTGGGGGAAAAAAGTATTTAGTCAGCCACCAATTGTGCAAGTTCTCCCACTTAAAAAGATGAGAGAGGCCTGTAATTTTCATCATAGGTACACGTCAACTATAACAGACAAAATGAGGGGAAAAAATCCAGAAAATCACATTGTAGGATTTTTTATGAATTTATTTGCGAATTATGGTGGAAAATAAGTATTTGGTCAATAACAAAAGTTTCTCAATACTTTGTTATATACCCTTTGTTGGCAATGACACAGGTCAAAAGTTTTCTGTAAGTCTTCACAAGTTTTTCACACACTGTTGCTGGTATTTTGGCCCATTCCTCCATGCAGATATCCTCTAGAGCAGTGATGTTTTGGGGCTGTCGCTGGGCAACACAGACTTTCAACTCCCTCCAAAGATTTTCTATGGGGTTGAGATCTGGAGACTGGCTAGGCCACTCCAGGACCTTGAAATGCTTCTTACGAAGCCACTCCTTTGTTGCCCGGGCGGTGTGTTTGGGATCATTGTCATGCTGAAAGACCCAGCCACGTTTCATCTTCAATGCCCTTGCTGATGGAAGGAGGTTTTCACTCAAAATCTCACGATACATGGCCCCATTCATTCTTTCCTTTACACGGATCAGTTGTCCTGGTCCCTTTGCAGAAAAACAGCCCCAAAGCATGATGTTTCCACCCCCATGCTTCACAGTAGGTATGGTGTTCTTTGGATGCAACTCAGCATTCTTTGTCCTCCAAACACGACGAGTTGAGTTTTTACCAAAAAGTTCTATTTTGGTTTCATCTGACCATATGACATTCTCCCAATCCTCTTCTGGATCATCCAAATGCACTCTAGCAAACTTCAGACGGGCCTGGACATGTACTGGTTTAAGCAGGGGGAAACGTCTGGCACTGCAGGATTTGAGTCCCTGACGGCGTAGTGTGTTACTGATGGTAGGCTTTGTTACTTTGGTCCCAGCTCTCTGCAGGTCATTCACTAGGTCCCCCCGTGTGGTTCTGGGATTTTTGCTCACCGTTCTTGTGATAATTTTGACCCCACGGGGTGAGATCTTGCGTGGAGCCCCAGATCGAGGGAGATTATCAGTGGTCTTGTATGTCTTCCATTTCCTAATAATTGAACCCACAGTTGATTTCTTCAAACCAAGCTGCTTACCTATTGCAGATTCAGTCTTCCCAGCCTGGTGCAGGTCTACAATTTTGTTTCTGGTGTCCTTTGACAGCTCTTTGGTCTTGGCCATAGTGGAGTTTGAAGTGTGACTGTTTGAGGTTGTGGACAGGTGTCTTTTATACTGATAACAAGTTCAAACAGGTGCCATTAATACAGGTAATGAGTGGAGGACTGTGAGAGCCAGAAATTTTGCTTGTTTGTAGGTGACCAAATACTTTTTTTCCACCATAATTTGCAAATAAATTCATAAAAAATCCTACAATGTGATTTTCTGGATTTTTGTTTCTTAATTTGTCTGTCATAGTTGACGTGTACCTATGATGAAAATTACAGGCCTCTCTCATCTTTTTAAGTGGGAGAACTTGCACAATTGGTGGCTGACTAAATACTTTTTTTCCCCACTGTACAGGGAGTACCAGTACTGAGTCGATTTGAGGTAATTGAGGTAGCTATGTACTGTACATATAGGTAGGGGTAAAGTGACTAGGCAACAGGGTAGATAATAGACTGAGCTGTAGCAGCAGCATATGTGGATCAGTAGCAGCAGCGTATGTTGTAAGTGTGTGTGAGTGTGTGTGTGGCGTCAGTATGCATGTGTGCGCATGTTATGTGTGTGTGCATGTATGTGTTGGGGTGTAAGTGTGAGTGAGTGTGTGGGTAGAATCCAGTGTCTTTATAGTCTGCGCTAGTTTTTAGTTAGCTAAAAAAGGGTCAATACAGGTAGTCTGGGTAGCCATTTGATTAGCTATTTAGCAGTCCTGTTTAGAAGTCTTATGGCTTGGGGGTAGAAGCTGTTCAGGCTCCTATTGGTTCCAGACTTGGTGCACTGGTACCGCTTGTCGTGATGTAGCAGAGAGAACAGTCTATGGCTTGGATGGCTGGAGTCTTTGAATACATGTTTGGCCTTCCTCCAACACCGCCTGGTAAAGAGGTCCTGGATGGCAGGGAGCTTGGCCCCATTGATGTACTGGGCCGTACTCACCACCCTCTGTAGTGCCCTCTGTAATGGTTGGGTACTTTGCAGTTGCCATACCAAGCAGTGATGCAGACAGTCAAGATGCTCTCAATGGTGCAGCTGTATAACTTTTTAAGGATCTGAGGGCCCATGCCAAATCTTTTCAGCCTCCTGAGGGGGAAGAGGCACTGTCTTCACAACTGTGTGGGTGTGTGTGGACCATTCCTTAGTGATGTGGACACCGAGGAACTTGAAGCTCTCGACCCGCTCCACTACAGCCCCCTCGATGTGGATGGGGGTGTGCTCACCCCTCAGTTTCCTGTAGTCCACGATCAGCTCCTGCTGACGTTGAGGGAGATTTTGTCCTGGCACCACACTGCCAGGTCTCTGACCTCCTCCCGATAGGCTGCCTCTTCGTCGTCTGTGATCCATACTCCCGCCGTCCTGTCGTCAGCAAACTTGACTAAGATGACATACAGTGTTAGAGTTATCATAAAATTCAGATGACACAGAGAATTGCCTTGCCTTCCTTCACTTGACTAATTGATGTTGGGAGTCTTTGTCATTGACTCTATAGAAAGAAGAAAATGAGCTTCAGCAAAAAGACCCTTAGATGCATTTCTGCTCATTACAAGTCCATTATCAAATAATAATAATTTGAGAGAGACTTTTCGTGCTTTTCCATTTTTCTCCTCAATGGGCAAAGATGTAGAACTGAGACTTAAATATACTTTGGTGGACATCCATGCTGCATGTAAAGCCTAATCGATAAACAATTTGGGCTAGACATCCAGCGTACGACACTAACTGATGAAGCCAGTGAGACAGAATAGGGGCAAGGCAGGGAATATTTCTGTTGGAACAGTTACAGTGCTTCCGTTTTGTGTGATTAACAGTCTAACCAATTAAATTGTGAGCATCCTTTGGCACCACTACTACTTCATTTAGTCCAATTCAGTAGCACTAACTTTGTGCACCAAGTATTGCCTTCCAATCTTTTAATTGTATCATTTGTAAATTTGTTAAATGTAATTATATTATCGAATCAATCTAAAGCAAATCAATCAATCCAGTAGTAACTTGTGAGAAGGGGTTGTAACATTTTCTTACTCCTTATTCAGGTACAGTGTGCATTCTAAGGCAAAGCATTCAATCCAGTAATTTGTGAGAAGTGGTTGCAATATTTATTTGTTACTCTTTATTCAGGTACAGTGTGTCCTTACTGCATGTGTCCCTACTTTTGTTGCCAGAATGTCTGTTTACCGACTCTACTGAACAAAGCTGTGTCTGAAGAGTTGGTTGAAACAAAGCAGAGAGGAATGACTACGGGGTCAAAAGAAAGAGCAAGGTCAACAAATGAAATCATGCTGTTCATCTCCACAGGCATTTGTATGTTTCTTCACCTCGAGTTCCTTCATGTTCTGTTCTATTTCCATAGTCCTCATCTCCTTTACCAACAGGACACAAGTATCCACTTACTTCCTGTAATGAGAAGAAAGAGCAAGAAAGAGGGAAACATTATTTTCATGACTACACTAGGGAACTTGACTAGGTAACTTTGTTATATAAATAATGCACCCAAGTGTACAAAGTGTCGTCCAACACTTTTCTTTTAGGGTGATTAAATGAACTAGAGTTGGTCGATTAAAACACCATGAGTCCAACTTCTCAATTTCATTATCACATCACACTCCACATTTTTCACAAAAGCAGCTGCTAACCCCCTGCAGGGAACGGACTCAAATAAAGACAGTAACTGTGAGTTTACTGAAAACAAGCTTTGTTTCACAATTTAAAAGTAACAACACAGCAAAGCTTGTGACTGGGAAAAGGTCTCCAGAGAATATGATATTAACCTAGCATGCTCCTTTGCTGATAAAATAGAGAATATATTCAACTGTATTTAACCTCCTAGAGTCGACTGATGCACCTGTCCATCAATCTAAGTTACATAACTAAAAAATCCCCATCAAAATCAGTCAGTTTAAGCTAGAGATATCTGTTTTGTATTGGATGCATCTCAATCCACCGCATCTGCCAGTGTCGCACTTCCGCACTTGCGGTGAAAGGTGGCTGAGCTAGAGCAGTGTTTGTCAGACCATGAGACATCCCAAAAATCGGTCTTCTCACAAAAACATCTGTAGCATCTGAACGGTTTGAACTACTATTATGACCACTCTATGGAGAGTGGAGACTCTCACAAACATGATGGTGTTCTCAGTTTTGCTCTTTGGCCCCCACAAGTGTCAGGAGACTCGTCTGAAGGTAACCGATTCTGGTTTAAAAAACCTAATGGAAGTATGAAGGTACCTCAAAAAGGGGTTAAATAGGTGTGAAAAAAAGTGTATATATATTTTTTATATATATATACAGTGCCTTCAGAAAGTATTCAGACCCCTTGACTTTTTCCACATTTTGTTATGTTACAGCTTTATTCTAAAATGGATTAAATAGTTTTTCAATCTACACACAATACTCCATAATGACAAAGCAAAAACAGTTTTTTAGAAATTTCTGCAAATGTATAAAAGATAAAAAACTGAAATATTACATTTACATAAGTATTCAGACCCTTTACTCAGTACTTTGTTGAAGCACCTTTGGCAGAGATTACAGCCTCGAGTCTTCTTGGGTATGACGCTATAAGCTTGGCACACCTGTATTTGGAGAGTTTCTCCCATTCTTCTCTGCAGATCCTCTCAAGCGCTATCAGATTGGATGGGGAGTGTTGCTGCACAGCTATTTTCAGGTTTCTCCAGAGATGTTCGATCCGGTTCAAGTCTGGGCTCTGGTTGGGCCACTCAAGGACATTCAGAGACTTGTCCCGAAGCCACTCCTGTGTCCAATTGAGAATCTGTGATATGACTTAAAGATTGCTGTACACCAGCGGAACCCATCCAACTTGAAGGAGCTGGAGCAGTTTTGCCTTCAAAAATCCCAGTGGCTTGATGTGCCAAGCTTATAGAGACATACCCCAAGAGACTTGCAGCTGTAATTGCTGCAAAAGGTGGCTCTACAAAGTATTGACTTTAGGGGGGTGAATAGTTATGCACGCTCAAGTTTTAGTTTTTTTGTCTTATTTCTTGTTTGTTTCACAATAAAAAATATTTTGTATCTTCAAAGTGGTAGGCATGTTGTGTAAATCAAATGATACAAACCCCCCAAAATTCCATTTTAAATCAAGGTTGTAAGGCAACAAAATAGGAAAAATGCCAAGGAGGGTGAATACTTTCGCAAGCAACTGTAGTTGAGGTAATTTAGGTAATACAGTATGTACATGTGGGTAGGAGTAAAAGTGACTAGGCAATCAGGAATGAGCAGATATACAAATGTACAGTGGGTATTTGGTTGATGTACACATTTACAGTATTAGTATGAATATATCTAAATGCAGAGAGATGGACAAAGTGCAATGTTTTTATCAGTATTTAAAGTTTAGTCAAAAGGAATAACAGAGACATGTCTTCACAATAACATCTTATTCTCAAAGGAGTAAGTTGGGAACCAAGATTTCTTGTATCTTTTCAACATACTTTACATGCCAACCAGCAACCTAGCACATTTTACCGTTTACTATTCACACATCTATTGCACCAATTTGAGTTTACATCAGTGTTTATGTTATTTGCCACCCGGAGTGCAGCGCTTACCATAGATGTTAATTCCCTTGATGTGCACTGATAGAGGTTGTAGACATCACTGTCATGACTGGTGGATTTTGCCCTGCTCCATTTCTGATAATACATTATTTAGACCTTAAACAAGTCCCATTACCTTGAATGCGATCAGTATAAATTATTTAGATCTGTAGTGGCTACGGTGAAGGATTCAAAGGGTTTGCGGCTATATGTAGCATCAAGTCCATTTTAAGTATGTAGTATTTTGTGTGTGTTCTTTAAATGCTGAGAGATTTTAACAATACAAAAAATGCTTAGAACTTGAAAGGCATGCTTTTTTCATGTATAGTGTGTTCCTGATTTTCAAGTTTTACATTTATAATCCAAATCACAGACCACAATCCATCACATTATAAGAACCTAAATCACCATCCCCCTCCTCAATCGCCATTACAGGAATACCATATGAATTTCACATGATCTCGTGTCATCTCATGTGATCACGTGTGTTTTGTCATGTGAAAACATGATCTCATGTGAAATAAATGTGATAAAAGGGGGATGCTAAATGTCAACATGTAATACAAGGAAACTACACGTGACAACATTTGAGCACATGTGAAAACCCAGGTGTCAAATGTAATTGAAAACATTAAAAGGCATAGTTTACATTACTTAAATAGTCATGGTCCCCTGCAGGGTTTGTCTAGTTCCAGGGACGCCTCTAAGAAGGTTTTTAGAACATTGTGTCATGGTCCCTGGATTACTTGAACTCATAATTTCTTGGTTCCTAGGTACCTGAAATTCATGATGCTCCACCAGGTCTATGGAAAAAATGGAGATTGGCAATACATATATTGCCAAGAATACATTTTTGCACTTTGACTAAAGTATATACAACTTGAAGGTGTTATTTCTATAAAATGTCAGTATGTACTGTATTCTGATTTCAATTAGAGTAGAATAAATCTTATTTTGTACTGTGAACACATTTGGGACTCAGCCTTAGCTTGGATTTGAACTAAAAAACCACTTGGTCGCTAGCAACCTGAACTGTCTTGCTACACCACCAGGTCTGTAAGAACAAACTAGATATGGCTACACACTTATTGGCAAGAATACAGTCTGGTGCATTGCTAAAAGCTGTCCAGAATCAAGTAAATAATTGTCCAATTTACATCACCAACGTTACATGAACATAAAACTAGCAGCGTTCAAGGACACTTGACATAGAGTGGTGTGAAAAAGTGTTTGCCCCCTTCCTGATTTGTTATTTGTTTGCATGTTTGTCACACTTAAATGTTTCAGATCATCAAACAAATTTAAATATTAGTCAAAGATAACACAAGTAAACACAAAATGCAGTTTTGAAATGAAGGTTGTTATTATTAAGGGAAAACAAAATCCAAACCTACATGTCCCTGTGTGAAAAAGTGTTTGTCGCCCCCTGTTATAACACAACTCAACTGTGGTTTATCACACCTGAGTTCAATTCCTCTAGCCACACCCAGGCCTGATTACTGCCACACCTGTTCTCAATCAAGGAATCACTTAAATAGGACCTGCCTGACAAAGTGAAGTAGACGAAAAGATCCTCAAAAGCTAGACATCATGCCGAGATCCAAAGAAATTCAGGAACAAATGAGAAAGAAAGTAATTGATATCCATCAGTCTGGAAAAGGTTATAAAGCCATTTCTAAAGCTTTGGGACTCCAGCGAACCACAGTGAGAGCCATTATCCACAAATGGCGAAAACATGGAACAGTGGTGAACCTTCCCAGGAGTGGCCGGCCTACCAAAATTACCCCAAGAGCGCAGCGACGACTCATCCAAGAGGTCACAAAAGACCCCACAACAACATCCAAAGAGCTGCAGGCCTCACTTGCCTCAGTTAAGGTCAATGTTCATGACTCCACCATAAGAAAGAGACTGGGCAAAAATGGCTTGCATGGCAGAGTTCCAAGACGAAAACCACTGCTGAGCAAAAAGAACATTAAGGCTCGTCTCATTTTTGCCAGAAAACATCTTGATGATCCACAAGACCTTTGGGAAAACACTCTGTGGACTGACGAGACAAAAGTTGAACTTTTTGGAAGGTGTGTGTCCCATTACATCTGGCGTAAAAGTAACACCGCATTTCAGAAAAAGAACATCATACCAACAGTAAAATATGGTGGTGGTAGTGTGATGGTCTGGGCCTGTTTTGCTGCTTCAGGACCTGGAAGACTTGTTGTGATAAATGGAACCATAAATTCTGCTGTCTACCAAAAAATCCTGGAGAATGTCCGGCCATCTGTTCGTGACCTCAAGCTGAAGCGAACTTGTGTTCTGCAGCAGGACAATGATCCAAAACACACCAGCAAGTCCACCTCTGAATGGCTGGAGAAAAACAAAATGAAGACTTTGGAGTGGCCTAGTCAAAGTCCTGACCCGAATCCTATTGAGATGCTGTGGCATGACCTTAAAAAGGCAGTTCATCTTTTTCACACCACTGTACATGAATGCTTTGAACTTGCAACCTCTTGGTTAAGTGCATCAATGGTTCAGCAGTGCCACTAGGTTCATACTAGTCGCTCTCATAAAATAAGGGTATGGTTAGGGTACAGTGTTGTTCCCTGGGGTACAAGTAGTCTAAGGTACACTTCACAGGTACACATATGAACTCACATGTGACAGTTCGATACTGTCTAGGTATAATGGGACATTTTTCTACCCAATATTTTAAATATAAGGTATGATCATCACTGCACTTTGCTAGGTGGGGGAAATGGTTTGGTGGGGCTCATTAGCATATTTAGGGGTGTGGTCAAATATACAATACCAGTCGAAAGTTTGGACACACCTACTCATTCAAGGGTTTTTCTTTATTTTTACTGTTTTCTACATTGTAGAATAATAGTGAAGACATAACGATGAAATAACACATATGGAATCATGTAGTAACCAAAAAAGTGTTAAACAAATCAAAATATATTTTATGTTTGAGATTCTTCAAATAGCCACCAATCGCCTTGATGACAGCTTTGCACACTCTCAACCAGCTTCTCCTGGAATGCTTTTCCAACACTCTTGAAACGAGTTCCCACATATGATGAGCACTTGTTGGTTGCTTTTCCTTCACTCTGCCGTCTGACTCATCCCAAACCATCTCAATTGGGTTAAGGTCGGGGGATTGTGGAGGCCAGGTTATCTGATGCAGCACTCCATCACTCTCCTTCTTGTTAAAATAGCCCTTACACAGTCTGGAGGTGTGTTGAAAAACAAATGATAGTCCCACTAAGCCCAATCCAGATGGGATGGCGTATCACTGCAGAATGCTGTGGTAGCCATGCTGGTTAAATGTGCCTTGAATTCTAAATAAATAAAAACCAGCAAAGCAACCTCACACCATAACACCTCCTCCTCCATGCTTTACGGTTGGAACTACACATGCGGAGATCATCCATTCACCCCCACCGCGTCTCACAAAGACACGGTAGTTTGAACCAAAAATCTCCAATTTGGACTCCAGACCAAAGGACAAATTTCCACCGGTCTAATGTCCATTGCTCGTGTTTCTTGGCCCAAGCAGGTCTATTCTTAGTAGTGGTTTCTTTGCCCCCTCTGAACAGTTGACGTTGATATGTCTGTTACTTAAACTCTGTGAAGCATTTATTTGGGCTGCAATTTCTGAGGCTGGTAACTCTAATGAACGTATCCTCTGCAGCAGAGGTAACTCTTGGTCTTCCATTCCTGTGGCGGTCCTCATGAGAGCCATCATAGTTCTTGATGGTTTTTACGACTGCACTTGAAGAAACTTTCAATGTTCTTGAAATTTTCCGTATTGACTGACCTTCATGTCTTAGTGTAATGATGGACTGTCGTTTCTCTTTGCTTATTTGAGCTGTTCTTGCCATAATATGGACTTGATCTTTTAACAAATAGGGATATCTTCTCTATTCCCCCACCCCTACCAACTGATTGGCTCAAACGCATTAAGAAGGAAATCAATTCCACAAATTAACTTTTAACAAGGCACACCTGTTAATTGAAATGCATTCCAGGTGACTACTTCATGAAGCGGGTTGAGAGAATGCCAAGACTGTGCAACGCTGTCATCAAGGCAATGGGTGGCTATTTGAAGAATCTCAAATATAAAATATATTTTGATTTGTTTAACACTTTTTTGGTTACAACATGATTCCATATGTGTTATTTCATAGTTTTGATGTCTTAACTATTATTCTACAATGTAGAAAATAGTAAAAATAAAGAAAAACCCTTGAATAAGTAGGTGTGTCCAAACTTTTTACTGGTACTGTATGTGTATTTGTGCCAACCATCAGCAGAAGTGTTTGATGGCTATACCAATGCTAGTAGATCACCTTTTTGACACTGTCTATTCTGCTAACTTTGTAATAGCACTTGTCATTAAAGTGCTGCACTGTAAAGAGGTTATTGTGCATTTACTGGTAGTTTAATGGCAATTTTATATTTTCTTAAATTTTTTTAAATTTTTTTACATTTTAGTCATTTAGCAGACGCTCTTATCCAGAGCGACTTACAGTTTGTAATTATCTTCTATGGAAAACATTTGTCAGTAAGTTATTGTAAAATTCACAGTAACTTACAGGCATTTGCCTGACACTAGCAACACTTGCCAGTAACCTACTGTGACTTCACTAACTCTTCTGTTAACAACATGCAACATTACTTGCTAATTGGCAGCATGCTGTAGCAGTGGCAGCCTATCAGAATATTGCAGGTGTGGCTTATTGGAGGCGTGGCTTTCCGCATGCTCTTTCGGGTGTCCCATGAGTGCGAGTGTCATCCCAGTTAGTTTGATCTGTTTTATTCTGTTAAACATCAAAATTATTTTACACTGTCAATTAGCCAGCCTTGTGGAAGGCTGACATAAGGTTTGTAATTATCTTCTATGGAATGTTTTCCTTACTGTTAGTCACCATGTTTTTGTAATAAACAAGAATCTGCTATAGAACCAGGTCAGTGAGTGTGACAACTTAGCTACATTAAGTTACTGAAATGTGCAATGAACTTGCAGCTATTTATCATTGAGTTTTAGAAAAATAAACATTGACTTTCTATGAACCAGCTTCCATTAAGCTACTGATACATGCACAGCAACCCTTTAACAGTACTTGATTCTAACAGCAATCGCAGACCTGCCAGTGTCCAAAAAAGGTGCTCAACCTTTATCATCATAACGATAAAACCACTTAAACTGGTACAACATTTTTACTGACGGTTGGCAAAAATACAACATATTTTACACCACCACCACAAATATGCTGATGAACTTGGTGGCACTGCTGAGACATTAATGCACTCCAGACCAAAAGGTTGCAAATTCAAATCCAGAGAGCAGTTATGCACATGACGTCCCTGAGCACTGATAGTTTTTTGTTGGTGTCGTCAAATAACCACACAATTATTTACATGATTCTGGGCAACTTTTATCAGTGCCGAAATGTATTCTTGACAGTAAATCTGTGGCCACAGACCTGGTGGCGTAGCAGGAAATTCAGATTGCTGGCATGCCCCTTATGGAAAAAATCACATGATTTTACATGCGATATTTCACATGTGAAAACATGGTTTTGGAACACTTCACATGACATTTCACTTGTGAAAACATGGGGTTTGTGAAATGTCACATGTAAAAACGTGTTGTTGGAACACTTCACATGTGACATTATTTTAGTTATCAATTAATCTGACTATTCTCTTATCATTGATTTAATTGACTTATTTTCTGTATAGTTGTCTAATGTTGGTGGGGCATATTATTCTGTTCCAATGTTACTACTGAATCAGTTTATTTTTTAACAAAGCTGAGATTCACTTTGAAGTCCAAAGTGTAAGAATACAGGTGAAATCAGTTATTAACACAGGTTTGGGGGTGTAGCAGAATAATCTGAGCGCTGTAAACCAAGAGGTTGTGTGTTCAAATCCCAGGCAAGGAGACATTGAATAATAATCACTGTGTAAATGCATGTATGTCAAATTGTGTCATATATGTCAATTGAAAACACTATGTATCATAACGACTCAGTTATCATAACAAATCATGTGATTTTCCACATGTGATATCATGTTTTTTTTTTCTTGATGATTGAGACTAAGAGACTAACAGCTTGGATACAGACTGTGCAGATCTTAATCTACGTTGATCATCTGGCTCAATGTGAGCCATTGTAATTGCTGTACAGTTGGCCATCATCCATCTAATCACAATAATAAATGATTGCTTGCCTTCCATTAAGCATGGATATTGACTTGATTCCCCCTGCTGCTCCACTAGCTATCTCTGTCTCTCCAGTCACATAACGGTATGGGATCTTCTCTGCTGAAACTAGCCAAGACTATCATTTACATTTACATTTAAGTCATTTAGCAGACGGTATCAGTCTCTACATCACTCCTAAAACAGCACAGAGTTTACATTTTCCTGCCGGTTTTAAAGTGAGGCTCATTGTACTTGCTATTTAAAAAAAACTCTGGCAAACATTTGTGTTCCACACAGGTGGATTTCTCAGAATGTTCAACAGAGAGGGTAAAGAAATCAACTATATGGGTATGAGCATGACTCTGATGCAATGCAATGAAATGCTATTCACTTGAGTGCAGATGAGGGATTGGAATCGGGCCTGGACAGTTGTAACCAAAACAAAACAAACCCACTACTACTTCCTATATTCTCACTATTTTTTCAAATTGGCACAGATCAATTGAACCTTTATTACCCGACTAAGATGGATAACCCCATCCTCCTCGTCCTCGTTTTAATAGGACACTCTCAGTCCCCACCACGACCGCCTCTCTCTGTTAATCCCTGCGGAGCCTACACACGTTTAATCCCCCCCTGGCCTGGGAGAACGAACAGCAACACAATCTCAACTCATCATCCCTCCAGCCATACAACCCCTACCAACCTGATCTGCCTGAACTGAGCCTGCTATAGGAAAACACTGATACTGGCCTCTCTAACTCCAACATATGCACAATATACTGCTGCATTGTGGATTCCTCCAGTAATCACAGCCAGCTTTAGGTGAAAAGACTCGTAAACATGAGAAACAGATGATCTGGCAATGTACCATATACAGTGCTGGCCATACAGTAAACACATTAAAGATGTAATTAAGTGATAACATTCGTAGAGTACTCTAAAGCTTAGACTGCATTCAATTTACGCATCTGTACCTAACTGTCTCAACACATTAATGACTTAGATTGTCTCCAGATCAGTGTTCTAAGCCCTTATAGTTCTTCCATCATCTGTTAATTACTGATTTTCTTTTAATCATTATCTGCTTTTGACAAACCCTGCTTGTATTTTGTATAATGCCTCTGTTCGCCATCTGTGCGGTTGCCTGCCTCCATTCCCCTTCATCAAACTTGTATAGTGGATACTACAATGCAAACCGTCTCTGTGGGAATGCACAAAAGACCACTCTTACTGGAGCTTAGATCTCCTAGCTTCATTATCTACAAGTGCTTTTGAAGGCGCTCTGCTTTTGTCTCCTCAACACAAGCACCCATTGATCGACAGGAGGACGTAATCTTGACTTCTGTCATTGTGCACAGACTAGCTTTCCGTTAGTTGTTTCTGTGAGTGAATTGTTTGGCAGGATTTAGGATTCAGGATTTGTTTAGGTTCTGTTTTTGAGTATAACTTATGTTATACCTCAAGTGTGCCGTGAAGAGTTCAAGAGTTCAACAATAAAACATTCGTTATAACGTACTAATATGGCTTCTAATAGTGGAAAATAACTCAAGTAACAACTTTTGTCTGTTATTTGAACCATGCATGAGTAAATGTGACAGGTAAATTTAAAACTAAATGAATATCCTGCGTTATCCGAATAAAAACATAGCATATTGGTAGAATGTATATTAAAAGACCAGGTGGCTTGCATTTCATTTTAAACCTGAATTATTTCATAAAACCAGATTCATCTTTACTGATCAAATCTAATTTATTTGTCACATGCGCCGAATACAACAGCTTACCGTGAAATGCTTACTTACAAGCTCTTAACCAACAATGCAGTTAAGAAAATATTTACTAAATAAACTAAAGGAAAAAAATTAATGTATATATATATTTTTTAAAGTAACACAATAAAATAACAATAATGAGGCTATATACAGGGGGTACCGGTACCGAGTCAATGTGTGGGGGTACAGGTTAGTCGAGATAATTTGTACATGTACAGTTGAAGTTGGAAGTTTACATGCACCTTAGCCAAATACATTTAAACTCAGTTTTTCACAATTCCTGACATTTAATCCTAGTAAACATTCCCTCTCTTAGGTCAGTTAGGATCACCACTATATTTTAAGAATGTGAAATGTCAGAATAATAGTAGAGAGAATGATTTCTTTCAGCTTTTATTTCTTTCATCACATTCCCAGTGGGTCAGAAGTTTACATACACTCAATTAGTATTTGGTAGCATTGCCTTTAAATTGTTTAACTTGGGTCAAACGTTTCGGGTAGCCTTCCACAAGCTTCCCACAATAAGTTGGGTGAATTTTGGCCCATTCCACCTGACAGAGCTGGTGTAACTGAGTCAGGTTTGTAGGCCTCCTTGCTCGCACACGCTTTTTCAGTTCTACCCACACATTTTCTATAGGATTGAGGTCAGGGCTTTGTGATGGCCACTCCAATACCTTGACTTTGTTGTCCTTAAGCCATTTTGCCACAGCTTTGGAGGTATGCTTGGGGTCATTGTCCATTTGGAAGACCCATTTGCGACCAAGCTTTAACTTCCTGACTGATGTCTTGAGATGTTGCTTCAATATATCCACATAATTTTCCTTCCTCATGATGCCATCTATTTTGTGAAGTGCACCAGACCCTCCTGCAGCAAAGCACCCCGACAGCATGATGCTGCCACCCCCGGGCTTCACTTTTGGGATGGTGTTCTTCCTCCAAACATAACCATCGTCATTATAGCCAAACAGTTCTATTTTTGTTTCATCAGACCAGAGGACATTTCTCAAAAAAATACGATCTTTGTCCCCATGTGCAGTTGCAAACCGTAGTCTGGCTTTTTTATGGTGGTTTTGGAGCAATGGTGTCTTCCTTGCTGAGCGGCCTTTCAGGTTATGTCGATATAGGACATGTTTTATGGTGGATATAGATACTTTTGTACCTGTTTCCTCCAGCATCTTCGAAGTCCTTTGCTGTTGGTCTGGGATTGATTTGCACTTTTCGCACCAAAGTACGTTCATCTCTATGAAACAAAACGCGTCTCCTTCCTGAGCGGTATGATGGCTGCGTGGTCCCATGGTGTTTATACTTGCGTACTATTGTTTTTGTTTACAGATGAACGTGGTACCTTCAGGCGTTTGGAAATTGCTCCCAAGGATTAACCAGACTTGTGGAGGTCTACAATTTTTTTTCTGAGGTCTTGGCTGATTTCTTTTGATTTTCCTATGATGTCAAGCAAAGAGGCACTGAGTTTGAAGGTAGGCCTTGAAATACATCCACAGGTACACCTCCAATTGACTCAAATTATGTCAATTAGCCTATCAGAAGCTTCTAAAGCCATGACATCATTTTCTGGAATTTTCCAAGCTGTTTAAAGGCACAGTCAACTTAGTGTATGTAAACTTCTGACCCACTGGAATTGTGATACAGTGAATTATAAGTGAAATAATCTGTCTGTAAACAATTGTTGGAAAAAACGACTTGTGTCATGCACAAAGAACATTGTCCTAACCAACTTGCCAAAACTATAGTTTGTTAACAAGAAATGTGTGGAGTGGTTGAAAAACGAGTTTTAATGACTACCTAAGTGTATGTAAACTTCCGACTTCAACTGTAGGTAGGGGTAAAGTGACTATGCATAGATAATAAACAGTGAGTAGCAGCAGTGTAAAAACAAAGGTTGTGTGTCAATGCAGATAGTCTGGGTGGCCATTTCATTAATTGTTCAGCAGTCTTATGGCTTGGGAGTAGAAGCTGTTAAGGAGCCTTTTGGACCTAGACTTGGCACTCCGGTACCGCTTGCCATGCGGTAGCAGAGAGAACAGTCTATGACTTGAGTGACTGGAGTCTTTGACAATTTTTTGGGCCTTCCTCTGACACCGCCTATAATATAGGTCCTGGATGGCAGGAAGCTTGGCCCCAGTGATGTACTGGGTTGTACGCACTACCCTCTGTAGCGCCTAACGGTCGGATGCCGAGCAGTTGCCATACCAGGCGGTGATGCAACTGGTCAGGATGTTCTCGATGGTGCAGCTGTATAACTTTTTGAGGATCTAGGGACACATGCCAAATATTTTCAGTCTCCTGAGGGGGAAAAGGCATTGTCATGCCCTCTTCATGACTTCTTGGTGTGTTTGGACCATGAGAGTTTGTTGGTGATGTGGACACCAAGGAACTTGAAACTCTCCCTCCTTTTCCTGTAGTCCACGATCAGCTCCTTTGTCTTGCTCACGTTGAGGGAGAGGTTGTTGTCCTGGCACCACACTCCCAGGTCTCTGAACTCCTCCCTATAGGCTGTCTCGTCGTTGTCGGTGATCAGGCCTACCACGTTGTGTCGTCAGCAAACGTAATGATGGTGTTGGAGTCGTGCTTGGCCATGCAGTCATGGGTGAACAGGGAGTACAGGAGGGGACTAAGCACGCACCCCAGAGGGGCCCCCGTGTTGAGGATCTGCGTGGCAGATGTGTTGTTGCCTACTCTTACCACCTGGGGTGTTCAGTCCCAGGGTCCTTAGCTTAGTGATGAGCTTTGTGGGCACTAGGGTGTTGAACGCTGAGCTATAGTCAATGAACAGCATTCTCACATAGGTTTTACTTTTGTCCAGGTGGGAAAGGGCAGTGTGGAGTGTGATTCAGATTGCGTCATCTGTGGATCTGTTGGGGCGGTATGCGAATTGGAGTGGGTCTAGGGTTTCCGGGATGATGGTGTTGATGTGAGCCATGACCAGCCTTTCAAAGCACTTCATGGCTACCAACGTGACTGCTACGGGGCGGTAGTAATTTAAGCAGGTTATCTTCGCTTTCTTGGGCACAGGGATTATGGTGGTCTGCTTGAAACATTTTTTAAACATTTTTAGTCATTTAGCAGATGCTCTTATCCAGAGCGACTTACAGTTAGTGAGTGCATACATTTTTCATACTGGCCTTGTGAATGTTAACCTGTGTAAAGGTTTTGTTCATATCGGCTACGAAGATCGTGATCACACAGTCGTTTGGAACAGCTGGTGCTCTCATGCATGATTCAGTGTTGCTTGCCTCGACGCGAGCATAAAATACATTTAGCCCGTCTGGTAGGCTCGCGTCACTGGGCAGTGTGTGGCTGGGTTTCCCTTTGTTGTCCTTAATAGTTTGCAAGACTTGTCACATCCGACGATTGTCAGAGCCGGTGTAGTGGGATTCAATCTTAGTCCTGTATTGACGCTTTGCCTGTTTGATCGTTCGTCTGAGGGCATAGCGGGATTTCTTATAAGCGTCCAGATTAGTGTCCTGCTCCTTGAAAGCGGCAGCTCTAGCCTTTAGCTCGGTGCAGATGTTGCCTGTAATCTATTGCTTCTGTTTGGGATATGTACGTAAGGTCACTGTGGGGATGATGACGTCGATGCACTTATTGATGAAGCCGGTGACTGAGGTGGAATACTCCTCAATGCCATTGGACGAATCCCGGAACATATTCCAGTCTGTGCTAGCAAAACAGTCCTGTAGCGAAGCCTCTGCGTCATCTGACCACTTCCGTATTGAGCGAGTCACTGGTACTTCATGCTTTAATTATTGCTTGTAAGCAGGAATCAGGAGGACAAAATGATGGTCAGATTTTCCAAATGGAGGGCGAGCGTTGTACGCGTCTATGTGTGTGGAGTAAAGGTGGTCTAGAGTTTTTTTTTGACATGCCGGTAGAAATTAGGTAAAACTGATTAAAGTTTACTTGCATTAAAGTCCCCGGCCACTAGGAGCGCAGCTTCTGGATGAGCATGTTCTTGTTTGCTTATGGTCTTATACAGCTCATTGAGTGCGGTCTTAGTGCCAGTGACGGTTTGTGGTGGTAAATAGACGGCTACGAAAAATATAGATGAAAACTCTCTTGGTAAATAGTGTGGTCTACAGGTTATCATGAGATACTCTACCTCAGGCGAGCAATGCCTCGAGACTACCTTAATAATAGACATCGCGCACCAGCTGTTATTGACAAATAGACACACACCCCCACCCCTCGTCTTACCGGACGTAGCTGTTCTGTCCTGCCAATGCACAGAAAACCCAGCCAACTGTATATTATCCGTGTCGTTGTTCAGCCACAACTCGGTGAATCATAAGATATTACAGTTTTTAATGTCCTGTTGGTAGGATAGTCTCGAACGGAGCTCATCCAGTTTATTCTCCAGTGATTGCACGTTGGCCAATAGAATGGATGGTAGAGGCGGGTTACCCACTCGCCGACGAATTCTCACAAGGCACCCTGATCTCCGCCCCCTGCATTTCCTTATTTTCTTAATGCGATTGACGGGGATTTGGGCCTTGTCTGGGACCAACATTATATCCTTCGCGTCAGACTCATTAAAGGAAAAATCTTCGTCCAGTTCGAGGTGAGTAATCGCTGTTCTGAAATCCAGAAGCTCTTTTCGGTCATTAGAGACGGTGGCATCAACATTATGCACAAAATGGGTTTCAAACAATGTGAAAAAACACACAAAATAGCACAATTGGTTTGTAGCCCGTAAAACTGCAGCCATCCCCTCCGGCGCCATTCTTTCCAAGCAGGTTAACGATGGCTCATCAAAAAAAGTATTTTACTACAATTTTATGTAACAGTACACATTTTTATTGTAGCTCCAGACAAGCACACCTGATTCGACTTTACAACTAATCATCAAGCCCTTGATGAGTTGAATTAAGTGTGTTTGTCCGAGGATACCACAAAGATGTGTACTGTTGGGGGTACTTGAGGACTGGAGTTGTGAAACACTGCTTTAAATAATGTTAGAATATATAGCTACTGGTATACACTGAGTCTTAATTTGAGCTAACACATTGATTTATGCAGCAGGCTGCTCGTTTGGCTTGTAGTGTAGTTCTTGACAAAAATATAGTAATAAACTGGAAGGGAGAGCTGTGAGTCTAAAACATGTTGATCAATGCACGGCAGGCACGAACAGGCCTCTAATAACTTCACATTAAAGTAAAACAGAGGAAACAGGAGGACAATCAATTCTTTAGTTTCCTCTCTTTCGGGATGTTTCTTGTCCCACAAGAGTAAATAGATTGTTGTTGTTTTTTGTGTGCTGTTGTATTTTCTTTACTAAACTGCCACACACAGCATCCTACTAATAAACACAGTAGACTGTATGTCAGAGATAATTACATCAGGCTTTAAGCATATCTCTCCACATCAATGAAACAGGGCTATGGGATTTTTCTTTTATTACATTTTCTGATTGCAACGTGGTTAGGCTCAACATGGCTAATTAGCATTGTAGGGGCCTAGCACCATTATGTCGCCATTATATGTGTGTGTGTCTGTGTGCAAGTGTGTGTGTGTGTGTGTGTGTGTGCGTCCTGACAAGTTTTAGTCTCTCTCTCCAGGGATTATGAAATCAAACAGTCTTATGATCCAGCAGTGGGCCCTGGTGTTGCTGTGGCTGCCATTGTCCAGGAGCCCTGTGGAGCTACAGCTTAAGCCACTGTGTCTGCTGGACCAGAGTGTATTTTGGGCTGCAGACCCTGCCATGGTGCTGCCTTCTGCCAATAAAATATTGAGTGTGCAGAGCATCAGATGTGTCTGAAGGAGGCATGTGGAGAACAGAACATTTTAGCTTACATATCATTTGGATATAGGGGAAAACCTCAATAACAGTTGGACAAAATATGAATGTGTTTGATGTTCATTTGGATGGGAAATAGCAAAGTCTCCTTCCCTTCGGATACATGTTATAGATTTGCATTTGTGTATTGTTTTGAAGCATCTATTTTCTACGGTTGTACCAGCAAAACATCCAAAAACAGGAATCTGTCTTCAAATTAAAAGACTGGGGTAAATTCTGCTAAGGACAAAAAACCCTGATGTAGCTTTTCAAAAAAATTAATGGGTTAGCATTTTGCATTCTGTTAAAACTAAATTCACCATAGACCTGCCATATGTCAACATTTTCATTTGATGAGAACAGACGTTGATATTCACAGTGCATTCTCCTTTGGAAGAAACTACATAACCAGAAAAAGGAATTGTGTGACAGGCATGCCACATTACCAAGTAAATGCTGACTGATTACGTTTAGCATGCACCACAAGCAAATCACAAATTGCTAACCTGATGGTGTTACACTGCTACCTACGGAATACAAGCAAAAATCACCAGACAAAATGAGAAATACTGGAAAGGCTTGGATACTATTCTTATTTACCAGCTACATAGACATGTATTTCCCCCCTGACAAACACATTTTTGGAATGTACTCTTAATATACCCATTGTATAAAGAAATGGTATGTACTGAAACGGTATGTGCATTATAAACTCATTGAAGTGACTGCTCATTATTCACTTCTCATTCATCCTTTCTTTACGTCTGCTTCGTTTGAAGAAAATACCTTTGAACAGCAGTGTCTTTGGTGTGATATTGAAATTGTAAAGGATAACAAATCATAGTCCCAGGGTATACAAGGCCCTCCCTTGTCCTCCCTTTGGCAAATCAGACGATAACTCTGTATGCTCCTGATTCTTGCTTACAAGCAAAAATTCAAAAGGGAGGTACCAGTGACGCACTCAATACGGAAGTGGTCCGACGAAGTAGATGCTAAGCTACAGGACTGTTTCGATGGCACAAACTGGAATACGTTCCGGAATTCATCCGATAACATTGAGGAGTTTACCAGATCATACAAACCCCAACCAGAAGCCATGGATTACAGGTTACATCAGCACTGAGCTAAAGGCTACACTCTTATAATTAGTGGTGACTCTGGGAACCCTGGAGATCCTCAAGGAACCCCTGTAGTTCCTGAAGGAACCATTTATCTGTGATTTTCACACTTGCTCTACATTAATCCTTGGGAAACATATTTAGAAAAGGAATACTTTCACCAATTTGCCAAAATTGATTCTCTGAACATTATCTCACAAAGTTCCCCCATTAGGCAAACCATTAACAGTATTAAATTGACTATGGTTGCATAATAAAGATAACCTTTTACATTTAACAGCTACAGTGCTGCTCTTTGTTTATGCCCATTTAGCATCGTTCACACCCTCTTAAGACTTATACCCACCCATCTCTTAAAGAATTCACATGTGAAGACACGTGACTCTGGCATAGTGCTAAAGCGGTGAGGTAAAGCTTAAAATAAAGAAAATATTATAACATTGAAATACTTTATTAACTTCAAGTGCTAAAGGTAGTAGCCTAAAATTAGGAAGAAATGTAAACACACAACACATAAAGTAAAAAAAAAAAAAACGATCTAGACCTAGGCTTTTATAATAAGTTCCTTTGAGTGACTTTGGTTCAGGTCATGTTACAAAGGAATCTAGCCTGAGAGTATATTTCTGTCCTGCCCTTTGGAGCAGGACTGTAATGTCCATGGCCTTTTCATTGCAAAAGTCCTGATCTTCTTAAAAATATATGTTTGCCGGATTGTGTCCAGTCCAAGGGATGCTTGCACATCTCTGGGACGAAGGACGTCCACGTCTTGCACAGCAGCTGAAACCTGGGTCCATCTGAGTGGAAGTGCCCTGGCTACAACAACCCCAAGCTCCAGACAATTTAAGCTGTAGAGGAAGAAAGCAGACAAACATAGATAAGATATTAAAACCTTGCATACCAGCAATAATATTTATTAACCCCCAAGATCAAGCAATAAACTCAAATTACAAAGACAAAATACCTAAAGTGTTGCTTGTTCACCCTCGTGCATGTCCTTGTACTGGTGGTGGAGAACAGGTTTATGCTGAAAGACCATTTCCAGAAAAATAGGTTAAAACATAAATTAATTATTGCCTGTTAACCTGCTTCCAGCCAAACAATGGCAATGCAGACACTACAAGATAACTAGCTAGATTTCGCAAACATTTAACTTCATAATTACCAGCTGGCTAAATGTAAATGGTATTCATCTAGGTAGCTTGCTAGTTGAACATGAAATAAACAACCTTGAAGTCCATACTCCAATGTAGATAGCTAACTATTTAGCTATCATTTAATCGTGGCTAGCTTGCTAGCCAAATTATTATGAGTCCCTATCACTTAGCATGGGGTTTGATTAGCTTGCTAATCAATTAGCATTCACACCACAGTGGCTATTTTCGAAGCCTTGAGTGACAAACAGGAGTACTCACTTTTTCGTGAATATCCCAGCCACATCATTGTCTTAACCAATCATGGCTAGGCAAGATTTTATATTTTCTCTGGTGTCTAAACAACTTCTTGATTTCACATTTTATTTATATTTGCATATTACATACAAGTTTGTTAGAGTTTGTTATTATGGCACATGAAAGTTCACATGTTCAAAAAGGCATTTTTGCAAAAAAATATACATTTCGATGAAAAAACTTATGAAGAAGTGATGTCCATCATACACCCAGCTTTCTGAAATGGGTTACATATTTGCACCTTCGGTTAGTTGAGAGGTTCTTGGAGGAACCTTTAATGGTTCAATGTAGCAATGTGTTCCTGGAGGAACCCTGGAGAGGAGGCATGGCTTAGTAGCGACGTGGCTTTAAGATATATACAGTGAGGGAAAAAAGTATTTGATCACCTGCTGATTTTGTACGTTTGCCCACTGACAAAGAAATGATCAGTCTATAATTTTAATGGTAGGTTTATTTGAACAGTGAAAGACAGAATAACAACAAAAAAATCCAGAAAAACGCATGTCAAAAATGTTATAAATGGATTTGCATTTTAATGAGGGAAATAAGTATTTGACCCCCTCTCAATCAGAAAGATTTCTGGCTCCCAGGTGTCTTTTATACAGGTAATGAGCTGAGATTAGGAGCAAACTCTTAAAGGGAGTGCTCTTAATCTCAGCGTGTTACCTGTATAAAAGACACCTGTCCACAGAAGCAATCAATCAATCAGATTCCAAACTCTCCACCATGGCCAAGACCAAAGAGCTCTCCAAGGATGTCAGGGACAAGATTGTAGACCTACACAAGGCTGGAATGGGCTACAATACCATCGCCAAGCAGCTTGGTGAGAAGGTGACAACAGTTGGTGTGATTATTCGTAAATGGAAGAAACACAAAAGAACTGTCAATCTCCCTCGGCCTGGGGCTCCATGCAAGAGCTCACCTCGTGGAGTTGCAATGATCATGAGAACAGTGAGGAATCAGCCCAGAACTACACGGGAGGATCTTGTCAATGATCTCAAGGCAGCTGGGACCATAGTCACCAAGAAAACAATTGGTAACACACTACGCCGTGAAGGACTGAAATCCTGCAGCGCCCGCAAGGTCCCCCTGCTCAAGAAAGCACATATACATGCCCGTCTGAAGTTTGCCAATGAACATCTGAATGATTCAGAAGAGAACTGGATGAAAGTGTTGTGGTCAGATGAGACCAAAATGGAGCTCTTTGGCATCAACTCAACTCGCCGTGTTTGGAGGAGGAGGTATGACCCCAAGAACACCATCCCCACCGTCAATGGAGGTGGAAACATTATGCTTTGGGGGTGTTTTTCTGCTAAGGGGACAGGACAACCTCACCACATCAAAGGGACGATGGACGGGGCCATGTACCGTCAAATCTTGGGTGAGAACCTCCTTCCCTCAGCTAGAGCATTGAAAATGGGTAGTGGATGGGTATTGCAGCATGACAATGACCCAAAACACACGGCCAAGGCAACAAAGGAGTGGCTCAAGAAGAAGCACATTAAGGTCCTGGAGTGGCCTAGCCAGTCTCCAGACCTTAATCCCATAGAAAATCTGTGGAGGGAGCTGAAGGTTCGAGTTGCCAAACATCAGCCTCGAAACCTTAATGACTTGTAGAAGATCTGCAAAGAGGAGTGGGACAAAATCCCTCCTGAGATGTGTGCAAACCTGGTGGCCAACTACAAGAAACGTCTGACTTCTGTGATTGCCAACAAGGGTTTTGCCACCAAGTACTAAGTCATGTTTTGCAGTGGGGTCAAATACTTATTTCCCTCATTAAAATGCAAATCCATTTATAACATTTTTGACATGTGTTTTTCTGGATTTTTTTGTTGTTATTCTGTCTCTCACTGTTCAAATAAACCTACCATTAAAATTATAGACTGACCATTTCTTTGTCAGTGGGCAAACGTAGAAAATCAGCAGGGGATCAAATACTTTTTTCCCTCACTGTATTTTCTTGGCCACCCATTAGAGTAAATGTCATTCCTGTTAATCTCTTCTATTGTATTGCCATCACATGTTAAAGGTCATGAACAGTCAAAATCATGGTTTTCATTAAATAAGAAGATTTTGGGATGAAACCTGATCAAGGTATGAAAAATGATTGTTGCTTCTACATTGATAAACTTTGAGCATAAAGTTACTGGTCCCTCCCCCATCTCAAATGCTTGGATTCAGGAGGATTCATGGTAACATGATGTTCTCTTACCTAATTTAAATAAGTACTGCCTTGTAACCAACATTGGAGAAGGCGTGTTTGTGGAGGGGGTCGTTTTGTATAGCTAGATAGCTACCATCACAAAAAGATTCAGATTCAACCCTTTACACAGGGGTTCCTCAAGGAACCTTTTTCAACTGGAAAGGTTCCACCGGTGTGGAAAACCAAAAGGTTCTTCCAGGCACCTTTACTTCTAAGAGTGATAGAGCTGCGGCTTTCAAGGAGTGGGACATTAATCTGGACACTTCTAAGAAATCCAGCTACGACCTCCGACGAGCCATAGAACTGGCAAATCGTCAATACAGGACTAAGATCGAATGCTACTATGCCGGCTCTGATTCTCAACGGATGTGGCAGGGCTTGCAAACTATCACAAATTACAAAGGGAAACCCAGCTACGAGCTGCTCAGAAACACGAGCCTACCAGACGAGCTAAATGCATTCTATGCTCGCTTTGAGGGAAGCAACACTGAACCATGCATGAGAGCACCAGCTGTTCCGGATGACTGCGTGATCTCGCTCTCCGTAGCCAATGTGAGTAAGACCTTTAAACAGGTTAACATACGCAAGGCCGCAGGGCCAGACGGATTACCAGGACCCATAGTCAGAGCATGTGCTGACCAGATGGCAAGTGTCTTCACTGACATTTTCAACCCATCTCTGACCGAGTCTGTAATACCAACTTGTTTCAAGCAGACCACTATAGTCCCCGTGCCCATGAATGCCAAGGTAACCTGCCTAAATGACTATCGCCCGTAGCACTTCCATCTATAGTCATGAAATGCTTTGAAAGGCTGGTCATGGCTCACATCAACACCATCATCCCAGACACCCTGGACCCACTCCAATTCGCATACTACCCCAACAGATCCACAGATGATGCAATCTCTATTGCACTCCACACTGCCCTCACCCACCTGGACAAAAGGAATACCTATGTAAGAATGTTGTTCACTGACTAAAGCTCAGCATTTAAAACCATAGTCTCCTCTATCTCATCACCAAGCTCACTACCCTGGGACTGAACACCTCCCTCTGCAACTGGATCCTGGACTTCCTGACGGATGGCCCCCATGCGTTGAGGGTAGGCAACAACACATCCGGCTCACTGACCATCAACAAGGGGGCCCCTCAAGGGTGTGTGCTTAGTCCCCTCCTGTACTCCCTGTTCACCCATGACTGCGTGGCCGCGCATGACTCCAACACCATCATCAAGTTTGCTGATGACACGACAGTGGTAGGACTGATCACTGACGACGATGAGGCAGCCTATAGGTAGGAGGTCAGAGACCTGGCAGTGTGGTGCTTGGACAACAACCTCTCCCTCAACGTCAGCAAGACAAAGGAGCTGATCGTGGACTACAGAAAACAGAGGGGCGAGCATGCCCACATCTACATCGATGGGGTTATAGTGAAACGGGTCGAGAGCTTCAAGTACCTCGGTGTCCACATCACTAAGAAATTAACATTGTCCACACACACCCACACTGTTGCGAATAAGGGACGACAATGCCTCTTCCCCCTCAGGAGGCTGAACATATTTCTCATGGGCCCTCAGATCCTCAAAAAGTTATACAGCTGCACCATGGAGATCATCTTTATGGGCTGCATCACCGCTTGGTACGGGTGGTGAGTACGGCCCGAGCTTCCTTCCATCCAGGACTTCTACACTAGGCAGTGTCAGAGGAAGGCCCCAAAATATGTCAAAGACTCCAGTCATTCTAGCCATAGACTGTTCTCTCTGCTTCTGCACTGCAAGCAGTACCAGTGCAACAAGTCTGGAAACAACAGGACCCTGAACAGCTTCTATCCTCAAGCCATAAGACTGCTAAACAAAGATTGCTAAATAGTTAATCAAATGGCTACCCGGACTACCTGAATTGACCCTTTTTTGCACTGACTATGCACACACACACACACACACTGACACATTGTCACGATCGTAGGAGGAAGTGGACCAAGGCGCAGCGTGATATGCGTACATACTTATATTTATTAGAGTACCCACACGAAACAAAACAACAAAACGATACGTGAAGTCCTAGGTAACAGACACAAACCATACACGGAACAAGATCCCACAATACACTGTGGAAAACAGGCTGCCTAAGTTTGGTACCCAATCAGAGACAACAAGCAACAGCTGATACTCGTTGCCTCTGATTGAGAACCACCCCGGCCAACACAGAAACACATGAGCTAGATAATGAACCTAGAAAACAAACCCATAGAAACTACACACCCTGGCTCAACATAACAGAGTCCCAGAGCCAGGGCGTGACACACATACTTAAACTGACATCCGAACACACGCACGCACACACACACACACACACACACACACACTACATACGCCCACACAGACACAAATAGCATGTGCATACATGCATACTTACGCCACACACACCCACACACAAACACTCACACACACACACACTCACACACTCACATTTACACCATATATGCTGCTGCTACTATCTATTATATATCCTGTTGCCTAGTCACTTTACCCTTACCTATATGTACTGTACATAGCTACCTCAATTACCTGGTACCCCTGCACATCAACTCAGTAATGGTACTCCCCATATATAGCCATGTTACTTTTACTCGTTATTGTTATTTGTTATCTATTTGGTATCTATTCCTCATGTCACAATTTATTTTTATATTATTAAATGTTTTATCTTTATCTTAACTTTGCATTGTTGGAAAAGGACCCGTAAGTAAACATTTTACTGTTAGTCTACAACTGTCGCTTACGAAGCATGTGACAAATAAAATTTGATTTGATTTGACTTGTATACCCTTGTGTCTAGCTGTATTCTCCCATTAGTTATTGTGATATCTCACACAGTACACCAAGAGTTCACGACTCCATCTCCTAGGAACACTCCTGTAATGTCAGCCTGTTCGATATCCCCCTGCCCTATTACCAGCAGACTTGAATGGGAATTATATATGACAATTATTATTCACCGACCAGGCTTAAATGAGACTGTGGAGCAGCTGCAGTTGAAATGAAAAATTCATTACTACATATCATCCCGGTTTTATTGTATGTTAAGTGTGTCTCTTTGGAATATGATGAAATGACTTAGAAACCATTGGACAGTCAGAAACACTGTGGAAGGTGGTATCTATCTAGTAGCCAGGACAGAGAACAGAGAGAAAGGCTACTTTGGAAAGATGCCTTATTCTGTATTCTATCTCTCTCAGAATGTTATTTAACTAACATTGAGGTGTCAGAGAAAATGTCATAGCTACTGCACCCACCCTATCCCATTGTCCTTCCAACCACAGCCATGGCTGTGTCCCTAATTACATCCTACAGTATTCCTTATATAGTGCCTATGGGCCCTGTTCATGCAATACATAGGGAATAGGGTGCCATTTTGGACGCAGACCATGTCACAGCTACCCATCCCATCCCTCCCCAACCCTTCCCTTCCTCCATCCATCCCTCCTGCAACCCTTCCACCCACATCCAGAGCTGCCCACCCCATCCTTCCCTCAACCCTTCCACCAACAGCCACATGGTCTGGCTGGACTCCTCTAGCCACTCATTAGCACTGTGGCAGACTTAACTCATGAATACACAATGACTCATGTCATACGACTCTTCCCCCGTATTTAACAGACAGGGGTCAGCCATGACTGGCTTGTCACTGCCACCCTGTTCTTCTACTGTCTCAAACACATACAGAGAGATAATGGAGAGATGCTGTCAAATGACAAAGGAAGACGCTAGACAACCACAGTGCTTGCTATTTAATGAGGACATACAGTACACCAGGGTTCTTCAATTCTGGTCCTGGAGGGCCGAAACACCTCTGTTTTTCATCCTCTCCTTCTAATCAGGGGCTAATTCAGACCTGGGACACCAGGCGAGTGCAATTAACTACCAGGTAGAAATAAAAAACAGAGGTGTTCCGGCCCTCCAGGACCGGAATTGAAGAACCCTGCAGTACACTCTTAGAAAGAAAGGTGCTATCTATAACCTAAAAGGGTTCTTCGGCTGTCCCCATTGGAGAACTGTATTTTGTTCCAGGTAGAACCCTTTTTGTTCCAGGTAGAACTATTTTGAGTTCCATGCAGACCCCTTTACACAGAGGGTTCTACATGGAACCCAAAATAGTTCTACATGGAACCAAAACTGGTTCTCCTATGGCCCTCAAACTCATCTCTGGACCTCGAAGCCAGTTCCACTGCATTTTTTCATTGTTCCCCTCTAATCAGGGACTGATTAAGACCTGGGACACCGTGTGTGCAATTAATTCATTATCATCAGGTAGAACAGGAAACCAGCAGGCTCCGGACCTCGTCGGGTAAGAGTTGAATACCCCTGTCCTATGGGGACAGCAGAATAACCTTTTTGGAACCCTTTTTATCTAAGAGTGTATGTAGTTGTTCATCCCTCAGCATATGTCTGAGATGAAGGATTGTTTGTAAACAATATAGGGAACACATCTGTTGCAGTCAGTCATTGCGCTTTTGATGAATAACATGTTGGATTACAGTCTAGCTTCATTCTAAACAACCTATGGCCCCAAGCGAACCATGTGTGTTAACCAACCTGATCCTAAACATACTGTTAGTGAATTAGTGTTTTGGGCAGTGATTATGTACAGAATGTCAATAAGGCTTTATGTTAAATGTATGAAAAGTAACTTAAACAATAAATTACTGAAGTCACAAAGGATATTAACCTAGGATCATCATGACTTGAGTTAATGATTTAACTCCCACCCAGCTCAATGTCTCTTACTTTATTAAATACATGTAATTATTTATATTGTTTTCAGTGTAATATCATTTATTTGATGACATTTCTCTGAACTGCTATATGCATTTTGCATGCACGCTTACATAATAAAAAGCATTAGTAATATAAAAAAGTTTATTTAATAAAACAGCATGTTTGAAAGAACTTGAAAGGCCCCCTTAGTGTTGTTTTTGTTACTTTAGTGAAATAATGAAAAACTCACTTGTGCTTTAATAATATGCATAATTAAAACAGTATAATTAAAAATATGTCAATCCTTTGTGGATTACTATTCCCAAAAAACGCCACACAAGTCAACCTTAAGAAAATATGACATTGGAAGTAAACTTCAGGTATTTTTGTCTACACCGAGAGGTAAAAAGAAAATACATAAGCACATATTCAAATCATGACACCCCATCAAGTTTTGTCATCTCACCATATGTCAGCAAATGTTGATAAACTGCAGGCAATTAATCATTGTCAAAAAGAGCCCATCCCGAGCCTAATATTCGAAAACATTACACTGCAACTTCAACTTTATACCAAGTTTTGGGGAAATGGCAGAGACGGCTGAGTGATCCTACAATATTAGCTGGCATAGACCTCTACCAAAGATCTCTAAAGCATAGATCTCTGTTTCCAAAAGATAGTGTATTTGTGTATGTCTCTCTGTGTAGGCATGTACGATCCAACACAGGTTGGCTTCTATTCTGTGTGTCCTCAGCCCATTCAGTCAGCTCTTGGTCCCTTGTGAGAGTGATTTTCTGATATCAGATCTGTGATTATGACTCCCATATTCTCCATCCTTACAGCAACTCTACTTTGTGCAGATCTGTGGGCTTTGGTTATTGTGAGCAGTATTTAGCTATACAATGCATTCGGAAAGTGTACAGACCCCTTGACCTTGTCCACATTTTGTTACGTTACAGCCTTATTCTAAAATCTATTACATTGTCCTTCTGGAAGGTTCTCCCATCTCTAAAGAGGAACTCTGTAGCTCTGTCAGAGTGACCATCAGGTTCTTGGTCACCTCCCTGATCAAAGCCCTTCTCCCCGGATTGCTCAGTTTGGCCGGGCTGCCAGCGCTAGGAAGAGTTTTGGTGGTTCCAAACTGCCTCCATTTAAGAATGATGGAGGCCACTGTGTTCTTGGGGACCTTCAAAGCTGCAGAAATGTTTTGGTACCCTTCCCCAGATCTGTGCCTCGACACAGTCCTGTCTCTGAGTTCTATGGACAATTCATTCGAGCTCATGGCTTGGTTTTTGCTCTCATGCACTGTCAACTGTGGGACCTTATATGGACAGGTATGTGCCTTTCCAAATCATGTCCAATCAATTGAATTTACCACAGGTGGACTCCACTCAAGTTGTAGAAACATCTCAAGGATGATCAATGGAAACAGGATGAACCTGAGCTCAATGTTGAGTCTCATAGCAAACGGTCTGAATAGTTATGTAAATAAGGTATTTCTGTTTTTTTATATTTAATACATTTGCAAAAATTCATAAAGACCTGTTTTCACTTTGTCATTATGGGGTATTGTGTGTAGATTGATGAGAAAAATAAATAACTTAATCAATTAAGAAATATCTGTAACGTAACAAAATGTGGAAAAAATCAACGGGTCTGAATACTTTCCGAATGCACTGTATATGTGTGAAGATTGTTGATATGGCAAGGTCGTGCAGCAAACCTTTGGATCCATCACAGGTAACAAATTCAAAACACGCCATGGAGCAAAGACTCCGGTGTGGTCCTATGTGTATTATGCTGCTTTCCCTGGCAGGTATACAATTTGAATAGTTTGGTACACAGATAGTGTACGACCTATTCAAAGTTAGTAAGCATTTTAAGTCACCTAAGTGTATCTGGGTGGTGAGTAGTGTCATGTTGAAATTAATGCATTTGAGGCAGAGATGTACAGTGAGGGAAAAAAGTATTTGATCCCCTGCTGATTTTGTACATTTGCCCACTGACAAAGACATGATCAGTCTATAATTGTAATGGTAGGTTTATTTGAACAGTGAGAGACAGAATAACAACAAAAAAATCCAGAAAAACGCATGTCAAAAATGTTATAAATTAATTTGCATTTTAATGAGGGAAATAAGTATTTGACCCCTCTGCAAAACATAACTTAGTACTTGGTGGCAAAACCCTTGTTGGCAATCACAGAGGTCAGACGTTTCTTGTAGTTGGCCACCAGGTTTGTACACATCTCAGGAGGGATTTTGTCCCACTCCTCTTTGCAGATCTTCTGACGTTTGGCAACTCGAACCTTCAGATCCCTCCACAGATTTTCTATGGGATTAAGGTCTGGAGAATGGCTAGGCCACTCCAGGACCTTAATGTGCTTCTTCTTGAGCCACTCCTTTGTTGCCTTGGCCGTGTGTTTTGGGTCATTGTCATGCTGGAATACCCATCCACTACCCATTTTCAATGCCCTGGCTGAGGGAAGGAGGTTCTCACCCAAGATTTGACGGTACATGGCCACGTCCATCGTCCCTTTGATGTGGTGAAGTTGTCCTGTCCCCTTAGCAGAAAAACACCCCCAAAGCATAAAGTTTCCACCTCATTTAAATTTACGTCATTTAGCAGACGCTATTATCCACACCTTATAGCCAGTGGGATAACCACTTGACAATATGTTTTTGGTTTTTGGGGGTAGAAGGATTACTTTATCCTATCCCAGGTATTCCTTAAAGAGGTGGGGTTTCAAGTGTCTCCGGAAGGTGGTGAGTGACTCCGCTGTCCTGGCGTCGTGAGGGAGCTTGTTCCACCATTGGGGTGCCAGAGCAGCGAACAGTTTTGACTGGGCTGAGCGGGAACTGTGCTTCCGCAGAGGTAGGGGGGCCAGCAGGCCAGAGGTGGATGAACGCAATGCCCTCGTTTGGGTGTAGGGACCGATCAGAGCCTGAAGTTACGGAGGTGCCGTTCCCCTCACAGCTCCGTAGGCAAGCACCATGGTCTTGTAGCAGATGCGAGATTCAACTGGAAGCCAGTGGAGTGTGCGGAGGAGCGGGGTGACGTGAGAGAACTTGGGAAGGTTGAACACCAGACGGGCTGCGGCATTGTGGATTAGTTGTAGGGGTTTAATGGCACAGGCAGGGAGCCCAGCCAACAGCGAGTTGCAGTAATCCAGATGGGAGATGACAAGTGCCTGGATTAGGACCTGTGCCGCTTCCTGTGTAAGGCAGGGTCGTACTCTCCAAATGTTGTAGAGCATGAACCTGCAGGATCGGGTCACCGCCTTGATGTTAGTGGAGAACGACAGGGTGTTGTCCAGGGTCACGCCAAGGCTCTTCGCACTCTGGGAGGAGGACACAACGGAGTTGTCAACCATGATGGCGAGATCATGGAACGGGCAGTCCTTCCCCGGGAGGAAGAGCAGCTCCGTCTTGCCGAGGTTCAGCTTGAGGTGGTGATCCGTCATCCACACTGATATGTCTGCCAGACATGCAGAGATGCGATTCGCCACCTGGTTATCAGAAGGGGGAAAGGAGAAGATTAGTTGTGTGTCTTCTGCGTAGCAATGATAGGAGAGGCCATGTGAGGATATGACAGAGCCAAGTGACTTGGTGTATAGCGAGAATAGGAGAGGGCCTAGAACTGAGCCCTGGGGGACACCAGTGGTGAGAGCACGTGGTGCGGAGACAGATTCTCGCCACGCCACTTGGTAGGAGCGACCGGTCAGGTAGGACGCAATCCAAGAGTGAGCCGCGCCGGAGATGCCCAACTCGGAGAGGGTGGAGAGGAGGATCTGATGGTTCACAGTATCAAAGGCAGCAGACAGGTCTAGAAGGACAAGAGCAGAGGAGAGAGAGTTAGCTTTAGCAGTGCGGAGAGCCTCCGTGACACAGAGAAGAGCAGTCTCAGTTGAATGACCAGTCTTGAAACCTGACTGGTTTGGATCAATATCCATGTTTGACGGTGGGGATGGTGTTCTTGGGGTCATACCTCCTCCTCCAAACACGGCGAGTTGAGTTGATGCCAAAGTGCTCCATTTTGGTCTCATCTGACCACAACACTTTCACCCAGTTCTCCTCTGAATCATTCAGATGTTCATTGGCAAACTTCAGACGGGCATGTATATGTGCTTTCTTGAGCAGGGGGACCTTGCGGGCGCTGCAGGATTTCAGTCCTTCACGGCGTAGTGTGTTACCAATTGTTTTCTTGGTGACTATGGTCCCAGCTGCCTGACAAGATCCTCCCGTGTAGTTCTGAGCTGATTCCTCACCGTTCTCATGATCATTGCAACTCCACGAGGTGAGATCTTGCATGGAGCCCCAGGCCGAGGGAGATTGACAGTTCTTTTGTGTTTCTTCCATTTGCGAATAATCACACCAACTTTTGTCACCTTCTCACCAAGCTGCTTGGCGATGGTCTTGTAGCCCATTCCAGCCTTGTGTAGGTCTACAATCTTGTCCCTGACATCCTTGGAGAGCTCTTTGGTCTTGGCCATGGTGGAGAGTTTGGAATCTGATTGATTGATTGCTTCTGTGGACAGGTGTCTTTTATACAGGTAACAAACTGAGATAAGGAGCACTCCCTTTAAGAGTGTGCTCCTAATCTCAGCTCGTTACCTGTATAAAAGACACCTGGGAGCCAGAAATCTTTCTGATTGAGAGGGGGTCAAATACTTATTTCCCTCATTAAAATGCAAATCAATTTATAACATTTTTGACATGCGTTTTTCTGGATTTTTTTGTTGTTATTCTGTCTCTCACTGTTCAAATAAACCTACCATTAAAAGTATAGACTGATCATTTCTTTGTCAGTGGGCAAATGTACATAATTAGCAGGGGATCAAATACTTTTTTCCCTCACTGTATATAGCTTGGGAAAATATATCCCTTATCTCATATCAAAATAAACAAAAGTATTCTTCAGGGTTGACTTGGTGTTTTTGAAACATCCAGTAATTGCATTTGTACCTCAAAGAATATGAATGCCTATTAAATGTTTGTCAGCACTAAATGTAGTCTGTGACCTAAAACTTTAGACAATATCTTTGAAGTTCCATTATGTAGGTTAAAAAAAGGCAGTGCAGTCATATATGCAGAAATATTGCTTCCTTGTAGGAACTTTTCCTGGGGTACACTTTGTTATGATCTGTTTCGACATTCTGGGTGATAGATTTCCATAGTAATAGCCATTTTACTATTACTGTTTGTTACTAAGAGCTGCCTGAGTCAGCAGGTCATAGCTTTAAAGCCATAATGGTGCAAAATGAATTGCTATAACAAGGGATAGATACAGCACTAATCACACCATTAAGATTGAGCATTTAAACAACCTACTGTGGCTATTTGTATCACATACTGTATGTGTGGACAAGACCTTGGTGAAATACAGTCAGCTCCAAAATTATTGGCACCCTTGATAAAGATGATCAAAAAAGACTGTATAAAATAAATAATACAAATACTGAGATGCAGTATATTATATGCAAATACAATCATGTTATAGTAATACAATTGCTCAGAGAAATATATTTTGTTTAGCAAGTTATCTTTTTTCTCAAAAAGATAGGGGTCAAAATTATTGCCACCCCTGTTTTCAATCCACAAAGACATGGTTAATTGACCACAAAATTAACATTTTGCAATGGCCATCTCAGTATCCAGAGTTGAACCCCATTGAAAACCTGTGGTTTGAATTGAAGAGGGCAGTCCATAATCACAGACGAAGGATATCAAGGATCTTGAAAGATTCTCTATGGAGGAATGGTCTAAAATCCCTCCCAATGTGTTCTCCAATTTCATAAAACATTTTAGAAAAAGGCTCAGTGCCGTTATCCTTCCATTGGAAAGAGGGGTGTCAATAATAATAATAATAATAAAATATTATTTTGTTCAACAAAATCTCTTTCTCTGAGCAATTAATAAATAATAAGACTGTATAAAATAATACAATTTACCCCATTTTCTGGAGCATACAATATAGTTCAGTATTTGTATAATTTATTTTATACGGTCTTTTTTGTCATATTTATCAAGGTTGCCAATAATTTTGGACCTGACTGTATGTTTTTGCTGTATATCGATTGCTTCCAATTACTTATTTTACAGAAGTATTTGATGGACATTATTAACAAATATAAGGTACCAGTTTTTGTTACTTTGGTGAAATAATGAAAAACTCACTTGTGCTTGAATAACATGCATAATTAAAACAGTATAATAAAAAAATCTATCAATCATTTGTGGATTACTATACCCAAAACATACCACAAGTTGACCTTAAGAAAATATGACATTGGAAGTAAACTTAAGGGATTTTTGTCTACACCGAGAGGTAAAAATAAAATACATATAAGCACATATTCAAATCATTGACAGATTGATTGACACCCCATCAAGTTGTGTCATCTCACCATATGTCAGCAAACGTTGATAAACTGCAGGCAATTAATCATTGTCAAAAAGAGCCCATCCCAAGCCTAATATTCATAAACATTACACTGCAACTTCAACTTTATGCAAAGTTTTGGTGAAATAGTAGAGCCGGCTGGGTGATCCTAAAATATTAGCTGGCATAGACATCTCCCATAGATCTCTAAAGCATAGATCTCTGTTTACAAAAGATAGTGTATGGATTTGTGTTTGTCTCTCTGTGTAGGCATGTATGATCCAACACAGGTTGGCTTCTATTGTGTGTTCTTAGCCCATTCAGTCAGCTCTTGGTCCCTTGCCAGAGTGATTTTCTGATATCAGATCTGAGATTATGACAGGGATGTAAACTCATCTTTATCAAGGGTGCCAATACTTTTGGACCTGACTCTATGTATTTGCTATATATCGATTGCTACCAAATACTTATTTTAGAGAAGTATTTGATGGACATTATTAACAAATACAAGGTACTTGAGTATCATGATGTATTTGGAATGTATCTGGAATATATTGGAATTCATAAACTGGGTGGTTCGAGCCCTGAATGCTGATTGGCTGACAGCCGTGGTATATCACGGGTATGACATAACATTTAGTTTTACTGCTCTAATTACGTTGGTAACCAGTTTATAATAGCAATAAGGCACCTCGGGAATTTGTGATATATATGGCCAATATACCATGATGGCTAAGCGCTGTGTCCAGGCACTCCGCATTGCGTTGTGCATAAGAACAACCCTTAGCCGTGGTATATTGGCCATATACCACACACCCCCGGGCCTTATTGCTTAAGTATAGAGGGCTTGCAATTGATGTACGACGCTTCCTGGTGGTCATGTTGGAAGACCACCGCATGAATTCTTCCGACAACAACAGCCGACTGGCTACCCCAAACAATGCAGGAAATACAACAGGAAAAAATATGTTTACAGATTCTCCGCAATCATGAAACACCATTGGTGATACCAAGACTCAAGAACTGTCAAGAACTGAACCCAGACAGCTGTCAGTACAGGGTTTGCTACAATCATTTCATCACTTTTGAGTTTAGTTTAGCTGTTATGCTAACCAGGTGTTAACAACAACACTGTCAGTAAGTTACCAAGAACAGCGCCGGAAGAAGATGGCTGCCGTTTTACAGCCCTCTAACCAATTGTACTATTATGTGTGTTTTTCCGCGTTATTTGTAATTTATTTTGTACATAATGTTTCTGCCATCGTCTCTTATAACCAAAGAGAGCTTCTGGATATCAGGACAGCGATTACTCACCTCGCGTTGGACGAACACTTTTTCTTCAACGAGGCGTTCGCGAAGGATATTTTACAGACTCCCGACAAGGCCCAGATCCCCGTCATTCGCGTGAGGAAGAGACGGAGATATCGTGGACGCAGATCCGGGTGCCTTGTAAGGATCCGACGGCGAACGAGTAAACTGCCTCTCCCATCAATCCTATTAGCCAACGTTCAAGCTTTGGAGAATAAAATGGACGATTTAAGATTACGGTTATCCTACCAACGGGACATTAAAAACTGTAATATCTTATGTTTCACGGAGTCGTGGCTGAACGAGCGACAATGATAACATTCAGCTAGCAGGCTATACGCTACATCGGCAGGACAGAACGGCAGACTCGGGTAAGACGAGGGGTGGCGGTCTCTGTATATTTGTAAACAACAGCTGGTGCACAAAATCAAATACTAAGGAAGTCTCAAGGTTTTGCTCGCCTGAGGTAGAGTATCTTATGATAAGCTGTAGACCACACTATTTACCAAGAGAGTTTTCATCTATATTTTTCATAGCTGTCTATTTACCACCACAAACCAATGCTGGCATTAAGATTGCACTGAATGAGTTGTACAAGGCCATTAATCAACAGGAAAACGCTCATCCAGATGCAGCGCTCCTAGTAGCAGGGGACTTTAATGCAGGGAAACTTAAATCCGTTCTACCTAATTTCTACCAGCATGTTAAATGTGCAACCAGAGGGGAAAAAACTCTAGACCACCTTTACTCCACACACAGAGACGCATACAAAGCTCTCCCTCGCCCTCCATTTGGCAAATCTGACCATAACTCTATCCTCCTGATTCCTGCTTATAAGCAAAAACTGAAGCAGGAAGCACCAGTGATTCGGCTAATAAAAAAGTGGTCAGATGACGCAGATGCTAAGCTACAGGACTGTTTTGCTAGCACAGACTGGAACATGTTCCGGGATTCTTCAGACAGCATTGAGGAGTACACCACATCAGTCACTGGCTTCATCAATAAGTGCATCGATGATGTCGTCCCCACAGTGACCGTACGTACATACCCCCAACCAGAAGCCATGGATTACAGGAAACATCCGCACTGAGCTAAAGGGTAGAGCTGCCGCTTTCAAGGAACGGGACTCTAACCCGGACGCTTATAAGAAATCCCGCTATGACCTCCGACGAACCATCAAACAGGCAAAGAGTCAATACAGGTCTAAGATTGAATCATACTACACGGGCTCTGACGCTCGTCGGATGTGGCAGGGCTTGAAAACTATTACAGACTACAAAGGGAAGCACAGCCGCGAGCTGCCCAGTGACACAAGCCTACCAGACGAGCTAAACCACTTCTATGCTCGCTTCGAGGCAAGCAACACTGAAGCATGCATGAGAGCACCAGCTGTTCCGGACGACTATGTGATCACGCTCTCCGTAGCCGATGTGAGTAAGACTTTTAAGCAGGTCAACATTCACAAGGCCGCAGGGCCAGACGGATTACCAGGACGTGTACTCCGAGCATGTGCTGACCAACTGGCAAGTGTCTTCACTGACATTTTCAACATGTCCCTGACTGAGTCTGTAATACCAACATGTTTCAAGCAGACCACCATAGTCCCCGTGCCCAAGAACTCTAAGATAACCTGCCTAAATGACTACCGACCCGTGGCACTGACGTCTGTAGCCATGAAGTGCTTTGAAAGACTGGTCATGGCTCACATCAACAGCATAATCCAAGAAACCCTAGACCCACTCCAATTTGCATACCGCCCCAACAGATCCACAGATGATGCAATCTCTATCGCACTCCACACTGCCCTTTCCCACCTGGACAAGAGGAACACCTACGTGAGAATGCTATTCATTGACTACAGCTCAGCATTCAACACCATAGTGCCCTCAAAGCTCATCACTAAGCTAAGGATCCTGGGACTAAACACCTCCCTCTGCAACTGGATCCTGGACTTCCTGACGGGCCGCCCCCAGGTGGTAAGGGTAGGTAACAACACATCTGCCACACTGATCCTCAACACGGGGGCCCCTCAGGGGTGCGTGCTCAGTCCCCTCCTGTACTCTCTGTTCACCCATGACTGCATGGCCAGGCACGACTCCAACACCATCATTAAGTTTGCCGACGACACAACAGTGGTAGGCCTGATCACCGACAACGATGAGACAGCCTATAGGGAGGAGGTCAGAGATGTGGCACTGTGGTGCCAGGACAACAACCTCTCCCTCAACGTGACCAAGACAAAGGAGATGATTGTGGACTACAGGAAAAAAAAGAGGACTGAGCACGCCCCCATTCTCATCGACGGGGCTGTAGTGGAACAGGTTGAGAGCTTCAAGTTCCTTGGTGTCCACATCACCAACGAACTATCATGGTCCAAACACACCAAGACAGTCGTGAAGAGGGCACGACAAAGCCTATTCCCCCTCAGGAGACTAAAAAGATTTGGCATGGGTCCTCAGATCCTCAAAAAATTATACAGCTGCACCATCGAGAGCATCCTGACTGGTTGCATCACCGCCTGGTATGGCAACTGCTTGGCCTCTGACCGCAAGGCACTACAGAGGGTAGTGCGTACGGCCCAGTACATCACAGGGGCAAAGCTCCCTGCCATCCAGGACCTCTATACCAGGCGGTGTCAGAGGAAGGCCCTCAAAATTGTCAAAGACTCCAGTCACCCTAGTCATAGACTGTTCTCTCTGCTACCGCACGGCAAGCGGTACCGGAGTGCCAAGTCTAGGTCCAAAAGACTTCTCAACAGCTTCTACCCCCAAGCCATAAGACTCCTGAACAGCTAATCATGGCTACCCGGACTATTTGCACTGCCCCCCCACCCCATACTTTTACGCTGCTGCTACTCTGTTAAGTATTTATGCATAGTCACTTTAACTCTACCCACATGTACATATTACCTCAACTACCTCAACTAGCCGGTGCCCCCGCACATTGACTATGCAACGGTACCCCCCTGTATATATAGCCTCCCTACTGTCACTTTATTCTATTGTATATATAGCCTCCCTACTGTCACTTTATTTTTACTTCTGCTCTTTTTTTCTCAACACTTTTTTGTTGTTGTTTTATTCTTACTTTTTTGTTTAAAATAAATGCACTGTTGGTTAAGGGCTGTAAGTAAGCATTTCACTGTAATGTCTGCACCTGTTGTATTCGGCGCATGTGACCAATAAAATTTGATTTGATTTGATTTGATTTGAGTTAGCCAAAATTAGCTAGCTAGATAGCTTGTAGTCTAGCTATTAGCATGTGTCGCGTGAGTTTCAAGTTTTGGGGAAGCTATTTTTTCACCATAAAAATGCACCTTTATGACAAGGGATTGCATGCCTCTTTCATCGTATTTGCAGACTAATGTAAGCCTACTATTCCTAATGTGATGAGTAGATTGGATTGTGATAATTTAGGCTATTAATAAGCGTGTAGTGGCATAGGCTTATAGGCTATATCAGAGACGTTCCTTTCCTTTGCACAGGGAAAATGTGGCCTTTGATAAAAATGTAATGCAATTCTACTACACTTTATATGACTGGAAACATTATCAGAATCTTTTTTAATACGATGGTAGCCTAGGCCTACTCTACTGACACTGACAACAGATCAATAACATACTATTATAATAATAATAATATAATATGCCATTTAGCAGACGCTTTTATCCAAAGCGACACAGTCACGCGTGCATACATTTTTGTGTATGGGTGGTCCCGGGGATCGAACCCACTACCTTGGCGTAACAAGTGTCGTGCTCTACCAGCTGAGCTACAGAGGACCTGATATTGTAAACATACTGTACTTTAATAATATGCTATATTGTTGTATGGGTGGAATTAAAAGTATTGTCATCTCTGCTTTGCCTAGCCCCTTTGAATAAAAAGTATTTATTATTTCCCAACTATTTTATTTATTTTACAATTTAAACACATTTAGCATAGACAATGTAATTGTTGTGGTAGTCTTAGGCAAACCATTTTCATTATCACAGTAGCACCTCCATGTGCCACTCAGACCTTCTGGGAGAAAAGTATCTGGCATTGAACTTGGTGGTAGTAGTTGGGTGTATGTTTTAAGCTAAGGATACCATCATCTGCTTCCATACATTTCACCACCTAGATTACAAAGGTTGGATTTGCTTTAAACAATTTCATGTCAGCACAAGTCATGCACAAAATCCAGTATAATGATTAGCCTCATATACATTGCCTACTGGTATCGTTTTTAAACTGCGAACATATATAGCTGAACAATATGTAAACAATGTCTGAGTTAAGCTATTCTCTGTTTCAGATGCTAAATGTAAACAGCTGCATTGCAAATGCCATACTGTAGGCCAGTGGTTCCCAACTCCAGTCCTCGAGTACCCCCAACAGTACAGTTTATTTTAGCCCTGGACAAACACACCTGATTCAACTTGTCAACTAATCATCAGGCCCTCTGAGCCTATGGCTGCATTGGTGTTGCATGCCATTAGTCCTGTGTAGCTCAGTTGGTAGAGCATGGCGCTTGCAACGCCAGGGTTGTGGGTTTGATTCCCACGGGGGACCAGTATGAAAAAAATAAAATAATTATGCACTCACTAACTGTAAGTCGCTCTGGATAAGAGCGTCTGCTAAATGACTAAAATGTAAAATGTAATTATCAGCTGCAAAATGGGTTCACATGGCTGATATCCTTAAAAAATGGTGACAATCAAATGAAACTAATTGGAGAGCTTATGACTGAACAAGAATGTTATGTTAATTTGAGAATAGAACACAGAAACAGACAAATTAGAGACCGATTCCCTTCCCCTCTTTATTGCAGGATTGTGATCTGTGATTAATCAACATCGACACTAGTTCATCTTGAATAATAGTTAAGTTAACGATTAAAACCAGTTTAAACACTTAACTTCAAATAATCAACACTATTTCATATAATTTCAAAGTGTACAAGTAAGCTAACTCATATGTAAAGGTTAGACATTTTAGTAACAAGTAGGCTATTATTACTAAAGCATAATTTCAGGTGAACAAAAAAAAGTCAACACCATAGGTGGCCAACCTCGCTCCACTGATCCCTGATCTACGGGGGGAGCAGACTTCTGTACCAGCCCAGCAATAGCACACTTGATTATTAACTAAATAGGTTTGATACATTGATCAGGTGTGTTAGTGCTGGGCTGGAACAAAAGCGTGCACACCCAGCAGGGTTGACCTGCTCCAGTTGTAAAAGGTTTGGGTGTGTGGGACTTTTGAACTGTATGTTTGTTCACAAAATGTGCTAACATAGGTACACATATAAATCATGGTATACAAGGATGTACCCGTACTCTCTTGGGACATTCATTGGGACCTCTTCATCTGCAGACAGGGCTTTACGGCTCTCTGTATCTGAGGACAGAATATATCACAAAAGAAACAGGCTGCATTATACTCAAATTAGACAGTACTGAATATTATGTTGATAGCTATACTGCCCTACCAAGCAAAAATGCAGTAAGTGCTCATTTGGTCGAAAATTAGTTAGTCATTTTTGCTACATTAAACACATGCTTAATCATGTGGACAAGTATCCTGCCTCTATTGTATTGTGTTTTGGAGAAAATGGGGGTCATGTTAGCAGTAACTGCATAAGGTTACTGTGAAACCAAGGTAAATTAAAGCCATTTTCCTCAGTTCCACACTATGAGCAGTTACTGCCTTTTTGCTTGGTAGGGCAGTATATCTCTCTGTCTTCAGTTTTTCTCGCTAGGGACTGGAACTGGAGAATATTTTCATAATGTCCTCCCACAAAGGTACCTGCCCTATCCAGAGTAGCCTACTCTCCCTTCTGACAGCTGGAACTGCTAGCTAATCCTTTCATTCTATTCCATGGCTGTTAGCTAGCTACACATGCATTTAGAGTTACAACGATAAATACATCAAGATAACTAGCTAATATGAAGTTAGTAAGCTGGTGATATTTAATTCACTTAGCTAGCTATACAGTATGTAAAGTTAGCTAACCAGCGAACATTATGTTAGCAGCTCATTTGAGTTAGCCTGCACACTAAGTTTCTGTAGCAAGCTAGATAGCTAATAGTACATCGTTTTTGATCATTTTCTAAATATATTTACTTACTTGAATAGGTTCTCCCACTGCGTCCGTTTTCTGGGTCCTTAGAAAAACGAAATAATGGGCAATCTTCCCGAAATTTCCAGTGGTAGCAAAACGCAGCCAGCCATGTGAACGACTGGAGAACTTCCAACAAACTGACATGGCGCCTGGTGCGGTTGCTAGGTGATTTATGACGCAACTGCAATTCCTCTACTATGAAACAGCACTTTGACCTTCACACATTTAAATACCTAACGCTTGACACTTAAACTCTTAAACTTTCCCTTTGACATTATGGTAAAATCGTTTTTGGGGGGGAAATCTAAACATCAAAGCAAGGATATGATTATCATATTTTGTATGTTAAGAGTTTCTTCTTTAGCACAGATAGAGGTAAAACAATCCTGACTTTCTGTGACTGCCTGATAAAGAAATAACAACAGCACTCATCTGCTTTTCAAAGCAAGGGAAATCTGAATGTATCATTTTGTTCCACTGTGTTGTAGCCTTAGGTATTCAAATGTTTTTGCAGGAAAGGAATTGCAAACTGAATCAGTGCTCTCTCTGCATAAACTCCTTTTGATTGACTGTTGATAACTTCTCAGGAGATCACTGGAGGTAAACTACTGTATTACGGAAAGATTTGATATTGAGAGCTATCTAATAAAATGTACTCTTCGGATCCGGTTTTCCCTCCCACGGGATAAACGAGGATTTCTCCTGAGTGCTGGACTAATTAAATAAATAAACTTGTAACAACATTAGGCTTTCATTCAGAAGCTACATGCTAGGCAGCTGAGGAGGACGCGTGTCTTGCCGGCACCTAGTCGACTTTGCTTTTTTATTGCTATTTTTGAGTTTATTAATACTTTGTTTGCTCAAAATGTTCATGCAATAATTTCCTACAAACGACAAACACTTCTGGATCATGAATCGGAAGCTACACACTTACCTCTCAGCCTCCAAGATCTGGAATACCTCATTCACTCCTTTGTTCCCTGCACAGTGGGCTTACCTGTTGCTCCTGCCGAGATGACCTAAGGCAACGCCGGCGATGAAGAATAGGAAGGAAAGAGGGATTTCAAGCTAGGCTGAAAAGACCAACTACACAGCCTCCTCTTCCTAGTCTCCTGATGGCTGTCCAATCGCTGGAAAATAAACTTTGTGAAGTGAGAGCAAGGCTTCAATCACAGAGGGACATCAGGGAATGCTGTGTCTTTATTTTTACTTAAAAAGAGCTTTCGAACAATACACTTGACTATGCTATTCAACCAGACGGCTTCTCCATAATCCGAATGGATCGAATGGCAGCTTCTAGTAAGAGTCGGGGGAGGGGTATGTTTCCTCATAAACAATTCCTGGTGTACCAAAGTTGAAAATATTCGGAGCTTCTGTTCACCTGACCTGGAGTTTCTGATTATAAAATGCCGACCCCACTATATGCTGAGGGAATTCACGTGTGTTATTATCACAGCTGTGTACATAATGCCACAAGCAAACACCAAGTCTGCACTCAGCAAACAAGATCATTAGTCAGCAAGAATCCTCTCACCCGGAAGCAGTCTTTATAGTCGTGGGTGACTTTAACAAAGCCCGTCTAAAACAAATCTTCCCAAAATATCACCAACATGTATCCTTCCCCACAAGAGCATCCGCCGTGCTTGACCATGTATGCACAAATATCTGCGACTCATACAAAGCCATCCCCCACCCCCACTTCGGCCAATTAGATGACATCTCTCTGTTCCTACTCCCCGCCTACAAGCAGCAACTCAAGAGGGAACCACCAACACATAGAATTGTGACGCGCTGGACAGATGCAGACTCAACGCTGCAGGATGGTTTTGAGAATACTGATTGGATTGTTCAAAGATTGATCCACCTAGGACTCATCCATCAACATTGAGGAATATACATCGTCAGTCAAAGGCTTCATTAGGAAATGTGTTGATGACGTTGTACCCACAATAACAATCCGGACATACCCCAACCAAAAACCCTGAACAGAGAAATCCGTACTATGCTGACAGCCCGTAGTGCAGCATTCAATGTCAACAGAACAAACAAGGATGATTCGGTGGAAAGCGAAACGTACAAGGCAAGCATGTACGAGCTCCGCCAATCCATTACGGACACAAAAAGACAATACAGACTCAAAATGTAATTGATGTTCATCAACTCAAGCATCTCAGGCATGTCGCAAGGACTACAGACTTGAAAAGGAAAAGGAGAGCCGGACACTCTAGGAGCTCAGATGCAATAATTGAATAACCTAATAACCAACGTTTCGACAGACAAGCTGTCTTTATCAGGGTATAATGACAAACACTGCGGGCCACTAGTTTATATAATGTCAAAGGACACACACAGGTGTCTGTAATCATGGCCGGGTGTGGCTTGATATCATTGGTTAATTTACAGATATAAATAGAACATATAAAAAACATCTTATCGGACATCTTCAACCTGTCCCTGTCCCAGGCTGTAATACCCACCTGCTTTAAGGAGACCACCATCGTCCCATTGCCCAAGAAAACAAGTTGACATGCCCAAATGACTATCGCTCAGTCGTGGTCATATTGTTCATCATGAAGTGCTTACGGAAGCTGGTCATGGCTAATATCAAGGCCAGCATGCCAGGCACACTGGACCCACTCCAATTGGCCTACCGCTCCAACAGATCCACGGAACATGCCATTTCCATCGCTATTCACACGGCCGTAACACATCTGGACAAGAGGAACACCTATGTGAGAATGCTGTTCATTGACTACAGTTCAGCGTTCAACACTATTGTTCCTTTCAAGCTCGACACCAAGCTCAGGGCCCTGGGTCTGTATACCACCCTCTGCAACTGGATACCGGACTTCCTGATGGGCAGACCACAGGCTGTAAGGATTGGCAACAACATCTACTCCACACTGACTCTTAACACAGGGGTGTGTCCTCTGTCCTCCGCTGTAGCCTAGTCCCTGGAGCTAAACTACAATGTGAAGAAATGAAACAAACCAAAATTAAGTAATTTCCAGCATCTCTGATGCCTGGGAATGGTTTTACAAAAAGGGAAATACAATGTGTACTCCCTGTTCACCTACGACTGTGTGGCTTTGCACAACACCAACTCCATCATCAAATTTGCTGGCGATACCACGGTTGAAGGCCTGATAACCAACAAGGACGAGTCAGCCTATAGGGAGGAGGTAAGTGAACTGGCATTGTGGTGTCATAACAACAACCTCTCCCTCAACGTTATCAAAACAAAGGAGTTGATTGTTGACTTCAGGAAGCAGAGGAGGGAACATGCCCCAATCCACATCAATGGGACTGCAGTAGAGAGAGTCACGAGTTTTAAGTTCCTCGGCATCCACATCACCGAGGACATGTCATGGACCAACAACACAACCACTCTTGTCAAGAGGGCGCAACAGTGCCTCTACTTCCTAAGGCGGCTGATGAAATGTGGCATGCCACCCAGGGTCTTATCCAAATACTATCGCTGCACCTTCGAGAACATCCTGACCTATTGCATCACAGCCTGGTATGGGAATTTCTCCTTCCACGACCGCAAGGCCCTCCAGCGGGTGGTGAAGACCAGTGGAGGCTGCTGAGGCGAGGACAGCTCATAATACTGTAAATGGCTGGAATGGAGTCAATGGAGTGGTATCAACCACATGAAACCACATCTTTGATGTGTTTGATACCGCTCCATTGACTCCATTCCAGCCATTATTAAGAGCAATCCTCCCCTTATCAGCCTCCACTGGTGAAGACGGCCCAGTACATCACTTGGACCATGCTTCCACCCATCTAGGACATCTACTCAAAACGGTGCTTGAGGAAGGCATGCAGCAACATCAAGGACCCCACACACCCCAGCCACGAGCTGTTCTCTCTCTTACTGTCGGGCAGACGGTATCGGAGCATGAGGTCTGATACCAACAGGCTCAAAAACAGTTTCTATCTACAAGCCATTAGACTGCTGAATACTTGAACTGGATTGACCACCTGCTCTGATTCTCTCCACCTTAGCACACATCACAACTGCTGCTACCAGACTCTTATTATACTGCTCAATTCATACACCTGACCCCCATCCCCAATACACGTGTAAATATTGTACTATAAATTGTACCTTCCTGTATTTATACTTATACCAAACATTTTATTCTATTCTACTGCCATTTACATTATGTTCGTATTGTTATTTTTTACTTTCTTATTGTTGTTGCGTTGTCGAGAAGGAACCTGCAAGGAACCATTTCATTGGACGATATACCATGTGTATACCATATCTATCCCGTACATACAACTAATAAAACTTGAAACTATGCAATCAGTCTCTCGTCTTCACTTTAAGTGTGGCTTGATCTGTGTTTTACTATGAAATATGAATTACTCTATGGTATTTATCATCTTGATTTCCCCAGCATTTTCCATTGAATCAGAATCTTAATCTTAGGAGTTTATTGGTTTTATGTTTAACTGCACTGCAGGCCTAGTCCCTAGAGCTAAACTACAATGTGAAGAAACGAAGCAAACAAAAATTAAGTAATTTCCAGCATCTCTGACGCCTGGGAATGGTTTTACAAAAAGGGAAATACAATGTGACTTAAAGGCACACCAAAGTGCAAAAGCAGTTACATTTGTATATGTAATGCTTGATGGAAGCTGAAATTTTGCAAGAAACAGCAGTTTTGTAGTCACTCTAAATAAAAAGGGAAAGATTATGATCCCTTTCCTGAGTGAAAATGCTGCAATCCTCTGGATCAGACAGATATTGACATTCTATCCATACTTCAAGACAGGTACTGTAGGGAAGGGATTTATTTAGAAACACTGGTAGCACCAATGAGGCACTTGGATAGGGGGACTGAAAAATAAAAAGCGTGAACATATCACACACTAAGTTAGATTTAACTCGAATATATGACAGTCTATTACAATTAATAATTGTTTAAAAAGTCTGGAATAATACAACTGTTTGGAAGAGTAGGTATCTATGTCTTTCAGTAGAACAAGGTGGTCCACGGTCACCCTTTCTAGCACAGGAAATAAGTAATAAATATTGCACCTAGCCCTCCCCCTTCCAGCCCCTGTCCAGAAGGTATTATTGGTATCTCAATGCTATTTTAACAGCAATCTTGTCAGGAGGATACCAGTAAAATACCAATAAAGTACTGTAGATAGATTTTGTTGGATAAATAAATCTCGGCTGGAAATGTGGACAGTGGTCTGCTTCAATAGCCTACCCGAAGCAACTTTTTGACCGTGAAAGCAAGTGGGGGAAAAAAACCTTAAAGACACCTTGTCTACTGGCAGAAAAAGTACAAGGCTGTCTCCGGAATGATCTAAGACTAAATATTGAGATTCCTCAGCAAGTAAGAAGTGTTAACAGATCAGTTACAGTAGGTTTAAGGTTAGGCTTAGGGGAAGGGTTAGCTAACATGCTAAGTAGTTGCAAAGTAGCTAAAAAGTAGTAAGTAGTTGCTATTTAGCTAAAATTCTCCATGATGAGATTCAAACACTCAACCTTTGGGTTGCTAGATATTTGCGTTATACGCTTGCCCATCCATCACAAACAACCACCCTCTTTTCGTATTTGCCTTAAGTAACCTTCTGTCTTATGTAACCATATCAAGCGTAACATATCATAGTAATTTGAGTGTCCCGGATTTACATTTATTATGTTACGTCTAGTCTATGAGACCAGGCTGATACTCCAACATTGCAAATGAGCATAGTATGCTGTGTTATGATTTTCAGGGTTGTCCCTGAGTAATCAATCATCACCTCATGCACCGTAGGTGACACACTGAGGGGGGGGGGATTTTGGGATCTGTGTGTCACCCAGCTGCACAGGCCATCAGTGGCAGCTATGACACCCCCAGTCAGTCAGTCAGTCAGTCAGTCAGTCTCCTTCCTTCCCTAGAACTTGTTAATTAACCCTTGTGGGGATCTAGATGTGATGCCTAGTTTAGAAAGAATGCATTAATGATTAAACATAATAGGTTTGTACTGTACTGATATAAATTGTTTTCACTTAACAAGCTGTGATTCATGTGAGGAATGTTAGGGAGTAGGGTGAGATAGACTTGTATTTCTCACAGACACATACACACTGCCTCTTTGTTAAACCGCGCTCAAGGACGTGTACTGCAAAAAGGTGCTGACTCTACAGGTTGTGATGATAACAACTTATGCCTGGCAACAGTGTGCAACGGTAAAGCGCCAAGGGGCTGGGACCAGCCTGTGCGCCAACGATTGGCTGAGTAAGTCTAAACCATGCTCAGTCTCTACTCTGATTGGCCAGCAGGGAGCGGGAACAAGATGGCGTAGTAGTGCAGTCCTGTTTTTGTTGTGTGTGTGTAAATAGCCTGTAAATACCCTGTTTTTTATTTATTTTTCGTACATATTTTCCTATCAGACTTTTCATCCTTCTACAAAATATACTTTCCTGCAACCCGCCTCACTCAATGTGGAACGGATTCTATTATTGACTTACCTTTTATCTAGAATCTCCAGTTGAAACTAGCTAGCCAGCTAACTAGCTACTTGCTATTAGCCACAGTTGCTATTTCACCCACAACATTGGATTTTCTGCCGGAATAATTTAATCACTGGACATTAATCACCGGATCGCAACTAGCTAGCCACAACCGAATGGATGTTGCTGTTTGGCTAATCACCACAGCCCCCGATGCAAGCACCAGTTAGCCTCGAGCTAGCCTAGAGCCAGGCTCATATCCCGGCTATCTACCTCTAGGTCTACCGGACGGGAGTAGCCAGCTAACTAGCTACTTGCTATCAGCTACTGTTAGCGGTTTTTCACCATTGTCCGTGGCCTGCACCACCTACCAGCCAGCTCTAGTCTGGACTATTATTCGGCCAGTCTGCACTGTCTGCACAGCGCGTTATCGACCCAGAACATATCAGTTTTTCTGCCGGAATCACTGAATCACTGGACCTTTAACTCCGGATTCATCGCTACCAGCTAGCTGCAACAAAATGGATGTTGAGGTCTGGCTAATCATCCTGAGCTAGGCCCATCTCCCATCTCCCGGCTATCTACCTCTCTGTCACCCGGACGGGACCACCTAGTGTTGACACGGAGCCCAGCCGATCCTACATGACTGGTCTGCCGACGAAATCGTCTGATGAGGTAGATTTTACAACAGGCTTCCCGTTACGACGTTGACCACGAAGATTCCATCTGCTAGCCCCGGCCTGCTAGCACACGCTAGCCGTGCCCTCTTGCTCGCTAGTGCTTTAGCAGCCCCCAAACTACCTCCGAACTATCCTATTGCTGTTCACCGGACCTTATAACTCAGCTATACAGCTGATGTCTGCTGGACTGTTCCTTCTTACGGTACTGCATCCTGTTTATGTTTAGCCTCAGCCCAAACTGTGTCGTCATTACCAGCTGTTGTCTTAGCTCTCTCAAATTACACCTTGATTGCTTTATGCCTCTCTCCCTTGTCAATATGGTTAGCTTATTGTTGTTTCGGTTATTTCTAATTGTATTATTTCACTGTAGATCCCCCAGCCCAGCTAAACCTGCCTTAGATAGCTCATTTGTCCCACCCCCCATACATGCGGAGACCGACTCAATTGGTGCCTCCAGTGATGCTATCTCTTTCATTGTTACCCAACGCTTAGGTTTACCTCCACTTTACTCATATCCTTCCATATCCTTGTCTGTACATAATGCCCTGAATCTTTTCTACAATGCCCGGAAATCTGCCCCCTTTATTCTATGTACCCAACGCACTAGAAGACCAGTTCTTAAAGCCTTTAGCCGTATCCTTATTCTAGTCCTCCTCTGTTCCTCTGGTGATGTAGAGGCTAACCCAGGCCCTGCAGCCCTCAGTATCACTCCTACTCCCCAGGCGCTATCATTTGCTGACTTCTGTAATCGCAAAAGTCTTGGTTTCTTGCACGTAAATATCAGAAGTCTACTTCCTAAGTTTGAGTTATTCACTGCGTTAGCACACTCCGCCAACCCTGATGTTCTAGCAGTGTCTGAATCCTGGCTTAGGAAGGCCACCAAAAAATTCTGAAATTTCCATCCCCAACTATAACATTTTCCGTCTAGATAGAACTGCCAAAGGGGGTGGAGTTGCAATCTACTGTAGAGATAGCCTGCAGAGCTCTATCATACTATCCAGGTCTGTGCCCAAACAGTTTGAGCTTCTACTTCTAAAAATCCACCTTTCCAGAAATAAGTCTCTCACTGTTGCCGCTTGCTACAGACCCCCCTCAGCCCCCAGCTGTGCCCTGGATACCATATGTGAATTGATTGCCCCCCATTTATCCTCAGAGTTCGTACTGCTTGGCGACCTAAATTGGGATATGCTTAACACCCCGGCCATCCTACAATCCAAACTAGATGCCCTCAATCTCACACAAATTATCAACGAACCTACCAGGTACAACCCTAAATCCGTAAACATGGGTACCCTCATAGATATCATCCTGACTAACATACCCTCTAAATACACCTCCGCTGTCTTCAACCAGGATCTCAGCTATCACTGCCTTATTGCATAACGGGTCCGCGGTCAAACGACCACCCCTCATCACTGTCAAACGCTCCCTAAAATACTTTAGCGAGCAGGCCTTCCTAATTGACCTGGCCCAGGTATCCTGGATGGATATAGATCTCATTCCGTCAGTAGAGGATGCCTGGTTGTTCTTTACAAGTAATTTCCTCTCAATCTAAAATAAACATGCCCCATTCAAAAAATACAGAACTAAGAACAGATATAGCCCCTGGTTCTCCTCAGACTTGACTGCCCTTGACCAGCACAAAAACATCCTGTGGCGTACTGCATTAGCATCAAATAGCCCCCGCGATATGCAACTTTTCAGGGAAGTTAGGAACCAATATACACAAGCAGTCAGGAAAGCAAAGGCTAACTTTTCCAAACAGAAATTTGCATCCTGTAGCACTAACTCCAAAAAGTTTTGGGACACTGTAAAGTCCATGGAGAATAAGAGCACTTCCTCCCAGCTGCCCACTGCACTGAGGCTAGGAAACACTATCACCACCGATAAATCTACAATAATCGAGAACTTCAACAAGCATTTTGCTACGGCTGGCCATGCTTTCCACCTGGCTACCACTACCCCGGCCACCAACTCTGCACCCTCCGCTGCAACTTGCCCATGCCCCCCCGCTTCTCCTTCACACAAATTCAGACAGCTGATGTTCTGAAAGAGCTGCAAAATCTGGACCCCTACAAATCAGCTGGGCTAGACAATCTGGACCCTTTCTTTCTAAAACTAGCCGCAGAAATTGTCGCAACCCCTATTACTAGCCTGTTCAACCTCTCTTTCGTAACGTCTGAGATCCCCAGAGATTGGAAAGCTGCCGCGGTCATCCCCCTCTTCAAAGGGGGGTGACACTCTAGATCCAAACTGTTACAGACCTATATCCATCCTGCCCTGCCTTTCGAAAGTATTTGAAAGCCAAGTTAACAAACAGATCACCAACCATTTCGAATCCCACCGTACCTTCTCCGCTATGCAATCCGGTTTCCGAGCTGGTCATGGGTGCACTTCAGCCACGCTCAAGGTCCTAAACGATATTATAACTGCGATCGATAGTAGACAGTACTGTGCAGCCGTCTTCATCGACCTGGCCAAGGCTTTCGACTCTGTCAACCACCGCATTCTTATTGGCAGACTAAATAGCCTTGGTTTCTCAAATGACTGCCTCGCCTGGTTCACCAACTACTTTTCAGATAGAGTTCAATGTGTCAAATCGGAGGGCCTGTTGTCTGGACCTATGGCAGTCTCTATGGGGGTGCCACAGGGTTCAATTCTTGGGCCGACTCTTTTCTCCGTGTATATCAATGATGTCGCTCTTGCTGCTGGTGACTCTCAGATCCACCTCTACGCAGACGACACCATTTTGTATACATCTGGCCCTTCATTGGACACTGTGTTAACAACACTCCTTCAGTAGCCTCCAACTGCTCTTAAACACTAGTAAAACTAAATGCATGCTCTTCAATCGAACGCTGCTGGCACCCGCCCACCCGACTAGAATCACCACTCTCGACGGGTCTGACCTAGAGTATGTGGACAACTACAAATACCTAGGTGTCTGGTTAGACTGGAAACTCTCCTTCCATACTCACATTAAGAATCTCCAATCCAAAGTTAAATCTAGAATCGGCTTCCTATTTCGCAACAAAGCCTCCTTCACTCATGCTGCCAAACATGCCCTCGTAAATCTGACTATCCTACCGATCCTTGACTTCGGCGATGTCATTTACAAAATAGCCTCCAACACTCTACTCAGCAAATTGGATGTAGTCTATCACAGTGCCATCCGTTTTGTCTCCAAAGCCCCATACACTACCCACCACTGTGACCTGTACGCTCTTGTTGGCTGGTCCTCACTACATGTTCGGTCGTCAAACCCACTGGCTCCAGGCCATCTATAAATCACTGCTAGGCAAATCCCCGCCTTATCTTAGCTCATTGGTCACCATAGCAGCACCCACCCGTAGTCTGCGCTCCAGCAGGTATATCTCACTGGTCATTCCAAAAGCCAACACCTCCTTTGACCGCCATTCCTTCCAGTTCTCTGCTGCCAATGACTGGAACGAATTGCAAAAATCTCTGAAGCTGGAGACTCTTATCTCCCTCACTAACTTTAAGCATCAGTTGTCAAAGCACCTTACCGATCACTGCACATGTACACAGCCCATCTGAAATTAGCCCACCCAACTACCTCATCCTCTTTTGCACCCCAGTATCTCTATTTGCACATAATCTCTTGCACATCTAGCATTCCAGTGTTAATACTAATTGTAATTATTTGCACTATAGCCTATTTATTGCCTTACCTCCATAACTTGCTACATTTGCACACACTGTATATATATTTTCTGTTGTATTTTATGACCTTATGTTTTTTTTACCCCATATGTAACTCTGTGTTGTTGTTTTTATCGCACTGCTTTGCTGTATCTTGGCCAGGTCGCAGTTGTAAATGAGAACTTGTTCTCAACTGGCTTACCTGGTTAAATAAAGGTGAAATAAAAATAAATAAAAATTTGAAGAAGAACTTAGAACAATGGATCAGTTCTCTGAGTGCCCTGCGTGGTATTTCAGTGGACCCGTATATACGAACATCATATTTACCATTGAAGTGGTTTGCATTAATTAAAATACTAGTCTATTTTAGAAGATGTGTATTGACCTCTTTTGTTCCAATACCAGATTTGAATTGACGCAACTTAACACCCTTTTCACGATCGTCAGGGAGAGACCAATGCGCAGCGTGATGACTGAACATGTTTTACTTTATTTAATTAAAGCAACGAACAAAAACAATAAACGACTCGTAACGTCCAACGGTAACAAATACCGACACGGAACAAAAACCCACAAACACAAAGGGAAAACAGACAGTTTAAATATGGCTCCCAATCAGAGACAACCAGCCAACAGCTGACACTGGTTGCCTCTGATTGGGAGTCACTCAGGCAAAACATAGAAATAGACGAACTAGAACCCCCAACATAGAAACACACTACATAGAACAAACACACCCTGGCTCAACAACTAGAGTCCCATAGCCAGGGACTCTGTTTTGCGCCTCAAAAAGAGCAAAACAGGGGAGGGCTGGGTGGGCATACCTCCTCGGTGGCGGTTCTGGCTCCGGGCTTGCCCACCACCCTCCAACAAACCCCCCATAGCGCCCCTGGTCCGTTCTGGCCCCGCTGGCTAGAGCTGGACTGGACGTAGCAGGAGCGGTTAGCTTCAACTCCGTAGTGGAGCCGTTGACCGGTACCTGGTTAGGCACCGGTGACCCAGGCACGGGTTGTGCCGGACAGACGACGCGCACCCCTGGCTTGGTGCGTGAGGCAGGAAAGGACCAGACCTGGCTGACGATACGCACCCCTGGCTTGGTGCGTGGAACAGCAACGGGCCTCACTGGACTGACGACTCGCACCCCTGGCTTGGTGCGAGTGGCCGGAACGGGCTGGACCAGGCTGACGACTCGCACCCCTGGCTTGGTGCGAGTGGCAGGAACGGGCTGGACCAGGCTGACGACTCGCACCCCTGGCTTGGTGCGAGTGGCAGGCACGGGCTGGACCAGGCTGACGACTCGCACCCCTGGCTTGGTGAGAGTAGCAGGAACGGGCTGGACCGGACTGACGAAGCGCACCACTGACTTGGTGCGGGGAGCAGGAACGGGCCGGACCGGGCTGACGAAGCGCACTACTGACTTGGTGCGGGGAGCAGGAACGGGCCGGACCGGGCTGACGAAGCGCACTACTGACTTGGTGCGGGGAGCAGGAACGGACCGGACCGGGCTGGCGAAGCGTACCACAGGCTCGATGCGGGGAGCAGGAACAGGCCGGACCGGGCTGGCGACGCGCACCACAGGCTTGATGCGAGGAACAGACCGGACTGCACTGGGGACACACACCCCTGGCCCTACGCGGGGATCAGGAACGGGCCGGACCGGACTGGTAACACACCCCAGTACCTCTCGCAGTGCCTCCACACTTTCCTTCCCCTTAGTGACCAGTGGCCCCCTTAACATGGCGGCCTCCTCTGCCAACCCGCTGGACCGCTCTATCGCGGCCTCCTGCTGCCCCGACGTCGTGAGCCCCCCCCTAAAAAATTTCTGGGGGTCTCTCCTCCCCGTGGGCCAGGCCTCTATAGTTTTCGCCCAACTCTCGCTCTTCTGCCTCCAACTCCAGCCATTCTGCTCTTCACTCGGCTTAGCCCAGTCGAGACCCCTACTCCATCGATCCCAAGTCCTTCCTCTCTCCTCTTCACGCTGCTTGGTCCAGTTTTGGTGGTTTTTTTTGTCACGATCGTCAGGGAGAGACCAATGCGCAGCGTGATGAATGAACATGTTTTACTTTATTTAATTAAAGCACGAACAAAAACAATAAACGACTCGTAACGTCCAACGGTAACAAATACCGACACGGAACAAAAACCCACAAACACAAAGGGAAAACAGACAGTTTAAATATGGCTCCCAATCAGAGACAACCAGCCAACAGCTGACACTCGTTGCCTCTGATTGGGAGTCACTCAGGCAAAATATAGAAATAGACGAACTAGAACCCCCAACATAGAAACACACCACATAGAACAAACACACCCTGGCTCAACAACTAGAGTCCCATAGCCAGGGTGTGACAACCCTCTTGAGTCAATTTCTGTGGCCCTGCGGAAATCTAATTAGCATAATAAAAACATTCCGATAAAAGTATGTTTAAATTAGAGATATCTGTTTTTTTGCATGGCCTGCGTCTCAATCCACCACATCCACCGATATCGGCCTTCCGCATCTGCGGTGAAAGGTGGCAGAGCTACAGTGGTGTTTGTCAAACCATGAGACATCCCAAAAAGCTGTCTTCTCACGAAAACGGCTGTAGCGTCCGAACGGTTTGGCCTAGAAACTAATATGACCCCTCTATGGAAAGGTGCCTCTCACGAACACGTACTTGTCAGTTGTTTTGCTCTACAACCCCCACAAGCGTCACAGGACTCGTCTGATGTCGGTACCGCCGATGTGCCAACGTCTGTCTGTAGTGTCTGAACGGTTTGGCCTACAAACTATTATGATGCCTCTATGGAAAGGTGTCTCTCACTAACATGTTGGTTGTTTTTCTCTTGGACGCACACAAGCCTCACAAGACTCGCCTGAAGGTAGCCCGGTACCAGTTAAAGAAATTAATGGAAGTATATATGGAAGTAGTTTATTGCCTAAAAAAGGGGTTAAATATGTCTCAAAAATATTCATACAGTTTCCTGATCTTTATTATATCTCTCATATATAGGACAGACACATAAACGTCCTTTTGATAACTTATTTTTACTATGTATTGTATTGTTTTTCCATGTAAGAATCTGTTATTGAATGCGTTTCTATGGGCTAACAGCGGTAAACCCAAATTCAATGTTTAATCAAATAATTGTTAAATACTTTTTTGGGAGACCTAAAGAGGTCCTACATTCACATAGAAATGTGAGTTATAGCTCTGTCATTCTCATTGAAAGCAAGAGTAAGAAGCGGTAGATCTGTTCTTTGTGCGCTATTTCTATGCTTCCCTTTCTTAAGTTTCGTTTGTGTGTATTTTACTGTCGGTTTTGTACACCAGCCCAAACAGCTGAAAATACAATATTTTTGGTTATGGATATATATTTTTTTTACAGCGGTTTAAATGGTACAATTATTCTCTACACTATACTAGCTTATTTTGTCACATAAACTGAAATTCAGCGAACTATTAGACTTTTAGCAACCAGGAAATGGCGGAGCGATTTCTGCATAGTGAACTTTAAGGCATTAAATCCCTTACACCACAACTAAACACACAATCGGCAGCCACACAGCACAAGTGTAGGCCATGATTGCTTTCTTGTTGCATCAGTGTGATGCCAAGGTTTGTTTTTGTATGTTGTGTTTATTTATTAATTTATGTATTTTTTCCTGATCCCACTTCACAGAGAATACATAGGGCTCATCCTGTTTTCTCACCAAAGATCCAAGTCACAAACAAAAAGGAGAACAGACGAGGTACTACACAATCAGAGCAAGCAGGTATGATTTTCTCTATCGTTTTGAGCACATGGCAAGAAGGCACCAGAGCCTGCCGCGCTAACTGGTTCCCACTAGATAACACAGCCACAAAGTCTGTGACGAACATGAAAATGCTGCATGTCCGCACGTGCCCCATCTGTTCCTTGTTTACATCCCACTTCCTCAAGATTGGTGGATTCTAGCACAGCACCGCCAACACTTGCTCTGGAATGTAATTACAGGCTAGCATGGCTAGTGGCTAATGTTAGCCAGCTTGAGCTAGCTACCCAGCTAGCATATGACCTTGGTAGCACAAAGTAGATTCTCCATATGACATTGAGAAATAGTGCATTATGGGTAGTTTAGAGGATATCCGTAAATAAGTTAATACATATGTAATAACCCCAAAACTATGTTTGTATTTACAGGTAACCAGATCGGGACTACAACTAAGTTACTAAGTCTTTGACAACACTGTGTTGTTACTTTGGTGAGTGAAAACTCATGCTTCTTACCCTTTTATATAGCCTGTAGCTCTTTCCTGTGAAGGTGCTTGAGGGAAAGGATATTGGCTTCTTAAAATAAACAAAATAATTCCCATGATTTAATAACAAAATCATTAATTTCCAGAAACTCATACATCGATACAATATATTGTGAAAGAAATACAGCAGGCTGGAAAAACATTATCTTCCCCTGATATACTGTAGTGTAGTGTACTGCAGTCTGTCGGCACATTCCTTTCCTTCCTTCCCTACCTTCTAAAGGAGGTTGGTCTGTAGTAGTTGGTCCTGCTGGGGTTCTCTCTTCATTGTTCCTCTGTGTTATCTCTTATGTCTTGCTTGTTCCCTCCACCTCTAAGGGGCCCCTGGCTCAAGCGGTGGCCCGCCCATTAGGGCGTTAGGGGCGGCACCCCACTCGTGAGAATAAAATAAATATGTATACACTACTAGTCAAATGTCTGGACACACCTACTCATTCAAAGGTTTTTCTTTATTTTAACTATTTTTTACATTGTAGAATAATAGTGAAGACTTCAACACTATGAAATAACACATACGGAATCATGTAGTAACCAAAAAAAGTGTTAAACAAATCAAAATATATTTTATATTTGAGATTCTTCAAATAGCCACCCTTTGCCTTGATGACAGCTTGTTGCGTTCTCCCTAGTGCACTCGTTAATTATTGACGTGAGCTGGCTGCTCGTTCTAAACGGTATAATCTAATCTGTTCAATACAGTGGCAGCATGTGCAGCAGTGGTCATTCGGTTTTTGAGATGCAAAGATGAAATAGTATACAATGCCTTCAGAAAATATTCATACCCCTTGACTTGTTCCACATTTTGTTGTGTTACAGTCTGAATTTAAAATTGATTTAATAGATTTGTTTCTCTCACCCATCTCCACACAATACCCCATAATGACAAAGTAAAACATGTGTTTAGAAATGTTTGCAAATGTATTGAAAATGAAATACAAAAATATCTCATTTACATAAGTATTCACACCCCTGAGTCAATACTTTGTAGAAAAACCTTTGGTAGCGATTATAGCTTTGAGTCTGCTTGGGTATGTCTGAATCAGCTTTGTACATCTGGATTTAGGGATTTTCTCCCATTCTTCCTTGCAGATTATCTCAAGCTCCGTTAAGTTAGATGGGTAGCAGCGGTGAACAACAATCTTCAAGTCTTTCCACATATTTTCAATGGGATTCAACTCTGGCCTGGCTGGGCCACTCAAGGCCTTTCACATTCTTCTTCTGAAGCCATTCCAGTGTTGCTTTGGCCGTATGCTATGGGTCATTGTCCTGTTGGAATGTAAATCTTCGCCCCAGTCTAAGGTTGTTTGCACTCTGAAGCAGGTTCTCATGGACTTTCTTTCTAAATCATGTCCAAACAATTGAATTGGCCACACACTGACTCCAATGAAGTTGTAGCGACATCTCAAGGATGATCAAATGAAATTGGCTGCACCTGAGCTAAATTTGGAGTGTCATAGCAAAGGGGGTGTGAATACTTATGTAAGGGAGATATTTCTGTATTTCATTTTCAATAAATCTGCCAAAATGTCTAAAAACATGTTTTCACTGTCATTATAGGGTATTGTGTCTAGATGGGTGAAAAAAAATCAATTTGATCCATTATGAATTCAGGCTGTAACACAACAAAATGTGGAATAAGTCAAGGGGTATGAATACTTTTTGAAGGCACTGTATCTTTTTAAAAGAAACTACCGGTAGTTCGAAAACATGGCATCATATTTCTATCATGCTGTTTTGTTGACAACTCCAAACACCTCGCGCCCCGGGTATTCAGACACTCAACGGCCGCCACTGCCTGGCTCTCCTTTCAATGTGGCCCCGAGACCGCCTCAGTCAAAACTAAGTGGGACACAAAACCTTAGAGAGAGTCCAAATGAAAGCAGCCCATAGAAAATAGAAAAATGGGTTTACAGCATAAGTGATGCATATTTTATTGTATGTACACAGCTTGGCATGGGCCACTGATCCCACTGAGGATGACAGAATAACACTGCAGTTAAAATGCTGAGGGGCTCATCGTCTCTCTCTCTCTCACACACACACACACGTATGAAAACAGACACATAAGAATCTCTGTCACGCTCATCTCTGCCGAGGTTCTGATCTTCATCTGAGATGTTGATGTGCGGTGGTGGTCGAGGTCACACACACACACACACACACACACACACACACACACACACACACACACACACACACACACACACACACACACACACACACACACACATACACTCTTACAAAGATAACTATCGAAGCCCAGGTGTGTGGCACCAACTGCCAGGGGCGCAACTTTGGTTTTAGAAGTAGGGGGGACATAACCTGGCGGTGGGTCTGGGGTCCTCCCTCAGAATTTTTTGGGGCATCTAAAGCTAATTTCCTGCATAAGTACTAGGCTGTCTCCGAATTAAAAAATGATTGGTCGACCAAGAGTATTATTTTCTTTCGATGTGTATTTTTCCAAATATAGACACACCCTATGTGTTTTAATAAAATCAACTAGGTTATATGTACTAAATTTGTCTGATGTTTTTAGCATGCTGTTTGATTAATAATTATGTCACACAAATGACTCGATGGATCCAGAGATCAAGATAACCAGAAGAAAAAAAACTTTTTCCCGGCCCTCCTCCTGCTGCTGCTGGCCTTTGCAGATTCTGCCATTATGCTGAAGTTGCCGGTAATAGGCTACACCAGCGGTCGGCAACCTTTTCCATTTGGAGTGCCAGTTTATCTTACCATTTATACCAATCTGCGTGCCAGTTATGATTTTCATATGCACATTTTCGTGGAACAGTTTCATTTAATTTATAATAGTCTTTGTAGCTCAGCTGGTAGAGCACGGCGCTTGTAACGCCAAGGTAGTGGGTTCGATCCCCGGGACCACCCATACACAAAAATTTATGCACGCATGACTGTAAGTCGCTTTGGATAAAAGCGTCTGCTAAATGGCATATTATTATTATTATTATTTGTATCTCAAAATCATTGTCTGTGGTTAATCTACATTCTATCTAAATCTAAATGAACATTTTACAAATCTAAAAGTAACTTTTATTGCCATTGCTGTCACGGTTCAGACAGACGACAAGAGGACCACAATTGCGTCACACCAGAAAGTTTATTAAAACTTAAGGGAAAAGGGAAGTAGGGAGTGAGTGAAGGCTCCAGGGGTTATCCCGTCCAATGTGCTGGGTCTGTGCCCCCCCCCAGTGGCAGCGGTGCGTCCGATGACGCCGGTGGTTGGTGGTCCAGAAGTCCTGGGGGGGGAGGAAACACAGACACAACGGGGCGGATGAAACAAGGCAGAAGTACAGTTCAAGGGAAATCCAAATACGTTGTAGCAAGGCAGAAGGCTGGTCAGAGTTACCGGGGTCGAAGAGTAGTCAGGAGTCGTAATGGCAGAAAGCAGGTCTGGTTTTCCTGGGGCAGAAGAGTATCCAAGAATCAGGCAGGTCCGGGGTCACAAAACAAGGGTGAGCCAGAAGCGCGAGCACACAGGTTCCGGGTGTGAGCTTTGCAGACGATCTGACAAAGGAGAGCTGAGAGACGGGACTTTAAATACTGGGAGAGGTTAGTGGGTAATGCAGCGCAGCTGGCAGAGTAATTAGAGCCGAGCAGAGCAGGGACAGGTGGAGCTCGTTAGGCTGAGTAGAGAGAGAGAGATGAGCAGAGTGGAAGATAGTGGAAACACATTAAGGTGGTAACCCGGTGGAGTGAGAGGGCTCATGACAGAACCCCCAAGGGGACGGCCCCAGAAGTCCCAAGAGCAACACCACGCCGGGCGGAGGAGGGAGCCGGAGGAGGGCTAGAACTCCTCCGAACGGTCCGAGCGAACGCCCTCATCCTCGGAGGAAGCCGGAGGGCCGTGGTCGGGAGATGGGACAGGTCCCGAGACAGGATCAGGCACAGGACAGGAAGCCGAGCGGGCAGGACGGTTAGGGATCCCTCTGGGGCGGCCCCTACGGATTGCAGGTTGATCAGGATGCCGTTGGTGGAAGGCGGTGATGAGAGTCCTATCCACAATCCGACTAGCTGGCACCCAGGTCCTTTCCTCAGGTCCATAGCCCTCCCAGTCAATGAGGTACTGGAGACCCCTACCCCTCCGTCTGGACCGAAGCAGGCGGCGGACGGTGTAAACCAGACCACCATCGACGAGCCGTGGAGGAGGAGGACAAGGCGCAGCAGGGACCAGCGGACTCTCATGAATGGGCTTAATCTTAGACACATGGAAAGTGGGGTGCACCCTCATGGAATTAGGCAGTTGGAGCCGGACAGCAGTTGGGCTAATCACTCTTATGATAGGGAATGGGCCAATGAACCGAGGTGCCAACTTCTGCGACTCCACCCTGAGTGGCAGGTTCCTTGACGACAACCACACCCTTTGACCAACATGGTAGGTGGGAGCAGGGATTCTCCGACGGTTGGCCCCGGTAGTGTAGCTGGCAACGGATCTGAGAAGTGTGGCTCGGGCCTGTGACCAGGTGCGGCGACATCGACGGGCAAACGCAAGTGCAGATGGGCAAGTAACCTCCCCTTCCTGACTGGCAAATAGAGGAGGCTGGTATCCATAAACACATTGGAAAGGGGACATACCGATGGCAGAGCAGGTCAGAGAATTGTGTGCGTACTCCACCCATGTCAATTGCTGCGACCAGGAGTGGGGGTTGCGTGAAGTCATGCATCGCAGTGCCTTCTCGAGCTCCTGATTTGCCCGCTCTGACTGCCCATTGGATTGGGGATGGAATCCGGAAGTCAGACTGACTGTGGCTCCCAGCAGGTGACAGAACTCCTTCCAAAAGCGGAGGAGAATTGTGGACCACGGTCAGAAACTACATCCTTTGGCAGTCCGTGGATCCGGAAGACGTGTTCCAGGACCACCTGGGCGGTCTCCTTGGCGGTTGGGAGCTTGGGGAGGGGAATGAAGTGTGCCATCTTGCTGAATCGGTCAACTATGGTGAGAATGACGGTCTTGCCCCTTGAAGGGGGCAGCCCCGTGACAAAGTCAAGGGGCGATGTGAGACCAGGGACGTCTGGGCACAGGCAGGGGCTGCAGCAATCCGGCTGGGGGCTGGCAGGACGACTTGTGTTGGTTGCAGATGGGGCAGGCTTGGACGAATTCCCGTACATCCTTTCTCAGAGCGGGCCACCAGAACCTCTGGGCGAGCAGGTTGTAAGTGCGGGTGGAGCCAGGGTGACAAGCTAGGCGGAGTCATGTCCCCACTGAACGACCTGGGACCTTAGGTTTTCGGGGACAAAAAGGGCGGTCAGCTGGGCAAGTGCTGGGACCGGGCTGGTTACGGAGAGCTTCCAGCACCTGTTCCTCAACAGCCCAGGTCAGAGCTGCTACGATGCAGGGACTTGGCAGAATCGACACAGGATCCTTGGAGGGGTTGTCATCCTTCTGGAATTGACGGGAGAGGGCGTCTGGCTTGGTGTTGCGTGATCCAGGCCGGTATGACAGAGTGAAATTAAACCTGGTGAAGAACAGGGCCCAGCGGGACTGCCTGGAGTTCAACCGTTTGGCCGTGCGGATGTACTCCAAGTTCTTATGATCGGTCCAAACGAGAAATGGAGTGGTGGACCCCTCCAGCCAGTGACGCCACTCCTCCAAGGCAAGCTTCACAGCCAGCAGCTCTCGGTTCCCTATGTCGTAATTGCACTCAGAGGGGGACAACCGACGTGAGAAAAAGGCACAGGGATGGAGCTTCCTATCCTCCGCAGCCCACTGAGAAATCACAGCACCAACTCCCACATCCGAGGCGTCCACCTCCACAATGAATTGCCGGTCCACGTCAGGCATCTGGAGGATGGGAGCGGAGGTGAACCTTACCTTGAGGGTACTGAAGGCCTTGTCGGCTGCTGGGGTCCAGGTGAAGGGTTGCTTGGTGCTGGTTAGAGCAGTGAGAGGGGCAGCAACGGTACTGTAGTTCCGGATAAACTTTCTATAGAAGTTAGCAAACCCCAGAAACTGTTGCAGCTTCTTTCTGTTCTCCGGAACTGGCCATGACGTGACTGCTGATACTTTGGCAGGATCCATTTGGATACTTCCCTCTGCCACTATGTACCCCAGGAAGGCCACTGTCTTGACGTGAAACTCACACTTCTCTGCCTTGGCGTAGAGGGAATTCTCCAGAAGACGATGAAGGACTTGCTGGACATGGCGGGTGTGTTCAGACAGGTTTCTGGAGTAGATTAAGATGTCATCCAGGTAAACGAAGACAAACTTGTTTAACATGTCCCGCAGTACATCATTCACTAGAGCCTGGAACACAGCAGGAGCATTGGTGAGGCCAAAAGGCATAACCAGATACTCGTAGTGGCCTGTTGGTGTATTGAATGCGGTCTTCCATTCATCTCCCTCCCGGATCCGCACTAGGTGGTAAGCGTTTCTGAGATCCAACTTGGTAAAAACAGTGGCTCCCTGGAGCAACTCAAAAGCAGAGGTGAGCAGAGGGAGAGGGTAACGGTTTTTCACTGTGATGTCGTTGAGTCCCCTGTAGTCGATGCAGGGGCGAAGAGATCCGTCCCTCTTCCCCACAAAGAAGAAGCCAGCACCAGCCGGAGATGAAGATGAACGGATCAATCCTGTGGACAGAGAGTCATTGATGTAGTCCTCCATGGACCTTCTTTCAGGAGCAGACAACGAATAAAGACGGCCCCTTGGAGGGGGCTGTTCCAGGGAGGAGGTCGATGGCACAGTCGTACGGTCGGTGAGGGGGGCAGAGATGTGGCTCTTGCTTTGTTAAACACTTCTCTGAGACCATGGTAGCATTCTGGGACATGGGAGAGGTCAGGGGCGGAGTTAGTAGGTACTGGCCGAGGGGGTAGTGCGGCAGCAAGCAGGCAGGTTCGGTGGCAGTCCTCTCCCCACTCCCTGATCACCCCGGTCACCCAGTCGAGCTGAGGGTTGTGCCGGGCGGAGCCATGGGTAACCCAGGATGAGGGGTTGGCCTGGAGAGGGGAGCAGGTGAAACTGGATAGTTTCTTGATGGTTTCCGGACAGACCCATCAAGACCGGGGCCGTGACATGAGTGACCGATCCGAGTAAGTGTCCTTCCAGTGCCCGGGCAGGAATAGGAGGTGTCAAACAGAGGTTCTCCAGTCCCAGTTGGCGTGCCAGCTTGATGTCCATTATGTTGGCTTCGGCGCCAGAATCCACCAGAGCAGCCAGGGTGTGAGTAGAGTCAGAGAGGCGGAGGTGAACTTGCAGCAAGGGTTTGCGGTCGGAGGACTGGATGGTCATTGAGCTCAACCGGACTCCCCTATGCCCGGTGAGCTTCGGCTCTAAAGGGCAGGTTACCACACGATGTCCATCACCTCCACAATAGAGGCAGAGGTTTGAGGTGAAGCGGCGCTGGCGCTCTGCAGGAGTGAGAGAGGCTCGCCCAATCTCCATAGGCTCAGACTGATCAAGCTGACTTGGGTGAGTGGCAGTAGCTGACAGGAGCCCAGTCGGATCTCTCCGAATGCCGGTAGTTGGTGGACCTTGGCGCCCCCCTCTCACGACGACGGGTCTGTATCCTTCTGTTGATCCGGACAGTCAGTGCGATGGCTTCATCAAGAGTGGAAGGCAGTTCATGGGAGACCAACTCGTCCCTGATATAGTCAGCCAAGCTATGGAAGAACGCGTCCCACCAACGATGGTGTGTTCCAAGAACTTCGTCTTGCCAGGGTTCGGAAGTCGATGGAATGGTCTGCGACTGTCACGTCTGCCTTGTCGAATACTGAACAGTTCACGAGACGCCTCTGCGGTTGGTGAATCCAGGTCAAACACCTTCAGCATCTCCTCAGCAAACAGGTCGAAGGTTGCACATGCGGGGGTTTGACGTTCGAACTCTGCTGTTCCCCAGAGTCGAGCCTCGGCCCGTCAGGTGAGTGATGGCATACCCGACCCTAGCCCCCTCCGTGGCGAAGGTCCTTGGCTGCAAGGAGAACTGAAGTCGGCAGCTAGTCAGGAATGGCCGGACCTGGGTAGAATCGCCGTTGAACCGCTCGGGGTTTCCAATCTTGGGTTCCGGGGCAGCGGCTGAAATGACCGGGGCAGGTGACTCGGAGGCCGGGCTGGTGGGCAGACTGGCTGGGGTAAGGTTGGTGAGGAGTTGGATGATCCTGGCGAGTTGTTGTTGCTGCTGCTGGGACTGCTGCTGGTGCTGCTGGAACTGCTGATGCTGTTGGTGGCCGACCTGAAGCAGAGAGGTGATGTCGCCGCTCATGCGGCCTAGCTCTCTCTCAGTGTGTTCCAGGCGTAGCATGGCGGTGGGTTGCTCAGGTTCTTCGGTTTCCATGTCGGGGAAGTGTGCGCTGAGTCCATGATGGTCAGATCGTACTGTCACGGTTCAGACAGACGACAAGAGGACCACAATTGCGTCACACCAGAAAGTTTATTAAAACTTAAGGGAAAAGGGGAAGTAGGGAGTGAGTGAAGGCTCCAGGGGTTATCCCGTCCAATGTGCTGGGTCTGTGCCCCCCCCAGTGGCAGCGGTGCGTCCGATGACGCCGGTGGTTGGTGGTCCAGAAGTCCTGGGGGAGGAAACACAGACACAACGGGGCGGATGAAACAAGGCAGAAGTACAGTTCAAGGGAAATCCAAATACGTTGTAGCAAGGCAGAAGGCTGGTCAGAGTTACCGGGGTCGAAGAGTAGTCAGGAGTCGTAATGGCAGAAAGCAGGTCTGGTTTTCCTGGGGCAGAAGAGTATCCAAGAATCAGGCAGGTCCGGGGTCACAAAACAAGGGTGAGCCAGAAGCGCGAGCACACAGGTTCCGGGTGTGAGCTTTGCAGACGATCTGACAAAGGAGAGCTGAGAGACGGGACTTTAAATACTGGGAGAGGTTAGTGGGTAATGCAGCGCAGCTGGCAGAGTAATTAGAGCCGAGCAGAGCAGGGACAGGTGGAGCTCGTTAGGCTGAGTAGAGAGAGAGAGATGAGCAGAGTGGAAGATAGTGGAAACACATTAAGGTGGTAACCCGGTGGAGTGAGAGGGCTCATGACAATTGCCAACGATGTAAAAATTGCCTACATAAAGCCAACACAAAAACATTGCAGCCTGCAGGTAGAAAATAAATATCCTATAAATCACATCAGTTACTCATGGCCTGTCTGCAATTAACTTCAAACATTGTATCAACTATCAACTGGGTCACCGGAAACTCATGCTAGCAAACTTGAAACATTGTATAAAATATTCTGGGCCCTCAGAGATTCCAGTGCCAGTGAGCTCGGGACAGACACAGCTATAGGCTATTTTTGCAAGGGATAAGAAGTAATAGGTATTTTATGATGCTTCCACTGGATCAGAGCATTACATTTTTCCCTTTCATGCCGAGTGGTTATCGAAAGAGAGAGAGCTGGAAATATTGTTCAAATACTTTGTGGAACTATTGTCCTTCTCAATTGATTCTAAAAACAGACTTTGTTTACGTGCTGTTTGAGGTGAAGAAAAATTACTTTGAGAAGCTCCACAGCTCATTAGTTGTGGTGAGTTAAGACAATCAGAAATACTATCAGACATCCCCAAATGGGCACATTTATAGGCCTACATTTGCACGCAGGCCAGGTAAACTAGTCCTACTTCTATATGCGTAATCAGGTGCGCGTTCTTACTCAACATTGATAGGAGCGTTTCAAACAAAAGACGATCAATGAATTGACAAAACTCATAAATGGAATGTAATAAACAAAATGTGTTTTTCCACAAGTGTAGCATAGGTTGTGAGTTCTGCAAAACACATGTCCACTCCGACAATGACAATGGTAAATAACTGTAATGATAAAAATATATTGAATGCATTAGCAGATATTACCGTAACCAAACAAACATTGCAGATTAGAAATGATGGGAATTAACAGTAAATGTAGGCTACTACTGGTGATACTCTATATGTAATGGGGAATTGATAGACACAGCAAACAATGCACACAATAAAGTTATGAAACAATGAATACCCACAAAATAGTGGGAGAGAATGCATTCTGGAGAAAGACGTGCCTTGTGCATTTTAGCCACAATCCCATATTCTTGTAAAGTGTCATCCCTACGGCCTCCTCAATGGATTAGTCCACTGAGACAGACCCAAATCAGACAGGTCTCGTGTGCCTTGAAAATATATATATATATTTCCGACTGCTGGACTAAAAAAATCTGTTTTCAATACAGACCCCTTTTGTCATACAGTATTCCATATATGCCACCCAGAACTTAGAAGGTTGAACAGTATACACTTAATCGTGTAACAAAATAAAATCTAGTGATACATAACTTGACATTTCTGCCATCCATTGTGACATTGTGGGAGGATAACCAACCTTCCAGTTAATGGTAATGCATTTCTTAGCCACTATACATTCTTGGTTACAGTTTCTTCTGATAACATTCTCCAGTATCAACATTTCCAAGCAAACAAAAACAGGGAGAAGGGAGAGTCTGTAGACATGATGCAATGTTGTGTTCGAGACCGATTCAAGACTAAGACCAGAGCAAATCGAGACCGAATCAAGACCGAGACCAGAGAAATATGAGTCCAATTCAAGACCATGATTGTAATTTGGTAAAATCACCACCATAATAAGAGTTCAAAATGTTTCAGAACAACATATAGATTCTTTAGCCATTCAAAACAGTGAAAAAATGCATGCTGAGGGAAAATGGAGCCACTCTACAAATGATTACTAACCCAAACACAGTGGGGAACAATGGGCCTTCTACGCCTTCAGAGAAGGGCTAAGGATTTATTAAATAATGATTATAATAATATAATAATGATAATTATATTATTATTTTCAATGATGTTCTGATTTAATGTTGTCCATTCTTGTTGTCTTTGCTGGTCTCTGGGGAGATAAATCTAGCTAGCTAAGTCATTGGCTAGACCATCAGAAGCTAGATAAAGGCATCTGCCATTCAACTGTATTAGGGCAACATTTTAGAGTGACAGTGGAATTAACCAATCATATGGGTGGGACCTTAATGGATGGGACCATTTTTACAAAAACGTATGGAAACTGCTGCCTTCTTGAAGGCCAACAGGTCACTGCGCAATAGTGAGCAGTAGTTTTCCCACGGTCTAGCTAGCTAGCTTTTATTGTCGGCTAGTTTGCAGCGGCTGCAGCAGGTGTTATCAAAGAGGATGTTGTTGTTGATTTGTTAGCTTCTCCCTTTTCAAGAATAACTTTCAACAAGAAGCTACGTTTGCTAGCCTATTAGCCACGTTATGACTGACGTGATCATTGCCCTTGCTAGTTTGATTGTATTGACATTCCCAGAGTTAGGTATATTCGTCTGTTTTTGTTCAGAATATTGAGTCATTGAAACTGGAACAGTGCATCCCGAATGGAGGCAGCAAACAATGTACCAGGCCAGCTGTGATTTACAACCTGATAGCAATATTTCTTGGACTACCAAGAAATGTATTGGTGAATTATATTAATCATGCATTGAACTGCATCCATCCATTCTGCCAACAAATCAAATCAAATCAAACAATGCCTTAGTGTACAATGCCTTAGTGTACATCATAGAACATTGAATCAAGTAGATCCTGTTTTTAAAACCTCTTATAAAGTTGGTTTTGTAGTATAAACTGGGAATTTGATATTTTTGACTGATATTATGATTGTCTTTTTGTTTCATATCTGCAAAGTAGTTAAAACACTGTCAGTGCCACTTTAAACTTTAGGTGACCGGTTACTTTGTGTGCTAAACGTGAAATGTTTTTTGGAATGGGAAGTAATAGTTGTAAATGCTTAATGGTTGTGTTTTTGTACTATTATGATTGGGACTTCCTGGTTTATTTTGTCAGAGATTATTGACTTCTTATCCTTTAAAACTTTTTAAATGTAAAGTCCCCATATTTGGGGAACCTATCAGATTTTTTTTATTCAATTCAGTCTGGTATGAGACCTGTAGCCCCTATCTGCAAAAGCAGGGTGTCTGCTAAAAGCTGAGTATCTTGGCTATTGATCGGTGCCTTCAAATCTTTGGTATGACTTACTACCATATATGGGCATACGAATTTATAAGGGGAGGCTGAGCCGATGACCTCATTTCAAGATGGCTGCTACCTACATTCTGGATAGCGTTGTGAAGCATAAACGAAATAAACACGGAATGCGTTGATACACACCGAAAGCCGGGACTCCACAGATCATGAGGATATCTTATTTGTCTGCCTGTGACCTACCGTTATTGATCACCAGCCCAGAGTCAAAATATTTATTTTACACAGCGTTTTCACCAAACAGCAAACATTATATTTACATTTTAGTCATTTAGCAGACGCTCTTATCCAGAACGACTTACAGTTAGTGGGTGCGTACATTTTTTTTCTCCAAACATCTTACAAGGTAAGCTTCGATTTGGTCTGTGTTAAGCTATAGCTACATGGGGGGTAACAAATACATCCTTAGGTTGGTTGGAACAAATCTAGCCTATTGCCAATGTTATCTGGTTATGTATCACTTAATGGCAACATCGAATGTCCACCGAGTGTGCATCAAAAATATTATGTTGCCTGCTTACGCACTATAGGCATCCATATCCCCTGTATGTCCCCCGACACCACCACAATGTTTGAGAGAGGTTGGTGTTGTAGAAATTTTGTTTTTATACTGAACAAATAACATTTAGGGATTGCAAATATGTAATAGAACTGGAATTATCTCATTTGCAGACATATGCCACTTTGGAGAGGTTTAGGGACACTTGGAAACATCTCGTGACCACATCTGACACCACTTACTAAAACATCTGCCCATTTCTAGTTGTTAGGTCTATCAATCCCATTTCTTTTTCTGATATTGTTCACATGTTGTGGAAGTCATCTGATGTGTTTCCAGCTCTAGTCATCAATAATTCAGTTATAGCTTGTCAATGAAAGATGACTTTCAAAACAAAATAAACTGTTATTTTGTGTGTGCTTGATCATTGTAAGGGATCGGGGGTTGGCAGGGTCTAGACAGAGTCTGACACTTCCCCAATCTACAGAGAGGGGGAGTCATCAGACTCGATCTGGTTCACCTGAGTTCTGAGCACACCTGTCAGTAATTAGTGTAGGATTTAAGGTGTGCTCAGAAGCTCAGTCGGTGCGAGGTATTGTTCCTTTGTGACTTGCTAAGCGTTTTGTTCCGAGAGAGAGAGAGAGTTTGTTGTTTTGATTACCCGTGTATCCGACCTGTGCCTTGTTGCTTGATTCCCCGTATTGCTTAATCCTCTGCTTGTCTACCTCAGTGATTACCGTCCTCTGATCCTGTGCCTGTGCCCTCGACTACGACTAAGCCCGCTCCATTGGTACCTCTGCCTGTCTATGCCTGGCCCGGTTTTGACCACAGCCCGCCGACCACGATTGCGCTATTCCCTTGTCTGTACTCTAATAAAGCATCGCTATTCTGCGATTGGATCTTACCACTCTGTCTGAGTATTCATTATAGAATACCTCGCCATTACCATGGATCCAGCGGAATTACAGAGGCGATGGGAGATACAGGAGAAACGGATGGATGAACTCCTACAGTTACTCAACGCTGGTGCGGCTGAAGGCACCACCCCGAGCACGGTCAGTCCTCGTCATGCACCTCCGATTTCTCTACCTACAAGGTACGACGGGGAACCTGGCAAATGTCAGGGGTTTCTACTCCAGACGTCCCTGTATATGTCGTATAATCATACTATGTTTTCCGATGACCGTAGCAGGGTGGATTTCATGATTTCTCTGCTAACGGGAAGAGCACTGGATTGGGCTACTGCGCTTTGGGCAGCTGAGGTCCCCGAGTTGAATGCGGAAGTTCAGTTCAAGAGACTGTTTCAAGAGGTGTTCGACCACCCAGTATCTGGGCATAGTGTGGGAGACCAGCTATGCGAACTTCAGCAGGGCTGTCGCACAGTAGCCGACTACGCTTTAGAGTTCCGTACTATCGCAGCCGGTAGCGGATGGAGCGAGACTGCTTTGCTCACAGTTTTCAGAAGAGGGCTGCGCAAAGACGTACAGACTGAGTTGGCTTGTCGAGAAGATATCACTGCGCTACATGAGTTTATCAAAATAGCCATTTCTATTGATAATCTTATAGTGCAACACAAGGCATCCACAGTCCGGGAGTCCTCAATCACTGGTCCTATGCAATCGACAGAGCGGAGGAGAGAATCGGAGGAGGAACCTATGCAACTGGGACGGTCACCTCTACAAGGTTCGGTGAGACAACAACGTCGGCAAGACGGACTATGCCTGTATTGTGGTCAGTCGGGTCATTTTGTGCGTCAATGTCCGGTACGACCTAACCGTACACCAGGATATCGCCTCGGAACTGCCAAACCGGTGAGTGAGAATCAAGTTTTGAACATTACATCGAAACAAATGTACGTGCCAGTTACCTTATCTGTCAGAGAGAAAGTGCGCAGGTTGGAAGGACTTATTGATTCCGGAGCGGCTGCCAGCTTTCTGGATATGGGTCTTGCTGAGGAGTTGGGAGTTCAACTTATTCCCATTCAACCTCCCCTGCGAGTCAACGCGCTCGACGGTGAGCCCATGGGCACTGGGTTCATTACGCACCGGACAGAGGTAATCAAGTTACAAGTGGGCTCCATACACCAGGAGAACATCTTTTTTTTTGTCATCTCCGCTCCACGGGAGCCACTAGTTCTCGGCCACCCCTGGCTCGTCCTCCATGATCCGGTCATCTCCTGGAAATCTGGCGATATCACAGCTTGGAGTGAGGTATGTAGGGCAGAGTGCCTCAATTTACCGTGCAAAATGTCGACTGTGGAGGATGCACAGGGTGCGGTGTCTACGGTGGTCCCTGCAGAATACCAGGATTACGCGCAGGTGTTCTCCAAGGAGAGGGCTACCGAATTACCACCTCATCGGGCCTGGGACTGCGGGATTGATCTGCTATCCGGAGCTACACCCCCTCGTGGAAGAATCTACCCGTTGTCACAGCCGGAACGAGAAGCGATGAGCCAGTATATTGATGAGGCGCTACAGCAAGGGGCTATTCGCCCATCGACGTCTCCCGCCGCATCCAGTTTTTTCTTTGTGAAGAAAAAGGGATGGCGGACTGCGTCCCTTGTATAGACTATCGAGGGTTGAACGATATTACCATCAAAAATCGTTACCCTCTTCCTTTGATTCCAGCAGCCCTTGAACAGGTGGGACAGGCCTCCATGTACAGTAAACTGGACCTCAGGAGTGCGTACAATCTGGTGCGTATTAGAGAGGGGGATGAATGGAAGACCGCCTTCATCACACATCGAGGACACTACGAATATTGTGTCATGCCCTATGGACTTACCAACACGCCCTCAGTATTCCAGGCGTTCATGAATGAAATTTTCAGGGACATGATTGATCGATTTATTATAGTGTACATTGATGACATCCTAATTTATTCTAACTCTCTGAGTGAACATGTGTCCCATGTACGACAGGTTCTGGATCGGCTCCTACAACATTCTTTGTTCGTGAAGGCAGAAAAGAGTGAATTCCATGTCACTACGATTTCCTTCCTTGGGGCCATACTCACTCCCGACGGGGTTAAACTGGATGAAGCCAAGGTGCAAGCGGTACAAGACTGGCCTCAACCCAAGACGGTGAAGGAGCTCCAGAGGTTCTTGGGGTTTGCCAATTACTATAGACGGTTCGTGCGTAATTTCAGCACAACCGCAGCGCCTCTGTCGGCGATGACCAGCCACAAGGGTCGCGGTCTGAACTGGACGGAGGGGGCAGTGCGTGCGTTTGAGACGTTGAAACAACGCTTTACCACCGCTCCTATTCTATGTCAGCCGGACCCTACCTTACCGTTTATCGTGGAAGTGGACGCTTCGGAGATTGGAGTTGGAGCCGTGTTATCCCAACGCCAAGGTGAGCCGCCTAAATCACGACCCTGTGCTTTCTTTTCTAGGAAACTGAATTCTGCCGAGCAGAACTATGACGTGGGTAATCGGGAATTACTGGCGGTGAAGTTAGCACTGGAGGAGTGGAGACATTGGTTGGAGGGAGCAGAGCATCCGTTCCAAGTGCTCACGGACCACCGCAACCTGGAGTATCTTCACAGTGCCAAACGACTGAACTCCCAACAGGCAACGTGGTCTTTATTCTTCAACCGTGTTCGATTCACTGTCTCTTATATCCCCGGGTCCAAGAATGGTAAGGCGGACGCGCTTTCCCGACGGTTCGAGCGCACGGAAAGACCCGTGGAGCCAGAACCTATTCTCCCCATGAGTTACCGTGCCGGTCCGGTGAGGTGGGCTATTGATGACGCGATTCAGGAGAGCTTACAAGCGGAACCAGACCCTCCAGAAACCCCGTGGTCTAAGGTGTTTGTGCCAGCTCCTCTTCGACCTCAACTGATGGAATGGTGCCACACGTCGCTGGGATCTGGTCATCCCGGAATCACTCGAACTACACGACTCATCAGCCGAAAATACTGGTGGGATTCCCTCACAGATGATGTCAGAGACTATGTCTTATCCTGTCCGGTATGTGCTCAGTCCAAGGTACCTCGTGCACTACCAGAGGGTAAGCTGATGCCATTGCCAACTCCTCAACGACCATGGTCGCACATTGCTATGGACTTTGTTACCGACCAACCAGAATCAGAGGGCCATACTGTAATTCTCGTGGTCATTGATCGTTTCTCCAAGATGTGCCGGTTAGTACCCATGACCCGTTTGCCTAACGCCACTCAGATGGCTGAGACTATGTTTACCCAGGTGTTCCGGCAGTTTGGTGTCCCGGAGGATATTGTTTCCGACCGGGGACCCCAGTTTGTATCCCGGGTCTGGAAGGCCTTCTGCGAACGCTTGGGCATCTCGGTTAGCCTAACCTCCGGATATCATCCCCAGGCCAATGGGCAGACAGAACGGCTCAACCAGGAAATTGGGAAATATCTACGGCAACAATGTTCGCGGCAGCCGCAAGAGTGGAGTCGATTCCTTCCTTGGGTAGAGTATGCACAGAACTCACTCATTCACACCTCCCTACGCTTAACGCCCTTCCAGTGTGTTCTAGGGTATCAACCCCCCCTGTTCCCGTGGGATACCGCATCAGGGATGGTACCGGCGGTGGACGAGTGGTTCCGTCGGAGTGCGCAGGTCTGGGAGACGGCCCATCAACATCTCAGTCAAGCCTCACAACAGCAAAAGACCTACGCCGACCGACGCCGGAGACCTACTCCCACTTATCAACCCGGGCAACGAGTGTGGCTGTCTACCCGAGACCTGCGGTTCCGACGGAGCTGCAAGAAGCTCCAGCCCAGGTACATTGGTCCTTTCAAAGTTCAGAGACGTATTAACCCTGTCACCTACCGTCTGTTACTCCCTCGACACTACAGGATAAACCCTACGTTCCACGTCTCCCTGTTGAAACCTGTCCATTATAGCCCGATGTATCCACCAATCGCTCAACAACCTACTACACCACCTTTGGAGGATGAACAGGACACCATCTATACAGTCCACGAGATACTGGAGTCAAGACGGAGACAAGGGGGCATCGAATATCTCGTGGACTGGGAGGGATATGGACCTGAGGAACGGTCCTGGGTTCCGGCTAAGGACATACTGGATCCCGCTCTCAAGGCCAATTCCACGCTGAGCACCCAGATCACCCAGGACCCCGACCCAGAGGAAGACCACCCGGTAGAGGTAGAAGGCCGTCAGGAGCCGGCCCTGGGGAGGGGGATACTGTAAGGGATTGGGGGTTGGCAGGGTCTAGACAGAGTCTGACACTTCCCCGATCTACAGAGAGGGGGAGTCATCAGACTCGATCTGGTTCACCTGAGTTCTGAGCACACCTGTCAGTAATTAGTGTAGGATTTAAGGTGTGCTCAGAAGCTCAGTCGGCGTGAGGTATTGTTCCTTTGTGACTTGCTAAGCGTTTTGTTCCGAGAGAGAGAGAGAGTTTGTTGTTTTGATTACCCGTGTATCCGACCTGTGCCTTGTTGCTTGACTCCCCGTATTGCTTAATCCTCTGCTTGTCTACCTCAGTGATTACCGTCCTCTGATCCTGTGCCTGTGCCGTCGACTACGACTAAGCACGCTCCATTGCTACCTCTGCCTGTCTATGCCTGGCCCGGTTTTGACCACAGCCCGCCCGACCACGATTGCGCTATTCCCTTGTCTGTACTCTAATAAAGCATCGCTATTCTGCGATTGGATCTTACAACTCTGTCTGAGTATTCATTATAATCATGTGTATTCTGAACTATGTAACTCCTATCTATCTTCTGATCGTTTCCTCATAATCTCCCTGATGTCTTCTTTCCAAATATACCAAGTTTTTGCATGTCAGAATCATGTAATTACACATCAATAACAGTTACTTTTGGGTATGTCTATTTAGGCAGAAATCTACACGGTCCTAAATCTGGTCCTAAATCCAGCCTTAAATCCACCCAGCTGAAACAGCCTAACCGACCTCTCTGAGGTGTTCGCATGGTCCTAAAGAGCACCAGTGCCGCTTTTAGAATCACAGCGCAATGATAAAACTGGGGGGGGGGCAAAAATGCAATTTTAGGATGTGGGAGGGGGTCATGTCCCCCCGTCCACAGTGAAAGTTGCGCCACTGCCACCTGCATTCTTTCATGACAGTGTGTTTGTATCAGTTGCCAATGGCTGCTCTCAGCCCCCCTCTCCAAATCAAACTAAAACCGCTTCTAGCCACAGAGAATACATCTGTTCACATTCCCAATGAGAAGCATCCAGTGTTCCTCACCAATTCGGGATCAGGGATCTCAGGTCAAAAACAGTTACACTACCAGTCAAAAGTGTGGACACACCTACTCATTCAAGGGTTTTTCTTTACTTTTTTTTTTTTTTACATTGTAGAATAATAGTGAAGACATCGAGACTATGAAAGAACACATACAGTGGGGAGAACAAGTATTTGATACACTGCCATTTTGCAGGTTTTCCTACTTACAAAGCATGTAGAGGTCTGTAATTTTTTATCATAGGTACACTTTAACTGTGAGAGATGGAATCTAAAACAAAAATCCAGAAAATCACATTGTATGATTTTTAAGTAATTAATTTGCATTTTATTGCATGACATAAGTATTTGATCACCTACCAACCAGTAAGAATTCCGGCTCTCACAGACCTGTTAGTTTTTCTTTAAGAAGCCCTCCTGTTCTCCACTCATTACCTGTATTAACTGCACCTGTTTGAACTCGTTACCTGTATAAAAGACACCTGTCCACACACTCAATCAAACAGACTCCAACCTCTCCACCATGGCCAAGACCAGAGAGCTGTGTAAGGACATCAAGGATAAAATTATAGACCTGCACAAGGCTGGGATGGTCTATAGGACAATAGACAAGCAGCTTGGTGAGAAGGCAACAACTGCTGGTGCAATTATTAGAAAATGGAAGAAGTTCAATCACCCTCGGTCTGGGGCTCCATGCAAGATCTCACCTCGTGGGGCATCAATGGTCATGAGGAAGGTGAGGGATCAGCCCAGAACTACACGGCAGGACCTGGTCAATGACCTGATGAGAGCTGGGACCACAGTCTCAAAGAACACCATTAGTAACACATTACCCCGTCATGGATTAAAATCCTGCAGCGCACGCAAGGTCCCCCTGCTCAAGCCAGCGCATGTCCAGGCCCGTCTGAAGTTTGCCAATGACTATCTGCATGATCCAGAGGAGGAATGGGAGAAGGTCATGTGGTCTGATGAGACAAAAATAGAGCTTTTTGGTCTAAACTCCACTCACCGTGTTTGGAGGAAGAAGAAGGATGAGTACAACCCCAAGAACACCATCCCAACCGTGAAGCATGGAGGTAGAAACATAATTCTTTGGGGATACTTTTCTGCAAAGGGGACAGGACGACTGCATCGTATTGAGGGGAGGATGGATGGGGCCATGTATCGCGAGATCTTGGCCAACAACCTCAGTAAGAGCATTGAAGATGGGTCGTGGCTGGGTCTTCCAGCATGACAATGACCCGAAACACACAGCCAGGGCAACTAAGGAGTGGCTCCGTAAGAAGCATCTCAAGGTCCTGGAGTGGCCTAGCCAGTCTCCAGACCTGAACCCAATAGAAAATCTTTGGAGGGAGCTGAAAGTCCGTATTGCCCAGCGACAGCCCCGAAACCTGAAGGATCTGGAGAAGGTCTGTATGGAGGAGTGGGCCAAAATCCCTGCTGCAGTGTGTGCAAACCTGGTCAAGACCTACAGGAAACGTATGATCTCTGTAATTGCAAACAAAGGTTTCTGTACCAAATATTAAGTTCTGCTTTTCTGATGTATCAAATACTTATGGATTTTTGTTTTAAATTCCGTCTCTCACAGTTGAAGTGTACCTATGATAAAATGTACAGACCTCTACATGCTTTGTAAGTAGGAAAACCTGCAAAATTGGCAGTGTATCAAATACTTGTTCTCCCCACTGTATAGAATCATGTAGTAACCAAAAAAGTGTTAAACAAATCAAAATATATTTGAGATTTGAGATTCTTCAAATAGCCACCCTTTGCCTTGATGACAGCTTTGCATACTATTGGCATTCTCTCAACCAGCTTAATGAGCTAGTCACCTGGAATGCATTTCAATTAACAGGTGTGCCTTCTTAAAAGTTATTTTGTGGAATTAATTTCCTTCTTAATGCGTTTGAGCCAATCAGCTGTGTTGTGACAAGAAACTGGCTCTCATGAGGACCGCCACAGGAATGGAAGACCCAGAGTTACCTCTGCTGCAGAGGATAAGTTCATTAGAGTTACCAGCCTCAGGCCTTCATGGTCGAATTGCTGCAAAGAAACCACTACTAAAAGGACACCAATAATAAGAAGAGACCTGCTTGGGCCAAGAAACACGAGTAATGGACATTAGACCAGAGTCCAAATTGGAGATTTTTGGTTCAAACCGCTGTGTCTTTGTGAGACGTGGTGTGGGTGAACCGATTATCTCTGCATGTGTAGTTCCCACCGTGAAGCATGGGGGAGGAGGTGTTATGGTGTGGGGGTGCTTTGCTGGTGACACTGTCTGTGATTTATTTAGAATTCAAGGCACACTTAACCAGCATGGCTACCACAGCATTCTGCAGCGATACACCATCCCATCTGGTTTGGGCTTAGTAGGACTTTTATTTTGTTTTGCAACAGGACAATGACCCAACACACCTCCAGGCTGTGTAAGGGCTATTTTACCAAGAAGGAGAGTGATGGAGTGCTGCATCAAATGACCTGGCCTCCACAATTCCCCAACCTCCACCCAATTGAGATGGTTTGGGATGAGTCGAACGGCAGTGTGAAGGAAAAGCAGCCAACAAGTGCTCAGCATATGTGGGAACTCCTTCAAGACTGTTGGAAAAGCATTCCAGGTCAAGCTGGTTGAGAGAATGCCAAGAGTGTGAAAAGCTGTCATCAAGGCAAAGGGTGGCTATTTGAAGAATCTCAAATCTCAGAAATATTTTGATTTGTTTAACACTTTTTTGGTTACTACATGATTCCATGTGTTATTTCATAGTTTTGATGTCTTCACTATTATTCTACAATGCAAAAATAAATAAAAATAAATAAAAACCTTTGAATGAGTAGGTGTGTCCAAACATTTGACTGGTACTGTACATTGACAATCATGGGTTGCAGCCCAATAATCTCTCCTTCCTCCTAAACATTAACATTTACATTTACGTCATTTAGCAGACGCTCTTATCCAGCGACTTACAAATTGGTGCATTCACCTTATAGCCAGTGGGATAACCACTTTACAATGTTTTTTTTTTTGTTATTTAATTTTTTATTATATTTTATTGTTTTTATGTTTATACATATTTTTTTTTTGGGGGGTAGAAGGATTACTTTATCCTATCCCATGTATTCCTTAAAGAGGTGGGGTTTCAAATGTCTCCGGAAGGTGGTGAGTGACTCCGCTGTCCTGGCGTCGTGAGGGAGCTTGTTCCACCATTGGGGTGCCAGAGCAGCGAACAGTTTTGACTGGGCTGAGCGGGAACTATGCTTCCGCAGAGGAAGGGGAGCCAGCAGGCCAGAGGTGGATGAACGCAATGCCCTCGTTTGGGTGTAGGGACTGATCAGAGCCTGAAGGTATGGAGGTGCCGTTCCCCTCACAGCTCCATAGGCAAGCACCATGGTCTTGTAACAGATGCGAGCTTCAACTGGAAGCCAGTGGAGTGTGCGGAGGAGGGGGGTGACGTGAGAGAACTTGGGAAGGTTTAACACCAGACGGGCTGCGGCATTGTGGATGAGTTGTAGGGGTTTAATTGCACAGGCAGGGAGCCCAGCCAACAGCGAGTTGCAGTAATCCAGACGGGAGATGACAAGTGCCTGGATTAGGACCTGTGCCGCTTCCTGTGTAAGGCAGGGTCGTACTCTCCGAATGTTGTAGAGCATGAACCTACAGGATCGGGTCAACGCCTTGATGTTAGCGGAGAACGACAGGGTGTTGTCCAGGGTCACGCCAAGGCTCTTCGCACTCTGGGAGGAGGACACAATGGAGTTGTCAACCGTGATGGCGAGATCATGGAACAGGCAGTCCTTCCCCGGGAGGAAGAGCAGCTCCGTCTTGCCAAGGTTTAGCTTGAGATGGTGATCCGTCATCCATACTGATATGTCTGCCAGACATGCAGAGATGCGATTCGCCACCTGGTTATCAGAAGGGGGAAAGGAGAAGATTAGTTGTGTGTCGTCAGCGTAGCAATGATAGGAGAGGCCATGTGAGGATATGACAGAGCCAAGTGACTTGGTGTATAGCGAGAATAGGAGAGGGCCTAGAACTGAGCCCTGGGGGACACCAGTGGTGAGAGCACGTGGTGCGGAGACTGCTTCTCGCCACGCCACTTGGTAGGAGCGACCGGTCAGGTAGGACGCAATCCAAGAGTGAGCCGCGCCGGAGATGCCCAGCTCGGAGAGGGTGGAGAGGAGGATCTGATGGTTCACAGTATCAAAGGCAGCAGACAGGTCTAGAAGTACAAGAGCAGAGGAGAGAGAGTTAGCTTTAGCATTGCGGAGAGCCTCCGTGACACAGAGAAGAGCAGTCTCAGTTGAATGACCAGTCTTGAAACCTGACTGGTTTGGATCAAGAAGGTCATTCTGAGAGAGATAGCAAGAGAGTTGGCTAAAGACGGCACGCTCAATAGTTTTGGAGAGAAAAGAAAGAAGGGATACTGGTCTGTAGTTGTTGACATCAGAGGGATCGATTGTTGGTTTTTTGAGAAGGGGTGCAACTCTCGCTCTCTTGAAGACGGAAGGGACATAGCCAGCGGTCAAGGATGAGTTGATCAGCGAGGTGAGGTAGGGGAGAAGGTCACCGGAGATGGTCTGGAGAAGAGAGGAGGGGATAGGGTCAAGCGGGCAGGTTGTTGGGCGGCCTGCAGTCACAAGTCGCAAGATTTTATCTGGAGAGAGAGGGGAGAAAGAAGTCAAAGCATAGGGTAGGGCAGTGTGAGCAGGACCAGCAGTGTCATTTGACTTAACAAACGAGGATCGGATGTCGTCAACCTTCTTTTCAAAGTGGTTGACGAAGTCATCCACAGAGAGGGAGGGGGGATTCAGCAGGGAGGAGAATGTGGCAAAGAGCTTCCTAGGGTCAGGGGCAGATGCTTGGAATTTAGCGTGGTAGAAAGTGGCCTTAGCAGCAGAAACAGATGAAGAAAATGTAGAGAGGAGGGAGTGAAAAGATGCCAGGTCCGCAGGGAGTCTAGTTTTCTTCCATTTCCGCTCAGCTGCCCGGAGCTCTGTTCTGTGAGCTCGCAATGAGTCATCAAGCCACGGAGCTGGAGGGGAGGACCGAGCCGGCCGGGAGGATAGGGGACATAGAGAGTCAAAGGATGCAGAAAGGGAGGAGAGGAGGGTTGAGGAGGAAGAATCAGGAGATTGGAGGGAGAAGGATTGAGCAGAGGGAAGAGATGATAGGATGGAAGAGGAGAGAGTAGCGGGAGAGAGAGAGCGAAGGTTGCGACGGCGCATTACCATCTGTGTAGGGGCAGAGTGAGTAGTGTTGGAGGAGAGCGAGAGAGAAAATGATACAAAGTAGTGGTCGGAGACATGGAGGGGAGTTGCAGTGAGATTAGTAGAAGAACAGCATCTAGTAAAGATGAGGTCAAGCGTATTGCCTGCCTTGTGAGTAGGGGGGACGGTGAGAGGGTGAGGTCAAAAGAGGAGAGGAGTGGAAAGAAGGAGGCAGAGAGAAATGAGTCAAATGTAGACGTAGGGAGGTTGAAATCCCCCAGAACTGTGAGGGGTGAGCCATCCTCAGGAAAGGAACTTATCAAGGCGTCAAGCTCATTGAGGAACTCTCCAAGGGAACCTGGAGGGCGATAGATGACAAGGATATTAAGCTTAAATGGGCTAGTGACTGTGACAGCATAGAATTCAAATGAGGAGATAGACAGATGGGTTAGGGGAAAAATTGAGAATGTCCACTTGGGAGAGATGAGGATTCCTTTGCCACCACCCCGCTGACCAGATGCACTCGTTCACTACCCCCCACAAGTTTAAAAGCATTGGATGGATTTAGGCATGGGCTACAGGGAGTTCCTTTATACCTGACATTTCCTTTCTAATCCATGAAGGAAAGTGAACAAGACCACACTTCGAGAGGAATGAGAGAATATTGGAACATAACAATGGTGTATGTGTATCAGTGATACCAACTGCACTCTAAAAAATGCTGGGTTGTTTGGATGACCCAACTGCTGGGTTGCAGGCAGGCATTAAAAGAAAGGTTGGGTTGTTGATGCAGGGTTATTGATGTTGGATTATTGAGATATGACCCAGCGGGTCAGATGAGAAAACTGGAGGCGTGGCTTAGTAGAAGCGTGGCTTTCAGACAATTATTTTTGGCCAACCGTGAGAGTAAATGTCATTCTGGTTAATCTCTTCTGTTGTTGTTTTTTTAATCACATGTTAAGGTTGAACACTGATAATTCTGTAAGTTTGATGAAGATTACTAAAGTGGTTGTTTCTTAAGTATCCATGTAGAATTATTTGGTCAAAAATAGACATTTGTCCATAATATGTCAAGTTTTGAAGGGAAACTATGAGATCTTGTTTAATATTTAACCAGTGCTGGCTTACCAAATAACACATATTGGGTTGTTTTTAACCCATCATTTTTTAGTTTGAAAGAGATTGTGTGTGTTTGTGGTTTTGGATATCGGCTTACGGTGTATATCTCTACGATTAAGTCTTCTTGTGTGCCCCTGTACCCAGCTTTCTACAAATTATAAGAAAAACTTGCTTTACTCATGTAAAGCAATCCAAGGTCATACACAAATGTAATAGTCTTTCATTCTGTGGATTGTGGTCTTTAGGTATTGGCCTATATGTGTGTGTGTGTGTGTGTGTGTGTGTGTGTGTGTGTGTGTGTGTGTGTGTGTGTGTGTGTGTGTGTGTGTGTGTGTGTGTGTGTGTGTGTGTGTGTGTGTATTTGCACGTGTTTATTAGGGGTGTACCTTTTATACATCCAGATCATTTTCATTCAGCTCAGAGAGCAAAAAGCCTGGGGGAAATCAAAGCATTTCTCAGTTTTAAAGCCCTTCCTTTAATACGCACAATACCAGTCAGCCATTCAGCCCGTCCCTTGCTATGTACAAATGCAATATGCACAAAGCTCACCACACACCTAGTGGAGGTACACCATAACTGTCCCTTTTCAATTCATAATATCGCAATGCTTAACTGAAGAATAAATTGGATATGGGAGTTGGTGTTGGGGTGTGATTAGGCGATGACGAAAGCATGTCCTTCAATCCCCCCCCTTTCATTTTTTTCTCCACCCTTCCATCGCTACTTAATAAAAGATAGGTTGCAACCACAGGAGGTTGGTGGCACCTTAATTGGGGAGGACGGGCTCGTGGTAATGGCTGGAGCAGAATTGGTGGAATGGCATCAAATACATGGTTTCCATGTGTTTGATGCCATTCCATTTGCTCCTTTCCATCCATTGTTATAAACTGTCCTCCCTTCAGCAGCCTCCACTGGTTGCAACACAAAATGGACAGAGTGTCTCTTGCCACAGTCTGCACCAGACCTGGGATAACTATAGTTTTAACTATGTTTTGTGGAAAACAAAATAAAAAAATATGGGAGGGACAAATAGTTACTTTGGAGGTGACTACAACTATTTCAATACAGATCCCAAAAAAGTACTACTTTTTAAAACTATTTGTAGATAGATCTCAAAATGTGACTACTTTTTCAAAACTATTTGAATACAGATCTCTGAAAGAAAGGTCTTTTAAAAACTATTTGAATACAGATCTGAGAAAGTAACTACTTTAAAAATATATACAGATCTCAGGAAGTGACTAAATTTCAGAAACTATTGCCTTCAACTAATGGCAGGGCTGCATCTGGAACTGCATGCTGAAGATCGAAATATAATTAATAGAGCACATGCAATCTCGATCATGTCAAACAAATTAACCAATAATATGTTGTACAGATAAGCATAAATAAGTTGTGACGCTCAACTACTGTATGCAGTGGCGATTTTAGGATGTAAATCTTGATGGGGCAAACTCCATTTTTATTTTATTTTTATGCATGCCACAACACAACACTAAACAATACATTGATTGCACTATAACAGTTGCAAACGGTGCCCACAAACTGTTAGGGCCTACATAAAGCTGTCCCAAAAGCAGAGCTTTCTTTTCAGCACAATGGAGTGAATCCTTACCACCGCTACACCTGGCTATCAGCAGAGCCTTGTCTGGCAGCGAAACAGTTCATTCAGCCTCATTTACGGTCTTTAAAAAAAACATAGCTGATATGGCTGACTTGCTTAAACAAATGTGGTTTTTACTGACAATTGAGATGTACAAACTATGGCATAAGGGAATGATGAGCGGACAAGAGGCAATTCGTAATTTCGATTAAGACATTAATGAGTGAGCTAAGACGGACGTAGTCAATATAACTATTTGATCAGCACTTTAGAAATGTACAGCGACAGAATTCAGAACATGGGCCGTTCTTACAGTATTCTCCCTGTACACCAAGTCAGAACCGTAGGATAAATAAAGAGGGCATATAAGGAGACAATGAAAGCTCTTACAATATTTGATGATGACATTTCTCTAAAACAGGCTATAGGCTACATGTGCACCAACAAGTGAGAACAGTAGGCTAAGTTATGAGTGGGAAAGGGACCAAATGATTAGGGTGAGGCACATGGTCTACTAACAGCTTACTACATAACATACACTTAGTATAACTTTCTTAGCTACAGTATACATATCTCCCTGGCATATTACATAATTTATGCAACAGCATACAAGACATTTTTGGACTCACCTTGTTGTGCTGAACGGGAAGGTGGCACGGCGGTCCTTCTTGTGGGCAAATTTTGTCATCAAACTTTGTCATCAAAGTCTGGCATTCTTTGGATTTATGGTGCTTTCAAGACAACTGGGAACTCTGAAAAAAACAAGGTAGAAACATGATGCCAGTGATTTTCAGGTCGGAGCTCTAGAAAGAGGCCCGAGTTCCCGACATGGAATTCCGAGTTGGATGACCGTTGAAACTTATTTTCTCAGTTAGGCTGAAACACCAGCATTTTGGAGCTGCCTTACTCAAGAAAGCAAAAAAGAGACCATGTTTGTATGCAGCTTTATTAACTCAATGATTATGGGGGGGCAAAAGTGTAATTTCAGAAATAGATGAAAGTTGCGCCCCTGTTTTTCATACAACAGGATTAATTTTCACAGAGCGAGAGAGTTGTAGCTAAAATGGCGGCGCGGTGGGGAGCAGGCGAGGAGATTTTAAACTGTGCAATCTTCAGTAGCTCTGAATGAAAATCTATGCTTTTGGACCTTTCAAAATATTTGGTCCACTTCTTGTGTGCTTTCAGATTACTGAACTCTCCATCACTGTTACATCTTTCTGTGAATTTCTTCAGGTTGGTGACCTGATCAAAGCACTTTGCATCATCAGTTGGCACCCCCTTTTCTCCCAGGTGTTTGATACAGGCTTCTATGTCATTCCAGTCAGGTGTCTCACTCAGATCCATCCACATGAAAGAGGAGAACTCCTCCATGGGTGCCATCCATTTCTCCAGATACTCCAGGCATGAACTGTACAGACCCTGTACTTGAGCACTGAAATGGTCACAATTCTTACCAAGTCCATCCTTGTGCTTTTATTGGTCTTGCGTTCAAGAAGCATGGTGTGGACTTTGTTCAAAAGGTTCTTCACTTCCACAATTGAATTGCTCTCCCTTTCCATCTCCTGAATGTGTGAATGAAACACACACATGAGTGAGTGCATGTGCCAGAGGTAAATTTCACTGAACTCATCTTCAAAAAACTTCTTGATCAAGGAGGGTGTTTTTTCCTGTGACAGAAATAATGCTTTCAAGGCTGGAAACATCTGTAGCAGCCTCTCAATACCTGGGAATAATGACAGCCATCGCGTCTTGCTGTGAGAAAGGAGACTTCTGTATTCAACATCAACAAATTCACAGTACTCCTTCAGATTCTCTGTGCGCACAGTGTAGATGTGAAAGTATTGACATATTTTGAAGATGATGTTCTCAATATCGACATCTAGTGTGTCTGCCCCGTAATGAACACAATTGTTCAAGACGTGTGCTGGGCAGCCCACACCGATTAAAGACGTGTTCAGCAATGACTTCTTTAAGTTTGCTCCCATCAGTAGAAACACCACAGTAAGGTATGTCTTCTAGTGCTTTCAGAGCTATGTCGACAGAATGTGGTGCTATCACAGCGTTAACAATTGCTTTGGTCTTAGTACGAGCGCTTGAACATTTTCGCGCAGTCTCGGAATCAGGGAAAGCCTTTTTTAACAAGGCAGACGTGCAGTCCATTGATCTGTAGCTATTGTGATGCTTTGTGGTGTGGAATGCAAAAACTCTCTCCGCAGCAGTAACAGCATCTTCTGTTTTACCTGCTCTCACAAAATAGTCAGTTAATTTACCTGACGAACTCTCTCCTTTAGCTGCAATTTTGTGTTTTGCAGAGCTTATGTGGGCTTCTAGGTCGCTAGCACCTTTATTTGACACTGACACGTACGTGCCAGCTTTGCAGGTCATGCATTCTGCTTCACACGGATCCCGACCAAGACGAAAACACGGGAATTTTCTCTGTAAATCGTCTGTGAATTTACATTTGCGTTTGGGCATTTTTATGCTATTCTGGAGCCATGTGCCACTGTTGACAAGCAAGCTGCTGCTCTGTCTCTTGGCTGTTGCCATGGTGAGGGTAATGATTGAGATGCAGTTTGACCATGGTTTGCGTAGGCCTACATGACCGACCAATGGTGGCGTGTGAGAAGGCGGGACCTAAAGAGAAAGGTCAAAGCAATGCAAAATCCCCAAAACGCACACAATGAATGGCAACTGTAGAATGCAAAAACCGAATCCCGGACATTTTGGGCGATTTAGAAATCCCGGCCGGACGCATTATTTTAGGTCCAAAAAGAGAACATGTCCGGGAAAAAGAGGACATATAGTCACCCTAGTAACGTTACATCCTATCAAAACTTAAAGTCAGTTGCAACATTAGCTATGCAAATATTCCTTACCATGACATTACATCACGTTACACATTAGGGAATTTTCTCTGTAAATCGTCGGTGAATTTACATTTGCGTTTGGGCATTTTTACGCTATTCTGGAGCCATGTACCACTGTTAACAAGCAAGATGCTGCTCTCTCTCTTGGCTGTTGCCATGGTGAGGGTAATGATTGAGATGCAGTTTGACCATGGTTTGCGTAGGCCTACATGACCGATCAATGGTGGCGTGTGAGAAGGCGGTACCTAAAGAGAAAGGTCAAAGCAATGCAAAATCCCCAAAACGCACACAATGAATGGCAACTGTAGAAAGCAAAAACCGAATCCCGGACATTTTGGGCGATTTAGAAATCCCGGCCGGACGCATTTTTTTAGGTCCAAAAAGAGAACATGTCCGGGAAAAAGAGGACGTATGGTCACCCTAGTAACGTTACATCCTATCAAACCTTAAAGTCGGTTGCAACATTAGCTATGCAAATATTCCTTACCATGACATTACATCACGTTACACATTAGGGAGAGTCTATGTATTTAGCTAGTTACAACACAGTATCACAGCTAGCTAGCTAGCTACTCACCACACACCAGTCAAAGCCATCATGTCGTACATTTGTTGTATGTTATCCATTCCTTGTCATCTTGCGTAATATTGTTGAATGCATTAGAAGTTTGCAACAACTTTATTGAAGCCCATTTTCACTCCTATGCCAAGCAAGTGTGTGGGCGTTGCGGACTAAAAATATGTCCACAACACATGGCAGCTGGGGGTGGACCACACCTTGTTATCTCTGGACAATTGGACTTCATTGGCAAAAGTGGGCATGTACAGTAAGTAATCCATACCAACCCATCAATACCGTCGTATACGCACTCATTTCCAAATCTCATTTTGGACGAGACAGACTTTATGACCAAGACTATCCTATTAACACTTTTTAGTCAATTTTGACACTCAACTTATTGTTTTTGACTCATTTCGATGCCACATATGTCGTTTATACCCTGAGAAGTTGGTTCTAGGAGGCAGTTCCCCTTTAATAGACCAATGACAAAGAGAGTTTCAAACCTAGTTTTCAGGTTACATATCCCTCCCAGACAGTAAGGTACTTAACTGTTACCCATAAATTATTTCATATTGAGATGAAAATGGCTGCATTGGACCTTTAAACAAAATGACACAAATATGCTCATAAATGTTTGAAAAAGATTGCATTCAATATAAGGATGCTCTTTTAGTTATCTGTACTACTGCTCATTGAGCACAGCGCCTTCTTCTCTTGACTGAAACCAACCTCTCTCTCAATTTATTTTGGGGTTAAGAGTGTCTAGACACAGCACCCATTAATTTAATGAAAACAAAAATAGAGTGTTCATGTAACAGATGGGTGAGAGGATGGAAGATATTTACAGGTAAATTAATTACATTCACTAAATAAAAAACATCTGGGTCACAAAGAGGATAATTCTAAATAGGCAAATAAGCCACTGATAAAAGCTTTAATAAGAAAAGAAAAGTACATAAAACATACAGAAGTTAAGTGAGTGTCTGTGCAAACGACTTTGACCAACACTATTCATCGTGGGACTAAGTGGTGGGAGGGTGTCAGGGTTCTAATTTCTAACAGCATTAATCCCCGATAGCAGAGGCCTCATACCAGCCAGTATCAATAACGGCAATCATAACTCATCCATCTGGACGCCATCCAAACTGTGACTGGTTAATTATGCTCAACTCATGAATATGCCTGCAGGTTTTAAAAAGAAAGATAGAAAGAGAGAGAGAGAGAAAGAGAGAGGCAACATGGAGGGGGTATAAACGATTCCTGTCCTTCTCTTTCAGTCTCTTAGTTCAGAGGCATGTTGTCTGCGATGTGTTCTTGATCATTGGAACATCAGTTTAGATCGGGACGGACCCCTCCCTACCGCATGCTTCCTGGCTGGGCCGACTGACGCCAGGGACCTTGAGCATCTGCAAACATGACAAGAACTCATTTATTAGACAGAAACCTTGACCGCCTTGTGTTCCCAAACCAGAAATTGCCATCTCTGAAGAAACAGTGTGTGATCTCTTTGGTATGATATTAATAGATTTCATATGGCGGGTGAAGGTCAAAGCATTGCTAATAACTTCCAATTACTGGGTTTGAGGATAGGCAAGCTGCTTTGTCAGACCCTATTTTTAATATTGATTAATTAACTGTAAAATATACAGTACATGAGAGTCTGAAAAATGTACAAAAAAATCATACAAAATATAAACAATCCTACTCAATATGTACAGTGCCATCAAAGTATGACCACCCCTTGAATTTTCCCACATTTGTGACCCACCACCTGGATTCGGTCCAATGTAGCAACATTTGAAATTGTGTTTTTTACATTGGATAAAAGTAGAGACCACGATAGAAAATGGTATATCATACACTGCAGTTGAGGAACATTGAGAAAGTAATTCTGCTTTGAAAGTTGATAAACTTGTAACCCCACTTTTGATAAAATGGGCTGTGAAAGTTTTGGTACACCTACTAGAGAGCTCTTCTTTGTCTACACCCATTCAGCATCGTTCAAACCCTCTTAAGCCTTAGCCCCACCCATCTCTTTTAAGGATTCACAGTGTTGTAGAAAAACAAAGATTTCAAGACTAAAAGTGGTGAAAGTAGTAGCAGAAAGTAGTAGTAAAAATACACTTTATCTAGTCCTTGCCTATATCCTAATCTGATTTTGGTGCAGGTCATGTTCTTCACATTATCGTCTCTGGTAAACACACAATATATAAAATAAAATATATGTTTATTTGTCACATGCACAGGATACAGAAGGTGTAAATGGTACAGTGAACTCCCAACTCTAATGCCGCATTCAAAATGACTGGGAAAAATTGATTTGAACGTTCCTCCACCTCAGAATTCCAACTCGGGAACTCGGGCCTCTTTCTAGATCTCCTACACAGATCAAACAAGAACTGTTAATGTTACAGCTAATGTTAGCTAGCTAGCTAACGGTATGCTTTAACTTGCAATGAAAATAACAAAATTAGAAACGTATAATATCTGAAAATGTTGCTAGACTCTTACCCGTATACAAGGATGAATGCTTCTCCCTCTGTCATGGATGCCATGGTTTTCATGGTTGCCCTTACTTTGAAGATGAAATCCAGAGACAGGTGTTTTATACAACAGCCTTCTTTCTGTGTTCTCTTTTTGGACTCTCTCTGCATTTGGCAATCATCTCTTTGATTCCACTGATTTTCAAAACTCGGTCAACTTCTTCCGTGACAATGACAACGTTTCTTCCACACCATTGTCATCAGAAGACTCTACTATGTCTGGTTCAATGAAAATGTTCTTACCTAAATCAGGGATTTCCTCATTGTATGATTCATTTTCAGAGTCAGAGAGAGTCAGCATGGCACTATCATCCTCTAGAAAGAACGCTTTCCCACTGAGATTTGTCGATAGCACTATTAACTTAAGGGCAGTAATGTTGAGAGCAGTAGCAAAACCTTTTCAGTTCTTCATGATATCTTTCAAAAAAAGTTGTGGTAGACAGGATTGCCTTGCAAAAGTATTCATCCCCCTTGGCGTTTTTCCTATTTTGTTGCATTAAAACCTGTAATTTAAATGGATTTTTATTTGGATTTCATGTGATGGACATAACAAAATAGTCCAAATTGGTGAAGGGAAACGGAAAAGTGGAGCGTGCATATGTATTCACCCCTTCTACTATGAAGCCCCTAAATACAGTGGGGGAAAAAAGTATTTAGTCAGCCACCAATTGTGCAAGTTCTCCCACTTAAAAAGATGAGAGAGGCCTGTAATTTTAATCATAGGTACACGTCAACTATGACAGACAAATTGAGAAAAAAAATTACAGAAAATCACATTGTAGGATTTTTAATGAATTTATTTGCGAATTATGGTGGAAAATAAGTATTTGGTCACCTACAAACAAGCAAGATTTCTGGCTCTCACAGACCTGTAACTTATTCTTTAAGAGGCTCCTCTGTCCTCCACTCGTTACCTGTATTAATGGCACCTGTTTGAACTTGTTATCAGTATAAAAGACACCTGTCCACAACCTCAAACAGTCACACTCCAAACTCCACTATGGCCAAGACCAAAGAGCTGTCAAAGGACACCAGAAACAAAATTGTAGACCTGCACCAGGCGGGGAAGACTAAATTTGCAATAGGTAAGCAGCTTGGTTTGAGGAAATCAACTGTGGGAGCAATTATTAGGATATGGAAGACATACAAGACCACTGATAATCTCCCTCGATCTGGGGCTCCACGCAAGATCTCACCCCGTGGGGTCAAAATGATCACAAGAACGGTGAGCAAAAATCCCAGAACCACACGAGTGGACCTAGTGAATGACCTGCAGAGAACTGGGACCAAAGTAACAAAGCCTACCATCAGAAACACACTACGCCGCCAGGGACTCAAATCCTGCAGTGCCAGACGTGTCCCCCTGCTTAAGCCAGTACATGTCCAGGCCCGTCTGAAGTTTGCTAGAGTGCATTTGGATGATCCAGAAGAGGATTGGGAGAATGTCATATGGTCAGATGAAACCAAAATAGAACTTTTGGTAAAAACTCAATTCGTCGTGTTTGGAGGACAAAGAATGCTGAGTTGCATCCAAAGAGCACCATACCTACTGTGAAGCATGGGGGTGGAAACATGCTTTGGGGCTGTTTTTCTGCAAAGGGACCAGGACGACTGATCCGTGTAAAGTAAAGAATGAATGGGGCCATGTATCGTGAGAGTGAAAACCTCCTTCCATCAGCAAGGGCATTGAAGATGAAACGTGGCTGGGTCTTTCAGCATGACAATGATCCCAAACACACCGCCCGGGCAACGAAGGAGTGGCTTCGTAAGAAGCATTTCAAGGTCCTGGAGTGGCCTAGCCAGTCTCCAGATCTCAACCCCATAGAAAATATTTGGAGGGAGTTGAAAGTCCATGTTGCCCAGCGACAGCCCCAAAACATCACTGCTCTAGAGGAGATCTGCATGGAGGAATGGGCCAAAATACCAGCAACAGTGTGTGAAAACCTTGTGAAGACTTACAGAAAACGTTTGACTTGTGTCCTTGCCAACAAAGGGTATATAACAAAGTATTGAGAAACTTTTGTTATTGACCAAATACTTATTTTCCACCATAATTTGCAAATAAATACATTAAAATTCCTACAATGTGATTTTCTGGATTTTTTTTTCTAATTTTGTCTGTCATAGTTGATGTGTACCTATGATGAAAATTACAGGCCTCTCTCATCTTTTTAAGTGGGAGAACTTGCACAATTGGTGGCTGACTAAATACTTTTTTTCCCCACTGTAAGATCTGGTGCAACCAATTACCTTCACAAGTCACATAATTAGTTAAATAAAGTCCACCTGTGTGCAATCTAAGTGTCACATGATCTGTCACATGATCTCAGTATATATATACCAGTTCTGAAAGGCCCCAGAGTCACTACTTTAAGCCATACACTCCACAGAGCTGGGCTTTACAGAAGAGTGGCCAGAAAAAAGCCATTGCTTAAAGAAAAAAATAAGCAAACGTTTGGTGTTCGCCAAAGGCAATGTGAGAGACTCCCCAAACATATGGAAGAAGACACTCTGGTCAGATGAGACTAAAATGTAGGTTTTTGGCCATCAAGGAAAACACTATGTCTGGCGCAAACCCAACACCTCTCATCACCCAAGAACACCATCCTAACAGTGAAGCATGGTGGCGGCAGCATCATGCTGTGGGGATGTTTTTCATCGGCAGGGAGTGGGAAACTGGTCAGAATTGAAGGAATGATGGATGGTGCTAAATACAGGGAAATTCTTGAGGGAAACCTAATACAGTCTTCCAGAGATTTGAGACTGGGACGGAGGTTCACCTTCCAGCAGGACAATGACCCTAAGCATACTGCTAAAGCAACACTTGAGTGGTTTACGGGGAAACATTTAAATGTCTTGGAATGGCCTATTCAAAGTCCAGACGTCAATCCATTTTAGAATCTGTGGTATGACTTAAAGATTGCTGTACACCAGCGGAACCCATCCAACTTGAAGGATTTGGAGCAGTTTTGCTTTGAAGATTGGGCAAAAATCCCAGTGGCTTGATGTGCCAAGTTTATAGAGACATACCCCAAGAGACTTGCAGCTGTAATTGCTGGAAAAGGTGGCTCTACAAAGTATTGACGTTGGGGAGGTGAATAGTTATGCACGCTCAAGTTTTCTGTTTTTTTGTCTTATTTCTTGTTTGTTTCACCCTAAAAAATATTTTGCATTTTCAAAGTGGTAGGCATGTTGTGTAAATCCAATGATACAAACCCTCCAAAAATCAATTTTAATTCCAGGTTGTAAGGCAACGAAATAGGAAAAGTTCCAAGGGGGGTGAATACTTTCGCTAGCCACTGTACTTAGCAAATCATGTTATAGACAGAAGCATGGTACATAGCAGATCAATCTGAACTAATCTCTTGGCATGTCCAGCCCATCCATTATCTCAGCCAATAATGGCTAGTGGGAAGGTTCTTGTATTTACAGTGCATTCGGAAAGTATTCAGACCCCTTGACTTTTTCCACATTTTGTTACATTACAGCCTTATTCTAAAATTGATTAAATTATTTGTTTTCCTCATCAATCTACACACAATACCCCATAATGTGAAAGCGAAAACAGGTTTTTAAACATTTATGCAAATGTATTAAAAATAAAAAAACAGGTACCTTATGTACATAAGTATTCAGACCCTTTACTATGAGACTCGATATTGAGCTCAGGTGCATACTTTTTCCATTGATCATACTTGAGATGTTTCTACAACTTGATTGGAGTCCACCTGTGGTAAATTCAATTGATTGGACATGATTTGGAAAGGCACACACCTGTCTATATAAGGTCCCACAGTTGACTGCATGTCAGAGCAAAAACCAAGCCATGAGGTCAGGAATTGTCCATAGAGCTCCGAGACAGGATTTTGTGGAGGCACAGATCTGGGGAAGGGTACCAAAAAATTTATGCAGCGTTGAAGGTCCCCAAGAACACAGTGGCCTCAATCATTCTGAAATGGAAGAAGTTTGGAACCACCATGACTCTTCCTAGAGCTGGCCACTCGGCCAAACTGAGAAATCGGGGGAGAAGGGACTTGGTCAGGGAGGTGAACAAGAACCCGAAGGTCACTCTGACAGAGCTCCAGAGTTCCTCTGTGGAGATGGGAGAACCTTCCAGATGTACCACCTTCTCTGCAGCAGTCCACCAATCAGGCCTTTATGGTAGAGTGGCTAGACGGAAGCCACTTGTGATCGAACTTTTTATGTTTGTGCTTTTCTAATAACCAATTTCTGTGTTTATGCAAGTGACTGATTGAACGTGCCTGGCAGGAATCCTCACTATCAGTATCTGCAATTTGGCAGTACACCCAGACCCTTGTTTTGAGAACGAAAGATATCTCAGTTTCAAGGTCTCAGCTTAGAGAGAAGAAGCCTCGTGAGATATTGTTCTGTCACATGCATGAACCAGTATTGGTCGGTCACATGACTGAAACAAACGTTAATTATGAATTTATTATGAATGATGAATAAGATAAATCATGCAAATATAACTTGTGTGCAGTATATAAGATAACTAATGGGACTGCCCCGGTAGAGCTCCTGATCAACATGTGTACTTGGTGCATTGAGTTGGTTGGAACCTCTTCAGCGCGCTGATAATAAAGAATGATTCATTTAAGATTGACTTCGAGTGTCCCTGTGTAGAATGTCCACAACAGTTTGGCATCAACAAATAGGATGATTGATTCTGCCTGCGGAGCTTTCCGGTGTGGGTCTGCGAGGAAAACTGGTCGCAGAATTTATGAAGCGTGAGGGAAATTCCTGTCTGACCAAAAGACGACGACACCCGCCCAGACCAGACCCTTACTGTGAGCTGCCCAGGAGGAGACACATCATCCGCGATCAACTGAGGGACATGTCTTCTGAATTTCAGTAAATCAATATAAATGAATCAGTATAAAATAATAAATGATAAAACCAATAAAATGTAAGGCGAGTAACACATAAAAAGGTACCCATAGTCTTATAGAGAGAAGGCTATTCACTAGTCATAATAGAAGACTAGAGCGAGGGCGTAATGGTACCATGGAAAGCCCCGCTGACAGCTGTCTGTAGGCATTTATAAGAGAAGTGTCTACGTGGTCTGCAGCCATTACTAATAGCACATGGAGTTATTATATATGTAGAATACCAGTCAAAAGTTTGGACACACCTACTCATTCAAAGGCTTTTCTTTATTTTTACTTTTTTTTTTTTACTTTTTTGAATAATAGTGAAGACATCAAAACTATGAAATAACACATATGGAATCATGTAGTAACCAAAAAAGTGTTAAACAAATCAAAATATATTTATATTTGATATTCTTCAAATAGCCACCCTTTGCCTTGATGACAGTGTTAAGGTTGGGGCAAATCCAATACAACACATTATTGAGTACAACTCTCCACATGTGACTCGTTTCAGGAAACTAGACATATGTCGCGGGTCACTACTTCACAGGAGAGCCATTTGAAACTTATTTAAAAAATCTAAATGCGTTTTTTGGCAGGAATGCCTTCTGGAACATGTGAAATTCCATGTACCTTAATAATAATATTGTATGTCATCTGTAAATACAAATAAAATTGTTAAATTACGAGCCTAGTTGGTTTATCCACAAACAAAGACAGCAACCTTCCCACTAGCCATGATTGGCTGAGATAATGAGTAGGCTGGACATGCCGAGAGATGAGTTAGGATTGGTCTGCCGTGTAGCATGCTTCTGTTTATTGAGCTGTTCAGTATGTGTAGGTAATCCTGTCCAACGTGGCTTTAAAAAAAGAATTGCGCGTAGTTAAACTGCATAAGTGTTGCTCTCCACTTTCTGGAGGACCGATTTTTTTTAATCAGTGGAATTAGAGTATGATAGCTAAGGAGATGGAGAAAACATCTGTCTCCGGATTACATCTTCAAACTAAGGGCAACCATGGCATCCATGAGGGAGACGTGCCCATCCATGATGTATACGGGTAAGATAGTCTAGCTAGCTACATTTTCGGATATTACACGTTTCTTATTTTGACAGAAAGTATCTTCATTTCAAGTTAAAGTGTACTGCTAGCTAGCTAGCTAACATTAGCTGGCTGGCTTGCTTGCTAACGTTATGTGTATGATCTTATTATTCGTATCTCAGAGCCATTTGCTTTGCTAGATATAGCCAATTGTTAGCTAGCTAACATTGAACCTGGTTGGTTAGCTACCTGCAGATTCATGCAGGGTAGTAACGTCATGAGATGGGATTATGGTTCATTGTTTCACTAGCTAGCTAGCTACATGTCTTAACAAAAGATTCCACTATGTAATTATCCATTTCAATAGAATGTCACGACAACTGTTGATACACGTAGCTGGTAAATTCGCTCTGGCTATCTACTATGATTTCAGAGCACTGGTAAGATAGTCTAGCTAGCTACATTTTCAGATATTACACGTTTCTAATTTTGTCAGAAACTGTAACTAATGAATTTACAAACGCTCAACATCTGTTCAATATGGCTGGTGTCAGTAAATGTCGGCAAAAAAACGTAATTAAATTGTTGCCAGCAGCACAGTTACAGTCACCAAGGCTCCAGATAACATGAAAACAGCCTAACCAGCTTTGCAAGGGCGAGTAAAATGATCAGTGGGGTGTTCTCTCTTTTGTGCCTGGAAGTAGCTAGCAAGCTAGCCTCTATACGGGACGGTTGAGCTAACGTGCGCTAATGTAATTAGCATGACTGTTGTAAGTAACAGCAAACTTTCCAGGACATGGACATGTCTTATATGGGCAGAAAGCTTAAATTCTTGTTAATCTAACTGCACTGTCCAATTTACAATAGCTATTACAGTGAAAAAAATACCATGCTATTGTTTTAGGAGAGTGCACAACAACAAAAAACTTATCACGGCAACTGGTTTGATACATTTACCTCTGAAGGTAAATAATGTACTTACTATTCAAATGTAGGAACTGGGTTCTACAGTTTGAACCCTTGCTGTCTATGGCTCCACACACACCCCGCCCGGCCAAGTAGATGTGTGAAAGTTAGTGTATAAGCTAATTATCCATCATGTATGACATTCCTGGGAGTGTGTAAACTTACATTTTGTATTACCATATCATTTTTGTATGTTATCTATAGTTATGTACTTGGAAATGTATCAATTGACCAATTCGGCACATTTGGGCAGACTTGATACAAAATAGTCCAGTATTACAATGCTTCACTGGATCAATCTGAAACTTTGCACAGACACTGCTTCCATCTAGTGGCCAACATCTACATTGCGCCAAAACTGCAATATTATATTGTGGCCTTTCTCTTGCATTTCAAAGATGATGGAACAAAAAAATAAATAGAAATGCATGTTTTTTTATATGTATTATCTTTTACCAGATCTAATGTGTTATATTCTTCTACATTAGTTTCACATTTCCACAAACCTCAAAGTGTTTCCTTTCCACTGGTATCAAGAATATGCATATCCTTACTTCAGGTCCTGAGCTACAGGCAGTTAGATTTGGGTATGTCATTTTAGGCGAAAATTGAAAAAAATGGTCTGATCCTTAAGAGGCTGGGCAATGTTAGCCAGTTAGCTTGGGTGCTTGACTGCCGTTGTGAGGTAAGAACGTTCGGATCAACCCTACTCATCGGCCAGAGCGTCCAATGTGCGCTCTGAACTCTCTGAGAGCGATACGAGATTGGTTGGGCTAAAGCTTAAGATGGTGTGAACGATGCTGAATGGGTGTAGACAAAGAAGAGCTCTCCAGTAGGTACCAAAACATTCTAAGGCCATTTTCTCAGAAGTGAGAATAAAGTTTATCAACTTTCAAAGCAGAGTTACCTTCCCATTGTTCCTTAAATGCAGTGTATGATATACAATTTTGTAGCTCTGCGTCTCTGATTTTATCCAATGTAAAAAACACCATTTCAAATGTTGCTACATGAGACCGAATCAAGGCGGTTGGTCACATATTTTCAAGCATAGTGGTGGCTGTATCATGTTATCGGTATGCTTGTAATCATTAAGGACTGGGAGGTTTTTCAGGATAAAAAATAAACAGGATGGAACTAAGCACATGCAAAACCCTAAAGGAAAACCTGGTTCAGTCTGCTTTCCACCAGACACTGAGAGATGAATTCACCGTTCAGCAGGACAGTAACCTAAAATACAAGGCCAAATCTACACTGGAGTTGCTTACCAAGAAGACAGTGAATGTCTCTGCATGGCCGAGTTACAGTTTTGACTTGAATCTACTTGAAAATATATGGCAAGACCCAAAAATGGTTGTCAAGGATCAACAACCAATCTGACAGAGCTTGACATTTAAAAAAAAGATTAATGGGCAAATGTTGCACAATCCAGGTGTGGGAAGCTCTTAGAGGCTCACAGCTGTAATTGCTGTCAAATGTGATTCTAACATGTATTGACTCAGTGGGTTGAATATTTATCCAATCAAGTGTTTTATTTTTTAAAAATGTTTTACAAATGTTCACATTTTTCTTCCACTTTGACAATACAGAATATTTTGTGTAGATCATTGGAAAAAAATGACAATGAAATATTTTTTTATCCCACTTTGTAACACAACAAAATGGGGTGTGAATACTTTCTGAAGATACAAAGTACAGTCATGGTCAAAAGTTTTGAGAATGACACAAATACAAATTTTCACAAAGTCTGCTGCCTCAGTTTTGATGATGGCAATTTCCATATACTCCAGAATGTCATGAAGAGTGATCAGATTAATTGCAATTAATTGCAAAGTCTCTCTTTGGCATGAAAATGAACATAATCCCAAAAAAACATTTCCACTGAATTTCAGCCCTGCCACAAAAGGACCAGCTGCCATCATGTCAGTGATTATCTCGTTAACACAGGTGAGAGTGTTGACGAGGACAAGGCTGGAGATCACTCTGTCATGCTGACTGAGTTAGAATAACAGACTGGAAGCTTTAAAAGGAGGGTGGTGCTTGAAATCATTCTTCTTCCTCTGTTAACCATGGCTACCTGCAAGGAAACACGTGCCGTCATCATTGCTTTGCACAGAAAGGGCTTCACAGGCAAGGATATTGCTGCTAGTAAGATTGCACCTAAATCAACCATTTATCGGATCATCAAGAACTTCAAGGAGAGAGGTTCAATAGTTGTGAAGGCGGCATCAGGGCGCCCAAGAAAGTCCAGCAAGTGCCAGGACCGTCTCCTAAAGTTGATTCAGCTGCGGCATCGGGGCACCACCAGTGCAAAGCTTGCTCAGGAATGGCAGCTGGCAGGTGTGAGTGCATCTGCACACACAGTGAGGCAAATACTTTTGGAGGATGGCTTGGTGTCAAGAAGGGCAACATTTAGCAGACGCTCTTATCCAGAGCGACTTACAAATTGGTGCATTCAATTTAGGATAGCCAGTGGGACAACCACCCCTTTTTTTAATGGGGGGTGTAGAAGGATTACTGTTATATTATTCCAGGTATTCCTTAAAGAGGTAGGGTTTCAAGTGTCTCCGGAAGGTGGTCAGTGACTCCACTGTCCTGGCGTTGTGGGGGAGCTTGTTCCACCATTGGGGTGCCAGAGCAGGGAATAACTTTGACTGGGCTGAGCAGGAACTGAGCTTCTGTAGAGGTAGGGGAGCTAGCAGGCCAGAGGTGGATGAACGTAGTGCCCTCGTTTGGGTGTAGGGTCTGATCAGAGCCTGAAGGTAAGGAGGTGCCGTTCCCCTCACAAATCCATAGGCAAGCACCATGATTTTGTAGAAGCATCCCCTGAGACCATTCATGTGTGGGGTTGCTTCTCAGCCAAGGGAGTGGGCTCACTCACAATTTTGCCTAAGAACACAGCCATGAATAAAGAATGGTACCAACACATCCTCCGAGAGCAACTTCTCCCAACCATCCAAGAACAGTTTGGTGACGACCAATGTCTTTTCCAACATGATGACCTTGCCATAAGGCAAAAGTGATAACTAAGTGGCTCGGGGAACAAAACATCGACATTTTGGGTCCATGGCCAGGAAACTCCCCAGACCTTAATCGCATTGAGAAGTTGTGGTCGATCCTTGAGAGGCGGGTGGACAAACAAAAACCCACAAATGGGCTGACATCAGTCAGGATGTGGCCCAGAAGTTAATTAACAGCATGCCAGGGCGGATTGCAGAGGTCTTGAAAAAGAAGGGTCAACACTGCAAATATTGAATCTTTGCATCAACTTAATGTAATTGTCAATACAAGCCTTTGACACTTATGGAATGCTTGTAATTATACTTCAGTATACCATAGTAAAATCTGACAAAAATATCTCATAACACTGAAGCAGCGAACTTTGTGAAGACCAATACTTGTGTCATTGTCACGAATTCAGCCGAGGCTGCCCCTCCTCCTTCCTTGGGCAGGTTTCGGCGTTCGTCGTCACCGCCTTACTAGCCACTACCGCTCCATTTATCATCACTCCATTTGTCTTGTCTTGTCTTGTCAATCACACACACCTGGTACTCATTCCCTCATTAGTCTGTGTATAAGTGTTCCCTCTGCCCCCTTGTCCTTTGTGAGTGATTGTTCATTGTGAGAGTGAGTAGCTCGGTTGAGCTACTCTTTCCTTGTATGTAGCCAAGGTGGATTTTTCCCTTGTGCTAGTTTCGTTTTGACGCTTGCTGCGCTTTATTCATGAATAAACTCTGAATTTCTGTGTTTTACCTCCTGCGCCTGACTCAGTCATTCACACCTCATCACAGTCATTCTCAAAACTTTTGACCACGACTATATAATCCTCATGAGTCCCCTGTAGCTCAGTTGGTAGAGCATGGCGCTTGCAACGCCAGGGTTGTGGGTTCGTTTCCCATGGGGGGCCAGTATGAAAATGTATGTATGCACTCACTAACTGTAAGTCGCTCTGGATAAATGACTAAAATATAAAAAAATGTACTAAAAAGCTGATTAATAATTTTTTGATTGTAGTATAATTTCGTTTAAAAAAAATAATTACGAAATATACTTAATTTTATTAACAAATAGTGATACATCCATTGATCCTGAGAGACAACCAAAAACATGGCTTAGTTTTCTTTATTTACTTACCCATTGCCAGCTTTAGCATTGCTGCTAGTGAAAAAATGGTATGGCCTATGTCCAAATCCTCAGTCACTTCAAACCAAATGTTATAGCAACCATAACCATACCATAAAAAGTATATAGGAATTCTTGTACTTATATAGTATTTTCCGTAGAATAAAAATGTTCAGAGAATACACACCAATACAGCACTATGTGTACATTCAGCACTAGTTTCTGTATCACAGTTCTACCAAGTATTCATACCACTGACAGATTTTCATGATCTGTTTTGACTGCGATTAAGTATAAAGAGTTTATTTCCAAAACGATATATCCACCAATATTTCATCAGAAATAATTGCTTGTGGGTACCTTCATGTGTGTAAGATATTGCTGTTCTCAGATTTTTCATTCATAGATTTTAGATTATTTTTGCAAAATGCTAGTGGAATGTTCGTATCCTGTATATTTGACTGTGATATGTAATTGTCTCAAATAGCTATCATAAGATGAATGCACTTACTGTAAGTCACTCTGGATAAGAGCATCTGCTAAATGACTAAAATGTAAAATGTAGATGTTCCACATACAGATCTCATATTACTGTATTGAATTACTTTAAATATACAGTAAAAAGCAGCCAACTAAGCATACAGTTGAAGTCGAAAGTTTACATACACCTTAGCCAAATACATTTAAACTCAGTTTTTCACAATTCCTGACATTTAATCCTAGTAAAAATTCCCTGTCTTATGTCAGTTAGGATCACCACTTTATTTTAAGAATGTGAAATGTCAGAATAATAGTAGAGAGAATGATTTATTTCAGCTTTTGTTTCTTTCATCACATTCCCAGTGGGTCAGAAGTTTGCATACACTCAATTAGTATTTGGTAGCATTGCCTTTAAATTGTTTAACTTGGGTCAAACGTTTCGGGTAGCCTTCCACAAGTTTCCCACAATAAGTTGGGTGAAATTTGGCCCATTCCTCCTGACAGAGCTGGTGTAACTGAGTCAGGTTTGTAGGGCTACTTGCTCGCACACGCTTTTTCAATTCTGCCCACACATTTTCTATAGGATTGAGGTCAGGGATTTGTGATGGCCACTCCAATACCTTGACTTTGTTGTCCTTAAGCCATTTTGCCACAACTTTGGAAGTATGCTTGGGGTCATTGTCCATTTGGAAGACCCATTTGCTACCAAGCTTTAACTTCCTGACTGATGTCTTGAGATGTTGCTTCAATATATCCACATAATTTTCCTTCCTCATGATGCCATCTATTTTGTGAAGTGCACCAGTCCCTCCTGCAGCAAAGCACCCACACAGCATGATGCTGCCACCCCCGTGCTTCACGGTTGGGATGGTGTTCTTCGGCTTGCAAGCACCATGTATTTCCTCCAAACGTAACAATGGTCATTATGGCCAAACAGCTCTATTTTTGTTTAATCAGAACAGAGGACATTTCTCCAAAAAGTAAGATCTTTGTCCCCATGTGCAGTTGCAAACTGTAGGCCCCGTGTAGCTCAGTTGGTAGAGCATGGCGCTTACAACACCACGGTTGTGGGTTTGTTTCCCACGGGGGGCCAGTATGAAAATGTATGTATGCACTCACTAACTGTATGTCGCTCAGGATAAGAGTGTCTGCTAAAATGTAGTCTGGCTTTTTCATGGCGGTTTTGGAGCAGTGGCTTCTTCCTTGCTGAGCAGCCTTTCAGGTTATGTCGATATAGGACTTGTTTTACTGTGGATATAGATACTTTTGTACCTGTTTCCTCCAGCATCTTAACAAGGTCCTTTGCTGTTGTTCTGGGATTGATTTGCACTTTTCACACCAAAGTACGTTCATCTCTAGGAGACAGAACGCGTCTCCTTCCTGAGCGGTATGACGGCTGCGTCGTCCCGTGGTGTTTATACTTGCGTATTATTGTTTGTACAGATGAGCGTGGTACCTTCAGGAGTTTGGAAATTGCTCCCAAGGATGAACCAGACTTGTGGAGGTCTACAATATTTTTTTCTGAGGTCTTGGCTGATTTCTTTTGATTTTCCCATGATGTCAAGCAAAGAGGCACTGAGTTTGAATGTAGGCCTTGAAATAGATCCACAGGTACACCTCCAATTGACTCAAATGATGTCAATTAGCCTATCAGAAGCTTCTACAGCCATGGCATCATTTTCTGGAATTTTCCAAGCTGTTTAAAGGCACAGTCAACTTAGTGTATGTAAACTTCTGACCCACTGGAATTGTGATACAGTGAATTATAAGTGAAATAATCTGTCTGTAAACAATTGTTGGAAAGATTACTTGTGTCATGCACAAAGTACAGTGGGGAGAACAAGTATTTTATACACTGCCAATTTTGCAGGTTTTCATACTTACAAAGCATGTAGAGGTCTGTAATTTTTTATCATAGGTACACTTCAACTGTGAGAGACGGAATCTAAAACAAAAATCCAGAAAATCACATTGTATGAATTTTAAGTAATTAATTTGCATTTTATAGCATGACATAAGTATTTGATCACCTACCAACCAGTAAGAATTCCGGATCTCACAGACCTGTTAGTTTTTCTTTAAGAAGCCCTCCTGTTCTCTATTGGGTTCAGGTCTGGAGACTGGCTAGGCCACTCCAGGACCTTGAGATGCTTCTTACGGAGCCACTCCTTAGTTGCCCTGGCTGTGTGTTTCGGGTCGTTGTCATGCTGGAAGACCCAGCCACGACCCATCTCCAATGCTCTTACTGAGGGAAGGAGGTTGTTGGCCAAGATCTTGCGATACATGGCCCCATCCATCCTCCCCTCAATACGGTGCAGTCGTCCTGTCCCCTTTGCAGAAAAGCATCCCCAAAGAATGATGTTTCCACCTCCATGCTTCACAGTTGGGATGGTTTTCTTGGGGTTGTACTCATCCTTCTTCTTCCTCCAAACACGGTGAGTGGAGTTTAGACCAAAAAGCTCTATTTTTGTCTCATCAGACCACATGACCTTCTCCCATTCCTCCTCTGGATCATCCAGATGGTCATTGGTAAACTTCAGACGGGCCTGGACATGCGCTGGCTTGAGCAGGGGGACCTTGCGTGCGCTGCAGGATTTTAATCCATGACGGGGTAATGTGTTACTAATGGTTTTCTTTGAGACTGTGGTCCCAGCTCTCTTCAGGTCATTGACCAGGTCCTGCTGTGTAGTTCTGGGCTGATCCCTCACCTTCCTCATGATCATTGATGCCCCACGAGGTGAGATCTTGCATGGAGCCCCAGACCGTGGGTGATTGACCGTCATCTTGAACTTCTTCAATTTTCTAATAATTGCGGCAACAGTTGTTGCCTTCTCACCAAGCAGCTTGTCTATTGTCCTGTAGCCCATCCCAGCCTTGTGCAGGTCTACAATTTTATCCCTGATGTCCTTACACAGCTCTCTGGTCTTGGCCATTGTGGAGAGGTTGGAGTCTGTTTGTTTGAGTGTGTGGACAGGTGTATTTTATACAGGTAACGAGTTCAAACAGGTGCAGTTAATACAGGTAATGAGTGGAGAACAGGAGGGCTTCTTAAAGAAAAACCTAAAGGTCCTGTGAGAGCCGAATTCTTACTGGTTGGTAGGTGATCAAATACTTATGTCATGCAATAAAATGCAAATTAATTACTTAAAATCATACAATGTGATTTTCTGGATTTTTGTTTTAGATTCCGTCTATCACAGTTGAAGTGTACCTATGATAAAAATTACAGACCTCTACATGCTTTGTAAGTAGGAAAACCTGCAAAATCGGCAGTGTATCAAATACTTGTTCTCCCCACTGTAGATGTGCTAACCGACTTGCCAAAACTATAGTTTGTTAACAAGAAATTTGAAGTGTTTGAAAAAAGAGTTTTAATTACTCCAACCTAAGTGTATGTAAACTTCCGACTTCAACTGTGTGTGGGAACTCCTTCAAGACTGTTAGAAAAGCATTCCAGGTGAAGCTGGTTGAGATAATGCCAAGGGTGTGCAAAGCTGTCATCAAGGCAAAGGGTGGCTATTTGAAGAATCTCAAATCTCAAATATATTATGATTTGTTTAACACTTTTTTGGTTACTACATGATTCCATATGTGTTATTTCATAGTTTTGATGTCTTCACTATTATTCTACAATGTAAAAAATAGTAAAAATAAAGAAAAACCCTTAAATGAGTAGGTGTGTCCAAACCTTTGACTGGTAGTGTAGATATAATATTGATGTCACAAATGTGTCATTTATAAGGTTCTTTATAAAAAATGTTGTTATGTGTTACATTTGACTGTGTAAAACCTAGCAGTACTACTTATGTGTCTGAGAGTGAGGTGACAGTAAAAGCTAATTTACCAACGTTTCTGAAAATGGATATATAGCGTTTTGGAATTAAACTCTTCATATCTAAGGTAATTTAGATGTTGTACACGTCACACCTAGTTATAACCAGTTAGACCATAGGCGTGTACACAAGGTGCTCCATCTCTGCAGGTGATCTGTCTGTCAGGTCAAGATCACTCCAACAGGTCCCCCTCCACCCTCTGATTATATGTATAACTTATTTTATGTCTCCAGGAAAACCTGAATTGAAAAAAATACTTTTTTACATTTGCCCTTCAATAACTACTTTTTGTAGAAAACACACCAATACAGCTCTCTGTGTAGATTCAGAGTGTATCTACAGTGGCTTGCGAAAGTATTCACCCCCCTTTGCATTTTTCCTATTTTGTTGCCTTACATCCTGGAATTTAAATGGATTTTTGGGGGGGTTGTATCATTTGATTTACACAACATGCCTACCATTTTGAAAATGCAAAATATTTTTTGTTGTGAAACAAACACGAAATAAGAAAAAAAAAAGAAAAGAAAACTTGAGCGTGCATAACTATTCACCCCCCCCAAAGTCAATACTTTGTAGAGCCACCTTTTGCAGCAATTACAGCTGCAAGTATCTTGGGGTATCTCTCTATAAGCTTGGCACATCTAGTCACTGGGATTTTTGCCCATTCTTCAAGGCAAATCTGCTCCAGCTCCTTCAAGTTGGATGGGTTCCGCTGGTGTACAGCAATCTTTAAGTCATGCCACAGATTCTCAATTGGACTGAGGTCTGGGCTTTGACTAGGCCATTCCAAGACATTTAAATGTTTCCCCTTAAACCACTTGAGTGTTGCTTTAACAGTATGCTTAGGGTCATTGTCCTGCTGGAAGGTGAACCTCCGTCCCAGTCTCAAATCCCTAGAAGACTGAAACATGTTTCCCTCAAGAAATCCCCTCTATTTAGCACCATCCATCATTCCTTCAATTCTGAAGGAATGTCCCTGCCGATGAAAAACATCCCCACAGCATGATGCTGCCACCACCATGCTTCACTGTGAGGATGGTGTTCTCGGGGTGATGAGAAGTGTTGGGTTTGCGCCAGACATAGCGTTTCCCTTGATGGCCAAAAAGCTCAATTTTAGTACCTTCTTCCATATGTTTGGGGAGTCTCCCACATGCCTTTTGGCGAACACCAAACGTTTGCTTATGTTTTTTTTTAAGCAATGGTTTTTTTCTGGCCACTCTTCCGTAAATCCCAGCTCTGTGGAGTGTACGGCTTAAAGTGGTCCTATGGACAGATACTCCAATCTCTGTTGTGGAGTTTTGCAGCTCCTTCAGGGTTATATTTGGTCTCTTTGTTGCCTCTCTGATTAATGCCCTCCTTGCCTGGTCTGTGAGTTTTGGTGGGTGGCCCTCAATTGGCAGGTTTGTTGTGGTGCCATATTCTTTTCATTTTTTAATAATGGATTTAATTGTGGTCTGTGGGATGTTCAAAGTTTCTGATAGTTTTTATAACCCAACCCTGATCTGTACCACAACTTTGTCCATGACCTGTTTGGATAGCCCGTTGGTCTTCATGGTGCCGCTTGCTTGGTGGTGCCCCTTGCTTAGCGGTGATGCAAACTCTGGGGCCTTTCAGAACAGGTGTATATATACTGAGATCATGTGACAGATCATGTGACACTTAGATTGCACACAGGTGGACTTTATTTCACTAACTTTGTGACTTCTGAAGGTAATTGGTTGCACCAGATCTTATTTAGGGGATTCATAGCAAAGGGGGGGAATACATATGCACGCACCACTTTTCGGTTATTTTTTATTTTTATTTTTTTGAAACAAGTTATTTCTTTCATTTCACTTCACCAATTTGGACTATTTTGTGTAAGTCCATTACATGAAATCCAAATAAAAATCCATTTAAATTACAGGTTGTAATGCAACAAAATAGGAAAAACACCAAGGGGGATGAATACTTTTGCAAGGCACTTGCAACATGTGAAGTAACATGTGATAACATAAAACTACACGTGACAACATGTGAGAACATGATCACAAGTGGGGATGCAAAATTTCAACATGAGATAACATGAACGGTTTGGTCTACGACTCCCACAAGTGTCACGGGACTCGTATGAAGGTAACCCATATGAACGAATGGAAGTATGGAGGTAGTTTCAAAAATAAGTGGTTAAATGTGTCCAAAAAAATAAATATTTCCTGAGCTTTCTTATATCTCCTAGAAATAGGACAGACACCTCAAAACCATATTGCTTATGACATTTTTTTTTTACTGTATTTTTTGCCATTTATGAATGTCATATTCAATGCATTTCTATGGGCTATAGTAGTAAAGGCCAAATTCAAAATGTAATTAAATCATGAAGAAAAAAAATATATAGATATATTTTAACCTAACGGGGTCCTAAAATTCAAAATCAATTAGCTAAATGATCCATGGTATGACCATCTTAATACAATTACATATATTAGCTTAGGACCCCCCCCCCCCCAACGGCTTAGACTTTTAAAGGTTATGACCACACCTGGGATTTGAACTCACAAACTTGGAAGTTGAGGTAGACTGATCTTTTTTCTGCTCCACAAAATCTGTAGCATTCACCTAAACATGAATTACCTATTATCAGGGGCGCAACTTTGGTTTTAGAAGTGGGGGGGCATTTTTTGTGAAAGTTGCGCCCCTGCCTATAATACATCTCTACATTTGGCAAGAGTGCCATCTGCACTGCTATTTTAGTTATCAGCTATTCTGACTTTTCTCTTATCATTGATTTAAATTACTTATTTCAGAAATATTAGGGTTTTCTGTATAGTTGTCTAATGTTGGTGGGGCATATTATTCTGTTTTAATGTTACTCCTGAATCACTATGATAAATATAATAATTTTTCTTGAGTGTATTTTTAACAAAGCTGAGATTGACTTTGAACTCCAAAGTGTAGGAATAGAGGTGAAATAAACTACTGACACAGACATGGTGGCGTAGTACTGATAATGGCGCCGAAGAAGATGGCTGCTATTTTCCCGCTCTCTAACTAATTGTACTATTATGTGTGTTTTTTCGCATTATTTGTAATTTATTCTCTACATAATGGTTCTGCCACCGTCTCTCGGCTTCTTAACAGCTTCTACCCTCAAGCCATAAGACTCATGAACAGCTAATCATGGCTACCCGGACTATTTGCATTGTCCCCCCACCCCACCCCAACCCCAACCCCCTCTTTTACGCTGCTGCTACTCTGTTTATTATTTATGCATAGTCACTTTAACTCTACCCACATGTACATATTACCTTGACTAACTGGTGCCCTGCACATTGACTCTGTACCGGTACCCCCTGTATATAGCCTCCCTACTGTTAATTTATTTTACTGCTGCTCTTTAATTATTTTCTTTTTCACTTAATACTTTCTTTTTTAATTTTTTAACTGCATTGTTGGTTAAGGGCTTGAAAGTAAGTATTTCACTGTAAGGTCTACACCTGTTGTATTCAGCGCATGTGGCAAATAACATTTGATTTGATTTGAGCAAGAAGATTGGAATGTTGTGAACCAAGAGGTTGTAAGTTCATATCCCAGGTAAGGACATGTTTAATGATAATTACTGTATAAATAACCATACACAATGTAGTCAAAGTGTGTAAAATATGTATGTTAAAAGCACTGTGTGTGTATCATAACGACTCATTTTTGTTTTCAGGGCATCACCTGTGAAATCTCATGTCAAAATTTGAATCCACAGGTGAAGGGTTATGTGATCACGTGAAAATCCAAATGTGCTAAAGATGTGGAAATGTCACATGAAATCATATGATTTTCCAAATGTGAAATCATGTGGTTTTTCCTTAAGAGTAACTTAAGATTTCTACTTCAATGGGTCTGCGGCGCAGGACACTCCACACCCTGGACCAGGCACTAATCCCTGACACTCGGAAGAGAAAGAGACAGTGATATAGAGGCCAACATGCACACTGATGAAACTGCGGCAGCGAGTAAATAAACTGCCTCTATCCTCTGTTCAACGGGACCTGAAGAACTGTAATATCCTATGTCTCAAGGTTCTGCTTTCCTGAGTTAGAATAGCTCATGGTAAGCTGTAGACCATACTATTTACCAAGAGAGTTTTCATCTAATTTATCTTTGCACTAACATTTTTGACTCTTCATATACGCTGCTGCTACTGTTAACAATCTGTCACTTTATTCATCATTATATGTACAGTACAAGTCAAAAGTTAGGACTCATTCCATGGTTTTTCTTTATTTTTACTATTTTCTACATTGTAGAATAATAGTGAAGACATCAAAACTATGAAATAACACATATGGAATCATGTACTAACCAAATAAGTGTTAAACAAATCAAAATATATTTATATTTGATATTCTTCAAATAGCCACCGTTTGCCGTGATGACAGCTTTGCACACTCTTGGCATTCTCTCAACCAGCTTCAACTGGAAGGCTTTTTCAACAGTCTTGAAGGAGTTCCCACATATTCTGAGCACCTGTTGGCTGCTTTTCCTTCACTCTGCCGTCCAACTCATCCCAAACCATCTCAGTTGGGTTGAGGTCGGGGGATTGTGGAGGCCAGGTCATCTGATGCAGCACTCCATCACTCTCATTCTTGGTAAAATAGCCCTTACACAGCCTGGAGGTGTGTTGGGTCGTTGTCCTGTTGAAAAACAAATGATAGTCCCACTAAGCCCAAACCAGATGGGATGGCACATTGCTGCAGAATGCTATGGTAGCCATGCTAGTTAAGTGTGCCTTGAATTCTAAATAAATCACACTGTGTCACCAGCAAAGCACCCCCACACCATAACACCTCCTCTTCCATGCTTTACGGTGGGAAATACACATGCGGAGATCATCCATTTACCAAAACAGCGTCTCATAAAGACACGGTGGTTGGAATCAAAAATCTCCAATTTGGACTCCAGACCAGAGGACAAATTTCCACCGGTCTAATGTCCATTACGTATGTTTCTTGGCCCAAGCAGGTCTCTTCTTATTATTGGGGTCCTTTAGTAGTGGTTTCTATGCAGCAATTCGACCATGAAGGCCTGATTCACACAGTCCCCTCTGAACAGTTGATGTTGAGATGTGTCTGTGACTTGAACTCTGTGAAGCATTTATTTGGGCTGCATTTTCTGAGGCTGGTACCTTCCATTCCTGTGGTGGTACTCATGAGAGCCAGTTTCATCATAGCGCTTGATGTTTTCTGTGACTGCACTTGAAGAAACTTTAAAAGTTCTTGAAATGTTCCGTATTGACTGACCTTCATGTCTTAAAGTAATGATGGACTGTCATTTCTCTTTGCTTATTTTAGCTGTTCTTATTTTAGCTGTTCTTATTTTATCTTCTGTATACCCCCCCCCCCCTTGTCACAACACAACTGATTGGCTCAAACGCAAATTCCACAAATTAACTTTTAAGAAGGCACACCCGTTAATTGAAATGCATTCCAGGTGACTACCTCATGAAGTTGGTTGAGAGAATGCCCAGAGTGTGCAAAGTTGTCATCAAGGCAAAGAGTGGTTATTTGAAGAATCTAAAATCTAAAATATATTTTGATTTGTTTAACACTTTTTTGGTTACTACATGATTCCATATGTGTTATTTCATAGTTTTGCTGTCTTCACTATTATTCTACTGTCACGATCGTTGATGAACGGGACGGACCAAGGCACAGCGTGATATGCATACATGTTTATTTAAATGAATAAACAACTGACAAAATAACAAACAAAACTAAATGTGAAGTCCAAGGCAGCACAGCACAACATACCTTAACACAGAACAAGATCCCACAACCCACTAGTGCCAATAGGCTGCCTAAGTATGGTCCCCAATCAGAGACAACGAGCGACAGCTGCCTCTGATTGGGAACCACACAGGCCAACATAGATCTATACATACTAGACTGTACAACATGGACAAACACAGCAAGGAAAATACACACCCTGACTCAACATACAAGTGTCCTCTGAGTCAGGGCGTGACATCTACAATGTAAAAAATAGTAAAAATAAAGAAAAACCCTTGAATGAGTAGGTGTGTCCAAACTTTTGATTGGTAGTGTACATGTCTACCTCAATTAACTCATATCGATGCACATCGACTCGGTACTGGTACCCATTGTATATAACCAAATTATCGTTAATCATTTTTTATATTTCATTACTTTTATTATTACGTGTTTTACTTTTCTATTATTCTATTTTCTTTCTTTCTGCATTGTTGGGAAAGGCCCGTAAGTAAGAATTTCACTGTTAGTCCACACCTGTTGTTTATGAAACATGTGACAAATAAATTGGATTTGATTTAGATATTTATACTATTGGCAGATGTAGTATATCATTGGCAGATTTTTATATGCACAACAATAAGGTAATTTTAGTTTTGTACATACGCTACGTGGTATAGAAAAGTACAATCTTAGGCGAGTACTTGTTGGTTAAGGGCTTGTAAGTAAGGATTTCACTGTAAGGTCTACACCTGTTGTATTCGGTGCATGTGACAAATAACATTTGATTTGATTTGATTGGACACAGGGAGCTATATCGCTGCAGATGATCTGTCTATCTGGTCAAAACCACTGATACATGTCCCCCCCCCCCCCACCCTCTGGTGGTATGGATAATTTGTTATTATGTCTCCAAAGAAACCTAGATTCAAATAAAGGTCCTATCTATCAAATTACTATAGGCGGAATTAGGTGTTTTTGGCAGGGGTCCATATTGATACAGAAACGTCAAATAATTATTTAGATTTGTAAAGAACAAGTTGATTGACAACATCATGACATTTCTGAATAATTTAATAAATCACCTTTGAGCTATTTTCAAAAATATGACTCTGGGGGATTAGTTTGAGGGATAAGCATACTATTTGACATATCATCCAGTTTAAATACACCATGCAATGCAATGATCCATCCACTAATGCAATTATTTTTCAGTATTGCCCCCAATTTACTTTCCCACCCAGTCTGTGTCCAGTAACCCGAGTTTGCACCGCTAGGCTAAACTTCACATTAAGTTCTCAGAATGTACTCCTTCCTACCGCGCTAACCTAATTCCATCCTTTAACTTCAGTCTGCCCTTACCTTTTAATCCCCACATGAAAAAGCAAAAGGTTTCTGTCAGACAACTCAAAAGATAGATTGTTCTAAAAGTATGTTATCCTCAAAGGACTCGATCTCTCGATCTCGTTCCAGAGACCAAAGGAGGAGCAATACCTGTTCCTCATTTTTCAATAGCCTCAGAATTTAAAGGTCTTTCGTTTTCCATTTCCTACTGTTTTTTTCATGGTATGTCTGAAGTGAAAAGTGTCAGATGCTTTGTTGTGTCAACGTAGTTGCCATATAAGACGTATGATACACTAGTATCCAGAGACATACCATTGGCCTTTGATAATATACAATACAGGAAGAGAACATGCTCAACTCTAAATTCTCTTAAGTAAACAAATAACATTTGTCCAACACTTAGGTGTGTCAAAGTAGTTGCCATATAAGACTTATGATACACCAGTATCCAGAGACATACCATTGGCCTTTGATAATATACAGTACAGGAAGAGAACGTGGGTAACTCTAAATTATATAGTGTAAACAAATAAAAAGGGTACTTAGAACCAAAAATGTATCACATAAAAATGTATTAAGACATGTTGCTATTACTTAAAGAATTACAACAAAGCTTCAATAACATCTTTGATAAAACACACCTCTGACTTTTAAGTAGCTTATAAATGAACAACCAAAAACAGCCCACAGGATTAGAAAATCCTTGTGAAAAGTACAATTTGAAGGTCCATGTTGTTATGTTACTACAGCAGTGATGTTTATAGATGAAGGAAATGACCCCTTTTTTCCACTTGACTTGACGTTACACTTTGTCCTTTTACACAGTATTGCATAGTATCAGTTTAACATGGATGTCGTCTCGCTTGGCAGAACAACATTATCTACAAAGCTTAACCACAACTAACCTTTTGTAAAGGTCAGATGAAACAGGTTCAACCATGACTTAATTGAAACAGGTTTAAAGATTCTTGTTGGCAAGGTGCCATACTGAGATCTATATTTATCCTATGCTCCCACTCTGCGCTTCAATTCTCTGGAGAGAAGAGTTCTGATATTAAAGGGATTGTACCTAAATGTGACTCATTGTCATAACAATACAACTATAAAAGAATTGCCTCATGAATAAAGGGTGTGACTCTTTTTCCTGCGTAGAGAGATTCTGAAAAAATGAATAAATTAACTTGAGTGAAATAAAGCCTGTAATCATTACAACATTAGTAGTTACCATGTTGTTTCCCCACAATCCTTTCCTGACATCCCAACCAGCCCATGGTTGTTACATGGAAATATAAATGGTCGTTTCTATGTAACACCACTGAATCAGTGCTGGAAAATGCAACGTTACCTGTTTCTCTTTAGTTCTACCGTTATATCCTTTTAAATATCTCCAAAAGCCCATGGGTGTTACCTGGAAACAGAAATGGTATGTGGGATGTGGGATGGAAAATGCATCCCCATAACAAACATAACATAACAATGACACATGTCCTTGTAAAATGACACTAAATTGCTGACATCAGTGTTATTACATAGAAAATACCATCTCTGTTTCCATGTAACACACCATGGGATAGTTGGGGTATTTAAAGGGATACAACGGTAGAACTAAAGAGAAACAGGTAATGATGCATTTTCCAGCACTGATACAGCGTTATTACATAGAAACTACCATCTCTATTTCCAGGTAACAACCATGGACTGGTTGGGATGTCAGGAAAGGATTGGGGGAAAACAACATGGTAACTACTAATGGAAGCTAATGGTAATTACTAGCTAATCACCTAGTAAATACATAGTTATTACCATCTTATTGCCCGGTTATTACCGAACTGGAATGTAAAGCAGTACCGGCATTGCTCTATTGTATATTTACCTGTATCTAAACCACATTGAGGAGTTATGAGAGACAAATCTGTGCCACTCACATCCAAATTGTGATTTATGCCTTGTGGCAGATCTATGTTGCTTCCTAGAGAAAACAAAAGATCCTATCAGACAGGCTGCTGACATCAAAGAATGGCAAACAACCTTGGGGGGTTACCATGTCACGGAAATCTGACGTTTCAACGAACAATGCTCATGCAAAGGGTGCTTAGAATGCAAAGTGAGAGGAATATCGCATAATATTTTATTTTATTTTGGTAATTTAGACTGACATCCTAAAACAAAGTCTGCAATTGCAGTCACAGACTCGTTGAGCAATTATGACTTTTAATATTTAGTAACATAAAAGCAATAAATGGCCACATCTTAATGGCTAATTAAATGACACACATTTAACGCAAAATTAAAGACGATTTGCAGGCAGTGGGTTTAGAACAAGAAAAACGGTAACATCTTATTTAATGTTTTACCCAAAACAAAAGCACACTTTAGAGACTGGAAGGGCAAAGGGGCATGTGCTCTGTCTGTGCACGTGCCTGCTGCTACTACTACTACTACTACTACTACTACTACTACTACTACTACTACTGCTACTACTACTACTACTACTACTACTACTACTACTACTACTACTACTGCTGCACTACTACTACTACTACTACTGCTACTACTACTGCTACTGCTACTACTACTGCACTACTACTACTACTACTACTACTACTACTACTACTACTACTACTACTACTACTACTACTACTACTACTACTACTACTACTACTAATGCTAATACTAATACATGCTGTTGTCTATGGTTTGGGCCTTTTATGTTATTGATAGAACAAAGGGATTATGTCACACAAATTAGAATAAATAAACGCATTTCAGCAAGATACCAGCTGGGGCACATCAGCAATATCTGGGTGTACATCATCTGAACTTCCTGTAATTATTGGCGCTGTCCGCAGCTGGCCGTCATTATCGCCTGTTAATTCAATTACGTTGACACTTAAACACATTCTGATGGCACTTTCAGCACTCTAATCATTGCATAATTCTGAGACTTTTGAAGGAGACCGTTATGATAGTTATTGTCTGAAGCAGTAATTGCATTGACGGACCACACAATGAAAGGTCACGCGAGATACAGAGAGATGAAGCAATTGACAATTATAGTTCATCTCAAACTAATGGATTTTTTACAATTCTGGTTAAGTTTCAATTGTCACATTGACATTCAGGCATTTGGCCTGTTGGTTTATGATTCACTCATTCCTCTTTGACCTCAATTGGGCAGCAGACTGACCAAAGAAAACAGAGTTGTTTGTGATTATATGTTGCTTAAATGTAATCAAAAAGCTTGCTGTCGTAACAAGCATGTCACTTGTCAGTTTAATTTTGCATATGTTTATGTATGTTGCAGTACGGTCTTGTTCAGTCAGTCCACTTTTTTTCCAGAGGAAGTATTAGTTTGTTTAGACACAAAGTTCTTGTAGCTTTGTCGGTCTCCTAATGAAACTGAATTTCTCATGATGGCTGACAATATATCCAGCAGAAAAGAGAGAGAAGGGAGAGATGGGAAAGATGGTAAACACTAAAGAGAAAATGTCCTTGAGAAGAAGGTTTGCGGAAAGTGAAAATCTCTCTCTCTCTCTCACACACACATTCATACACAATACCTCAAAATAACCATCTTATACAATAACAAAGAATAAGACTGGAAAATAAAATGTAATCGGCGGCACCAGATTAGGGCCAAAGAATTCCTGATCAGTTTTTTTGTCCTCCACTGCATCACATTCTGTCAGGTGGACAAAGTTGTCAATCAAACTGGCAAACCCATTTTAAGTTGTCAATAGGACAGAGGAGAGGGCGTTCACTGCCTCAATAGAGGATGAGAGATTAAGGTAGGTTGAGCTGAGAGGAGGTAATCTTGTGGGGTGATGTATTGACAGTAAGACTTGATCAGCTCCAACATTGTATCTCAGGTCGGCTGTCTGAGACTGAAGCTTGCTCCTGAGAGACATATTCCAAGAGCATAGGACATGTGCAATGGTCTGTGACTTCCTATTTAAAATACAACTTTGCCAATATGGAATCATTAGTGTTTCACAAATAGCAAATAACAGAACTTAGACACTGGTTCCAAGTTCAGACTTAGGATATTAAAATGTCAAACACCCCCATATCCCCTCAGCCATTACTCTGCATGAAACAGCACTAGGGAGGGGATGGATGATACACAGCTGGGTACCAAATTACATTTTCTTCACAGATGCATGTGTGTTTTACAGTAGCGGTGCGTGGGTAAAATCACTGAGCAATCCATATTACAACATGTTGTGATCATTTCGTTGTTTGCTCTATAACCTATTAGTTCACGCACCAGTGTGATATACAGTGCATTCGGAAAGTATTCAGACCCCTTGACTTTTTCAACATATTGTTACGTTAGCCTTATTCTAAAATTTATTAAATGTGTTTTTTTCCTCACCAATCTACACACAATACCTCATAATGGCATAGCAAAAACAGGTTTTTAGAAACTTTTGCAAATGTACATAAAAATTCACACCCTTTACTCAGTACTTTGTTGAAGCACCTTTGGCAGTGATTACAGCCTCAAGTCTTCTTGGCTACGACGCTACAAGCTTGGCACACCTTTATTTGGGGAGTTTCTCCCATTCTTCTCTGCAGATCCTCTCAAGCTCTGTCAGGTTGGATGGGGAGCGTCACTGCACAGCTATTTTCAGGTCTCTCCAGAGATGTTCGATCAGGTTCTAGTCAGGGCTCTGGATGGGCCACTCAAGGACATTCAGAGACTTGTCCAGAAGCCACTCCTGCGTTGTCTTGGTTGTGTGCTTAGGGTTGTTGTTGTTCTGTTGGAAGGTGAACCTTCGCCCCAATCTGAGGTCCTGAGCGCTCTGGAGCAAGTTTTCATCAATGATCATCTTTCTCTCGATCCTGACTAGTCTCCCAGTCCCTGCGACTGAAAAACATCCCCACAGCATGATGCTGCCACCACCATGCTTCACCGTAGGGATGGTGCCAGGTTTCCTCCAGACGTGACGCTTGGCATTCAGGCCAAAGAGTTCAATCTTAGTTTCATCAGACCAGAGAATCTTGTTTCTCATGGTCTGAGAATCCTTTAGGTGCCTTTTGGCAAACTCCAAGCGGGCTGTCATGTGCCTTTTACTGAGGAGTGGCTTCCGTCTGGCCACTCTACCATAAAGGCTTGATTGGTAAAGTGCTGCAGAGATGGTTGTCCTTCTGGAAGGTTCTCCCATCGCCACAGAGGAACTCTGGAGCTCTGTCAGAGTGACCATCGGGTTCTTGGTCACCTCCCCGACCAAGGCCCTTCTCCCCCGATTGCTCAGTTTAGACGGGCGGCCAGATCTAGGAAGAGTCAAACTTCTTCCATTTAAGAATGATGGATGCCACTGTGTTCTTGGGGACCTTCAATGCTGCAGAAATGTTTTGGTACCCTTCCCCAGATCTGTGCCTTGACACAATCCTGTCTCGGAGCTCTACAGACAATTCCTTCGACCACATGGCTTGTTTTTTGCTCTGATATGTACTGTCAACTGTGGGACCTTACATAGGCAACCTGTTTTACCTTTGTCATTATGGGGTATTGTGTGTAGATTGATGAGGGAAACAAATAATTGAATCAATTTTAGAATAAGGCTGTAACGTAACAAAATGTGGAAAAGGGGAAGGGGTCTGAACACTTTCCAAATGCACTGTAAAATAAGCCATGACAACAAAAAGACAACAGTCACAAAGTGGCGGAATAAATTAAACTACTCACAAAGTGGCGGAATAAATGAAGCTACATATACGTTTATTTTATCTCAAAACCGGAGAGAAACATCTGTCCGGTGAAGTCCAAAAAAGCAAATATTGCATGTAACAAACAGTTACCGTATACAGTATGACCTTTAGCATGTCAAGTAAGTAATGTTTTAGACAGTTTACTAAACAACTACTGATTTAGAACCACGAAGTTACCGCAAGTCAGCACAAAGACCACAGGAGCACTGCCTCCGCTATTTCAGCACCATTTCAACTTAAACATTTAAACATTATGACATCAACAAGTCTATATATGCTTAGCTTAATACACTGAAAACAAACTTAAATATACCAAAAACCATTTAGTCCAATCAATGTCGCTAAATATCATGTGGCTTTCCATGGTACTGATTTCTTTGTGTGTGTGTTTGTGTGTATGTGTGCGTGTGTGTAAAACACATTTTTTGACTCACCATTATTGTAGACTAGTTGAATGCCAATGCCATGCTCCTCTCTTTCATGTTGGCTCTATGGCTCTTTCATACCATACACTTTCAGTTTTTGTTGTCATAGGCTACCTAGCTAAAATGGTTGCTAGCCTAACTTCCTCCCATGGGCAACAATGAACCAGCTAAGTTAGCTAGCTAGTTAACGTGAGCGTAAAAAGGCTACATCTAGGCTACATATTGAACTTCAATCGTCTCAGGCCAGTGGCACAACATATTAATTAATGGTTAGATCAAAATCGCCGTCCTAATCGTTGGCCTGTACAGAGAATTAAGTCAAAACCACAAGTCCAAATCCCCATCTCCATCCATGGCTTAGGAAAGGGCCGATTTAGCAAGCTACAGTAGCTACTGCAGGACATCAACACAAGCAGACCAGAAATGAAAATGACTTTTTGCTTAGGATGTGATTTGATTGGTGTGCAGCCAAATCCAAACTGGCCTCCCTTAGGGGGCATTTTGCTGCACTAGGATAACCCACAGTTGAGCTCAGCTCAGCTCAACGCTGATTGGCTAATTCTTTTTTTTTTATCAAGGGAGGCCAAATGCTTCCTGGCATCAATCAAATGCTACGGCCGCAACATGTCATACTCTTTTGGTTCCAGACAGCATCAGATACATGGGCTACACTTACTGAGACAGAGGGATGCTGTTTCCATCGCTTGGATGATTTCTCAGGCGAATTGACGGAAAATTTTGAAAACACAGATAGAGACTAAAGAGAAATCCATGAATACACGCCACTGGTGTTTTATGTGTACTGTATAGTTGTAAAAAACATGATATTGCCACCTATTGGCTGGAAAATATTATGTTATTGGCTTAAGTATCCTCACATTTTAACCGGAGAAAAAGGTGTTGCTAGTGTGCATACTTGTGGCTGAATTTCTTGTAAAACCAGCAGCAACGTATGCAAACTCTTTTTGAAATAGGTGACACAGTGCTTGGACAGAATGCAATGCAAAAGGCTTATATGGCAATTTCAACAAACATCGTTAACACTTTATTTGGATAGTCCATCAGTAGATGCTCTTCAGACTATCAGTAATATTTAAATTAACTATCTACTAATCCTAGCCCTAACTGTCACGTCTACTTCCGCTCCCCCTCTCCGGCACTCGACGTCGCCGGTCTAATAACCACTGGTCCTGGCAACCCATCATTACACACCTGGCAACCATCATGAGGCACACCTGCGCCCCATCATGAGGCACACCTGGACTCCATCACTCCCTTATTACTTCCCCTTTATCTAGCAATCCGTTGTATCACCTATTAGGTAGTATTGTTTCCTGATTTCATGTTTAGACGCAACTCCTGTTTATGTATTCACGCCATGTTCGTTCCTATTAAACTCACCGACTGCGCCTGCTTCCTGCGTCTCCGTTACCCTAACCTTATCCTAACCCTAAACTTAACCCTAACCCCTACCCTTATTCAAGCAGTTGCTTATCAACAGATAGTTTGTTGATAGTATGACCATCTATAAAGTATCAACAGATGGACTATCTGGACTATCCAAATAAAGTTGTAGAAACAATGTTGTAGTTGTTATTGCTTTTTCATTCTTCTTAGGATGTGTTGACTTCAGTTTTGTATTTGTCCCCATTATTTGTTGTTAGCCTTAGTATATGTTGCTTTGAATGACAACATGTTGTCATTGTGGTGCAATAAACAACCCAAAGATGAGGCCAATGTGGAGGTGACTGCATAATGTGTGGTCCTTTGAATTAATCACTAGCATAGTTAGAGACATTTTTGCACTATCTGGCCACCCAATGTCATGAACTGATAAGGCAAGGGGAATGAGAAGATCACTAGCCACTGCAACCCAATGCTAGTGGTGATGGAGTTGACCTTCTGACATGTATTAGCAAAGCATGCATATTCAATCAAATCCATTGGCAGAACATCATGATCATAAGCTTTTAAACCATAAGAAAAATTGCAAGCAGAGCATGTGGGTCCTATCAAAGGGTCCTATAATCTATTATGCTATACCGGTAGGTGAACAAGAGTATCAGCACTGTACTATATTACTGTCTCTGTGCTGTACATTTTAATGATCATGTCAGTATTTTTGTTCAAAGGCCTCTCTTCCAATCAGATAAGCCTCTCGTTCTCCCCTTATTTGAATTCCCTTGAACTGGAAAATGGATATTCACCCATTTATTGAGGAAGTGAAATGATATCCAATAAATTATTTTTTTGAATACATTTCTGAATAAAATGAAAGATTATTGACCAAACCAAAGAAAAATCTGAATTCAGAAAAGATTGATACAAGTTGTTGTACCACACAGTCAAACTGTATTTGCACAATACTGGCGATGATTGCTATGTGATGGGTAGCGTTGGATGTGTTCAACCAATGTGGTATCTGACAAAACATGATCATTTAAATTAGAGAGAAAGGACCAAACAAGCAAGTAAACACATTTAAGACAAGAGGAAGCTGTGAATCCCGATTTCAAAGGAAGTGGATCAATGAGTAAAGTCATCTAATTACCTTCAGTCAGTTTATAAGGATTAACTCCAAAGTAATTTTATTGCTTATGTACAAATATGTTAATCACCACCTGTTTGATCAGGCAACATTGTCTTTTTATTTCCTTTCTCCTTGGCTGTGTCCCAAATGGCAGCCTATTACCTATATACTGTAGTGCATTACTGTTGACATGGTCCCATAGTCAGGTTTGGTGCACTATATAGGGAATTTGCGTGTCAATTGGGACATCACTTTACCCTTGTTTTCTTCAGTAGTTTGACTTTGAGTTTCTGCCAATTACCAACCACCATCTCAGCCTTTAGGGACCTGATCCCACCCAATGATAATGGATCAATTGTTGCCTTGAGCCGTTGATCCAAAGGTATGATAGCCGCCCAATGAGCGCATTGCCCTCATCGTAAACACCCGTATCCCTAGAGCAGACTGCCGCAGGTGAGAGGTGAAGGGCAATCAGGGAGAGAAGCAGGAAAGCAGAAGTCCTATTGGCTCAGTAAGATCTAACCTTCACTATCACTTTGTATCTGGGAACCGAATGACCAGGGTTCAAACCTGGGCCTCAGGGAGCTAATGCAAGTCTTCAGGTCTCAGGCAATGTTCTGGATCTTTATAGCATGGGTGTGCACATTTCCCTGTTGAAGGTATATTGCAGGCATTACAAATATCAAATTAAATGTGTCTCCTGCTCTGTTGTTGTGGTGCCATTCATGTAGCTACACTAGGGATCACATACAGTACTAAACGTGATGTTTTATTAACCTTTCTACTCCGCAAAAGGTCAGTGCTACATTATCCTCTGTGTGTGCAATAAATTGGGCTATACTCCAACAAGCTAACGTAATAGGCATATACATTACTCTTCCTGAATTTCCACGTGGGCGAGGATATTGGAAATTTTATCAAAGCCTATTGGATGAAAATGTATTTATAATTAGAACAAAGGAATTTATAACTGACTTTTTCGAACATAACATAGGTACAGCGAATCCCCTTATTGTATGGGACACCTTTAAATGTGCCTTTAGAGGCCATGCAATTCAGTACTCATCTCGAAAACAAAAGCAATTTAGGTCAAAAGAGTTTATACTAAGAAAGGAAATAGAAAGTCTAACAGAACAGATAGATGGCAATAAAAACTGTAACATAGAGGCTCAGAATAAATTAGAGGAAAAACAAAAAGAAATGGAGAAACTTATTCAAGAAAGATCAAGTGTAATATATTATAAAAATAAAGCAAACTGGATGGAATATGGGGAAAAATGCACAAAATTATTTTTTAATCTTCAACATAGGAATGCTACCAAAGAGAACTTAATGAAACTGGTTACAATTGACGGAGTCACCCATAATTCACAAAATGATATTTTGAAGGAAGAAACAAAGTACTTTAAGCATATGTTTTCTTTTCAGTCGCCTCCATCTCCTCTAACTGAAGCTAATTGTAGAGATTTGTTTTTCTATTGATAATGTCAAATTAACAGCCACACAGAAAGACTCATGTGAAGGTGAAATTACAGAGGAGGAACGTATTTATTTATTTATTTTATTTATTTATTTACGTCATTTAGCAGACACTCTTACCTTTCTACTCCGCAAAAAAAAAAAAATATGGAAAAAATTGAATGCAATTAAAGACTTTATGTCTGGGAAAACTCCAGGGTTGGATGGCATACCAGTCGAGGTATACCAAACCTTTTTTGATATACTAAGAGGACCATTATTAGCATGTTTTAACCACTCCTATGTAAATGGTAGATTATCTGACACTCAAGAAGAAGGTCTGATCTCATTATTACTGAAACAGGATACAAGTGGAAAATATAAAGATCCAGTCCATTTACAAAATTGGAGGCCCCTTACACTTCAGTGTTGTGATGCAAAAATCCTAGCAAAATGTATAGCGCATAGAATTAAAAAGGTATTGTCGGATATTATTCATTCTAATCAGACAGGTTTTTTTACATGGAAGATACATTGGAGATAATATAAGGCAAGTATTGGAAACAATAGAACACTATGGAAAATATGGGAAACCAGGCCTGCTATTCATAGCAGACTTCGAAAAGGCATTTGATAAAGTTCGACTAGGGTTTATATATAAATGCCTGGAGCATTTCAATTTAGGAGAATCTCTTATAAAATGGGTCAAAATCATGTATAGTAACCCTAGGTGTAAAATAGTAAATAATGGCTATTTCTCAGAACGTTTTAAACTGTCAAGAGGAGTGAAACAAGGTTATCCACTATCGGCATATCTATTTATTGTGGCCATCGAGATGTTAGCTATTACAATCAGATCCAATAATAATATCAGAGGATTAGAAATCCAGGGCTTAAAAACAAAGGTGTCATTGTACGCTGATGATTCATGATTTCTTTTAAATCCACAACTAGAATCCCTCTACAGCCTCATAGAGGATCTAGATACATTTTCTAACCTCTCTGGATTACAACCAAATTATGACAAATGTACTATATTATGTATTGGATCACTAAAAAATACAATTTTTACATTACCATGTAGTTTACCAATAAAATGGTCTGATGGTGATGTGGATATACTCGGAATACATATCCCAAAGGAAATAAATGATCTCACTTCAATACATTTTAATAGAAAGTTAGCAAAAATAGATAAGATCTTACTACCATGGAAAGGAAAATACCTGTCAATTTGTGGAAAAATCACCCTGATTAACTCTTTAGTATTTCCCAGTTTACCTATTTGCTTATGGTCTTGCCTACGCCTTGCGAACAGTTTTTTAAATTATATGAGAAAAAAATATTCAATTTTATTTGGAACGGCAAGCCAGACAAAATTAAAAGGGCATATTTATATAATGAATATGAATTCGGAGGACAGAAATTATTAAATATTAAAGCATTAGACCTATCACTAAAAGCTTCAGTCATACAAAAGTTACAGTGGGGAAAAAAAGTATTTAGTCAGCCACCAATTGTGCAAGTTCTCCCACTTAAAAAGATGAGAGAGGCCTGTAATTTTCATCATAGGTACACGTCAACTATGACAAACAAAATGAGGAAAAAAAATCCAGAAAATCACATTGTAGGATTTTTAATGAATTTATTTGCAAATTATGGTGGAAAATAAGTATTTGGTCAATAACAAAAGTTTCTCAATACTTTGTTATATACCCTTTGTTGGCAATGACACAGGTCAAACATTTTCTGTAAGTCTTCACAAGGTTTTCACACACTGTTGCTGGTATTTTGGCCCATTCCTCCATGCAGATCTCCTCTAGAGCAGTGATGTTTTGGGGGCTGTCGCTGGGCAACACAGACTTTCAACTCCCTCCAAAGATTTTCTATGGGGTTGAGATCTGGAGACTGGCTAGGCCACTCCAGGACCTTGAAATGCTTCTTACGAAGCCACTCCTTCGTTGCCCGGGCGGTGTGTTTGGGATCATTGTCATGCTGAAAGACTCAGCCACGTTTCATCTTCAATGCCCTTGCTGATGGAAGGAGGTTTTCACTCAAAATCTCATGATACATGGCCCCATTCATTCTTTCCTTTACACGGATCAGTCGTCCTGGTCCCTTTTCAGAAAAACAGCCCCAAAGCATGATGTTTCCACCCCCATGCTTCACAGTAGGTATGGTGTTCTTTGGATGCAACTCAGCATTCTTTGTCCTCCAAACATGACGAGTTGTGTTTTTACCAAAAAGTTCTATTTTGGTTTCATCTGACCATATGACATTCTCCCAATCCTCTTCTGGATCATCCAAATGCACTCTAGCAAACTTCAGACGGGCCTGGACATGTACTGGCTTAAGCAGGGGGACACGTCTGGCACTGCAGGATTTGAGTCCCTGGCGGCGTAGTGTGTTACTGATGGTAGGCTTTGTTACTTTGGTCCCAGCTCTCTGCAGGTCATTCACCAGGTCCCCCCGTGTGGTTCTGGGATTTTTGCTCACCGTTCTTGTGATCATTTTGACCCCACGGGGTGAGATCTTGCGTGGAGCCCCAGATCGAGGGAGATTATCAGTGGTCTTGTATGTCTTCCATTTCCTAATAATTGCTCCCACAGTTGATTTCTTCAAACCAAGCTGCTTACCTATTGCAGATTCAGTCTTCCCAGCCTGGTGCAGGTCTACAATTTTGTTTCTGGTGTCCTTTCACAGCTCTTTGGTCTTGGCCATAGTGGAGTTTGGAGTATGTCTTTTTGAGGTTGTGGACAGGTGTCTTTTATACTGATAACAAGTTCAAACAGGTGCCATTAATACAGGTAACAAGTGGAGGACAGAGGAGCCTCTTAAATAAGAAGTTACAGGTCTGTGAGAGCCAGAAATCTTGCTTGTTTGTAGGTGACCAAATACTTATTTTCCACCATAATTTGCAAATAAATTCATAAAAAATCCTACAATGTGATTTTCTGGATTTTTTCTCCTCAATTTGTCTGTCATAGTTGACGTGTACCTATGATGAAAATTACAGGCCTCTCTCATCTTTTTAAGTGGGAGAACTTGCACAATTGGTGGCTGACTAAATACTTTTTTTCCCCACTGTATACTTAAATCCGAACTGGTTCTCAAGCAAATTAGTAAGATTGTCTCACCCAATGTTCAAGAAAGGCCTTTTTCCCTTTATTCAGATTACAACAACTCATTTGCAGTTATTTGAAAAGGAAATCATCTCCCAAAAATCACTATTTCTAAAACAAGCCATAGAAAGTTGGTTGCAATTTCAATTTAATCCACCAGAAACGACAGAACAAATAATGCAACAAATATTGTGGTTAAATTCAAATATACTAATTGACAAAAAAACTTTATTTTTTGACAGAATGTTTAAAAAAGGTATAATCTTCGTAAATTATATCATCGGTAGGACTGGTGGAGTTATGTCGCACATGCAGCTAACAAAAACATATGGAAATGTCTGCTCTACCCAAAATTACAACCAAATAATTGCAGCCTTACCGCAAAAGTGGAAGAGGAAAGGGGAAGGGGGAGAAAGTAAGGAACTTGTCTGTCGGCCTTGCATTAAAGAACATAATTGGTTAAGGAAAACTGTGATAAATAAAAAAGTATATCAGTTTCACTTAAGGACCAAAGGATTGACAGCCGTCCCATATAGATTTCAAAATAGTTGGGAATAGATTTTTGACGTACCGATCCCATGGCATAGTGTTTATGAACTGACACGCAAAACGAGACCGGATTCAAAAATTAGAATCTTTCATTTTAAATTATTATATACAATTATTGCTACCAATAGAATTTTATTTATATGGGGGATACAATCTTCCTAGCTCTGCAGATTTTTCTGTGAAGAGACAGAATCATTAGATCATTTGTTTTGGTTCTGTCCATTTGTAGCTTGTTTTTGGACACAGGTCCAGGAATGGCTAAAGGATTGCAATATTTACCTGGAGCTAACCTTGCAGATAGCATTACTGGGTGATCTGAAAAGTCATAGTCAATCGATCAATAATATAATAATACTTCTAGCAAAAAAAAATATTTTTAATTCACAATCTGTAGAAGCAATGAGAATAGAAAGGTTCAGAACTTTTGTAAAACATCACAGTACGGTTGAAATACATATGGCAAATAGAAATCCTATATGGATGGTGTTAAGAGATAGATGGGAGGTATTGAATATAGATAGAGTTGAAGGATGGGACTAATAACAAATAACAACAAATAATAACAAAGATAGCTAATAATGTAAGCATACTGTGGCCATAATAAGTACAGTGGGGAAAAAAGTATTTAGTCAGCCACCAATTGTGCAAGTTCTCCCACTTAAAAAGATGAGAGAGGCCTGTAATTTTCATCATAGGTACACGTCAACTATGACAGACAAATGGAGAAAAATAAAATCCAGAAAATCACGTTGTAGGTTTTTTTATGCATTTATTTGCAAATTATGGTGGAAAATAAGTATTTGGTCACCTACAAACAAGCAAGATTTCTGGCTCTCACAGACCTGTAACTTCTTCTTTAAGAGGCTCCTCTGTCCTCCACTCGTTACCTGTATTAATGGCACCTGTTTGAACTTGTTATCAGTATAAAAGACACCTGTCCACAACCTCAAACAGTCACACTCCAAACTCCACTATGGCCAAGACCAAAGAGCTGTCAAAGGACACCAGAAACAAAATTGTAGACCTGCACCAGGCTGGGAAGACTGAATCTGCAATAGGTAAGCAGCTTGGTATGAAGAAATCAACTGTGGGAGCAAGTATTAGGAAATGGAAGACATACAAGACCACTGATAATCTCCCTCGATCTGGGGCTCCATGCAAGATCTCACCCGTGGGGTCAAAATGATCACAAGAACGGTGAGCAAAAATCCCAAAACCACACGGGGGGACCTAGTGAATGACCTGCAGAGAACTGGGACCAAAGTAACAAAGCCTACCATCAGTAACACACTACGCCGCCAGGGACTCAAATCCTGCAGTGCCAGACGTGTCCCCCTGCTTAAGCCAGTACATGTCCAGGCCCGTCTGACGTTTGCTAGAGTGCATTTGGATGATCCAGAAGAGGATTGGGAGAATGTCATATGGTCAGATGAAACCAAAATATAACTTTTTGGTAAAAACTCAACTCGTCGTGTTTGGAGGACAAAGAATGCTGAGTTGCATCCAAAGAACACCATTCCTACTGTGAAGCATGGGGGTGGAAACATCATGCTTTGGGGCTGTTTTTCTGCAAAGGGACCAGGACGACTGATCCGTGTAAAGGAAATAATGAATGGGGCCATGTATCGTGAGATTTTGAGTGAAAACCTCCTTCCATCAGCAAGGGCATTGAAGATGAAACGTGGCTGGGTCTTTCAGCATGACAATGATCCCAAACACACCGCCCGGGCAACGAAGGAGTGGCTTCGTAAGAAGCATTTCAAGGTCCTGGAGTGGCCTAGCCAGTCTCCAGATCTCAACCCCATAGAAAATATTTGGAGGGAGTTGAAAGTCCGTGTTGCCCAGCGACAGCCCCAAAACATCACTGCTCTAGAGGAGATCTGCATGGAGGAATGGGCCAAAATACCAAAACAGTGTGTGAAAACCTTGTGAAGACTTACAGAAAACGTTTGACTTGTGTCCTTGCCAACAAAGGGTATATAACAAAGTATTGAGAAACTTTTGTTATTGACCAAATACTTATTTTCCACCATAATTTGCAAATAAATACATTAAAATTCCTACAATGTGATTTTCTGGATTTTTTTTTCTAATTTTGTCTGTCATAGTTGATGTGTACCTATGATGAAAATTACAGGCCTCTCTCATCTTTTTAAGTGGGAGAACTTGCACAATTGGTGGCGGACTAAATACTTTTTTCCCCCACTGTATATAGGTTGTATGTTGGGAGCTTTTGGGAAAGAGCACAGTTAGAAAGATATGGCATATAGAAGCAAACCGGATGGACATTGTCACGCCCTGACTCTGGGGACTGGTATTTGTTGAGTCAGGGTGTGTATTTTCTGTGTGGTTATGTTCTATGTTGTATTTTCTAAGTTTAGATCTAGATCGTCTAGATCTATGTTGGCCGGTGTGGTTCCCAATCAGAGGCAGCTGTCTCTCGTTGTCTCTAATTGGGGACCATACTTAGGTAGCCTATTGGCACTAGTGGGTTGTGGGATCTTGTTCCGTGTTAAGGTATGTTGTGTTGTGCTGCCTTGGACTTCACGTTTCGTTTTGTTTGTTATTTTGTCGTTGTGTTTAATATTTAATAAACATGTATGCATATCACGCTGCGCCTTGGTCCGTCCCGTCTATAAACGATTGTGACAGAAGATCCCACCAAACGAGGACCAAGCAGCGTGTCCAGGAGCAGACAGCCTGGACCTGGGAGGAGATCCAGGACGGTAAGGGATCCTGGCCTTGGGAGGAGATTCAGGCCGGGATGGATCGCCGTCCTTGGGAGGAGACAGTGGAGGCGCGGTATAGAGAGGAGCAGCGGCAATGCGGAAGGCGCTGGCCGAGGAAGAAGCCCGAGAGACAGCCCCAATAAAAAAAATTTGGGGGGCTAAAAGGGTGGTTGGCGGAGCCTAGAGGTAGAGCAGTGCCAACTCCCCGTACTCACGCGAGGAGGCGTGTGACTGGGCAGGTTCCGTGTTATGCGGAGCTACGTACTGTGTCGCCAGTGTGCCGGCACAGTCCTGTACGTCCTGTGCTAGCACCACGCACGTGCCGTGCGATGATGGGCATCCAGCCAGGACGGGGTGTGCCGGCTCAACGCTCCTGGTCTCCTGTATGCCTCCTCGGTCCCGCATATCCTGCGCCGGTTCTACGTACTGTATCGCCAGTAAGCGTGCACAGCCCAGTGCGTCCTGTGCCAGCGCCCCGCACGTGTAGTGTGAAAGTGGGTAGCCAGCCAGGACGGGTTGTGCCAGCTCTCCGCTCCAGACCTCCAGTCCGCCTTTGCAGTCTGGTTCGGCCCGTTCCTGCTCCCCGCACTAAGCCAGTGGTGCGCGTCGCCAGCCTGGTCCGGCCTGTTCCTGTCCCTCGCACCAAGCCAGTGGTGCGCGTCGCCGGCCCGGCCCGGCCTGTTCCTGCCCCTCGCACCAAGCCAGTGGTGCGCGTCGCCAGCCCGGCCCGGCCTGTTCCTGCCCCTCGCACCAAGCCAGTGGTGCGCGTCGCCAGCCCGGCCCGGCCTGTTCCTGCCCCTCGCACCAAGCCAGTGGTGCGCGTGTCCAGTCCGGTACGGCCCGTGCCTGTTCCACCGGTGCCTGGTTCGGCACCGGTCAGCTGCTCCACTCCGGAGCCAGAGCAGTCCGCTCCACCGGGGTCCAGTCCAGGTCCGGTCAGCGGCTCCAGTCCGGAGCCTTTGTAGTCCGCTCCACCGGTGCCCGGTCCAGCTCCGGTCAGCGGCTCCACTCCGGAGCCAGAGCAGTCCGCTCCACCGGGGTCCAGTCCAGGTCCGGTCAGCGGCTCCAGTCCGGAGCCTGTGTAGTCCGCTCCACCGGTGCCCGGTCCAGCTCCGGTCAGCGGCTCCAGTCCAGACCCAGACGTCAGCCCCTCTCCAGGTTCGGGGTCTCCCACACCAGCCCCTACCCTGTTATGTTTATGTTGTGCGGTCGGAGTCCGCACCTTTGGGGGTACTGTCACGCCCTGACTCTGGGGACTGGTATTTGTTGAGTCAGGGTGTGTATTTTCTGTGTGGTTATGTTCTATGTTGTATTTTCTAAGTTTATATCTAGATTGTCTAGATCTATGTTGGCCGGTGTGGTTCCTAATCAGAGGCAGCTGTCTCTCGTTGTCTCTGATTGGGGACCATACTTAGGTAGCCTATTGGCACTAGTGGGTTGTGGGATCTTGTTCCGTGTTAAGGTATGTTGTGTTGTGCTGCCTTGGACTTCACGTTTCGTTTTGTTTGTTATTTTGTCGTTGTGTTTAATATTTAATAAACATGTACGCATATCATGCTGCGCCTTGGTCCGACCCGTCTGTAAGCGAACGTGACAGACATCATGAAAATGATCGGAGAGGTTGAGAGTAGAAGAAGTTCAGGAGCAAATATATATATATATATATATATATATATATATATATATATATATAATAGAATTATTGTAAAATTAACTGTGTCCATAAAGTAGATAGTAAGTATAGACCGAAAGTAGAGGCCTGGGCATTGTTGTTCACTAATTTACTCCAAGTAGGGAAAGGATGGCGGGGTTGAAAAGTAATAAAGGGGAGTATATATATAAAAAACATGGGGGATTGGAAGTGATGCAGACAATTACATTGATAGAAGATACAATCTATCTGCAATATTAAGCTGATCCACCCCCCCCCCCAAAAAAAATTTTAAAAAAGAGGAAAAAAAACAAGCTAACGTAAACAATTTAATTTGCTTTTATGTTTCCTGTGTTAAAATGTTCTAAGACAGCCCTATCATACTCTATACTGCAGTTTGCCTATAAAATCTTGTTGTCTTCATTTGATGCATTTACGTTTTCACTCATCTTTAAAATCTTTTCTCACTGCCTTTATCAGACATGCAGTGTTTAAGCATACATTCCCCAGCGGTACAAGGGCAGATAATTAAGCTTGAAAAATAACTGATTCAACCATATTCTCCCACTAATGTACAACTGACAATGAATGCTAAACACTGTGATTTACATTCTGCAATTCAGGTTTGTGAATCTTTATGTGCAAGTACTGCTAACACTCATCATGTAAGGGATATTAGTGTCTCACTAAGGCCCATATAAATTGACATGATGAGAGACTGTGAGCAGAATGCCAAGTGTGTTTGGGCCTTTTACATGATGGTAACTTAACCTAACGGAAATTTCTGCTACATTAGTGTTTTGAAGAGTTATCAATAATGTTTTGTGAATCAATTCATGTTTGAGGGCCTCGATCGAAAGTGTTGTCATTCTCTGTAACGTATGTGTGATCCAATATTTAGCACTGATTTATGCTGCATATACCAAGTAGGTATTGTAGTGTGTTTTGTGTGCATACTGGACCCTGGGCCCACCCACCCAGTTCACATGCAGGTATACACTCATACAGATAATATTTTCTGTAAATCATGCACCACTTGTCGTCATATGCATCAGTGGAAAGAGTGAATTTGCTGTTTCAAAATACTAACTATCTAAAAGCATTGACAATCGACGCTACATTTAACTGGAAAGTAAATGTCAAAATTCTAACCATTTAATTTGAGGGTGACAGGCTGCAGACAGTGTAGGCATATGAGGCTGTGATCCATCCATCCCTGTGTCCAAGCGTGTGTCCCAAATGGCACCCTGTTCCCTATTTATTCACTACTAAAACATATATATAGGGAATAGAGTGCCATTTGGGACAGCGCCTTGTCTGTTTCACTGGCTTCCAAGTGTCCATTATATGACAAAGGGTAATGTGTCTGTCTGCTCTGCTTTACTGCCCTCATCAGTCTGGCGGCAGCCTCTCAGACCATATATCCCAAAATCACCCCCTGTCACCTCCAACATACCCCGCAATTCAGAAATATTTTATGATGGCACTGTGTCCAAGTTATTTAAAAGGGGAGAAAGATCTTAAATCATTGGCTGTCAATGCAGGGGATAGTACAGTAGCATAAAGGTAACACGCAAAGGATACTGCGCACATAGGTAACAGATACAGTATTTAGACCAAAGGATTTTGCAGATTTGAAGGTGATTGCTGTTGGACATTGTTGTTGAATTTGTGTTTGGTTATTTTTATGTTCATTTACTTTTAGGTAAGTGGTCCAGCAAAAGTGGACTACATTGTTAGTGTGGATAGATTCTGAATTGTTAAGCATCAGGTTATTTATATTGATCTCCATGATAAGATGCTATTGTTAAATAAACCTTATACTGCAGTGTACTCCAGCGGTGATAATCATAACTGAAGGGCCCGTCTTCGACAAAGACCTGCAGGGTTACCGTTAAGCCTTCGCAGAATGTACGATTTGTATTCCTAACGTATTTACCGAACCCATCTATTTGTACAGTGAATGGTTCAGATAACACTGTAAATGGTGGAGCTGATTTTTCATAGTGGCTCCTAGAGGAATTTATATGTTAATCTATCACATCAAAGTAGTCAGCTACACTAATGAAGTTCTTATTAGCGTGTTCTCTCAAACCTACAGTCAACGTGAAAGGTACTTGGAGTATTAGAATAGGGCGAGTGACAGCTGTATGAAAGCAGCTCATAGCTCTTGAAAGGTAGCTTTTCACAAGGACTCTAACATAGACAGGTGGGTGGGACACAGGAACACGGCATTGTGAGGGGCTAGATTCCTCTGTCATACCCTTGAAATGTTAATATGATACATTCTTCAGGAGCATTGTTAAAGCATTTCAATGTTAAAACTGTTCCTTTATATACAGGACAGAATTTGCATGGTGTTGAAAGATTTATGTGAAGTTCTTCACTAATATTATTTCCTAAAACCTTTACTGTACTGTAACTGCTAGCTAGGTCTGATCTAGGGATACTAAAGGACTTTCTGACAGCAGCTGAAATATTGTTTATCTGGCCATTTTCATCTGAGGTTTCTTGCAATATATGGACCTTTACACTGTGTGCGTTGTGTGTGTGTGTGTGTAAACATGCACTTGCACAAAGGTATTTGTGTGTGTGTGAATGTAAGTGCTTACTTCTTTATCTTTAGATTTTTCTCATCACAGCCAAAGCCAGATTTCAGCCATGTTTTACTCTGAGTGGATGATGTACAGTGGAAGTATTACACACATTCATAAACCAGATAGCCTTGTTAGAGGTGTATTTTGTCTGTCATTTTGATTGGTCCTCTTCGACCGTGGCACTGATTTCCTGTCCTACTAGACCAGTGACCACAGTGGAAACTTAAGGCTAATCAATAGGTGGCTGGAAATCAAATTGAGCTGTTTAATAGATTTCTGGGTGAGTAGTAAAAGGTCAGTAGGCTAGTCCCATTTAGCATTTGGTGTGAACACTTTCATAACTCGATAGACAAATTTATTGTCTTTCATGCGGAAGATATGGCCCACCTTTGCTAATGGAAAGCCAACCTGACCATTCATTGGAATCGGAACCTGTTGTTTTTGTAAACTTGCAGGCAAACTGGCGGTTATAGGAAGTGAGGACAACCATTCCAGTTTAAAGTTCATCACAAAACACAAACAAACAAATGGGTTGAAAATATTGTTTGCATTACACATTAAATGTATAGCATTTTAATGAATGTATGATCTTCAAAGAAGTCAAGGACATATCTGAGTGCTGCATCATCTTGGTTTAGAAATGCATTATTGTAGTTGATGGCATAATATCCATGCAAGATTAATGTTTTAGCATGGACAGATCTATAAATGTACTATACGAGCTATGTAATAGGGTTGTTACTATGCTGTGTAAAGCTCTAACAACATACAGTATTTCTGCAATACAGTTGTCCTGAAGCGGAACAAATGCCATAGGGGTGACTGCCGCTTATACCATACAACCTGAGTACCTTTTTCTGTTTCTCTTCACTTTTTTATGAAAATGCATCTTAGCTAGCTAACTACCTAGTCGTTTTGCAGTACCTGAAAACCCTTCTGAGATTTTACCTGAACACAAAAGGTAGGGTAAGTCCATGGTAATGCATTCACATTCAATGGAGCCATCAGTTTTGTATGCACTCACTACACACTACAGTACTTCAAATGGTCTCAAAAAGCCATATCTCACTTTCCAACCGTAATGACAACTTTGATGATGTTTAGTGTGTGTAGCTGGGTACGTACGTCAGTGTTTGGAAGCTAAGCTGTGTCTTTGCGCTCAATTGGAGACAGGTGCAGGGTGAAGACCTAATCACATTTGTGGCTCATTACCCGTCGACTGTGTGCACATATTTGCCTCTCTGTGTCCTTATTAATCAGGTGCAGACAACCCTAAGTACCCTCTCCACTTTTCCACATGACTTGCTACAAGCAACAGTAGATCATCAACAACCTGATGTGGCCACCTGCTGCTGGCCCTGGTCTCTAACACCTGCAATGCAAGTAAACGCTACTCCGAGTTGTACGAGAGAGAGAGAGAGAGAGAGAGAGAGAGAGAGAGAGAGAGAGAGAGAGAGAGAGAGAGAGAGAGAGAGAGAGAGAGAGAGAGAGAGAGAGAGAGAGAGAGAGAGAGAGAGAGAGAGAGAGAGAGAGAGAGAGAGAGAGAGAGAGAGAGAGAGAGAGAGAGAGAGAGAGAGAGAGAGATTTTTTTCCTTATGGCTCAATGCCAACATCTACTCCATCCAATTATGTTGCCAGTCTCAGGTGTTCTCAGGAGTTTGTACTCTCAACTAAATTCTGACTTAAATTTAAGTTACTCTGGGAGTATGAGTATGAATTCCAAACGACCTTCTGACAATCAAATCTGCATTTAAACTATTATTACCTCTCAGAAATTCTGGGTTCTTAATACCTTTGGATATCTGGAAAGCATCAATTGTGTCTTGAAGCTAGTATAGTCATCATCAGATCAGTAGAGTAATCATTATTACATTAATTCCTATCCTATTGTGAGAAATCTATGAGATCTTTCCTGCAACGTTGCAGTGTGTGGATTTATTTGTACTGCTGAAATAAACTAGACCTGGCAGCAAGCATCGCCACAAAGAAAACTAATGGGCAATAATACAATCGCTTTGCTCTGAAACAGTCCCCCTGTGTGCTTTGTGGAAACACTAAAAGCATTTTGTCGAGGCACTACATTTCCTAACTGCTTGTGTCAGTGTTTGTTGCTGAAAATGTTTAGGCCTATTTCATGTTTCATTTCTGTTGAAACTACCAACAAATTGTATTTAGAGTGATATAAATTGACTATCATTGCACTTGTCTACATTGTCTTTGTTCTCACCTCAAAGAAATGGGTGTTTTCACTCTCTTTTTCGACTCTTACAGTAACAAATCTGTTTTGAGAAAATATTTTATTGAGTTAGCTAGTTGTCATGCAAGAAAGATGACGACATTGAACGTTTGTCCATGTACCCCCCTTTCCCTCCCTCCCTCCCTCCCTCCCTCCCTCCCTCCCTCCCTCCCTCCATTCCTTCCTTCCTTCCTTCCTTCCTTCCTTCCTTCCTTCCTTCCTTCCTTCCTTCCTTCCTTCCTTCCTTCCTTCCTTCCTTCCTCCCTCCCTCCCTCTCTCTCTCTCTCTCTCTCTCTCTCTCTCTCTCTCTCTCTCTCTCTCTCTCTCTCTCTCTCTCTCTCTCTCTCTCTCTCTCTCTCTCTCTCTCTCTCTCTCTCTCTCTCGCTCTCTCTCTCTCTCTCTCTCTCTCTCTCTCTCTCTCTCTCTCTCTCTCTCTCTCTCTCTCTCTCTCTCACACACACACACACACACACACGTTACACCACACACAATGTGTAGCTGATCAGAGGACATATTCAAATCTCTCCACAATTAACAGTGTTAGAAGACATTACTATTCATGTCTACTTCATAATGTAGTAACAATCCTTCCTGTCTGTCCCTAATATGGCTATGACCTTAGTCCTGTGCTCTATAATTGCATAGAGAATTGTATGAAAATAGATAAATCAGCCATTGGTTTATCGGTGGTATAATTCCATCAAGGTGAGAAATTGATTAACTACTGTACCACTATACATGCCTGGAGCCATACTTATGTGTAGTTGAACCACAGAACCTCAGCATTAGGGGAATCTTTATGCGGGATCACAGAGAATATATTATGATGTGTTAATAACATATGGTTATTTTGTTACACTTTACAACTCAATAGTAAATAAATGCAAATGACTTAGCCCAATGTATTCAATGTTTTCACAAATAATTACTTGCCTTTTAGAAGTCATGCAGAATTTTATTGGTTTGGATTGACCCCACTGATTTGTTGCATCTTTCCTGTTAAAGAGAAGCCCAAAAAAAGAGAACCAACTCTTAGGGTGTGTCCCAAATGGCACCTTTTTCCCTATATAGTGCACTACTTTTTACCATGGCCCATAGAGAATAGGAAAGCAGTCCTATTAGCAGGGAGGTCAACTCTACAATGTCTCTCCCTTCAGTTATAGGTAATATGAAATGAGTGATGGGAAATGTGAAAATAAATAACCTCAGTCAGATGTGACTTTGAGAAACCTGGACCAGGATCTATTGTCTAATGGCTATGACAAAGAGGTGTGACATAACCCTGGCCCTGGGAACTATTGCCTATAGTAATGACATTTCTGAACATAATCATCTGTAGTGCTGGCCGGAGCGAGGCAAATGAGTAGTACAGTACAGTGTTAGACGTTTTATTTTATTTTATCAGTAACTTACTGTATTAATCAACAGTATGATACTTTATAAATGTAATACAGTAAATTACCGTAGAATGCACAATAAAACACTGTGCATTTGTTTTACAGCACATTGTAAGACCTTTCTGTAATTGTAACAATAAAACACTGTAGAATGCACAGTAAAATACCGTAAATGTGTTTTACAGTATTAAAAAATGTTGTTGAGAAAGAGTTGTTGGCTCATTAACATATTTTAAGGCATGCATGTAAGTGGCTATATTTGTTGCAGCCGTGAGTGAGAATTCTGTACCCCCACAGAATACGGTAATATACTGTCATTTAGGAATTCAACTAACCTTGTCCTGAAACTCTACAGTAACTTACTGGCCAATTTCTGACACTAATTTACTGTAATTCATAATATAGTACCATACCACATTTTTGGAGCACCAAAAACCTTTTGAACACTAGTGGGTGCATGGTAGTGTTGTTTCTCACTCATTAACATTTTGAGGTGTGCCTTGTAAGAGGCTATATTTGTTGCACCCCTTAGTGAGAGTGCTGTACCAATTTAAAGGTCATGAACAGTCAAATGCTTGTTTTTTTTGTCTTTTCAAGTGTTTTTTGAGGTGGAGTCTCTCCCTACTCGAGTGCAGCTGGGATATGTGTACTATCCTATTAGAGCATTTGTAAATAGGCATTTACAATGTTCTTTCTGTAAAATATTTGGACATGTAAGACGTGTCTGCAGATGGGAGAAGCCGAGATTTGAGATGTGTGGGAAAGACGACTATGAAGGAGATTTTGAATGTCTAGTAGAAGAGAATTAACAAGGAGCAAAATGTTGCAATTGTGGTGGGGAGCATGAAGCGGCGCAATCATTGGTGTGCCCGAGTAGGGTGAAAGAGACTAAGGTTGCTAAAATCGGGGCAGTTGAGAGAGTCTTTTATGTCGAGGCTGTCAAAAGGGTGGAAAGAGTGAGAATATTTCAAGCTCCGGCGTTAGTGAAGAATGGTATGCCTACATTGGAGCCTACACCACAGCCTGAGAATCAAAAGCAGGAACCAGAAATCCTTCATGTGAAGAAAGTGGACTTTGTGTAATTTATAGTAATGGTGATAAACGGAACTGCACAAGTTGAAAGAAAGTCAAGAAAGATCGATATCATTGTTTCTGCAGTTTAACTATTTCTGGGATTAAGAGATTTTACATCTGATAGCTACATGGAGTACTGTCTAGTGCGGTCCCACCCTCTCAGGCCCCAGAGCCTGAGTAGGATTTATTTGTTTTTTTAGTTTTATTATTTAGTTTATATTTAATATTCTTCAAATAGCCACCCTTTGCCTTGATGACAGCTTTGCACACAATTGGCTTTCTCTCAACCAGCTTCACCCGGAATGCTTTTCCAACAGTCTTGAAGGAGTTCCCACATATGCTGAGCACTTGTTGGCTGCTTTTCCTTCACTCTGCGGTCCGACTCATCCCAAACCATCTCAATTGGGTTGAGGTTGGGGATTGTGGAGGCCAGGTCATTTTGCTGTATGTGGATACCCTTTCAAATAGGGATATAAAATCGAGCGCACAGCCCTGCAATACCCATATGCAAACATTGGCAGTAGAATGGTTTTACTGAAGCGCTCAGTGACTTTCAACGTGGCACCATCATAGGATGCCACCTTTCCAACAAGTCAATTCGTCAAGCCTAAGATCACCTTGCTCAATGCCAAACCTCAGTTGGAGTGGTGTAAATCTCACCGCCATTGGACTCTGGAGCAACTACAAAGTACTGTATTGCTGTTTTGCTATATATTTACTGTAACATACTGGAAATTATGGTGCATTGTGGAAAAATATTGTGGGAGGAGAAATTGCTGGCTCATTAACATATTTTAAGGCGTGCCTTGTAAGTGGCTATATTTGTTGCACCCGTTAATGAGAGTGCTGTACCAAGTGATGTTAGATAGTAGTTCAATAACAATGAAATATATATATGGAACAGAGTGGAAGTGGGACAAATGTAAACACCTACAGTATTATTAGTTATTCATGTCCGTTTGATCTGTATTGCCCTGTAATCATGGACAATTTGGAAGAATGTGTTTAGGCCTCTAGAAGTGCAAGTGATATAAAACACCTGGTATTCATTAATATGCTGTAATATGCAAATGCCGACAGCCAACCTGCTTGCACTAATCCCATGTATTTACAGTAAAATACTGTAGAAATAGTTTTCTTACAATTTAATAGTCACTTTTATGGTATTGTACAGTGTTTCATTGCTCTGGCTTTAATAGTCACTTTTACTGTATTGTACTGTGTTTTATTGCTATGGCATTAAGTTACCGTGAATAACTCAGCATTGTAGAGGCACTATCCAGAGATGATCAGAGATATTATATATAATGAAATTACAATTATTTTGAAGACCAATGTATCCTTAACTACAACAACATTTTCAGTAATGGTTACAGAAACCTTTTACTTGATATGAATGTGATATATTTATTTGTTTTTTTAAGTTACTAAGGACAAGAGTGCCCGCTAAATGACCAAAATGTAAATGTAAAAATGAAAACTTGCAAAGAACACTAGGCAATATGTCTCTGCAAGGGTAATTCCAGTAAAATACTGTAAATTAGATTACAGTAAAATTGTTGGTACTTTAAGAGTTAGCAACATCTGGTGAATGTTAAATAATTTCTGGTTCTTCTTTCACATTTTGAACTGTTGGTGTTTTTTACTCAGTTCAGTCTCTTGTCACAGCCTTAACATAAAAATTGAGCCTTAACATAAAAAATGAGTAGCTGATTTGATTCTGGGTGCCAAGATTACTCAGTTGTTTAAGTGAATGTTTGCAGTATCAAGGATTTTGATTCTTACTTATGTTTTTTGTCCCCCAGCAAATGAATAAATTTAAAATAAGATTATTTTTTGTTAAATCTCTTTACTAAAACAAAAATATTAATTTCCAGAAACTCATACATCAATAAAATATATTGTGAGAGAATTACCGCAGGCTGGACAAACATTACCTTTCTCTGATGTACTGTACTGTACTGCAGTCTGTCGGCACATTCCTTTCCTTCCTTCCCTACATGCTGCAGGAGGTTGGCCTGTAGTAGTGGGTCCTGCTGGGGTTCTTTCCTCATTGTTCCTCTGTGTTATCTCTTATGTTTCGCATGTTCCCTCCATCTCTCAGGGCCCCCCTGGCTATCCTTTCAATGTAGCCCAAGAGCCTCAGTCTAAACTAAGTGGGACACAAACCTCTGAGAGAGTCCAAATGAAGGCAGCCTATAGAAAATAGAATAATGCATTTACATCACAAGTGATGCATATTTTATTGTATGTACACAGCTTGGCATGGGCCACTGATACCACTGAGGATGATAGAACAACACTGCAGTTAAAATGCTGAGGGGCTCTCTCTCTCTCTCGCTCTCTTGGAAATTGTATTTAAGCCGCATATCCAAATTATAAATTATCACTGAATTATGTATGCTCAGCGTGCGTGAAGTATACTTGGACTCCGGCTGGTGTGGCAAAGACTAACCTTAGGGAGGTACTCTTCCACACTGACACTTCCTGAATCTCTATCAGTGTAATTTGTATTCAAATTACAGCATGGTAGCTCATAAACCCCAGCATTAGATTATGGAAATGAGAAAGCCACATCTATCCTCTGTTATTTCCTTTTGGGAGACATTTAATCTAAATAAATAAATAACAGTGCAGCATCAGGTGTTTGTAGAGGGTATTTTGTAAATTTAGCCAGGCAACTTGAATAATAATCACTCCATTTGACTGGGCTATGCGTGTTCAATCACCCATCACTGAACACTTTATTTAGGCTGTGATAATGTTATAAATATGTAGGACACACAACTTAAGGCAGGCGTCAGAAGGGGAAACAAATATCGGCCTTAAAATTTGACTCCTCAAAAAATGTGTGGGCTAGAGGTAGCCCACACATACATACAGGTGTTGATCTGGGTTAGGGTTGTCCCCCATTGGAGGAAGACCATTAGAAGGAAAAATACATTATTGCAATTTCAGTTTATTAACTGTGTATATGTAAGAAAGTGGGTAAAAGGAAAACACCATCCCACCCCTGTGTAAGCGTTCATGTTAAACATGTTTGGACCATTATACAGTGAGGGAAAAAAGTATTTGATCCCCTGCTGATTTTGTACGTTTGCCCACTGACAAAGAAATTATCAGTCTATAATTTTTATGGTAGGTTTATTTGAACAGTGAGAGACAGAATAACAACAACAAAATCCAGAAAAACGCATGTCAAAAATGTTATAAATTGATTTGCATTTTAATGAGGGAAATAACGTATTTGACCCCCTCTCAATCAGAAAGATTTCCGGCTCCCCGGTGTCTTTTATACAGGTAACGAGCTGAGATTAGGAGCACACTTTAAAGGGAGTGCTCCTAATCTCAGCTTGTTACCTGTATAAAAGATACCTGTCCACAGAAGCAATCAATCAGATTCCAAACTCTCCACCATGGCCAAGACCAAAGAGCTCTACAAGGATGTCACGGACAAGATTGTAGACCTACACAAGGCTGGAATGGGCTACAAGACCATCGCCAAATAGCTTGGTGAGAAGGTGACAACAGTTGGTGCGATTATTCGCAAATGGAAGAAACACAAAAGAACTGTCAATCTCCCTCGGCCTGGAGCTCCATGCAAGATCTCACCTCGTGGAGTTGCAATGATCATGAGAACAGTAAGAAATCAGCCCAGAACTACACGGGAGGATCTTGTCAATGATCTCAAGGCAGCTGGGACCATAGTCACCAAGAAAACAATTGGTAACACACTACGCCGTGAAGGACTGAAATCCTGCAGCGCCCACAAGGTCCCCCTGCTCAAGAAAGCACATATACAGTGAGGGAAAAACGTATTTGATCCCCTGCTGATTTTGTACGTTTGCCAACTGACAAAGAAATGATCAGTCTATAATTTTAATGGTAGGTTTATTTGAACAGTGAGAGACAGAATAACAACAAAAGGATCCAGAAAAACGGATGTCAAAAATGTTATAAATTGATTTGCATTTTAATGAGGGAAATAAGTATTTGACCCCTCTGTAAAACATGACTTAGTACTTGGTGGCAAAACCCTTGTTGGCAATCACAGAGGTCAGACGTTTCTTGTAGTTGGCCACCAGGTTTGAACACATCTCAGGAGGGATTTTGTCCCACTCCTCTTTGCAGATCTTCTCCAAGTCATTAAGGTTTCGAGGTTGACGTTTGGCAACTCGAACCTTCAGCTCCCTCCACAGATTTTCTATGGGATTAAGGTCTGGAGACTGGCTAGGCCACTCCAGGACCTTAATGTGCTTCTTCTTGAGCCACTCCTTTGTTGCCTTGGCCATGTGTTTTGGGTCATTGTCATGATGGAATCCCCATACACGACCCATTTGCAATGCCCTGGCTGAGGGAGGGAGGTTCTCACCCATGATTTGACGGTACATGGCCCTGTCCATCGTCCCTTTGATGCGGTGAAGTGGTCCTGTCCCCTTAGCAGAAAAACACCCCCAAAGCATAATGTTTCCACCTCCATGTTTGACGGTGGGTATGGTGTTCTTGGGGTCATAGGCAGCATTCCTCCTCCTCCAAACACGGCGAGTTGAGTTGATGCCAAAGAGCTCCATTTTGGACTCATCTGACCACAACACTTTCACCCAGTTCTCCTCTGAATCATTCAGATGTTCATTGGCAAACTTCAGACGGGCATGTATATGTGCTTTCTTGAGCAGGGGGACCTTGCGGGCGCTGCAGGATTTCAGTCCTTCACGGCATAGTGTGTTACCAATTTTTTTCTTGGTTGCTATGGTCCCAGCTGCCTTGAGATCATTGACAAGATCCTCCCGTGTAGTTCTGGGCTGATTCCTCGCCGTTCTCATGATCATTGCAACTCCACGAGGTGAGATATTGCATGGAGCCCCAGGCCAAGGGAGATTGACAGTTATTTTGTGTTTCTTCCATTTGCGAATAATCGCACCAACTGTTGTCACCTTCTCACCAAGCTGCTTGGCGATGGTCTTGTAGCCCATTCCAGCCTTGTGTAGGTCTACAATCTTGTCCCTGACATCCTTGGAGAGCTCTTTGGTCTTGGCCATGGTGGAGAGTTTGGAATCTGATTGATTGATTGCTTCTTTGGACAGGTGTCTTTTATACAGGTAACAAGCTGAGATTAGGAGCACTCCCTTTAAGAGTGTGCTCCTAATCTCAGCTCGTTACCTGTATAAAAGACACCTGGGAGCCAGAAATCTTTCTGATTGAGAGGGGGTCAAATACTTATTTCCCTTATTAAAATGCAAATCAATTTATAACATTTTTGACAAGTGTTCTTCTGGATTTTGTTGTTGTTATTCTGTCTCTCACTGTTCAAATAAACCTACCATTAAAATTATAGACTGATAATTTCTTTGTCAGTGGGAAAACGTACAAAATCAGCAGGGGATCAAATACTTTTTTCCCTCACTGTACATGCCCGTCTGAAGTTTGCCAATGAACATCTGAATGATTCAGAGGAGAACTGGGTGAAAGTGTTGTGGTAAGATGAGACCAAAATGGAGCTCTTTGGCATCAACTCAACACACCGTGTTTGGAGGAGGAGGAATGATGCCTATGACCCCAAGAACACCATCCCCCCTGTAAAACATGGAGGTGGAAACATTATGCTAAGGAGGTGTTTTTCTGCTAAGGGGACAGGACAACTTCACCGCATCAAAGGGACGATGGATGGGGCCATTTATCGTCAATTCTTGGGTGAGAAACTCCTTCCCTCAGCCAGGGCATTGAAAATGGGTCGTGAATGGGTATTCCAGCATGACAATGACCCAAAACACACGGCCAAGACAAAAAAGGAGTGGCTCAAGAAGAAGCACATTAAGGTCCTGGAGTGGCCTAGCCAGTCTCCAGACCTTAATCCCATAGAAAATCTGTGGAGGGAGCTGAAGGTTCGAGTTGCCAAACGTCAGCCTCGAAACCTTAATGACATGGAGAAGATCTGCAAAGAGGAGTGGGCAAAATCCCTCCTGAGATGTGTTCAAACCTGGTGGCCAACTACAAGAAACGTCTGACCTCTGTGATTGCCAACAAGGGTTTTGCCACCAAGTACGAAGTCATGTTTTGCAGAAGGGTCAAATACTTATTTCCCTCATTAAAATGCAAATCAATTTATAACATTTTTGACATACGTTTTTATGGATTTCTTTGTTGTTATTCTGTCTCTCACTGTTCAAATAAACCTACCATTAAAATTATAGACTGATCATTTCTTTGTCAGTGGGCAAACGTAAAAAATCAGCAGGGGATCAAATACTTTTTTCCCTCACTGTAGTATCAATAGAGATTTTAGCATGGCTCCTGAAGAACACTACAGTTAGACTGTGGAAGATAAACATATATCTTTCTACTAAGTACAGTTAGTGTAACTTCACAATGATGAATAAATTCTAATTGTTATTGATGCACGGTTTCCCCAACATGCTTGTATCTCACTCATCTCAACAATCTGTTCATCTACTTCTTGGATCTAATTTCATCCAATAGTATCGCTTATTATGTTAAGTCTATATTGACAAATTAGCATCTATTCAGAGACCCATATGAGGAAATCATACCCGCTTGTGTCCTCATATGACAGGAAGTTTGTAAATAATAGGTTGTTTTTTGTTTTTTATTAAGCATTCCCCATAATATACTGTACCCTTATTTGCAGGAACACACTCAGCAAATGTACAAATGTTGATTTTTCACTGTAACATCTCTAGTGTTCATTCAGGACTTAAATTCACTCTGTAAGAGTGAAATTAAGACTCAGTGGTGTAAAATAACCCCCAGTTTTGGTGTTTGTAACCAGAGTTATTGTTTTACACATCAAATTTCCCAGAATACTCTACTTGCAAGTAGATTTTTTAAGATATCTGTGTATTTGCATTGTTAATTGATTAATCTTATGCTACACAAACATAAATCACATACATTTTTCTAAACTACTCCAATCAGTTAATTAGATTTATTGCACCCTTTACTGAAATAGTTATTACAGTTTAAATGGTTTAGGTAGTCTTCTTATCAACTTTTCTAACCCTTACAGTCGATCAGAATGCAGGTTGCATGAAAAGTCTTATGATATCTGTATTGTATTAGCATAATGTAATTTTAATGATAACATTCACCTAGGTACTCGGTGAAAACCACAGGCCTTTTAAAGGAAAGAATTCAATAACCATGTTTCTGTCACTAACAAATACAGTCATGGGTGGTAACTCTTCAATTCACTCAGAAAGAAAAGGCACCCTGGGAAATATGCAAATGATTCTTTACACCAACATTTTTTTACAGTAACACTACAGGTGTTAATTTCTTACACTGAGAAAGCATAACAGTGTCAGCACTAAGCAAAGTGAGTCCAGTTTACTGTAAATGAAGTGTTATGTTATAGTGTAGGTGTTGCTTATTACTCTACAGTAGAGCTATGCAAACACCACAATTAAGTTAATTTGAACACTTTAAGAGTTGAATGGAAAACACTGCAACAGAGAAACATATTTAACACTTTCAAAAGTGTTATTTTAACACCAGTTCAGTGGGACTCATATGTTAACTGAAACACTTTCGGAGTTAAATGTACACCATTGAGTTTGCTGTACATAATGTAATTGTAACGCCTTCTAAATTTGCTGTAAAATCACTTTTAATGTAAACGAAACAGATGGTAGCCTTATGGACTAGTATGATACAAATATGTGTACAGTGCATTCGGTAAGTATTCAGACCCCTTCCCTTTTTCCACATTGTGTTACATTACAGCCTTATTCTAAAATGTATTTTTAAAAAAAATCCCCTCATCAATCTACATGCAATACCCCATAATGACAAAGCAAAAACAAGTTTTTAGAAATGTTGCCATATTTAACAGAAATACCTTATTTACGGAGGTATTCAGACCCTTTGCTATGAGACTCAAAATTGAGCTCAGGTGCATCCTGTTGCCATAGATCATCCTTGAGATATTTCTACATCTTGATTGGAGTCCACCTGTGGTAAATTCAATTAATTGGACATGATTTGGAAAGGCACACACCTGCCTATATAAGGTCCCACAACTGACCATGCATGTCAGAGCAAAAACCAAGCCATGAGGTCGAAGGAATTGTCCGTAGGGCTCCGAGACATGATTGTGTCGAGGCACAGATCTGGGGAAGGGTGCCAAAATATTTCTGCAGCATTGAAGGTCCCCAACAACATAGTTTGGAACCACCAAGACTCTTCCTAGAGCTGGCCACCTGGCCAAACTGAGCAAATGGGGGAGCAGGGCCTTGGTCAGCGAGGTGACCAAGAAACCAATGGTCACTCTGACAGAGCTCCAGAGTTCCTCTGTGGAGATGGGAGAACCTTCCAGAAGGGCAACTATCTCTGCAGCACTCCACCAATCAGGCCTTTATGATAGAGTGGCCAGACGGAAGCCACTCCTCAGTAAAAGGCACATGACAGCCCGCATGGAGTTTGCCAAAAGGCACCTAAAGTACTCTCAGACCATGAGAAGCAAGATTCTCTGGTCTGATGAAACCAAGATTGAACTCTTTAGCCTGAATGCCAAGCGTCACGTCTGGAGGAAACCTGGCACCATCCCTACAGTGAAGCATGGTGGTGGCAGCATCATGCTGTGGGGATGTTTTTCAGCGGCAGGGACTGTGAGACTAGTCAGTTTCGAGGGAAAGATGAATGGAGCAAAGTACAGAGAGATCCTTAATGAAAACCTGCTCCAGAGTGCTCAGGACCTCAGACTGGGGCGAAGGTTCACCTTCCAACAGGACAACGACCCTAAGCACACAGCCAAGACAATGCAGGAGTGGCTTCGGGACAAGTCTCTGATGTCCTTGAGTAGCCCAGCTAGAGCCCGGACTTGAACCCGATCTAACATCTCTGGAGAGACCTGAAAATAGCTGTGCAGTGATGCTCCCATTCCAACCTGACAGAGCTTGAGAGGATATGCAGAGAAGAATGTGAGAAACTCCCCAAATACAGGTGTGCCAACGTTGTAGTGTCATACCCAAGAAGACTCAAGGCTGTAATTGATGCCAAAGGTGCTTCAAGAAAGTACTGGGTAAAGGGTCTGAATACTTATGTAAATGTAATATTTAAGTTTTTTATTTTTAATACATTTGCAAAAATTACTAAAAACCTGTTTTTGCTTTGTCATTATGGGGTATCGTGTGTAGATTGATGATGATTTATTTTTTATTTTTTATAAATTTTAGAATAAGGCTGTAATGTAACAGAATTTGGAAAAAGTCAAGGGGTCTGAATACTTGAATGCACTATACATATTAATAGGTATAGCCTCCCATGCCTTTCCACAATATTATGTGGCAGTGCCAGGGAAACTGGTGCCAGTCTCTATCATGTTATGCATTAGGCCTATTTGCTATTTGGCAATTATTGTAGAACTCATAGTTCTTCTTGTCCTTAACCCTAGCAATATAGCTACAGCGATTCTGATGACTGGTACTTTTCAGAAGTCCCTTTCAATTCGATCAATTCATAAATCATGAAGTAGTTAGAATAATATGGAAAATATGCAGTGTAAAATTGTATTCTAAAATCATGCTGAGCCAACAAAGGCTGTGATCCTTGAAGTTTTGTGCTAAGCTTATCCTTTTGCCATTCAAATCCACAAGTCCTCAGATTCACTGTTTCCCCCAGGGGAAAGCACACACTCAGCTCAAGCGTTCCAGTTTCTTGAGTAGTAGATTGTGATTCAACTGTAAAATAACACAAAACCTATACTATTAGAGCAGGGTAGCATGAATGACAGTTTAGTTTAAAAAATACAACTTTGTTGAACGCTGTTGTTTTGACAATGTGTGTCTTATTGGGACTGGATTTCTTCCTTGTTTGCTCTTTATTGAGTAAAACAATGCCAGCATACCCACCATAGTTTTCCCATCCCCAACCTCTCTTAAAGGATCTCAAAGTAATCTGGACATACGCTGTAGGTTTCAACGTAGAGTAACCTATGGTCATTTTTACACGTTGTTAATAGTGAATAGACATTCTATGGCTGTGTTAAACAACCACATTGAACACAAAGAGTAGATTGTGTAGACATGCGTAGATTCCATTGGATCTTACTGTATCCCGTTTCTGTCTTATTCCACAAGCAATCAGAGATACCATATTCCTACCTACACCATTGCTTTGCAGGAAGTCAGTTCAATATGAAAATGTAAAGTCTATGAATATTGTATGGAAGCACCTTTGTGCCTATTGGCAGTAGTGTCCAGAATGGTTGATATTTTGCATTATATGGAGAACCAGTCTGTCAAACCAAGGATATTTTGCTCCGTACACCAGATGAATTCTAATGGAATCTGTATATACTGTATATAGGGTACGGCAGAGAGAGTCTTATTACAATAGCTGGGCTCAGGTAAAATTAGAAGAGATAGCTTATACATACTGTATTTCCTGATCAAGACATTATTGGATAGCTTTAACTTATTCTGAGGATATCTCAAGTTAGGATTCCATAGTGTCCAACACCTCATCCAACAGTAGGGCTGCATCCCAAATGTCACCCTATTCCCTATGGGACCTTGTCAAATGTAGTGCACTTTATCGGGAATTGAGTGCCATTTGGGTCGCAGCCTGGGACCCCTGATGGAGTGTAGTGTCACCCTTTGGGAGGTCTAACCAGCTTTGTTTACAGAGAACACTGAGAATGGTATAAGAGAGCCATCTGTGAACTTCTCTGTGAGAGTGAGACTAGTGCCAACATAGCCTCAGCTGCCTGGTGTCTGTGTGTCTGGTGCTGGCTTGTTTTCGGCTGTATTTTTTATTTTATTTTTTATTTTTATTTTTTCACCTTTATTTAACCAGGTAAGCCAGTTGAGAACAGGTTCTCATTTACAACTGCGACCTGGCCAAGATAAAGCAAAGTAGTGCAATAAAAACAACACAGAGTTACATATGGGGTAAAAAACATAAAGTCAGAAATACAACAGAAAATCTATATACAGTGTGTGCAAATGTAGCAAGTTATGGAGGTAAGGCAATAAATAGGCTATAGTGCAGAATAATTACAATAGTATTAACACTGGAATGCTAGATGTGCAAGAGATTATGTGCAAATAGAGATACTGGGGTGCAAAAGAGCAAAATAAATAACAATATAGGGATGAGGTAGTTGGGTGGGCTAATTTCAGATGGGCTGTGTACAGGTGCAGTGATCGGTAAGGTGCTCTGACAACTGATGCTTAAAGTTATTGAGGGAGATAAGAGTCTCCAGCTTCAGAGATTTTTGCAATTCGTTCCAGTCATTGGCAGCAGAGAACTGGAAGGAATGGCGGCCAAAGGAGGTGTTGGCTTTGGGAATGACCAGTGAGATATACCTGCTGGAGCGCAGACTACGGGTGGGTGCTGCTATGGTGACCAATGAGCTAAGATAAGGCGGGGATTTGCCTAGCAGTGATTTATAGATGGCCTGGAGCCAGTGGGTTTGACGACGAACATGTAGTGAGGACCAGCCAACAAGAGCGTACAGGTCACAGTGGTGGGTAGTGTATGGGGCTTTGGAGACAAAATGGATGGCACTGTGATAGACTACATCCAATTTGCTGAGTAGAGTGTTGGAGGCTATTTTGTAAATTACATCGCCGAAGTCAAGGATCGGTAGGATAGTCAGTTTTACGAGGGCATGTTTGGCAGCATGAGTGAAGGAGGCTTTATTGCGAAATAGGAAGCCGATTCTAGATTTAACTTTGGATTGGAGATTCTTTATGTGAGTCTGGAAGTTGAGTTTACAGTCTAACCAGACACCTAGGTATTTGTAGTTGTCCACATACTCTAGGTCAGACCCGTCGAGAGTGGTGATTCTAGTCGGGTGGGCGGGTGCCAGCAGCGTTCGATTGAAAAGCATGCATTTAGTTTTACTAGTGTTTAAGAGCAGTTGGAGGCTACTGAAGGAGTGTTGTATGGCATTGAAGCTCGTTTGGAGGTTTGTTAACACAGTGTCCAATGAAGGGCCAGATGTATACAAAATGGTGTCGTCTGCGTAGAGGTGGATCTGAGAGTCACCAGCAGCAAGAGCGACATCATTGATATACACGGAGAAAAGTGTCGGCCCAAGAATTGAACCCTGTGGCACCCCCCATAGAGACTGCCATAGGTCCAGACAACAGGCCCTCCGATTTGACACACTGAACTCTATCTGAGAAGTAGTTGGTGAACCAGGCGAGGCAGTCATTTGAGAAACCAAGGCTATTTAGTCTGCCAATAAGAATGCGGTGGTTGACAGAGTCGAAAGCCTTGGCCAGGTCGATGAAGACGGCTGCACAGTACTGTCTATTATCAATCGCGGTTATAATATCGTTTAGGACCTTGAGCGTGGCTGAAGTGCACCCGTGACCAGCTCGGAAACCGGATTGCATAGCGGAGAAGGTACGGTGGTATTCGAAATGGTCGATGATCTGTTTGTTAACTTGGCTTTCGAATACTTTCGAAAGGCAGGGCAGGATGGATATAGGTCTGTAGCAGTTTGGATCTAGAGTGTCACCCCCTTTGAAGAGGGGGATGACCGCGGCAGCTTTCCAATCTCTGGGGATCTCAGACGTTATGAAAGAGAGGTTGAACAGACTAGTAATGGGGGTAGCGACAATTTCGGCGGCTAGTTTTAGAAAGAAAGGGTCCACATTGTCTAGCCCAGCTGATTTGCAGGGGTCCAGATTTTGCAGCGCTTTCAAAACATCAGCTGTCTGAATTTGTGTGAAGGAGAAGCGGGGGGGGCATGGGCAAGTTGCAGCAGAGGGTGCAGAGTTGGTGGCCGGGTTAGTGGTAGCCAGATGGAAAGCATGGCCAGCTGTAGCAAAATGCTTGTTGAAATTCTCGATTATTGTAGATTTATCGGTGGTGATAGTGTTTCCTAGCCTCAGTGCAGTGGGCAGCTGGGAGGAAGTTCTCTTATTCTCCATGGACTTTACAGTGTCCCAAAACTTTTTGGAGTTAGTGCTACAGGATGCAAATTTCTGTTTGAAAAAGTTAGCCTTTGCTTTCCTGACTGCTTGTGTATATTGGTTCCTAACTTCCCTGAAAAGTTGCATATCGCGGGGCTATTTGATGCTAATGCTGTACGCCACAGGATGTTTTTGTGCTGGTCAAGGGCAGTCAAGTCTGAGGAGAACCAGGGGCTATATCGGTTCTTAGTTCTGTATTTTTTGAATGGGGCATGTTTATTTAAGATTGAGAGGAAATTACTTTTAAGGAACAACCAGGCATCCTCTACTGACGGAATGAGATCTATATCCATCCAGGATACCTGGGCCAGGTCAATTAGGAAGGCCTCCTCGCTAAAGTGTTTTAGGGAGCGTTTGACAGTGATGAGGGGTGGTCGTTTGACCGCGGACCCGTTACGGACGCAGGCAATAAGGCAGTGATCGCTGAGATCCTGGTTGAAGACAGCTGAGGTGTATTTAGAGGGTATGTTAGTCAGGATGATATCTGTGAGGGTACCCATGTTTACGGATTTAGGGTTGTACCTGGTAGGTTCGTTGATAATTTGCGTGAGGTTGAGGGCATCTAGCTTGGATTGTAGGATGGCTGGGGTATTAAGCATATCCCAATTTAGGTCACCAAGCAGTACAAACTCTGAGGATAAATGGGGGCAATCAATTCACATATGGTGTCCAGGGCACAGCTGGGGGCTGAGGGGGTCTGTAGCAAGCGGCAACAGTGAGAGACTTATTTCTGGAAAGGTGGATTTTTAGAAGTAGAAGCTCAAACTGTTTGGGCACAGACCTGGATAGTATGATAGAGCTCTGCAGGCTATCTCTACAGTAGATTGCAACTCCACCCCCTTTGGCAGTTCTATCTAGACGGAAAATGTTATAGTTGGGGATGGAAATTTCAGAATTTTTGGTGGCCTTCCTGAGCCAGGATTCAGACACTGCTAGAACATCAGGGTTGGCAGAGTGTGCTAACGCAGTGAATAACTCAAACTTAGGAAGTAGACTTCTGATATTTATGTGCAAGAAACCAAGACTTTTGCGATTACAGAAGTCATCAAATGATAGCGCCTGGGGAGTAGGAGTGATACTGAGGGCTGCAGGGCCTGGGTTAGCCTCTACATCACCAGAGGAACAGAGGAGGACTAGAATAAGGATACGGCTAAAGGCTTTAAGAACTGGTCTTCTAGTGCGTTGGGTACATAGAATAAAGGGGGCAGATTTCCGGGTGTTATAGAAAAGATTCAGGGCATTATGTACAGACAAGGATATGGAAGGATATGAGTAAAGTGGAGGTAAACCTAAGCGTTGGGTAACAATGAAAGAGATAGCATCGCTGGAGGCATCAATTGAGTCGGTCTCCCGCGTGTATTGGGGGAGGGGGCAAAGGAGCTATCTAAGGCAGGTTTAGCTAGGCTGGGGGTCTACAGTGATATAGTACAATTAGAAATAACCGAAACAACAATAAACTAACCATGTTTGGGCTGAGGCTAAACATAAACAGGATGTAGTACCGTAAAAAGGAACAGTCCAGCAGATATCAGCTGTATAGCTGAGTTATCATAAGGTCCGGTGGTGAAGTACTAGTGAGTAAGAGGCCACGGCTAGCGTGTGCTAGCGGGCCAGGGCTAGCAGATGGATGGAATCTTCGTGGTTAACGTCGTAACCACATCAGACGATTTCGTCGGCAGACCAGTCGTGTAGGATCGGCGGGGCTCCGTGTCAACACTAGGTGGTCCCGTCCGGTTGACAGAGAGGTAGATAGCCGGGAGATGGGCCTAGCTCAGGATGATTAGCCAGACCACAGCGTCCGTTTTGTTGTAGCTAGCTGGTAGCGACGAATCCGGAGTTAAAGGTCCAGTGATTCAGTGATTCCGGCGGAAAAACTGATATGTTCTGGGTCGATAACGCGCTGTGCAGACTGGCCGAATATCCGGTGATCAATGTCCAGAGATTAAAATTAATCTCGCAGAAAAAAATCCAATGTTCTGGGTGAAACACCGCTAGCTGTGGCTAATAGCAAGTAGCTAGTTAGCTGGCTAGCTAGTTTCAACTGGAGATTCTAGATTCTATATAAAGGTAAGTCAATAATAGAATCCGTTCCACATTGAGTGAGGCGGGTTGCAGGAAAGTATATCTTGTAGAAGGATGAAAAGTCTGATAGGGAAATATGTACGAAAAATAGGGTATTTACAGACATTTACAGACATACGATAAAAACACAACTGCACTACTCCGCCATCTTGAATATGTAACCCTCACCTTCCCCCCTTAGACTCGTATTAGTGTCAAAAGAACTACCCTTGTACAGGTGTAGAGATGTCATGCCAGGTAGAGAGAGAAGCTTTAATGATCAATGGTAATGGCTGCTTGGAGAGCTCAATTTGTTACTGCTCTAATGTGAATGGAGTCAACTAACTATTCATAGTTTAAAGTGAGCTAAATCGTTTAGCCTTTGTATTTCTAAACTTATATTATTGAAATAATCATTTCCTCATTTTATACATATTAGAAATATAATCATAATCATAATCTGAAGGACAACCAAGAAAAACAGCACTTTATCCTTGAAATCAGATTTGATATGCAATTTGCATAAACATGCCAAATCAAATGTTACGACAGTCTCTCAGGCTTACAGTGTGTTCTGACATAGGAGATACAGTAACTTATCAACATATTTTGTTAAAAATACTTAGATATGCTCTCTAGTAGATGAAACACAAAGCTCCCATGACACGCTAGAGTAAGTTGTCCACAGAAGATAAGTCACTGAGACAAGACAGACATTAAAATACAGTATATGTTTTTCACAATGCAGTTCAGGGCTTTCATAATTGTTGAATCCATACCGCTGAACTACTGAGGTAAACCTTTAACTGTTTTATTTGAAGCACGGTTACCTGGCAGGGGTAACTGTATGTATCAAAGAAATGCTAGTGATTGTTTATGCCTTTTATCTTAGATATGATGATTTGAGCAATGCATCAGTTACTCAGAACCCTCCTAGTCCAAAGATGAAGATCTTCATACCAATTATCAGCTGCACAAACAATACAAATAAACACAGTGAAGTTTCCTTTTACTGTGATCTGTGTTCTTTTCATCATTCTAAATGAGACCTTTCATCACATGCTTACTGCTATGGTACAACAAAGTTGAAAGGCAAAAATGTATTCACCATTGAATGGAATGATGCATTTAGCTGTGAAGTTTGACTATATGCATTTTAAATAACATTATTTAATCTTTGGGTATGATTCCATATATCCAACCACAGTATATCAAGCCAATACCTTGGTAAAGTATTCATATAATTTGCAAAAGGCACTGGAATGGTGATGTCTGACTGTCCTATTTTATTCCTGGGATTGCATCCTAAATAGCAACATATTCCCTATATAGTGCACTAATTTTGAACAGAGCCCTAAGGGACTTGCCAAAAGAAGTGGACTATAAAGTCAATAGGGTGCCATTTGGGACGCAGACCTAGATGTAGGCCCTCACTTCTTACCCAAAGTGCCAACTTGTCCTCATTACCCAACCAATGATTAATGTCTGATGCCAGAACACCTTGCTTGTATCAATACCTGCTGTCACTAGGATTAATATTTTCAGGCACCCAACATGATGAATTTGAAATAGATGCCTATCATGAAAACAAATGTGAAAATCAGACCTGTCGACTCTAATATATACACCGTTCAGGGCATTTTATTGCCTGAGGTTTTGATTGAAAGAAATACTCTTTGGCTGCTGTTTAGGTGTAGTTTTTTATTCTGTTTGACAGCATAGGGCACCAAGGACAGACATAGTCTAGTAGTCCATATACATGGGCCATCTATTGCACATCTCCCTGATGGCTTATTCCAGGCCTGGCTGCGTAGGACTAGTAGTAGACTATGTGTACCCTGGAACACCCTATTTGAGGGTATCATGTAGAATAATTCAGGCCCAAGATAATAGCAGAGTGTGGCAGTGAAAGCATTTGCATAAACATAACATAGTGTAACATGATATTCGTCCAATTGTTCCCAGCAATATAAACTAAATAATGAGAGGACAAAAACCTTAAATATTAAATAAACATCAAACAACAGTTGGATTAACAAAGGCCTTCGTTCTGGACTCCCTCCCTTTTTCTGAGGACAGAATTGGCAGATAAATAATTATATGACAAATGTTGGGATTTCTTCCAGGCAACCGTCCCCACGCAGCCTGGCAAAGGTTAAAGACCAAAGCCGTCCAGACGTAATTGGAAGGAGCTGGAAGTGCCATAGCAAACAAGGATCAGGTTTTCAACTGTAGAAACAAAGTTGTCAAGGGAGCAGTTTGGCACCAAAATGCCTATATTTTGATATCCAAAATAAGATGGGAGGGGGGTTGGGGTGGCAAGATTTGAACATGCAAATGTAGTGACATTGGATTTCTACTGGCCCTTGCAAAGATGAGCAGAGTGACACTGTTCTGTCAACAGCGAGTACCTTTGCTTTAGTCAGCTTTGGCTTTACCTGAAGAATGAGTGTGAGCAATCAGAGGGGAGAAAAAAGACATGCATTTATGTTTTGCAGAAATTGCCAGGTCTTTTCTTTTCCTTTTTTAACAGATTATTATGTTGCTTTCCACAGCATGTTACATCCTGGATATAAGCGGACCGCCACACTTGCTTTGCCATGCAAACACAGGCTTAACTGAATTCAGCATAGCAGATAGAATTTTCAAGACTGCTGTGTGCAACTCGGTGAGGCTACAGATGTATTTCAGTTTAACCTAGACATATTCAATATATAGCCTGAAATTGAAAAACAAATAGTAGTAACACTTTTAATATGTACTACCTGTGTATAATAAATGATGTATTTAATTGTATAGTATGTTTTTTTAACCCAAAATACATTATAAGACTAGGAATAAGGATTCACAGTTGCTTATGGCTCCTAAAATCAGTACATGCACAAGACGGTTTATATTAGCCACCCCATCACAAAATATATATTTAGCACATATACAATCAATTTAATTAAATTCAAAACGGTTTGGCCACTCCACCTCAATTTGTATATTTAGCATGCATACCTTCAAGCTAATAGAATGAACTGATTCAAATGAGTGGTGTTTACCTCATGTGGCATTATGAAGATGGCAGAGCCTACAGAGCTGAGGGGACCAACCCTAATACATGAGCAATGGACCTTGTAGTGCTGAGTAATTATCCTCCCGAGAGACAGACAGACTGATGACTGTTATATTTGCATCCCAAATAGCACCCTATTCCCTATATAGTGCATTACTTTTGACCTGGGCCCATAGGGCTCTGGTCAAAAGTAGTGCATGACATAGGAAATAGGGTGCCATTTGGGATGCACTCCCTCTCCTGAATCAACAGGAAGAAGGAACAGAGAAACAAGCAAAGGCCTCCTGCCAAAAACAAATTTCCCTGCATTGCATATGGTACATGTTCATTGCATAATATGAGGCTTTGGGGAGTGCATGGAGGTACTAAAGATGCAGTGTAAAATGTATTTGTATTTTTTTTTAAATATATTTATCGTTTCACTGAGGGCTTGATTCAATCCAACCCTGAGTGCAGTGTTTATGCCTGCATGAAGTCAAACCTGCATGAGGTCGTCAGTCCAAGTAAATGGTTTTATACAGTACAAGTTCAAGTGAAACATAGTGAAACATAACATGTAGGGTCCCTCCCAGACCACGACAAGAGAAAAATTAACAAAGAGCAGCAAGGAAGCAAATAAAGTGGACAATCCTATCAAAACGATCTTGCTAACTACAAAGAACCCAACTCGACGAGGCGTGACTTGTTGGTAGAGAGAGAATAACATGTATTTCTATGATGGCTGATTGCCAGAAAAACAGATGTCTAGTGAACAGTCGTGCCGAACACCACACAATGGGACAATGTCCCTGAAAATAACACAGAAAATCGCTTTATCTCACCTCACGAGGTCCAGATTACAACTGCAAAGATATTAAACAACATTCTCAGGTAATGATATGGGAGTATGTATGAACCTAGCTGTCAGGTGGTATGGTAAATACAGTGGGGGAAAAAGTATTTAGTCAGCCACAAATTGTGCAAGTTCTCCCACTTAAAAAGATGAGAGAGGCCTGTAATTTTCATCATAGGTACACGTCAACTATGACAGACAAATTGAGGAAAAAAAATCCAGAAACTCGCATTGTAGGATTTTTTATGAATTTATTTGCAAATTATGGTTGAAAATAAGTATTTGGTCACCTACAAACAAGCAAGATTTCTGGCTCTCACAGACCTGTAACTTCTTCTTTAAGAGGCTCCTCTGTCCTCCACTCGTTACCTTTTTATTTTTATTTATATTTATTTTTTTAGTCATTTAGCAGACACTCTTATCCAGAGCGACTTACATTATTATTTTTATTTTTCATACTGGCCCCCCGTGGGAATCGAACCCACAACCCTGGCATTGCAAACACCATGCTCTTCATCCCTGCCAGCCATTCCCTCCCCTACCCTGGACGACGCTGGGCCAATTGTGCGCCGCCCCATGGGTCTCCCGGTCGTGGCCGGCTACGACAGAGCCTGGATTCGAACCAGGATATCTAGTGGCACAGCTAGCACTGCGATGCAGTGCCTTAGACCACTGCGCAACTTGGGAGACTGTCTTGTATTAATGGCACCTGTTTGAACTTGTTATCAGTATAAAAGACACCTGTCCACAACCTCAAACAGTCACACTCCAAACTCCACTATGGCCAAGACCAAAGAGCTGTCAAAGGACACCAGAAACAAAATTGTAGACCTGCACCAGGTTGGGAAGACTGAATCTGCAATAGGTAAGCAGCTTGGTTTGAAGAAATCAACTGTGGGAGCAATTATTAGGAAATGGAAGACATACAAGACCACTGATAATCTCCCTCGATCTGGGGCTCCACGCAAGATCTCACCCCGTGGGGTCAAAATGATCACAAGAACGGTGAGCAAAAATCCCAGAACCACATGGGGGGACCTAGTGAATGACCTGCAGAGAGCTGGGACCAAAGTAACAAAGCCTACCATCAGTAAAACACTACGCCGCCAGGGACTCAAATCCTGCAGTGCCAGACGTGTCCCCCTGCTTAAGCCAGTACATGTCCAGGCCCGTCTGAAGTTTGCTAGAGTAGAGGACAAAGAATGCTGAGTTGCATCCAAAGAACAACATTCCTACTGTGAAGCATGGGGGTGGAAACATCATGCTTTGGGGCTGTTTTTCTGCAAAGGGACCAGGACGACTGATCCGTGTAAAGGAAAGAATGAATGAGGCCATGTATCGTGAGATTTTGAGTGAAAACCTCCTTCCATCAGCAAGGGCATTGAAGATGAAACGTGGCTGGGTCTTTCAGCATGAGAATGATCCCAAACACACCGCCCGGGCAACAAAGGAGTGGCTTCGTAAGAAGCATTTCAAGGTCCTGGAGTGGCCTAGCCAGTCTCCAGATCTCAACCCCATAGAAAATCTTTGGAGGGAGTTGAAAGTCCGTGTTGCCCAGCGACAGCCCCAAAACATCACTGCTCTAGAGGAGATCTGCATGGAGGAATGGGCCAAAATACCAGCAACAGTGTGTGAAAACCTTGTGAAGACTTACAGAAAACGTTTGACCTGTGTCATTGCCAACAAAGGGTATATAACAAAGTATTGAGAAACTTTTGTTATTGACCAAATACTTATTTTCCACCATAATTTGCAAATAAATTCATTAAAAATCCTACTATGTGATTTTCTGGATTTTGTTTTCTCAATTTGTCTGTCATAGTTGACGTGTACCTATGATGAAGTTGCACAATTGGTGGCTGACTAAATACTTTTTTTCCCCACTGTATTTTATGTCCTTTTATATTTTGGGAAGATCTTTCATGTGATGAGTAGAGCTTGTCTGGTGTTCTAAAAGATGAAGTGATCACTCCAGAGGGACTGCGAAGTTTCCAAACATACAGTACATTTAGGCTTCCTTTAGTCAAATAAAAATTCCCAGGTGACTGTGTAATATTTTTTGTATGTGTTTCACCGACCACATATTCTTCGGGGACTTTTAGATAGCTGTGAAAAGAGGACAGATAATAAATGAGACATTATCTGTTGACCAAAAAACTAACATCTTAACTGCACTGGGAAACACATTTATATTTCTGTGGGAAATAAGAGCTGTTTTAGGACATAACCTACAGTACTTTCTGTATAGAAACTATGAGTCAACCTACTATAGTGAAACCACTAAAAAATTGTATTCCAATGGAACTATTTGTACTAGTAGCGAAGTGTGAACTTGATTTGAGAGTTCAGTTGAGGTCATTTTAGATTATTTTTTCAAATCTACATGTTCATCAATAGTACACTCATAAAGAGATACACTGAGATGAATATGGATGATCAAATAAATAATGCAAATTTTTCCTCCTCTCTTGGTTCTGTGCTTCCTGAATGGCAGACCGAGAACTTTTGCTAGTAATCTAATACAGTCTTTTAAGCCGAAGACCTGCCCAAGGCCAAAAAATAACTAGGTATTTTATTAATATTGTGCTTTGTTGTTTTATAAAAGTGCATTTTCAGCATTGAAATAGAAGTATGGGCAACAACAAAAAACTACTCCCCTGGGAGGATGTCACAAACTAAAGCAATACTTTGGATCGAGTCAGAAAATACAATTTTTTTTTTATATTGAGATGGACAGCACATTGAAGCCTCTCATTTTTTTTTGATTATTTCCCCACACACTTAGGATCCTCCAGTCCATCTAAACCCATGTAATTTGAAAACCATAATTCTCATTCAAATCAAAAGCATAACAGAAATAAATAACTAATCACGTGACTTGTAAGTATGGTGGCACGGTGTATTACCTCACTCAACAATGGGGCTCATTGGATTATTTAGTCTCATGTATCCCCATTATGGTATTATCCCTCATACACTGACTGGCACATGTACAAAGGAAAATTGATCAGCCATTACACAGCTTGAAGAGGGGATTCCATTATGCCTCTGAATACATGTGAGGTCGTCTCATACAGTATCACTGACAATCATTGGCACTTTGACAATAAATGAGATAGGAATGAATAGTAGTTGTATTAGAGGAGGTAAATATTTGGGAAAAATATATATTATTTCCAAATATTTTAGGGTACTGTACGTAGTCTAAGACAAGACAACACTCCAAAATGTAAAACATATATTGAGTACCATAACTTTAGCAATATAAAAAATATATAAAAATGCCAGAATGATCATCAAAGAACCACATTCACCTTTAAAATGTAGCTAGAATAACGAATGGAAAGGGATTTAAGTTTAAGATGTGTAATCCTGCAGAGGACAGACCATGCCTCAGAATTAACGCTTAGGCCTGGTAAAATTAGATGAATCACAGAGACTAATACCCTGAAATGCTCTACTCCCTGTGTCAGTACTGCACCGTCTACAAGGATAAATGTTGCAAATTGTTGTAGCAATGACTGTTGCCCCCCCTTCCCCCCAAATAAAATTGTTGCATGTCAGCAGTCAAGTTTTCAAGATATTGGACTGTAGCAACAGGAAATGTGAATTATTATGTAGATTATAATTTATGGAAATTTCTGTAGGTGTTGAAACATTTTTCTTAAGGGAAAGTCAAGTTTGAATTTTCAAAGTGGAAATTACAAACTTCAGAAGCCTTTTTAAACCTCAAATACATTACAAGTTTAACATTTCCTGCCTTGCAGGAAACTTATCTGGCAACAGGGGAATCAAATTAAAGGGAAACTCCACAAAAAAATGAAATGTTGGTATTTTTTTCATTTGTCCGCTGTTGATACAGTCCCAAAATGTTTTGCATGTCAGCAGTCAAGTTTTCAAGATATTGATGATGTGGCCGATGACACTTCGCTTCTTGAAAGTCCAATATCTTGAAAACTTGACTGCTGACAAGCAACAATTTTAGGGACTGTATCAACAGCGGATGAAAATATAAATACCAAAATAACATTTAAAAAATACAAAAATATCCTACATCTGTAGGGAATAGATACATTTTGAGACACAGCGTGTCCTTTGTGTCAAACCTCACTGTCTGTCTGTCATCCTGAGCCAGGTGAGCCCATGTACAGATCATCGCTTTCCACAGAGAAAGGAGTCAAACCCGGAGCTCCGCTCCCCTCTCCACAATGTCGCTCCTCATTACAGAGATATGAATCACTCCTGACACTGGGTAATTGGTAAATGGTAATTTCTGAAAGGATATTCTATGAGGAAAAAAATATCCATTTGGATTTTGAAGATATATAGGATTATGACATGTAGAGCGAGATTGTCTGATTAACTATTTCCTCCCACTGCTTCCTCTCTCTTTCTCTCTGATAGGGAAGGTTGCCTCATGCTCAAGTAACTGGGGATGCTAGGAAGTTATCTACACCCTGATAATCCCACTACTGTGTCCTGATATTATTCTCCACGGTATAGCTTTATTTCTTTCACAAACTCAATTCGTACAAAGGAATAATTTTCACACTGATCTCCTGAGAAACACCAGACTGTAACACAAATAAGTCACTTGGGGAAAGACTGTTTCCTCAGGTTGGATTCAAATAAAGGGATGTTGAGATAATAGAAAGAATACAGGAATTACAGAACAAATGCATTATGTGCTTACATGCATATGGGTCTTTCTATAAACTAGGGTACCAATGAGGATTTCCTCATTGGTATAAAACCGTTGCATCAATATGTTTTGACCATGTAAGTTTACAATCTAGGGTTACACCAATCAGTTTAGTCTCCTCAACTTGCTCAATTGCCACATTCATTACAAGATTTAGAGGAGATTTAGGGTTTAGCGAGTGATTTGTCCCAAATACAATGCTTTTAGTATTTTATATATTTATGACTATCTTATTCTTAGCCACCCATTCCAAAACTGATTGCAGCTCTTTGTTAAGGATTGCAGTGATTTCACTTGATATTGTGGCTTGGTAATGATTGTAACAACAGCTTACATTTCCGTTAGTTAGTGTAGTATCATACACGTATACCTTTTAACCTACTAGTTAGCCATCCTACGTGAGCTTTCATTGCTAATTTATTTCGCCTGCTCAATTCAATGTCACTACAACATAAGATGACCCATTATACCAAAATATCTATGGAAAATAGCTCTAATCAGGAACATAATTCACATTTGCTTAAACCTGTGAAATCCCAGTAAGCTGACCAGCGTCCTCCAGTTCTCCAGCTGCAAAAATATAGATGGTAACATTGAGACTGGCCTTTGCAATTAGTCCTGTTCCTATGACACAGCCTGCCAGATAAAGGGTGTTGTTAGTTGGCTCCTAGACAATATTACTGTGGGGAGGCCTAATTGGTTCCTGGTTAGTGTTCCGCTTATTACAGGGTTGTAACAAAGACATGTCCATCTGCTCAGCTTTTGAATATGCAGTCAATTAAGAGTGAGTGCAATGTCTGTGTTGTTGTTTTAATGAAGAATCAATTCATTGTACAGTACATCCATCTGTTCGACCATCCATCTGTCCAACCATCCATCCTTCCATCCATCCATCAATCAACATTCCAGAATATGGTATTTTGGAGATATTATGCTATGCAGCATGTTAAACTAATCCCTCAACTAAAAACTCAAAAGAAAAACAACTCATTTAAAAACTCCTCTAAGGTTTACTTGATGCAAAGATGGAATACCCTGTCCCCCACTAAGCTCAAACTCAATGAAGCTTCCAGCCTGACGTACCCAAAGAAATAAAAGGAATATGCCTAATAAAAAAATACCAGAAGTATTAAATGTTTTGCTTTTTTGCTTTATTGATCTGATCATCATTTGAAACGTCTACACATAACTTCTTAAAAAACATGGTTTTCCCCTTTCTTGTCATGAGTTATGTATTACAATTCAAATTGGCACTTCCCGGATAGCCCCAGTAGGTAGGGGGAAGAAAGGGGGTGTTTGCACAATATGGACACTCATTATGCAAATGTAAATGAGTGAAACAATCATCCAAACAAAATGGGATGTTAATCACATTATGTAGATACGCTGAAGGAATACATTTGATGTTTCTAATGAAATTAAGTCACCATCTAATTTATCAAAACAAGTCATTATGTGCATAAACACCCAAAAACTTTCTTTTTTGGGGGGTAGTTGTGTTGAAATATACTGTAAGTGTTACACACATCATATGGCGCTATCTGTAATCTATAATGACAAATGGGGTTTAAAAGGATCACAAAATACTGGCAATATGCAAAATAGTGAAGTTACATCAGGGCAACAGGAGCAAAATGTACAATATAAAAACAAGCCTGTACAAGAAAATATTCAAGTCGGTACATTTCCTGGTAGTAAATCCCACGTCCTAGCTTGACAGCCAACTCCACTGTTAGAGTGGCTTAAATAATCAAATTGAAAACATGCAGGATTGACCATGGGGACAGTGGAATAAACCTGATTCAAGCAATGATGCCACAGTCAGTGATGACATCCCCTGACAATCATGGTCGTAACTACATACTGTATGAGGACGACGAGGTCCGGACCTCTGAATTCTTTTCTAATAAAAATATATACACTGCTCAAAAAAATAAAGGGAACACTAAAATAACACATCCTAGATCTGAATGAATGAAATAATCTTATTAAATACTTTTTTCATTACATAATTGAATGTGCTGACAACAAAATCACACAAAAATTATCAATGGAAATCAAATTTATCAACCCATGGAGGTCTGGATTTGGAGTCACCCTCAAAATGAAAGTGGAAAACCACACTACAGGCTGATCCAACTTTGATGTAATGTCCTTAAAACAAGTCAAAATGAGGCTCAGTAGTGTGTGTGGCCTCCACATGCCTGTATGACCTCCCTACAACACCTGGGCATGCTCCTGATGAGGTGGCAGATGGTCTCCTGAGGGATCTCCTCCCAGTCCTGGACTAAAGCATCTGCCAACTCCTGGAAAGTCTGTGGTGCAACGTGACGTTGGTGGATGGAGCGAGACATGATGTCCCAGATATGCTCAATTGGATTCAGGTCTGGGGAACAGGCGGGCCAGTCCATAACATCAATGCCTTCTTCTTGCAGGAACTGCTGACACACTCCAGCCACATGAGGTCTAGCATTGTCTTGCATTAGGAGGAACCCAGGGCCAACCGCACCAGCATATGGTCTCACAAGGGGTCTGAGGATCTCATCTCGGTACCTAATGGCAGTCAGGCTACCTCTGGCGAGCACATGGAGGGCTGTGCGGCCCCCAAAGAAATGCCACCCCACACCATGACTGACCCACCGCCAAACCGGTCATGCTGGAGGATGTTGCAGGCAGCAGAACGTTCTCCACGGCGTCTCCAGACTCTGTCACGTCTGTCACGTGCTCAGTGTGAACCTGCTTTCATCTGTGAAGAGCACAGGGCGCCAGTGGCGAATTTGCCAATCTTGGTGTTCTCTGGCAAATGCCAAACGTCCTGCACGGTGTTGGGCTGTAAGCACAACCTCCACCTGTGGACGTCGGGCCCTCATACCACCCTCATGGAGTCTGTTTCTGACCGTTTGAGCAGACACATGCACATTTGTGGCCTGCTGGATGTCATTTTGCAGGGCTCTGGCAGTGCTCCTCCTGCTCCTCCTTGCACAGATGTGGAGGTAGCAGTCCTGCTGCTGGGTTGTTGCCCTCCTACGGCCTCCTCTACGTCTCCTGATGTACTGGCCTGTCTCCTGGTAGCGCCTCCATGCTCTGGACACTACGCTGACAAACACAGCAAACCTTCTTGGCACAGCTCACATTGATGTGCCATCCTGGATGAGCTGCACTACCTGAGCCACTTGTGTGGGTTGTAGATTCCGTCTCATGCTACCACGGTGAAAGCACCGCCAGCATTCAAAAGTGACCAAAACATCAGCCAGGAAGCATAGGAACTGAGAAGTGGTCTGTGGTCACCACCTGCAAAACCAGTCCTTTATTAGGGGTGTCTTGCTAATTGCCTATAATTTCCACCTGCTGTCTATTCCTTTTCCACAACTGCATGTGAAATGTATTGTCAATCAGTGTTGCTTCCTAAGTGGACAGTTTGATTTCACAGAAGTGTGATTGACTTGGAGTTACATTGTGTTGTTTAGTGTTCCCTTGATTTTTTTGAGCAGTGTATTTTGAACACAATAAAGAAAATAATTTATGGGTCAACATCTAAATATTGCTCCCAGTATTGATCAAAGCTCAGAACGCTTATATTCTTGATCTAACTGAGATCTATTAGCACCTGCCTCTTTGCGAATTAGTGGAATCATTAACAGTGGTTTGTTCGTTATGTTCGCCTGCGTACCCCGGATTTGCCTCCTGGATTTGCCTTTTTAGCAGCACATTCACCACTATCAAACAGATAACTCCGCCCTCTCACGGCACAGGCCAAGGGCCTGACACGTGAAACTAACTATCCCAGCTCCGAGTCTGCTCAAGTAGGCAACAGACACTGCAGACAGTGTGTTTGCGAGATGCCTGAAAAAAAGCAATTTTAAAACCGTCCCGCAACTCCTGCCTTGTCGACATCCCCCAAACAAACAAAAACCGACTCTCAGAGAATGAGTGCACAACTGGTAAATAGTCGCTTATAGATACACTACATGGCCAAAAGTATGTGGATACCTGCTCGTCGAACATCTCATTCCAAAATCATTGGCATTAATATGGAGTTGGTCCCCCCTTTGCTGCTATAACAGCCTCCAATCTTCTGGGAAGGCTTTCCACTAGATGTTGGAACAATGCTGCGGGGACTTGCTTCCATTCAGCCACAAGAGCATTAGTGAGGTCGGGCACTGATGTTGGGCGATTAGGCCTGGCTCGCAATTCATCCCAAAGGTGTTTGAAGGGGTTGAGGTCAGGGCTCTGTGCAGGCCAGTCAAGTTCATCCACACCGATCTCAACAAACCATTTCTGTATGGACCTTGCTTTGCGCTGAAATGCTGAAACAGGAAAGGACCTTCCCCAAACTGTTGCCACAAAGTTGGAAGCTCAGAATTGTCTAGAATGACATTGTATGCTCTAGCGTTCAGATTTCACCTCACTGGAATTAAGGGGCCTAGCCCGAACCATGAAAAACAGCCCCAGACCATTATTCCTCCTCCATCAAACTTTACAGTTGGCATTATGCATTGAGGTAAGTAGCATTCTCCTGGCATCTGCCAAACCCAGATTCGTCCGTTGGACTGCCAGATGGTGAAGCGTGATTCATCACTCCAGATAACGAGTTTCCACTGCTCCAGAATCCAATGGCGGCGAGCTTTACACCACTCCAGCCGACGCTTGGCATTGTGCATGGTGATATTAGGCTTGTGTGCGGCTGCTCGGTCATGGAAACCCATTTCATGAAGCTCCCGACGAACAGTTCTTGTGCTGACATTGCTTTCAGAGGCAGTTTGAACTCGGTAGTAAGTGTTGCAACTGAGGACAGACGATTTTTACACGTTACGCGCTTCAGCACTCGGCGGTCCCGTTCTCTGAGCTTGTGTGGCCTATCACTTCGCGGCTGAGATCCTAGACATTTCCACTTCACAATAACAGCACTTACAGTTGACTGGGGCAGCTCCAGTAGGGCAGAAATTTGACAAACTGACTTGTTGGAAAGGTGGCATCCTATGACGGTGCCACGTTGAATGTCACTGAGCTCTTCAGTACGGGCCATTCTACTGCCAATGTTTGTCAATGGAGATTGCATAGCTGTTGTGCTCGATTTTATACACCTGTCAGCAACGTGTGTGGCTGAAATAGCCAAATCCACTAATTTGAAGTGTATGTCAGTCAGTCATGTGGGTAGCTGCTGGCAGATACTAATATTGCAGTAACGTTGACGGGTTCTGGCTATTATTACTTAGCCAGCTAGAAGGATGAAGTAAGAAGCTAACGTTATCAGAGCCTACCTCAGCAAGAGCAAAAAATACAATACTAAGTTCTCATAATAACTTTGCTTTACAGAGGGTAGGCTACTAAGACAGACAGTAATGTGGCGCTCAGTGGTGAGGCTCAGGCAGGCTGCAGTGCATGCAGGAGGAAGCAGAGTAGACATAGAGTGAGGAAGCAAGCAGAGAGAGAGGTTAGTACAGTGGTTCCCAAGCTTGGGGTTGCGGCCCAATGAGGGATCCCCTGAGAAAATCTGACTAGTCTTATCAAACAAGATAGAAAAAGAAAAAATATGTTTGAATATGAACATCAACACATGGCCTATCTTTCCTATAGGCCTAGGCATACATTAACCTCTTAAGGAACTGACCCTTTTTTTCAATTTTCACCTAAAATGACATACCCAAATCTAACTGCCTATAGCTCAGGACCTGACGCAAGGATATGCATATTATTGATGCCATTTGATAGGAAACACTTTGAAGTTTGTGGAAATGTGAAATTAATGTAGGAGAATATAACACATTAGATCTGGTAGAAGATAATACAAACAAAAAAAACATGTTTTCTATTTTTTTTTTCATCATCTTTGAAATGCAAGAGAATGGCAACAATGTAATATTGCAGTTTAGGCGCAATTTAGATGTTGGCCACTAGATGACAGCAGTGTGTGTGCACAGTTTCAGATTGCTCCAGTGAAGCGTTGCAATACTGGACTATTTTGTATCAAGTCTGCCCAAATGTGCCGAATTGGTCAATTGATACATTTTCAAGTACATAATTATAGAGAACATACAAAAATGATATGGTAATACAAAATGTAAGTTTACACACCACCAGGAATGTCATACATGATGGATCATTAGCTTATACACTAACTTTCACACATCTAGATGGCCAGGTGGGGTGGGGGTGGAGCCAGAGACAGCAGGGGTTCATTTTAATATAAAAATTGATTTTATCAAACAAAAATATGCTACATTTTATCTCTGGGACCCTTAGGATGGCAAATCAGAGCAAGAATACTGAATGTAAGTACATTATCTACCTTCAGAGGTGAATGTATCAAACCAGTTGCCGTTATAGGTTTTTTGTCGTTGTGCACTCTCCTCAAACAATAGCATGGTCTTTTTTTCACGGTAATAGCTAATATAAATTGGACAGCACAGTTAGATTAACAAGCATTTAAGCTTTCTGCCCATATAAGACATGTCTACGTCCTGGAAAGTTTGCTGTTACTTACAACAGTCATGCTAATCACATTAGCGCACGTTAGCGCAACCGTCCCGTATATGGGACACCGATCCCGTAGAGGTTAAAATGCAATCAAAATGCATATAATACAGTTCTAAAATTGTCTATGTTTTCATTCCGTCGCTGATGCTACGTGTCAGTGTGAATCATTTCTCATATTTCTCCCTTTTCAGGGGTATAACATTACAATTGTATAGCTAATAGGTTACGTGTTTGTAGATCGACTGAGGTGAATGAACCTACAGCAGGCAGCAGCCAAGGATCGTCATGGCTGGGGTCATTTTTGCATGTTTTTGCTGTTCTCCAAATGGCATCTTAAAGTTTGGTCACAGAGGTTCATTAGCTAATTAAAAATAAAAATAAACTAATGTGTATGCCATGTAGGCTACACCGGTTGTAAAGCTGATTAATGTGCTTAATTTTATGAATTGAGCAATAAATATAGCAGCACGAGAAAGCTGGGGCCCTCTTTTAAATAATGGCCAGTCAGAACTCGATTGTGCAATGACTTCACTTATAAGAACACGTTTCACTAGGCTCTTTAGGCTATGTTCTCTCCAACTGTGTTCCAGGGGTCCTAGACCTATAGGCTACGTTTGGAGTTATTTGGCCAGTTTAGTTGTGATACAAACCTTACCAAAACATATAGGCCTATGTGCTAGGCTACATGATGTGTGTGACTATGATTCGAAAAAGTAAATAAAAAAAACATGTTTCTTCCCTTAGACTGCACACGCTGTGTCAGGAATAGCTGAATGTGGATGTGGTGCAAGAATCAGGCGCAGGACACAGAAGCTTCGTCCAACACACTTTAGTTGACGATCAAGAAAATACAAACAGGCCTCAAAAGAGCCCGGAGGCGAGCGATTACGCACACCGTGCGTAAACACCGAAATACAAAATAAGTGCGCACACAAGTGCGAAACTCTCCAAAACAGTGGAGCAAAGCAATACAGCACCTGCTGACAGGCGGACAATTACACACAACACACGACTAACAAAACGAGAACTTATAGGACACATAATTAACACTAAACGGAAACAGGTGTACAACTAAGACAAAACCAAACAAACATCGATAACATACAACGGTGGCAGCTAGTACTCCGGGGACGACGACCGCCGAAGCCTGCCCGAACAAGGAGGAGGAGCAGCCTCGGCCGAAACCGAGACAGTACCCCCCCCTTGACGCGCGGTACCAGCCGTGCGCCGACCCCGGCCTCGGGGACGACCAGGAGGACGCGGAGCAGGGCACGTGGAATGACCACGGTGGAACTCAGTCAGGAGAGACGGGTCCAAGATGTCCCTCCTCGGCACCCAGCACCGTTCCTCCGGGCCGTACCCCTCCCACTCCACGAGATATTGGAGACCCCCCATCCGACGTCTCGAATCCAAGATGGACCGAACTGTGTACGCCCCCTCGATGTGCAATGGGGGCGGAGGAGTCTCTCCTATCTCACAGTCCTGGAGTGGACCAGCTACCACCGGCCTGAGAAGAGACACATGGAACGAGGGGTTAACATGATAATCAATAGGCAGTTGTAACCTGTAACACACCTCATTCTATCTCCTCAGGACTTTAAAAGGCCCCACAAACCGCCGACCCAGCTTCCGGCAGGGCAGGCGGAGGGGTAGGTTTCTGGTCGAGAGCCAGACTCGATCTCCAGGTGCGTACACCGGCCCCTCACTGCGGTGGAGATCGGCACTCGCCTTTTGTCGACGGATGGCCCACTGCAGATGGACGTGTGCAGCGTTCCACGTCTCCTCCGAGCGCCGCACCCACTCATCCACCGCAGGGGCCTCGATCTGGCTCTGATGCCATGGTGCCAGAACCGGCTGGTACCCTAACACACATTGGAAAGGGGTTAGGTTGGTGGAGGAGTGGCGGAGAGAGTTCTGTGCCATCTCTGCCCAGGGAATATACCTCGCCCACTCCTCCGGCCGGCCCTGGCAATACGACCTCAGAAACCTACCCACATCCTGGTTCACTCTTTCTACCTGCCCATTGCTCTCCGGGTGGTACACCAAGGTAAGGCTCACCGAGACCCCCAAGCGCTCCATGAACGCTCTCCAGACTCGGGAGGTGAACTGGGGACCTCGATCAGACACTATATCCTCGGGTACCCCGTAATGCCGGAAGACGTGGGTGAATAGTACCTCAGCGGTCTGTAGGGCAGTAGGAGACCCGGCATTGGGAGGAGATGACAGGCCTTAGAGATCCGATCCACAACGACCAGTATGGTGGTATTCCCCTGAGAGGGGGGAAGGTCTGTAACAAAATCCACCGAGAGGTGAGACCAGGGTCGTTGTGGAACGGGCAGGGGTTGTAACTTCCCCCTGGGCAGGTGTCTGGGCGCCTTACACTGGGCGCACACCGAGCAGGAGGAGACATAAACCCTCACATCCCTGGCTAACGTTGGCCACCAATACTTAGCGCTAAGGCAGTGCACTGTCCGGCCAATACCTGGATGTCCAGAGGAGGGTGACGTGTGAGCCCAATATATAAGTCGATCCCGAACCTCGAGCGGAACGTATGTCCGACCCACAGGACACTGTGGAGGGATAGGGTCGGTACGCAACGCCCGCTCGATTTCAGCATCGACCTCCCACACTACCGGTGCCACCAGACAAGACTCCGGTAGTATAGGAGTGGGCTCAACGGACCTCTCCTCTGTGTCATACCGCTGGGACAGGGCATCTGCCTTACCGTTCTGGGACCCAGGGATGTACGTGATTTTAAATACGAACCGGGCTAGAAACATGTTCCACCGAGCCTGGCGAGGGTTCACTCTCCTAGCTGCCCAGATGTACTCCAGGTTACGGTGGTCAGTCAAAATGAGGAAAGGGTGTTGAGCCCCCTCAAGCCAATGCCTCCACACCTTTAGGGCCTGTACCACAGCTAACAGCTCCCTGTCCCCTACGTCATAATTTCGCTCCGTCGGGCTGAGCTTCTTGGAGTAAAAAGCACAGGGGCGGAGTTTAGGTGGCGTGCCAGACCGTTGCGATAGCACGGCCCCTATACCGGCCTCAGACGCGTCCACCTCTACCTGAAATGGTAAAGCGGGATCCGGATGCACCAGCACCGGAGCCGAAGTAAACAGGCCCTTCAGTCTCCCAAACGCCCTGTCCGCCTCAGCTGACCACTGCAAGCGCACCGGACCCCCCTTCAGATGAGACGTTATGGGAGCTGCCACCTGTCCAAAACCCGGGATAAACCTGCGGTAGTAATTCGCAAAACCCAAGAACTGCTGCACCTCTTTAACCGTGGTTGGGGTTTGCCAATTACGCATGGCTGACACACGGTCAACCTCCATCTTCACCCCTGACGCGGACAACTGATAACCCAAAAAGGAGATAGACTCCTGGAAAAACAGACATTTCTCTGCCTTGACATACAGGTCGTGCTCCAGCAGCCTCCTCAACACTCGGCGCACCAGTGCTACATGCTCGGCTCGGGAAGACGAGTACACTAGAATGTCGTCAATGTACACGACCACACCTTGCCCCTGCATGTCCCGGAAGATCTCATCCACAAAGGATTGGAAGACTGAAGGAGCATTCATCAACCCGTATGGCATGACGAGATACTCGTAATGACCCGAGGTGGTACTAAATGCTGTCTTCCATTCATCACCCTCCCTAATGCGCACCAAGTTGTAGGCGCTCCTGAGATCCAGTTTTGTGAAGAAACGCGCTCCGTGTAATGATTCCATCATAGTCGCAATCAGAGGGAGTGGATAACTGTATTTCACAGTGATCTGATTGAGACTACGGTAATCAATACACGGGCGCAATCCTCCATCCTTTTCCTTCACAAAAAAGAAGCTTGAGGACGCAGGGGAAGTGGAGGGCCGTATGTATCCTTGTCTCAGAGACTCGGCTATGTATGTCTCCATAGCCCCCTTCTCCTCTTGAGACAGAGGATACACATGGCTCCGCGGAAGCGCTGCTCCTGCCTGGAGGTCTATCGCACAATCCCCCTGTCTATGAGGTGGCAATCGCGTCGCCCTCGCCTTGCTAAACACGAGTGCTACCTCCTCATACTCAGGGGGAATGTGCATTGCGGGCACTTGGTTCAGACTCTCCACCGAGGTCGCCCCCACGGAAACACCCAGACATCGCCCCACACACTGGGCAGACCACTCCTTAAGAGCCCTCTGTTGCCACGAAATAGAGGGGTTATGGGTAATCAACCAGGGAAGCCCCAGCACCACTGGATACGCAGGAGAGTCGATCAGATACAACTGAATAGTTTCCTCATGACCCCCCTGCGTACTCATCCTAAGTGGTGCTGTGACCTCCCTAATCAACCCCGATCCCAACGGGCGGCTATCTAGTGCATGTACAGGGAAGGGAGCATTGACAGGAAGGAGGGGAATCCCTAACTTAACACAAAAGTTCCGATCAACAAAATTCCCAGCTGCGCCTGAATCTACTAGCGCCTTATGCTGGGAATGAGGTGCAACCTGTGGAAAACTGACAGGTATACATAGGTGCACAACAGAGAGCTCTGGGTAAGTGGGGCGCCTACTCACCTGGAAGGACTCCCCAGTGCGTGGCCTGTTGTCTCGTCCCCCTGGAGACCCTCCCCAGCACCTAGCCGCAGTGTGCCCTCCACGGCCACAGTTGGTGCAGGGGACGGCCCCCCTCGGGCTCCTTCTCCTCCTCTCTCTAGCGCCAGCACCTCCGAGCTCCATAGGGCTCGGCTCGGAGGTGCTGGAGGATGGAATGGACGGCCCCCACTCGGACGTCCGCGGGTGACCAGCAGGGTGTCGAGACGGATGGACATGTCCACCAACTGGTCGAACGAGAGGTTGGTGTCCCTGCAGACCAGCTCTCGGCGGACGTCCTCCCGCAGACTGCATCGATAGTGGTCGATGAGGGCCCGCTCATTCCACCCTGCATCCGCCGCTAGAGTCCGGAATTCCAAGGCGAACTCCTGGGCGCTCCTCTTCCCCTGTCGGAGGTAGAATAGACGCTCCCCCGCCGCTTTCCCCTCAGGTGGATGGTCGAACACGGCCCGGAAGCGGCGGGAGAACTCCGCGTAGGTGATAGTGGCGGCGTCTATCCCCCTCCATTCGGCGTTGGCCCACTCCAACGCTTTGCCGGTGAGACAGGAGATGAGGGCGGAAACGCTCTCGTGTCCCGAGGGCGCCGGGTGTACGGTGGCCAGGTAGAGTTCCACCTGCAGGAGGAACCCCTGACACCCGGCAGCGGTGCCATCATACGCCCTCGGGAGCGAGAGCCGAATCCCACTGGGTTCCGGAGCTTGGATGGGCGGACTGGCCGATGGGGGTGGTGAGGTAGGTGGAGGTGTGGGTACCCCTCTGTTCTCCCATCGGTGCAGAGTATTTATTACGTCCTGCAGGGCGGTCCCGATTTGATTGATCCTGTCGTCCTGCCTGCGGACGCGCTCCTCCCACGACTCGGGCGCTGCTGCTGCTCCTACTGATTCCATCGATGGTGTGTAATTCTGTCAGGAATAGCTGAATGTGGATGTGGTGCAGGAATCAGGCGCAGGACACAGAAGCTTCGTCCAACACACTTTAGTTGACGATCAAGAAAATACAAACGGGCCTCAAAAGAGCCCGGAGGCGAGCGATTACGCACACCGTGCGTAAACACCGAAATACAAAATAAGTGCGCACACAAGTGCGAAACTCTCCAAAACAGTGGAGCAAAGCAATACAGCACCTGCTGACAGGCGGACAATTACACACAACACACGACTAACAAAACAAGAACTGATAGGACACATAATTAACACTAAACGGAAACAGGTGTACAACTAAGACAAAACCAAACAGACATCGATAACATACAACGGTGGCAGCTAGTACTGCGGGGACGACGACCGCCGAAGCCTGCCCGAACAAGGAGGAGGAGCAGCCTCGGCCGAAACCGTGACACGCTGGGCATCATTCACAAGTGATAATACATTATTCACAAGTGATAATATTGTCAACCATCAGACTATTCTCAATTTAATTTTTAAATATCCTAAATAATATATGTGTGAAATTAGTTTTGATTTAGAATGGACCATTCTCATGCAGCTGTCAGAACATTTAAATAGCAAATGGAGGATGCTTTTCATTTTCATGCCAGCAAGGTAGGCTACTCCTTTTGTAAAGCGAAGCAATGTGCTTAATATTAGGAAAGTTGAGAAATAAATATAGTAAGCCTAAAGAAAGTTGAGGGATCCTCCTCTTTTTAATAGAGGCCATCAAAACTCTGTTTTCTCATGCAATTGCATAGCCTATAGAAATGTTGCGCAACATGAGCTCATGGGCTCTCATTAAGTGTTTGTTTTGATTTTCAATAGCATTTGCATTGATGTCAGTGATTAGATGGACAATATAGTGCTGAGTACCAGGCCATTAGCGACTGGCAGTTAGCAAGTTTGGTAGGCTACTAATGACCATCAGCTGTGCAGTTTTGCAGTAGCCTAGTTACCGTCACCAAAAGGTGACATGGAATTTCACTGCGATCATGACTCGTGACTGCCGGTGTGGCGTAAAATAGTCACCATAACAGCCCTAACAGCAGACAAGGATCATCATGGCTGGGGTCATTTTTGCTTGTTTTTGCTGTTCTCCAAATACCTCAAACCCTGGTTACGGCTCTGCTTACAATATAAATGTGTTATATACTGAACAAAAATATTAATGCAACATACAGTTCATATAAGGAAATCAGTCAATTGAAATACATTCTTTAGGCCCTAATCTATGGATTTCACATGACTGGGCAGGGGCGCAGCCATGGGTGGGCCTGGGAGGGCATAGCCAATCAGAATGAGTTTTTCCCCACAAAAGGACTTTATTACAGACATAAATACTCCTCAGTTTCGTCAGCTGTCTGGGTGGCTGGTCTCAGACAATCCCACAGGTGAAGAAGCCGGATGTGGAGGTCCTGGGCTGGCGTGGTTACACGTGGTCTGCAGTTGTGAGGCCAGTTGGACGGGTTATGGTAGAGAAATGAACATTCAATTCTCTGGCAACAGCTCTGGTGGACATTCATGCAGTCAGCGTACCAATTGCACGTGCCCTCAAAACTTGAAACATCTGTGGCATTGTGTTGTGTGACAAAACTGCATATTTTAGAGTGGCCGTTTATTGTCCCCAGCACAAGGTGCACCTGTGTAATGATCATGCTCTTTAATCAGTTTCTTGATATGCCACACCTATCAGGTGGATGGATTATCTTGGCAACAGAAAAATGTTCACTAACAGGAACGTAAACAAATTTGTACACATAATTTGAGAGAAATACGTTTTTTGTGTGTATGGAAACATTCTGGGATCTTTTATTTCAGCTCATGAAACATGGGATCAACACTTTACATGTTGTGTTTATATTTTTGGTCAGTGTATATAGCCTCCACATTGTGTGGTACTAATTTCCTTCCGATTAAGGCTGTTATTGGACCAAGGTTTCATTTACATTACATTTACATTTTAGTCATTTAGCAGACGCTCTTATCCAGAGCGACTTACAGGAGCAATTAGGGTTAAGTGCCTTGCTCAAGGGCACATTAACGTCATTTAGCAGACGCTCTTAGCCAGAGCGACTCACAAATTGGTGCGTTCACCCTATAGCCAGTGGGATAACCACTTTACAATTTGGGGGGTTAGAAGGAATACTTTATCCTATCCCAGGTATTCCTTAAAGAGGTGGGGTTTCAAATGTCTCCGGAAGGTGGTGAGTGACTCCGCTGTCCTGGCGTCGTGAGGGGAGCTTGTTCCACCATTGGGGTGCCAGAGCAGCGAACAGTTTTGACTGGGCTGAGCGGGAGCTATGCTTCCGCAGAGGAAGGGAGCCAGCAGGCCAGAGGTGGATGAACGCAATGCCCTCGTTTGGGTGTAGGGACTGATCAGAGCCTGAAGGTACAGAGGTGCCGTTCCCCTCACTGCTCCATAGGCAAGCACCATGGTCTTGTAGCGGATGCGAGCTTCAACTGGAAGCCAGTGGAGTGTGCGGAGGAGGGGGGTGACGTGAGAGAACTTGGGAAGGTTGAACACCAGACGGGCTGCGGCATTCTGGATGAGTTGTAGGGGTTTAATGGCACAGGCAGGGAGGCCAGCCAACAGCGAGTTGCAGTAGTCCAGACGGGGAGATGACAAGTGCCTGGACCAGGACCTGCGCCGCTTCCTGTGTAAGGCAGGGTCGCACTCTCCGAATGTTGTAGAGCATGAACCTGCAGGAGCGGGTCACCGCCTTGATGTTGGCGGAGAACGACAGGGTGTTGTCCAGGGTCACGCCTAGGCTCTTCGCACTCTGGGAGGAGGACACAGCGGAGTTGTCAACCGTGATGGCGAGATCATGGAACGGGCAGTCCTTCCCCGGGAGGAAGAGCAGCTCCGTCTTGCCAGGGTTCAGCTTGAGGTGGTGATCCGTCATCCATACTGATATGTCTGCCAGACATGCAGAGATGCGATTCGCCACCTGGTTATCAGAAGGGGGGAAAGGAGAAGATTAGTTGTGTATCGTCAGCGTAGCAATGATAGGAAAGGCCATGTGAGGATATGACAGAGCCAAGTGACTTGGTGTATAGGGAGAAAAGGAGAGGGCCTAGAACCGAGCCCTGGGGGACACCAGTGGTGAGAGCACGTGGTGCGGAGACAGCTTCCCGCCACGCCACTTGGTAGGAGCGACCGGTCAGGTAGGACGCAATCCAGGAGTGAGCCGCGCCGGAGATGCCCAGCTCGGAGAGGGTGGAGAGGAGGATCTGATGGTTCACAGTATCAAAGGCAGCAGACAGGTCTAGAAGGACAAGAGCAGAGGAGAGAGAGTTAGCTTTAGCAGTGCGGAGAGTCTCCGTGACACAGAGAAGAGCAGTCTCAGTTGAATGACCAGTCCTGAAACCTGATTGGTTTGGATCAAGAAGGTCATTCTGAGAGAGATAGCAAGAGAGTTGGCTAAAGACGGCACGCTCAATAGTTTACTTTTCTTCCATTTCCGCTCCGCTGCCCGGAGCAATGCTAAATACAGAGTAATGAGCCCTGCCAATCTAACCCTTGCACATAATGCTTCGTTGGAATTATTAGATGTAAATAAAGTAATTACCCATCCTGGAGTTCGACAAAGCCCCTGCATATAATAATAGGCATTATTATGGTGTAGTACTGTAGATGAGTTTGCTGAACACCGCTCTCTCTCTTTCTCTCTCTCTCTCTCACTCTATTTCTTTGTCTACCTTTGGAGAAAAGCAATTTTGATCTAAATTGATTGCTGTGGGATTATCCAGGATTCATTCAATATTAAGGCATTGACTTTCACTAATGTACATAATTAGGGTTTATTCAAACTCAAAAGAAATTGGCATAAAATGTGCATGGAAAGTGATTCATTACCGAGCTAGTACTCAATTCATACATTATGATTCTCATTAAATATTGTAATTAAATATACTCAAGCTGAATTGATGTAGTTTAAAACTCTTATTACCCTCTTATTTGGATTAACACATATGGTTTGCCATATATTGAAACATATTGACATCATCTGAACAGATAATGAATTACCTATTAACAAAGCCATGGGAAAGTAATAGTTCATTAGATGGCAGACAAACTTTTAATGTTCTAATTTGATTACCCAAACAAATACCCTTGTCTGGTTCAAAAAATACCAAAACTTTGGTTAAAAGGACCTTTTTTTAACCCTAATTTGTAAACCATTAGCTGTTGTCCAGTTTGCTACATGCTATTACTTGTATCTTGACAAGTGAGTAGGTCACAGATGTAACATCAAGATGGTGTTGGCAGTATGAGCTACTTGTTCAGCTTTAACACCACACTGCTGCCGTCCAAGGAGCATCAATTTAGGGTTGAATGACATACAGTGGGGAAAAAAAAGTATTTAGTCAGCCACCAATTGTGCAAGTTCTCCCACTTAAAAAGATGAGAGAGGCCTGTAATTTTCATCATAGGTACACGTCAACTCCTTCGTTGCCCGGGCGGTGTGTTTGGGATCATTGTCATGCTGAAAGACCCAGCCACGTTTCATCTTCAATGCACTTGCTGATGGAAGGAGGTTTTCACTCAAAATCTCACGATACATGGCCCCATTCATTCTTTCCTTTACACGGATCAGTCGTCCTGGTCCCTTTGCAGAAAAACAGCCCCAAAGCATGATGTTTCCACCCCCATGCTTCACAGTAGGTATGGAGTTCTTTGGATGCAACTCAGCATTCCAAACACGACAAGTTGAGTTTTTACCAAAAAGTTCTATTTTGGTTTCATCTGACCATATGATATTCTCCCAATCCTCTTCTGGATCATCCAAATGCACTCTAGCAAACTTCAGACGGGCCTGGACATGTACTGGCTTAAGCAGGGGGACACGTCTGGCACTGCAGGATTTGAGTCCTTGGCGGCGTAGTGTGTTACTGATGGTAGGCTTTGTTACTTTGGTCCCAGCTCTCTGCAGGTCATTCACTAGGTCCCCCCATGTGGTTCTGGGATTTTTGCTCACCGTTCTTGTGATCATTTTGACCCCATGGGGTGAGATCTTGCATGGAACCCCAGATCGAGCGAGATTATCAGTGGTCTTGTATGTCTTCCATTTCCTAATAATTGCTCCCACAGTTGATTTCTTCAAACCAAGCTGCTTACCTATTGCTGATTCAGTCTTCCCAGCCTGGTGCAGGTCTACAATTTTGTTTCTGGTGTCCTTTGACAGCGCTTTGGTCTTGGCCATAGTGGAGTTTGGAGTGTGACTGTTTGAGGTTGTGGACAGGTGTCTTTTATACTGATAACAAGTTCAAACAGGTGCCATTAATACAGGTAACGAGTGGAGGACAGAGGAGCCTCTTAAAGAAGAAGTTACAGGTCTGTGAGAGCCAGAAATCTTGCTTGTTTGTAGGTGACCAAATACTTATTTTCCACCATAATTTGCAAATAAATTCATAAAAAATCCTACAATGTGATTTTCTGGATTTTTTTCTTCTCAATTTGTCTGTCATAGTTGACGTGCACCTATGATGAAAATTACAGGCCTCTCTCATCTTTTTAAGTGGGAGAACTTGCACAATTGGTGGCTGACTAAATACTTTTTTCCCCCACTGTACTTATCACAATAAATCAGTATCATACCCACACAATGTCTGCCTCCCAAATGCAACCCCCTGATAGGGCTCTGGTCAAAGGTAGTGCACTATGTAGGGAATAGGGTGCCATTTGGGACACAGTCATGTATGACAGTTCAGGTATCCATTTCTGTGATTAAATTTACTCAAACGAAACGTGGGTGATTCAAATGTGATGAATGTCCAAAGATGTTCCTGACACTCTTATCTCCAGTTATGACTTTGCTTGACATATTATCCAACACAGAGCAAATATGCAATCTCTCTAAGAACCTTGAGGGTCACCACCTCATAAAAGTGCCAAAGGTTATATTGAACCCATGTAGAAATCTTTCCACATATGTTTTACATGGAACCCAAAAGGGTTCTACCTAAAATCAGAAAGGGTTCTACCTGGAACCAAAAAAGGGTTATCCTATTAGGACAGCCGAAGAACCCTTTTGGAACCCTTTTTTTCTGAGTGTACAAAAACAGAACCATTAGGCCATGCATTTCCAAATCGAAATGTACAACTATTACTTCCCATTGCAAACATTGTTATCACGTTCAGCACACAAAGTAACCAGTGATCTAAAGTTTAAATGCAACAATGTTTCACATGCATAACGCATTATTTTCAAAAAGATAGCTAACAACAGCAAACATTTTTGTAAAAATGGTCCCATGCATTACAAGTCAAAATGTGATTGGTTGATTCCACTGTGACTCCACAATTCTGCTCTAATACAGTTAAATAGTAGATGCCTTCTATCAAGCTTCTAATGGCCTAGCAAATCAGAGGGGTTGGGTTAAATGCGGAAGACTCATTTCAGTTGAATGCATTCAGTTGTACAACTGACTAGGTATCCCCCTTTCCCAAATGATGAGATATCTAGTTAGATTTCTTTCCCTAGAGACCACCAGAGAAAAATCCTGATTGGATATTTTTTTCTCCTCAGTTTTAATCCTTTCCTTTCCAAAACAAACTGAAGAGATTAAATCAGAATGTCATTGAAAAGAAGAATATAATCAGAATATTAATGAATTGTTATTGAAACAATACAACAATTATTTGGGCGTAGAAGGCCTTGATGGTTCCCCACTGGGTAATAGGTAAGTATAGACAACAGTTAGATCAGACACTATTCTGTATAGATAATACGCAATACCAGTCTGAGATGATGTCTATGACAACAAATAATTATTTGCACATACCACAACTTAAACATCACTTATTTTTTTAACCATCATCCTCTGTGTAGCACCCTGAAACAGCCTTGAATGTTGAGTACTCTATGTATGGTGCATTGAATCCAAGGTTCATCTAATACAAAGTGTCACAGCCCATTGGGCAAAAACTGGTTGAATCAACGTTGTTTCCATGTCATTTCAACCAAAAGATCTATGTGATGATCTTGAATCAACATGGAATACTGGTTGGGCATTTCTTCTTTTTTTCATCCAACGTTTAACCTGAATCCAATGACATGGTGAAATGTTTCTTGGATTTCACGATGAAATCAAAACTAGACATTGAACTGACGTCTGTGCCCAATGGGAGGCTTCTTTTGAGAGAAAGAGGGATGGAGTGATAGAAAAATAGTGATGGAGGAAGGCTTTGGGACAGAGTGAACAGAGGTAGACGCGAAAATCAATCTGACAGCAAATATCAAGATCTTCTAACATATATCCTCTTTGATGTTAGGGAGTAGGGAAAAGTGAAGGTTACAAACATCTCCATAAACAGTTTTTTGAAAAAGCAGGAAGCATTTTCAACAACCTTTTAACATTTCAAACCCGGCTTTTCCAAAATACAACATATTTCCAAATACTAACATACTAAGTGGCCAATCAAAATGGGCCTCTACATCTACAGGAATTACATCAATTGAGTATTCCACATGCCTCGCTTAAAAACATGCTTTTGTATTGCAAAGCACCATGGCAAAAAGGGAGAAAATGTTTTGAGCAACTGCAAAAAGAGTAAGTGTGTTGAGAGAAGCTTTAGTGGAATAAGAGCATACCAACACTCTCCCCCTAAGATGCTGGCAGCACACCACACACATTTCAGAGACTGGCAAGCTGGTCTTGAGTGCTTTTCCTCCTGGTCGTGATTGGTGATTAAGAAGTGTTTTTGTTCCTGCCACCAAACCTGGGTAATAGGACTGTAAGCTCACCCGCTGCTCATTGGAAGTTAATCACACAACAATGGGGTGCCTGGAGGTGGGAGGGAGGGGTGATGTGGTGGTGAGGGAGGGTGGGGGGAAGAATACTTCTCGAAACGAGGCAGTGAGTTTAATTGCCTTTGGATAATTCTCATTGTCTGGTGGTCTAGGGGTCTCTTTGACCATGTCTCCTTTCCTGGGTTTATTCTACCTCGTCACAAAGCTTTGTCAAATCAAATAACATTTTATTTGTCAAATGCTTCGTAAACAACAGGTGTAGACTAACATTGAAATGCTTACTAACGGGCCCTTCCCAACAATGCAGAGAGAAAGAAAAGAAAACTAATAGAAAAGTAAAACACGTAATAATAAAAGTAATAATAAATAAACAATGAGTAATGATAACTTGGCTATATAAACAGGGTACTAGTACAGAGTACATGTGCAGGGGTACGAGGTAATGGAGGTAGATGTACAGTGCATTCGGAAAGTATTCAGACCTCTTGACTTTGTCCAAATTTTGTTACGTTACAGCCTTATTCTAAAATTGATACATTTCCTCATCAATCTACACACAATACCCCATAATGACAAAGCAAAAACAGGTTTTTAGACATTTTTGCAAATGTATAAAAAACAAAAAACGGAAATATCACATTTACATAAGTATTCAGACCCTTTACTCAGTACTTTGTTGAAGCTCCTTTGGCAGCAATTACAGCCTCGAGTCTTCTTGGGTATGACGCTACAAGCTTAGTACACCTGTATTTGGGGAGTTTCTCCCATTCTTCTCTGTAGATCCTCTCAAGCTCTGTCAGGTTGGATGGGGAACGTTGCTGCACAGCTATTTTCAGGTCTCTCCAGAGATGTTCGATCAGGTTCAAGTCCAGGCTCTGGCTGGGCCACTCAAGGACATTCAGAGACTTGTCCCGAAGCCACTCCTGTGTTGTCTTGGCTGTGTGCTTAGGGTTGTTGTCCTTTTGCAATGTGAACCTTCGCCCCAGTCGGAACACTCTGGAGCAGGTTTTCATCAAGGATCTCTCTGTACTTTGCTCCGTTCATCTTTCCCTCAAACCTGACTAGTCTCCCAGTCCCTGCCGCTGAAAAACATCCCCACAGCATGATGCTGCCACCACCATGCTTCACCTTAGGCATTCAGGCCAAAGAGTTCAATCTTGGTTTCATCATACCAGAGAATCTTGTTTCTCATGGTCTGAGAGTACTTTAGGTGCCTTTTGGCAAACTCCAAGCAAGCTGTCATGTGCCTTTTACTGATGTGGCTTCCGTCTGGCCACTCTACCATAAAGGCCTGATTGGTGGAGTGTTGCAGAGATGTTTGTCCTTCTGGAAGGTTCTCCCATCTCCACAGAGGAACTCTGGAGCTCTGTCAGAGTGACCAGCGGGTTCTTGGTCACCTCCCTGACCAAGGCTCTTCTCCCCCAATTGCTCAGTTTGGCCATTTAAGAATGATGGAGGCCACTCTGTGTTCTTGGGGACCTTCAATGCTGTAGAAATGTGTTGGTGCCCTTCCCCAGATCTGTGCCTCGACACAATCCTGTCTCGGAGCTCTACGGACAATTCCTTCGACCTCATGGCTTCGTTTTGCTCTGACATGCACTGTCAACTGTGGGACCTGATATAGACAGATGTGTGCCTTTCCAAATCATGTCCAATCAATTGAATTTTCCACAGGTGAGACATATCAAGGATGATCAATGGAAACAGGATGCACCTGAGCTCAATTTTGAGTCTCATAGCAAAGGGTCTGAATACTAATGTAAATAAGGACTTTAATTTGTTTCTTTTTTATAAATTTGCTAAGTTTTGTAAAAGCCTGTTTTCGCGTTGTCATTATGGGGTATTGATGAAATTATTTTATTTCATCCATTTTAGGCTGTAACGTAACAAAATGTGGAGAAGTGGTCTGAATACTTTCCGAATGCACTGCATACATATAACTAGGAATAAAGTGACAGATAATAAACAGTAGCAGAAGCGTATGTAATGAGACAGAAAAGGGTCAATAGTCCGGGTAGCTATTTAACTATTTAACTAACTATTTAGCAGTCTTTTGGCTTGGGGGTAGAAGCTGTTCAGGGTCATGTTGCTTACAGACTTTTTGGTAGGCTATTTGTTTAGTCAACTTGTCTATAATTAGATACTGTACATACAGCTTCTATTCTGTCCTTATATGTTGCCCTATAAGACTAAATAAACTCTTGCTCACCAGAATAATGTCATAAATGATAGAATGAATGCTTCAGTCTAGTTGACATTGGTAATGTTTTCTTTGTTATCTCTGCTTCTTTCACGGAGCAAAGACGCTTAGGGACCGGGGTGAAAATGTAATAACTAAAAGAAAACTGGAAATATTTTCTGTGCAAAATGTCCATATGACATCAGTTTGACCGGTTGTAAAGAAATAGAAAGCTGTGAAAACGACCCAATATGTTTCTAATAATATTTTAGTTTGGCTTGGATGCATAGGTGTATTTTATGTGGTTGAAATACAATCAGATTTTTTATGACGCTGATAAAAATAGCACCTCTACAGGCAGTATCTAACTTTGCAGTCACATTTTTCTCTAGATGCTGAAAGAAATAAAAACATTTTCTCCTCTCCTGTTCCCGAGTCAAAACTTAGCCTACATTTGGTGTATCATATAACTGCAAGAAATGCTTAATTCTGCAGGAGTTGAAATCCTTAAGAGTCTATTGACGCAACCGTGCATCAATCTAAGTAACATGAAAATAAAAATCCCCATCATCATCATCCGTCAATTTCAGCTAGAGACATAACAATTGTTTGCGGAAGTCCTATGTCGGCCTTCCGCATCTGCAGTGGAAGGTGGACGAGCTACAGCAGTGTTTGTCAGACCATGTGACATCCAGACAATAGGTGTTCTCATGAAAATGTATGTAGCGTCCGAACGGTTTGGCCTAAAAACTAATATGACCACTCTATGGAAAGATGAGACTCGCGACTCATCAGAAATCGGTCACGCTGATGTGCAAACTTCTGTCTGTAGCATCCGAACCGTTTGGGCTACAAACTAATATTTGGAAAGGGGAGACTCTCACCACCATAATGTTGTTCTCCATTTTGCTCTACGACTCCCACAAGGTTAACGGGACTCGTCTGATTAATGACTGTATGGAGGTAGTTTTGGGCCCCCCCAAAAAAGGGATTAAATATGTGTCCAAAAAACTACAATATTTCCTGAGCTTTCTTATATATCCTAGATATAGGACAGACACTTCAAAACCTTAATCCTTATGATTCAGTTTTTGACTCTTTTTTTTGTTGCCATTTATGAATGTGTCATTGCGTTTCTATGGGCTAAAATCTATATTTTATCAAATCATTTTTTGTTGTTGTTTTTTTTATACCTAAAGGGGTCCTAAAATTCCAAATCAAATAGTTAAATTATCCATGGTATGACCATGTTTCAGGAAACTAGGCATATGTCGCGCGTAACTACTTTCACAGGAGCGCCATTTGAACCTAAAACTTTTTTTAAAATCAAGATGTATTTTTTGGGTCTTAATAACAAACTTTTATGTCCTCTGTAAATACTAATAAAATAGTTAAATTATGAGCCTAGTTGGTTTAGCCATGGAAAAATACAGCAACCTTGATTGTCTGAGATAATGAGTGGGCTGGACATGCCGAGAGATGAGTTCAGATTGGTCTGCCATGTAGCTCGCTTCTGTCTATAATATGAGCTGGTCAGTATGTGTAGGTAATCCTTTCTAACGCTGCTTTCTTGAAAGATATCACGTGCTGCATAAGTGTTGCTCTCAACTTTCTGGAGGACCGAGTTTTGAAATCAGTGGAATTAGAATATGATAGCTAAGGAGATGGAGAAGATTCTGGCGTTTGGTTGCAAATATGCAGACGGAGTCGAAAAGAGAACACACAGAAGACTCCAGATGACATCTTCAAACTAAGGGCAGCCATGGCATCCGTGACAGAGAGGGAGAAGCGTCCATCCATGTGTACGGGTAAGAAAGTCTAGCTAGCTACATTTTCAGATATTACACGTTTCTAAATTTGGCAGAAAGTCATTTTAAGCTAACGTTAGCTGGCTGGCTAGCTAGCTAACGTTATGTGTATGATCTGTGTAGTAATATTATTCGTATCTCAGAGCCATTTGCATTGCTAGTTATAGTTGGTTGGTTAGCTACCTGCAGATTCATGTAGGCTAGTAACGTTATGAGTTGGGATTATGTTTCATTGTTTAGCTAGCTAGCTACTTTTTCAATAGAATGTTTATGATGTCACTGCGACAACTGTCGATAGACGTAGCTGGTAAATTTGCTCTGGCTATCTACTCCAATTTCAGAGCAGTCTCGTCTGAGTGTGCCAGAGCGCAGAATAACTGATGAATTTGCAATGCTCAACACCTGTTGAATATGGCCGGTGTCATTAAACGTTGGCAAAAAATGTTGCCAGCAGCACAGTTGCAATCACCAACGCTCTGGATAACATAAAAACAGCCTAACCAGCTCTGCTAGGTCGAGTAAAATGGTCAGAGTGAGCTGTTCTCTCGTTTTTGTCTGGAAGTAGATAGCAAGCTAGCCAATGTTAGCCAGTTAGCTTTGGTGCTTGACTGTTGTTGTTAGGTCAGAACGCTCGGATCAACCCTACTTTTCGGCCAGTGTCCAGTGTGCGTTCCGAGAGCGGAACGCTCTGAATTTACTAACGGCCAATCTGACAACGCTCTGAGTTTACGAACGCCCAGAGCACACTCTGGCACTCCAGATTAAATTGACGAACACACTTGTAGTATAAACCAGCCTTTAGTCTTGAAATCTTTGGTTGTTTAATACATAGCATCACATGTGACTCCTTCAAGGGATGGGTGGGGCTAAAGCTTAAAAGGGTGTAAACTATGCTGAATGGGTGTAGACAAAGAAGAGCTTTCCAGTAGATACCAAAACATTCAAGAGCCATTTTCTCAAAAGTGAGGTTACAAGTTTATCAATGTTCAAAGCAGAATTACCTTCCCATTGTTCCTCAAATGAAGTGTATGATATACCATTTTGTAGCTCTGTGTCTCTGCTTTTATCCAATGTAAAAAACACAATTTCATATTTTGCTACATAAAACCGAATTAAGGTGGTCGGTCAAATTGCGTTTTTTACATTGGATAAAAGCAGTCACAGAGCTACAAAATGGTAATGTGCTAAACAGTGAGTAGTGTAGTAAATATTAAGACTAAAAGTGGTAAAAGTAAGGAACAATTCCAGGTAAACAGAAAGTGTCAAGATAAACATATTTTATGAATATTAGACGACGCTTACCAAGAAAAACTTGTCTAAATTGATGTGTCATGTGAAAGAAATGCTATAACCCCCAGTGTCACAACTTCCGCCGAGGCTGCCTCGTCTTGGCTAATTTATCACACACACCTGGTCCTTATCCCCAATTAGTAATTGTATAAGTGTTCCCTCTGCTTCCTTGTCTGTGTGGGTGATTGTTTGTTGTGAGCTGTGTGTAGCTCGGTTGAGCTACCCTTACCTTGTTGTTGCCAGGGTAGTATTTTCCCCTGTGCCTGAGTGTTGTTGTCACATGCTTGCGCAACTGTTTATCGACGGAATAAACTCTTTGGATGCGTATTAGTCTCCTGCGCCTGACTCCTCCTATCACATGTATCACACCCAGACACATCTTGCTAAGTGGATGGGTCTCTACAGAAGGTGTAAACGGTACAGCGAAATGATTTCATGCATAGTAGCAATATCAACAATAGATACTGTATATTATTTTCTTTATATTGACACTATGTACAAGAACAATATCAATAACTATCAGTGATAGATGAGGTAGTTATATGCATACAATCAGGGGTACAGTGGCTGAGCACTGTACACCTGATGCGTATTACTCTCCTGCGCCTGCCTCCTTCTATCACACGCATCACCCACCCGCTATGGAGTCAGCGGGAGAAGAGCGCATGCCTGGAGTCGTGGCACGGGTCCAGGAGCACTCCACGATGCTGGCCAGCTTGGGGGAAGCGATGGATCGGGTTCTTCAGGTCGTCCAACGCCTGGAGAGGACCAGACCCGATCTGTCGAGACCAGCTGGCGAACCGGATCCAGCCACCTACACCCAAACACCAGGAGGGATCCAGATATCCCGACCACGGCGTTTGAGGGGACAGCGGCGCTGTGCCAGGGATTCCTCCTCCAATTGGAGCTTTACTTCACCAGCATCAGGCCGGCACCATCGGAGCGGGAGAAGGTGTCCGTCCTCGTTTCCTGCCTCTGTGGGAAAGCCCTGGAGTGGGCCAACGCGGTGTGGAACGAGGGAGGAGCCGCGTTGGAGGACTACAGGGAGTTCGCGCGCCTCTTTTGGGAAGTATTCGACCACCCACCCGAGGGTCAAGAGGCGGGTGAGCAACTGGTCCACCTGAGGCAGGGGATGAGGACCGCGCAGGACTTCGCGTTGGAGCAGGGTCCGGGTGGAACGATGCCAACTGCGGGAGGACGTCCGACGGGAGCTAGCCTGCTGGGACACCATGTTGTCCTTCGATAAACTGGTGGAATTGGCCATTTGGTTGGACAACCTGCAGGCAGCCAGAGGACGTCCTGGTAAGGGTCTGCCCGTTTCCACCCCGGAAGACTCGGACCTCGAGCCGATGGAGCTGGGTGGAGCCGTTGGCCGAGAGAGCGGAGGAGGACAGCAACAGTGGCACGAAGGGACATTTCACCACACGTCGTAGTCAACATTCTTTTGGGCCTGGAGGCAGCAGAGAGGGCACTCTCGCATCACCCCAGGTATCAAACACCCACACTCGTTCAGAGCCCTATGCTGCGCACTGTAAAATACTTGTCTCCTTTCCTGAGCACATGGATGTTCCCCAGTGTAAAGACGCTAGTCGATTCAGGCACAGCTGGGAACTTTATGGACAGGGCATTCGCACACCGTATAGGCATTCCATTGATTCCGCTATACATTCCACGCCCCATCAGAGCACTTGATAGTCGACCATTAGGGTCCGGGTTGGAAGTTATTGCACCAGTTACAATGATTACCCAGGAGAATCATTGTGAGCAGGTGACTTTTTCCATTAATGAGTCTCCTGCTTTCCCTGTGGTATTAGGTACCCCTTGGCAGCACTCCACAACCCCACCTTTTCATGGCCGCAGAGGGTTCTCACGGGGTGGTCGCGAGAGTGTCAGGGTAGGTGTCTAGGTGTTTCTGTTGGTGCAACCATGGTGGAAAGTCCAGACAATACCTCCACTCTGCGCATTCCCCCTGAATACCTAAATCTGGCGCAAGCGTTCTCTAAAATGAAGGCTACTAAATTACCACCTCATCGGGCGGGGGATTGCACGATAAACCTCCGGGTAGACACTGTACCTCCCAGGAGTCATATATACCCCCTGTCACAGGCTGAAACAGTGGCTATGGAAACATATGTCACCGAGTCCCTGCGCCAGGGGTATATGCGTCCCTCCACTTCACCCGCCTCCTCAAGTTTCTTCTTTGTGAAAAAGAAGGACGGAGGTCTGCGCCCGTGCATTGATTATCGACCACTGAACAGGGAGACGATAAGATTTAGTTATCCTCTCCCCCTCATTCCTTCAGTGATTGAATCAATGCATGCGGCGCGCTTCTTCACAAAATTAGATCTCCGGAGTGCGTACAACCTTGTGCGTATCAGAGAGGGAGATGAGTGGAAGACAGCATTCTGCACCACCACAGGGCATTATGAATACCTGGTGATGACTTATGGTTTGATGAATGCTCCCTCAGTTTTCCAGTCCTGTGTGAACGAGGTGTTTCGGGACTTGCTTGGTCGCGGTGTAGTGGTCTACATTGATGACATCCTGGTGTATTCCGCTACGTGCGCCGAGCATGTGTCCCTTGTTCGCAAGGTGCTGGCCTGACTGTTGGAAAATGACTTTTATGCTAAGGCAGAGAAGTGTATGTTTTTCGAGCAGTCCGTCTCCTTCCTTGGATATCGCATTTCCACCTCAGGTGTGGAGATGGAGGGAGATCGTATTTCAGCCGTGCATAATTGGCCGACTCCAACCACGGTTAAGGAGGTGCAGCGCTTCCTTGGCTTTGCCAACTATTATCGGAGGTTTATCAGGGGATTTGGCAGGTCGCAGGTCCCATTACCTCCCTGTTGAAGGGTGGGCCGTCCCGGCTCTGTTGGTCTGCTGAGGCTGACCTGGCCTTCAGCAAACTGCGGGGTCTGTTCACCTCAGCCCCAGTACTGGCCCACCCCGATTAATCTCTACCGTTCGTAGTGGAGGTGGATGCGTCCGAGGTTGGGATAGGAGCTGTCCTTTCTCAACGCTCGGGTACGCCAACCAAGCCCCACCCCTGTGCGTTCATTTCGAAGAAGCTCAGCCCAGCGGAGCAGAACTACAGCGTTGGTGATCGGGAGCTGTTGGCTGTTGTTCGAGCCTTGACCGCGTGGAGGCATTGGCTCGAGGGGGCAAAACACCCTTTCCTCGTCTGGACGGACCACCGTAACCTGGAGTACATCCGGGCAGCGAGGAGGCTGAATCCTCGCCAGGCCAGGTGGGCCCTATTCTTCACCCGGTTTGATTTCACTCTATCATACATCCCTGGTACGAAGAACGTGAAGGCAGACGCGCAGTCCCGGCTGTATGACACAGAGGAGAGGCCCAGAGACAACACACCCATACTGCCGGCCTCCTGCATTGTGGCGCCGATAGTATGTGCGATGGACGCTGATATAGAGCAGGCATTGCGCATGGATCCCTCTCCACATCAGTGTCCAGATGGGCTGCAGTACGTGCCTGCTCTTATCCGTGATCATCTGATCTACTGGGCACACACGTCACCCTCCTCTGGTCATCCAGTTATTGGCCGTACAGTGCTCTGCCTGAGCGGAAAGTACTGGTGGCCTACCTTGGCTAAGGACGTGAGGGTGTACATCTCCTCCTGCTCGGTGTGCGCCCAGAGTAAGGCACCTAGGCACCTCCCAGCGGGTAAGCTACAACCATTACCAGTTCCACAATGACCATGGTCTCACCTTAGCATTGATTTTCTAACTGATCTTCCCCTCTCCCAAGGTAACACCACCATCCTGGTCGTTGTGGACCATTTCTCCAAGTCCTGCCGCCTTCTTCCTCTGCCCGGTCTCCCCACGGCCCTGTTTACTCACGTCTTCTGGCACTACGGAGTACCAGAGTATATAGTGTGTGACTGAGGTCCCCAGTACACGTCCAAGGTCTGGAAGGCGTTCATGGAACGACTGGGGGTCTCAGTCAGCCTGACCTCTGGGTTCCACCCCGAGAGTAATGGGCAGGTGGAACGAGTAAATCAGGACATGGGTAGGTTCCTGTGGTCCTACTGCCAGGACCAGCCGGGGGAGTGGTCGGTGTTCTTGCCATGGGCAGAATATGCCCAGAACTCTCTCCGCCACTCCACTAACCTAACGCCTTTCCAGTGTGTTCTAGGTTACCAACCGGTTCTGGCACAGTGGCACCAGAGCCAGACCGAGGCTCCTGCGGTGGATGACTGGTTTCGGCACGCGGAGGAGACATGGTCTGCTGCCCACGTTCACCTCCAACGCGCCATGCGTCGTCAGAAGGCCAACGCTGACCGCATCCGCAGTGAGGCCCCCGTCTTTGTACCGGGGGTACTGTCACAACTTCCGCGAGGCTGCCTCCCCTCCTTGTTCGGGCAGGTTTCGGTGTTCGTCGTCACCGGCTTACTAGCTGCTGCCGATCCATTTATCATCACTCCACTTGTCTTGTCTAATTTATCACACACACCTGGTCCTTATCCCCAATTAGTCATTGTATAAGTGTTCCCTCTGCTTCATTTGACATTTTAGTCATTTAGCAGACCCTCTTATCCAGAGCGACTTACAGTTAGTGAGTGCATACATTATTATTATTATTATTTTTCATACTGGCCCCCCGTGGGAATCGAACCCACAACCCTGGCGTTGCAAACGCCATGCTCTACCAACTGAGCTACATCCCTGCCGGCCATTCCCTCCCCTACCCTGGACGACGCTGGGTCAATTGTGCGCCGCCCCATGGGTCTCCCGGTCACGGCCAGCTATGACAGAGCCTGCTTCCTTGTCTGTGTGGGTGATTGTTTGTTGTGAGCTGTGTGTAGCTCGGATGAGCTACCCTTATCTTGTTGTTGCCAGGGTAGTATTTTCCCCTGTGCCTGAGTGTTGTTGTCGCATGCTTGCGCAATTGTTTATCGACGGAATAAACTCTTTGGATGCGTATTACTCTCCTGCGCCTGACTCCTCCTATCACATGTATCACACCCAGCCACATCTTGCTAAGTGGATGGGTCTCTACAGAAGGTGTAAACGGTACAGCGAAATGGGTACATGCATAGTAGCAATATCAACAATAGATACTGTACATTATTTTCTTCATATTGACACTATGTACATGAACAATATCAATAACAATATCAGTGATAGATGAGGTAGTTATATGCATACAATCAGGGGTACAGTGGCTGATCAGCAGGATAACAAAACAAACATTTTTGCAACAGCAACATATGGACTGTGTGTTAGGAAAGAGTCATGTGAATAGAGTCACTGCAGATAGTGCTGATTACTGGGAACTCGCCCCGAGTGATGAACTGGTCCGTCCAAACCACGCATGAACAAGCGAATCTATATTCGGAGAGCCTGTTTCTGTCCTGCCCTTGACGTTGGTGCAGGGCATGTGATGTACATAGCCTCTTCGTCGCAAAAATCCCTGATCTTCTCAAAAAGATACGTTTGTCTAGCTGTGTCCAGTCCAGGTGGTGCTTGTACAGGCAGACCATCTATGGGAGGAAGGATGTCAGCATTGCGCAGCAGCTGAAACATGGTCCCGACTGAGTTTGAACGCTCCTTGGCAACAACAAAACCAGGCTCCAGAGCATCGAAGCTCTAAAACAGGAAATAACCAAAATAATAGAGAAGACATTACAACCTTGCGTAACATCAATTCACTTCCCAAGTTTAGATCAGAAGAATAACCTCATACAATGCAATGAAAATGATATTCACCTGAAGTGCTGGTACTGCTTGATCTGTGGCAGCGGCCTGCAGAACAGAGTCAGGTGTTGTTTCCAGCCATAGCTTTCCACCAGCACCTCCAGTCCAACCAGCTATGGGATGTTGACCCCTGTCACAGTGCTGTCCTTCACAACACCAGCAAAGTGTTCATTCTGGTCTTTCTGAAGCGCTACTTGATGAGGCCGAAGCACCATTCGGGGGCAAACTTGGTGTGGCCTGTGATCAGGAAGTGAAGGTCCAGACTGTGGTGGAGCTTGTGCATGGTCCGCCAGGCACAATACCAGAGCACAAACTTGTTCTTGTTATGGCCACTGAAGTTATCACAATTCAGGTCCACACGTGTTTCCCCAACTCCGTAGTTGGTGAAGAAATGGTTCATGTAGTTGATGACTGCGCTTCTGCCTTTACTGGATGACATGCCTTCATCAATCAAGTAGTTCACTTGTTGTGATATTCCTTTTCAGCAGACACCAAACAAGCCACACTCAGTGAAAGGCATTTGTCTGCTTTCCATATATATATATACACTACCAGTCAGAAGTTTTAGAACACCTACTCATTCAAGGGTTTTTCTTTATTTTTACAATTTTCTACATTGTAGAATTATAGTGAAGACATCAACACTATGAAATAACACATATGGGACAATGTAGTAACAAAAAAATGTTAAACAAACCCAAATATATTTTATATTTGAGATTCTTCAAATAGCCACCCTTTGCCTTGATGACAGCTTTGCACACTCTTGGCATTTTCTCAACCAGCTTCACCTGGAATGCTTTTCCAACAGTCTTGAAGGAGTTCCCACATATGCTGAGCACTTGTTGGCTGCTTTTCCTTCACTCTGCGGTCCGACTCATCCCAAACCATCTCAATTTGGTTGAGGTCGGGGGATTGTGGAGGCCAGGTGATCTGATGTAGCAATGCAAATGGCTTTCTGAGATAATATTACTACACAGAGCATACATGTAATGTTAACTAGCGAGCCAGCCATCTTACGTTAGCTATCTAGCTAACAGTAAGCTTTAACTTGGGGTCTTTTGTTTAGACATGTAGCTAGCTAGCTAGCTAAACAATGAACCATTATCCCAATCCATAGAATACTAGCAATACAAACCAATTGTCATAGCTAGCTAAAGTTAACCAAATAGGTTCAATGTTAGCTAGTTAGCTAGCTAACATTAGGCTATAACTAGCCATGCAAATGGCTTTCGGAGATAACATTACTACACAGATCATACACGTAATGTTAGCTAGCGAGCCAGCCATCTAACGTCAGCTAGCTAGCTAGCTAACAGTAAGCTTTAACTTGCAATGAAAACAACTTTCTGACAAAGTTAGAAACGTATAACATCTGAAACTGTAGCTAGACTCTTACCCGTATACATGGATTAACGCTTCACAGCAGACTGCAACCCCTTTCATTAAATAAGACGTCATCTGTCGTTTCCGTTTTGTTTGTACAGCTTGCTTGGCCCGTTGTGTCAAGTCACTCTGGTTCACGCTGACCGAGTGCAATGCCATAAGAATCAGCAGATCTTTCTCCCTCTCTGTCACGGATGCCACGGTTGCCCTTAGTTTGAAGATGTAATCCGGAGACAGGTGTTTTACACAACAGCCTTCTATGTTCTCTTTTCGACTCCCTCTGCATTTGCAATCAAATACCAGAATTAATCTCCTTATCATACTCTGCTTCTACCAGACATTCCACTGAATTCAAAACTCAGTCAACTTCTTCCGTGGCAACATCACTGTTGATCGCTGTTTTTCCCCATCACTGTCATCAGAAGACTCTAGAATGTCTTCTTCAATGAAAATGTTTTTACCTAAATCAGGGATTTCCTCATCGTCTGATTTATTTCCTCCAGAAAGTAGTCCATCACAACTTTTTCCCACTGACCTTTGTCGATAGCGCCTGATATATTCAGGGCAGCAATGTTATTGAGAGCAGTAGCAACACATTTGCAGTTCTCCATGGATAACGTTATATATTTCGAAAACACTGCAGTAGAAAGGATTATCTACACATAACGAGCAGCTTATTTTATAGACAGAAGGTGCTACACGGCAGACCAATCTGAAACTCATCTCTCGGCATGTCCAGCCCATTCATCATCTCAGCCAATCATGGCTAGCGGGAAGGTTCCTGTCTTTTTCTGTGGCTAAACCAACTTCATTCCTATTTACAGATGGCATACAAGTTTGTTATTAAGGCACATGAAAGTTCAAATGTTCCAGAAGGCATTTCTGCCAAAAAACGCATTTTGATAAAAAATACAAATAAACGTTCAAACGCCTCTCCTGTGAAGTCGTGACTTGCGACATATGCCTAGTTTCCTGAAACAAGTCACATATGTTAGCTTCGTACAAATACCAGAATTAATCTCCTTATCATACTCTGCTTCTACCAGACATTCCACTGAATTCAAAACTCAGTCAACTTCTTCCGTGGCAACATCACTGTTGATCGCTGTTTTTCCCCATCACTGTCATCAGAAGACTCTAGAATGTCTTCTTCAATGAAAATGTTTTTACCTAAATCAGGGATTTCCTCATCGTCTGATTTATTTCCTCCAGAAAGTAGTCCATCACAACTTTTTCCCACTGACCTTTGTCGATAGCGCCTGATATATTCAGGGCAGCAATGTTATTGAGAGCAGTAGCAACACATTTGCAGTTCTCCATGGATAACGTTATATATTTCGAAAACACTGCAGTAGAAAGGATTATCTACACATAACGAGCAGCTTATTTTATAGACAGAAGGTGCTACACGGCAGACCAATCTGAAACTCATCTCTCGGCATGTCCAGCCCATTCATCATCTCAGCCAATCATGGCTAGCGGGAAGGTTCCTGTCTTTTTCTGTGGCTAAACCAACTTCATTCCTATTTACAGATGGCATACAAGTTTGTTATTAAGGCACATGAAAGTTCAAATGTTCCAGAAGGCATTTCTGCCAAAAAACGCATTTTGATAAAAAATACAAATAAACGTTCAAACGCCTCTCCTGTGAAGTCGTGACTTGCGACAAATGCCTAGTTTCCTGAAACAAGTCACATATGTTAGCTTCGTACAACCCCCCCCCCCCCACATGTGAGAGTCAGTGTCCAGATTTCAGTTTCCATTTAACCCATCTAAACAGTAGGCTACAGTTCCCTTTACGTGCCATATGCCTATTTGAAGTCCCCATCTTGTGACTGTCGAATTTGTATAGCGCCTCGCAATCATCATACATAATATAGCCAGCACTGCTATCATCCTCTTTGACCACTTCACCAAATCTTTCCCAAACATTACTTTTCTCGCCCTCCCTTATCTTTCTTTTCAACTCTCCATTTCACAGCTTTTCTCTTATTAAATTCAACTCCGACATTGTCCTTTTTGCCGACGTTAACTTTTTCTGCCCGTTCCCAAAGGCATTTGGTGATTGGCTTTTAGGCTATTTGGCACGCGTACAGTTAGGCCCTAAAGCTTAGGCTTACGCACTAATGTCAGATGAAAGAAAATAAATGAAAGAAAAAACAAAATGTAGACTATAGAAATAAATAGCACAAGAATGATACATTTATGGATGTTTTAAGATATTGTTTTCTCTTTTTTCAACCCGCCCGCCCGCCACCCACCCTCCCTTCATCCACACAATATTGAATGACCCTAAACCTGCCCACCACTAATGTGGACACTGAGGAACTTGAAGCTCTCAACCCGCTCCACTACAGCCCTGTCGATGTGAATGGGGGCGAGCTCGGCCCTCTGTTTCCTGTAGTCCACGATCAGCTCCTTTGTCCTGCTGACGTTGAGGGAGAGAATGTTAATCTGGCACCACACTGCTAGGTCTCTGACCTCCTCCTCATAGGATGTCTCATCGTCGTCGGTGATCAGGCCTACCACCATCGTGTCGTTGGCAAACTCAATGAGGGTGTTGGAGTCGTGCGTGAACAAGGAATACAGGAGGGGACTAAGCACGCACCCCTTAGGTGCCCCCGTGTTGAGGGTCAGCGTGGCGGATGTGTTATTACCTATCCTCACCAGCTGGGGGCAGCCCGTCAGGAAGTCCAGGATCCAGTTGCAGAGGGAGGTGCTCAGTCCCAGGGTCCTGCTGAGCTGTAGTCAAAGAACAGCATTCTCACATAGGTGTTCCTCTTGTTCAGGTGGGAAAGGGCAGTGTGGAGTGCAAAAGCGATTGCATCATCTGTGGATCTGTTGGGGCGGTATGTGAATTGGAGTGGGTCAAGAGGGTCTGGGATAATGGTGTTGATGTGAGCCATGAACAGCCTTTCAAATAATGTCATGCCTACATATGTGAGTGTTACGGGGTGATAGGCATTTAGACAGGTTACATTGGTGTTCTTGGGCACAGGGACTATGGTGGTCTGCTTGAAACATGTAGGTATTACAAATTGGATTAGGGAGAGTTTGTAAATCCCAGTGAAGACACTTGCCAGCTGGTCTGAGTACGCGTCCTGGTAATCCGTCTGGCCCTGCGGCCTTGTGAATGTTAGCATATTTAAAGGTCTTACTCACATTGGCTACAAAGAGTGTGATCACACAGTCATCCAGAACAGCTGGTGCTCTCATGCATGGTTCAGTGTTGCTTGCCTTGAAGCAAGCATAGATGCCATTTAGCTCATCTGGTAGGCTCGCGTCAGTGGGCAGCTCGCGGCTGGGATTCTCTTTGTAATCCGTGATAGTTTGCAAGCCCTGCCACATCCGACGAACGTCAGAGCCAGTGTAGTAGGATTTGATTGAAGCTTTGCCTGTTTGATGGTTCGTCGGAGGGCATAGCAAGATTTCTTATAAGTGTCCGGATTAGTGTCCCACTCCTTGAAAGTGGCAGCACCAGCCTTTAGCTCAGTGCGGATACGGTCACTGTGGGGATGACGTCGTCCATGCACTTATTAATGAAGCCGGTGATTGATGTTGTATGCCATCAGATGAACCCCGGAACATATTTCAGTCTGCGCTAGTGAAACAGTCCTGTAGCTTAGCATCCGCTTCATCGGACCACTTCCGTATTGAGTGCGTCACTGGTAATTCCTGTTTGAGTTTTTGCTTGTAAGCTAAATTCAGGAGGATTGCGTTATTGTCAGATTTGCCAAATGGAGGGCAAGGGAGAGCTTTGTACAGTGGGAAAAAAAAAGTATTTAGTCAGCCACCAATTGTGCAAGTTCTCCCACTTAAAAAGATGAGAGAGGCCTGTAATTTTCATCATAGGTACACATCAACTATGACAGACAAAATGAGAATTTTTTTCTCCAGAAAATCACATTGTAGGATTTTTTATGAATTTATTTGCAAATTATGGTGGAAAATAAGTATTTGGTCAATAACAAAAGTTTCTCAATACTTTGTTATATACCCTTTGTCTCCTCTAGAGCAGTGATGTTTGGGGGCTGTCGCTGGGCAACACGGACTTTCAACTCCCTCCAAAGATTTTCTATGGGGTTGAGATCTGGAGACTGGCTAGGCCACTCCAGGACCTTGAAATGCTTCTTACGAAGCCACTCCTTCGTTGCCCGGGCGGTGTGTTTGGGATCATTGTCATGCTGAAAGACCCAGCCACGTTTCATATTCAATGCCTTTGCTGATGGAAGGAGGTTTTCACTCAAAATCTCACGATACATGGCCCCATTCATTCTTTCCTTTACACAGATCAGTCGTCCTGGTCCCTTTGCAGAAAAACAGCCCCAAAGCATGATGTTTCCACCCCCATGCTTCACAGTAGGTATGGGGTTCTTTGGATGCAACTCAGCATTCTTTGTCCTCCAAACACGTCAAGTTCTATTTTGGTTTCATCTGACCATATGACATTCTCCCTATCCTCTTCTGGATCATCCGAATGCACTCTAGCAAACTTCAGACGGGCCTGGACATGTACTGGCTTAAGCAGGGGGACACGTTTGGCACTGCAGGATTTGAGTCCCTGGCGGCGTTGTGTGTTACTGATGGTAGGCTTTGTTACTTTGGTCCCAGCTCTCTGCAGGTCATTCACTAGGTCCCCCCGTGTGGTTCTGGGATTTTTGCTCACCGTTCTTGTGATCATTTTGACCCCACGGGGTGAGATCTTGCGTGGAGCCCCAGATCGAGGGAGATTCTCAGTGGTCTTTTATGTCTTCCATTTCCTAATAATTGCTCCCACAGTTGATTTCTTCAAACCAAGCTTCTTACCTATTGCAGATTCAGTCTTCCCAGCCTGGTGCAGGTCTACAATTTTGTTTCTGGTGTCCTTTGACAGCTCTTTGGTCTTGGCCATAGTGGAGTTTGGAGTGTGACTGTTTGAGGTTGTGGACAGGTGTCTTTTATACTGATAACAAGTTCAAACAGGTGCCATTAATACAGGTAACGAGTGGAGGACAGAGGAGCCTCTTAAAGAAGAAGTTACAGGTCTGTGAGAGCCAGAAATCTTGCTTGTTTGTAGGTGACCAAATACTTATTTTCCACCATAATTTGCAAATAAATTCATTAAAAATCCTACAATGTGATTTTCTGGAGAAAAAAAATCTATATTTGTCTGTCATAGTTGACGTGTACCTATGATGAAAATTACAGGCCTCTCTCATCTTTTTAAGTGGGAGAACTTGCACAATTGGTGGCTGACTAAATACTTTTTTTCCCCACTGTATTTCTGTGTGTTGAGTAAAGGTGATCTAGTTTTTTTTTTCACCTCTAGTTGCACACGTGACATGCTGTTAAAAATTTGCTAAGACGGATTTCAGTATTCTTGCATAACAAATCACTGTCCACTAAGAGGGCCTCCTCTGGATGAGCATTTTCTTGTTTGCTTATGGCCCTATACACCTCGTTGAGTGCGATCTTAGTGCCAGCATCGGTTCGTGGTGGTAAATAGACAGCTACAAAAAATATAGATGAAAACTCTCTTGGTAAATAGTATGGTCTACAGCTGATCATGAGGTATTCTAACTCAGGCGAGTAGAACCTCGAGACTTCCTTAATATTAGAGATCGCTCACCAGCTGTTGTTAACAAAGAGACACACACCTCCTTCCTTGAGCTTACCCGACGCTGCCGTTCTGTCCTGCCAATGCATAGAAAAACCTGCTAGATGTATATTATCCATGTTCTTGTTCAGCCACGACTCTGTGAAACATAGGATATTACAGTTCTTCAGGTCCCATTGATAGGATTGTTGAAGGTAATCAAAGGCTGTCATTCCCTACTGCAGCTAACATGCATTCTATGACCATTTGTGGAATGTAATATTGTGTGTATATACATAACACACATAGAATTAGAAATTATTAAGGTCAACAACAACCCAAGTTCATCTCTGTTATTGAAAGTGTTTTGAAAAGTATTTCAAGAACCTTGTCTTTCTCAAGGGCATCAATAATAGCAGACGTTTGCTAGGACAGGCATGTAAGACAGCATAAAAAGATGGAGAAAGAAGACACACAAAACATCGGATCAAAAGATGATTCCCTTCAACCCACTGTTGCAAGAAAGTCTGCTGCTGACCTTGAATCAGACTGTGGCGAGCTCTTAAGTCCCAAATGGCACCCTATTCTCTATATAGTGCACTACTTTTGGCCAGGGCCCATAGGGCTCTGGTCAATGGTAGTGCACTACGTAGGGAATAGGGTGCCATTTGGGAAGGAGTCTGAAATTCTATGAGCCGAAGAAGACTGGCCATGGGACAAACCATTACTACCGCCAAGAGGTGTTTCATTTCAACATTTTCACATTAATCAGTCTCAGAAAATAGGCATGATAAAAGCCATTGAAATGGCCCCCTAATATAAATGAATCACCTATCTGTTAGACGTTGGAGGCCTATTTAAGCACTTTGAACAGGAAGGCTGTGTCCCAAATGGCAATCCATTCCCTATATAATGCATTACTTTTGACCAGGGGCAATAGGGACTATATATGGAATAGGGTGCCATTTGGGAAGCACACAGAGTATTGTATTACCTTCAGTTCATGGTTTACCATTCAGCAAATAATACATCTGATCTCCCATGATGACATGATGGAGATAAGAACAGGCTTTTAGCTACCCACCATTGTAAATTATTATCCTCACACAGGGCACCATTTATGTAGTTTTGTTGTTGTTACGCAATGACTTTCACAGGGTTTGTATGACACCAATTTCTGATGCCGGGTTTTTGGATAGACAAATCAATGTGTTGAGTTCATAGTAAAACATGATATACGTGCATTGGTTACAGGGCATATCTACAAAATATTATGGAGCACATTTTGAAACCTCATGTTATCATATCGTTGAAAACACTACTATGACGAACTCAATGACATGCACTGCTCATAAAAAGGTTGCTTAGAACTCCCCATTACTTGCTGGCTGGAAGTGAAGTGATTTGCTGACAAATTAAAGGAAAAGGAAATGGGAAATGGAAAACTTAGACCAAATGGGCAGCTTGGCATCACCAATATTCTCCATTAAAACAAATGGCACCCTGTGGGTTTTTTCATTTACGAACGGTTTTCTCTCTGTCAAGTCCATTACATCCAAAAGGTTATCTTCAGCTCTTCAAGAAAGGAGGAGGAAAGAACATTCAGTAATGTAGTTTTTAATCTAGAGGGATGTGACCCAAAAAATAAGTAATTGTGTTGAAAATTACAGACTGTACCTCAGAGTACCCACATTTCCTGGCCAGTCAAATACACGAAAAGAGCTCAGATGAGTAAGATAAAATCTACGGATAATTATCTATCATTGTGCATAATATGTGTAAAAATGGTGTTTTTCTTGCAGGCATCTCTTATGCTGAAATAAACTAGGTGTAATCATTTCTAGGGCCAGGATCTGCAATACACGTGATCATGGCTACATGTAACTTTTTTATGAAACAGAATTCCCCTCACAATAGTGCACTATTCTTTATTAAGGATTTCTGTTGTAATTTATCATTTTCACACCATTGATAACTAATCTTTAAATAATATTATACTTCTTCTGGCGTTACATGCTTATATCAATCAAAGCATAAGACATTTTAATGTGTATGTGATAGAGAGGACATGGATGAAAGAGAGATTTGGGTCCAGGAGCAAATTGGTGAATAGAGGGAGTAATTGAGGATTTGGAGCCCAGCTATCAGAGATGGAGAGATAGCTGGAAATGAAGTGGTGAGGCAATGTGGACTGTGTCCTAATGATGCCTGTGGGAGACTTATCATCACATCAAGGACGGCCAGAGAGATGGCAATATGGCGGTGACAGGATGGTTGCCATGTGGTGATCTGATACCACTATCTCATTCTCTATCTCTCTGCTCAGAGAAGGACCAAGTATGAGTCCCAAATGGCAACATGCGTCCCAAATAGCACCCTGCTTCCCAAATGGCACCCTATTACATTTACATGTTAGTCATTTAGCAGACGCTCTTATCCAGAGCGATTTACAGGAGCAATTACGGTTAAGTTCCTTGCCAAAGGTCACATCAATTCCCTATGTTGCGCACTACTTTTGACCAGGGCATAGGGCTCTGGTCAAAAGTTATGCACTATATAGGGAATAGGGTGACATTTTGGACTCATCCAAAAGCTGTTGCCACAATGTCCACTGTTTTCTGCCCACACCGCAGCACAGTGATGTATAAGAGAGAAGAATGGGTGGCAGTGGGACAGAAGGGGATTCATTACATACAGTGAGGGAAAAAAGTATTTGATCCCCTGCTGATTTTGTACGTTTGCCCACTGACAAAGAAATGATCAGTCTATAATTTTAATGGTAGGTTTATTTGAACAGTGAGAGACAGAATAACAACAAAATAATCGAGAAAAACACATGTCAAAGATGTTATCAATTGATTTGCATTTTAATGAGGGAAATAAGTATTTGACCCCCTCTCAATCAGAAAGATTTCAGGATCCCAGGTGTCTTTTATACAGGTAACGAGCTGAGATTAGGAGCACACTCTTAAAGGGAGTGCTCCTAATCTCAGCTTGTTACCTGTATAAAAGAGACCTGTCCACAGAAGCAATCAATCAATCAGATTCCAAACTCTCCACCATGGCCAAGACCAAAGAGCTCTCCAAGGATGTCACGGACAAGATTGTAGACATACACAAGGCTGGAATGGGCTACAAGACCATCGCCAAGCAGCTTGGTGAGAAGGTGACAACAGTTGGTGCGATTATTCGCAAATGGATGAAACACAAAAGAACTGTCAATCTCCTTCGGCCTGGGGCTCCATGCAAGATCTCACCTCGTGGAGTTGCAATGATCATGAGAACGGTGAGGAATCAGCCCAGGACTACACAGGAGGATCTTGTCAATGATCTCAAGGCAGCTGGGACCATAGTTACCAAGAAAACAATTGGTAACACACTACGCCGTAAAAGACTGAAATCCTGCAGCGCCCGCAAGGTCCCCCTGCTCAAGAAAGCACATATACAGGGCCGTCTGAAGTTTGCCAATGAACATCTGAATGATTCAGAGGAGAACTGGGTGAAAGTGTTGTGGTCAGATGAGACCAAAATCGAGCTCTTTGGCATCAACACAACTCACCGTGTTTGGAGGAGGAGGAATGCTGCCTATGACCCCAAGAACACCATACCCACCGTCAAACACGGAGGTGGAAACATTATGCTTTGGGGGTGTTTTTCTGCTAAGGGGACAGGACAACTTCACCGCATCAAAGGGACGATGGACGGGGCCATGTACCGTCAAATCTTAGGTGAGAACCTCCTTCCCTCAGCCAGGGCATTGAAAATGGGTCATGGATGGGTATTCCAGCATGACAATGACCCAAAACACACGGCCAAGGCAACAAAGGAGTGGCTCAAGAAGAAGCACATTAACCCTCCTGTTATGTTGTGGGTCAATTTGACCCGTTTCCACTTTTGCGTTGTCTAAAATACTAGTTTACCACTCTTTTTCGCCATGAAATTACATGACTTTTCCTCATTTAGGGTCATGAACCTAACTGCCAAAATGTGGACACACTGATGTGTTGTGGAATGTCTGTGTACATTTTGTATACAAACATGATGTTGTGGGTCATTTTGACCCGGAGGCTTTCATGTGTATATATATTTGCACAGGTGCAAAACAAAAAGTGTCTTTGATGTATTTTGTTTTGACTGGTCCTGGTTGCACTTTTAGAATTGTGTTTGGGTTAAAAAGGGCTTTCCCAAGCTTCTCCTCAGTGTGAGAGCAGCAGGTCCCTGACACAGACACTCAAAAATGAGCTCCTAAAGATTTTCAATCAATGAAGTCTTATCACAAATTCTGGACTGTGACAGTGAAAAAGAAGAAGAGGTTTCAGAGACAGAGGATATTTCAGAGATAGAGGACAATGCTGTTGATGATCCAGATTTTGTCTTCATTGAAGAGGATTCAGAGGAGGAGTCTGCCGTACCATCCCCTACATCAGATGAGAGACAGAGCATGCAACAAGCATCATCAAGAGAAGAGAAGACATGGAAGTCTAAAGATGGTCATATTGAATGGTCACCGTCACCACAACGAGGTCAAGGTAGACTCTCAGCTTCCAATGTAATAAAAATGGTTCCAGGACCTACACGATTTGCTGTCACTCGAGTCCATGACATACAATCAGCTTTTGAGCTCTTTTTTACCCCAAGCAATAGAGAAGATTGTTCTGGACATGACCAACTTGGAGGGGAGCCGTGTGTTTCAAGAGAACTGGAAGCCACTGGATCGGATTGACTTGCATGCATACATTGGATTGCTCATATTAGCTGGAGTCTACCGGTCAAACGGAGAAGCAACGGCCAGCCTGTGGAATGAAGAGAATGGAAGGCCAATATTTCGGGCAACAATGTCTCTACAAGAATTCCACATAATTTCTCGGGTGATTCGCTTTGATAACCGTGATACCAGACCGGGTCGACGTGAAAGAGACAAACTAGCTGCAATCAGAGATGTATGGGATAAATGGGTGGAAATTCTACCGTTACTGTACAATCCCAGTCCTCATGTTACAGTTGATGAACGCCTTGTTCCATTCAGAGGACGTTGTCCCTTCAGACAGTATATGCCAAACAAGCCTGCAAAATATGGCATCAAAATATGGGCAGCATGTGATGCCACATCAAGCTATGCATGGAATATGCAAGTTTACACTGGGAAGCCACCCGGCGGAGTGCCTGAGAAAAACCAGGGGATGCGGGTGGTGCTGGACATGAGTGAAGGGCTGCAAGGTCATAACATCACGTGTGACAACTTCTTCACATCCTACCGCCTTGGTGTTGAACTACAGAAGAGAAAGCTGACCATGGTTGGAACAATCAGAAAAAACAAACCTGAACTTCCCAGTGAGCTTCTGAAAATGCAGGGCAGAACTGTGCATTCCTCTAAATTTGCTTTCTCTGAAAATGCAACTGTTGTTTCATACTGCCCAAAGAAGAACAAGAATGTTCTTGTAATGAGCACAATGCACAAAGATGCATCGCTGAGTGCAAGAGAGGACATCAAGCCACAAATAATACTGGACTACAATTCCACCAAAGGAGGAGTTGACAATTTGGATAAAGTCACAGCAACATATAGTTGTCAGCGCATGACTGCCCGCTGGCCTTTGGTGATTTTCTACAACATTGTGGATGTGTCTGCTTACAATGCCTATGTCCTGTGGACTGAAATCAACCAGCAATGGAATGGTGGCAAATTGTACCGACGCCGGCTTTTCCTAGAGGAGCTCGGCAAAGCTCTCATCACTCCCAAGATCCAGAGGAGAGTCCGGCCTCCTCGGTCGACAGCAGCTGCATCTGCCGTCCAGAAAATTCAAGCTGGACCATCAACACATGCCTCCAATCAACCAGAAATGGATCCAGTGGATACAGGCAGTGGCAAGAAACGGAAAAGATGCCAGCTCTGCCCCCTCGACAAGACAGTAAAACAAGCACCACTTGTGTAGAATGCAATAAATACATCTGCAGAAAGCACACACACACATTGTGTTCAACATGTAGAGAGAAAGACTGAAGGGATAATATGGACCAATAGGGGGGAAAAACCTACTTGGGGAAACTGAAAAATCTTGTTTGTGAGAAAGGAAATATGTTTAACAAATAGTTCTTAAATATTGTTTAAAAAAAATAAAAAGTATTGTATTTCTTCTTTCTGAAATGTCTGATAAGACAAAATAAAGTTGTTTCTGTTTTTACTTAATTCTTTGACTGTCTTGAGTGTGTTTAAACTGTGCGGGTCAATTTGACCCGTAACATAATGGATGTCATTTTTTTCCAGCAAAGCACAAGGGTTAAGGTCCTGGAGTGGCCTAGCCAGTCTCCAGACCTTAATCCCATAGAACATCTGTGGAGGGAGCTGAAGGTTCGAGTTGCCAAACGTCAGCCTCAAAACCTTAATGACTTGGAGAAGATCTGCAAATAGGAGTGGAACAAAATACCTCCTGAGATGTGTGCAAACCTGGTGGCCAACTACAAGAAACGTATGACTTCTGTGATTGCCAACAAGGGTTTTGCCACCAAGTACTAAGTCACGTTTTGCAGAGGGGTCAAATACTTATTTCCCTCATTAAAATGCAAATCAATTTATAACATTTTTGACATGAGTTTTTTCTGGATTATTTTGTTGTTATTCTCTCTCTCACTGTTCAAATAAACCTACCATTAAAATGATAGACTGATCATTTCTTTGTCAGTGGGCAAACGTACAAAATCAGCAGGGGATCAAATACTTTTTTCCCTCACTGTATCTAATCCCAAGTTAAGCCCAAGTGATCTGAAACACCCAACTGGTGATTGCTGATAGAAGGATGGGGATGGAATGGGGCTCGATTCTGTTTGTTGCTTGGAGAATCACGTAACTTCAGGAGCATGATCGATCTGCATCTCCACGTTATGATGGATGAGAAATGTAAATAGACTTTCGAGGGATTTTATTAAGATCCAAGCAGTGACAAATTGCTGTAAAAAATTAATACAAATATTACAGTTGGCAACTGTAGTTCTATACATTACAGTGCTGCAATGCATTATGGGTCTCAATGGCATTCCTCTACAATGCTGTGAAATGCTGTAATCTTTCAATACAATTTTACAGTAAAGTACTGTATTACCTGTTTTGCTGTATATTTACAGCAGCATACTGTGAATGATGGTGTATTGTGGGAAATTGTTGTGGGCAGGGAAAGAATTTCTGGCTCATTAACATACAGTGGTGTGAAAAAGTGTTTGCCCCCTTCCTGATTTGTTATTTGTTTGCATGTTTGTCACACTTAAATGTTTCAGATCATCAAACACATTTAAATATTAGTCAAAGATAACACAAGTAAACACAAAATGCAGTTTTGAAATGAAGGTTGTTATTATTAAGGGAAAACAAAATCAAAACCTACATGGCCCTGTGTGAAAAAGTGTTTGTCCCCCCCTGTTATAACACAACTCAACTGTGGTTTATCACACCTGAGTTCAATTCCTCTAGCCACACCCAGGCCTGATTACTGCCACACCTGTTCTCAATCAATGAATTACTTAAATAGGACGTGCAAGTGAAGTAGACCAAATGATCCTCAAAAGCTAGACATCATGCCGAGATCCAAAGAAATTCAGGAACAAATGAGAAAGAAAGTAATTGAGATCAGTCTGGAAAAGGTTATAAAGCCATTTCTAAAGCTTTGGGACTCCAGCGAACCACAGTGAGAACCATTATCCACAAATGGCGAAAACATTGAACAGTGGTGAACCTTCCCAGGAGTGGCTGGCCGACCAAAATTACCCCAAGAGCGCAGCGACGACTCATCCAAGAGGTCACAAAAGACCCCACAACAACATCCAAAGAGCTGCAGGCCTCACTTGCCTCAGTTAAGGTCAATGTTCATGACTCCACCATACGAAAGAGACTGGGCAAAAATGACCTGCATGGCAGAGTTCCAAGACGAAAACCACTGCTGAGCAAAAATAACATCAAGGCTCATCTAATTTTTGCCAGAAAACATCTTGATGATCCCCAAGACCTTTGGGAAAATACTCTGTGGACTGACGAGACAAAAGTTGAACTTTTTGGAAGGTGTGTGTCCCATTACATCTGGCGTAAAAGTAACACCGCATTTCAGAAAAAGAACATCATACCAACAGTAAAATATGGTGGTGGTAGTGTGATGGTCTGGGCCTGTTTTGCTGCTTCAGGACCTGGAAGACTTGCTATGATAAATGGAACCATGAATTCTGCTATCTACCAAAAAATCCTGAAGGAGAATGTCCGGCCATCTGTCCGTGACCTCAAGCTGAAGCGAACATGTGTTCTGCAGCAGGACAATGATCCAAAACACACCAGCAAGTCCACCTCTGAATGGCTGAAGAAAAACAAAATGAAGACTTTGGAGTGGCCTAGTCAAAGTCCTGACCTGAATCCTATTGAGATGCTGTGGCATGACCTTAAAAAGGCAGTTCATGCTCGAAAACCCTCCAATGTGGCTGAATTACAACAATTCTGCAGAGATGGGTGGGCCAAAATTCCTCCACAGCGCTGTAAAAGACTCATTGCAAGTTATCGCAAACGCTTGATTGCAGTTGTTGCTGCTAAGGGTGGCCCAACCAGTTATTAGGTTGTAGGGGGCAATCACTTTTTCACACAGGGCCATGTGGGTTTGGATTTTGTTTTCCCTTACTAATAACAACCTTCATTTCAAAACTGCATTTTGTGTTTACTTGTGTTATCTTTGACTAATATTTAAATTTGATTGATGATCTGAAACATTTAAGTGTGACAAACATGCAAACAAATAAGAAATCAGGAAGGGGGCAAACACTTTTTCACACCACTGTATTTTGAGGTGTGCCTTGTAAGAGGCTATATTTGTTGCACCTGTTAGTGAGAATTGTGTACACCACAGAATACAGTACCATAAAGTTTTTTTTTGTTTTTACATCTAAAAACCTTGTCCTGTAAATGTAGAGTAATTTATGGGCTACTGTACTGCCATTATTTTAATGTACATTTACAATAACCTACTGTGCTGCCAGTAAGTTACTGTAACAACTACAGGAAATGTTTTACAGTGTACATTGTTTGTATAATGCAATGAATACATCTGTAAGTAAATAATGGTGAGTGTTCAAAGTTTTTCTATCTATTCTTGTTATAGCTATTCTAGCTATAGTTGTGGTTTGTGTGTGTTTGTGTGACATCATATGTTATACAAAAGCAGGGGACCGGGGTATACAAGGTGATGTTGCGTTGAATGAAGAAAATCCTTGACACCTTTAGGTTGATTTAACCACTATTGCTTGCAGATTGCGCAGAGGAAGATGAAATTATTGTGGGGAGAGAATAGACCGATAAGGTCAGGCAGGGGTGGGGAAACAACAGACAGACAGACAGAGAGAGAGAGAGAGAGAAAGAGGACCCCAGTAACTACCGTGGGATATGCGTCAACAGCAACCTCATCTGCATTGCCATGACATTTACATTTACATTTTAGTCATTTAGCAGACGCTCTTATCCAGAGCGACTTACAAATTGGTGCATTCACCATTATAGCCAGTGGGATAACAACTTTCCAATATTTTTTTTTTTTGGGGGGGGGGGTAGAAGGATTACTTTATCCTATCCCAGGTATTCCTTAAAGAGGTGGGGTTTCAAATGTCTCCGGAAGATGGTGAGTGACTCCGCTGTCCTGGCGTCGTGAGGGAGCTTGTTCCACCATTGGGGTGCCAGAGCAGCGAACAGTTTTGACTGGGCTGAGCGGGAACTATGCTTCCGCAGAGGAAGGGGAGCCAGCAGGCCAGAGGTGGATGAACGCAATGCCCTCGTTTGAGTGTAGGGACTGATCAGAGCCTGAAGGTACGGAGGTGCCGTTCCCCTCACTGCTCCATAGGCAAGCACCATGGTCTTGTAACGGATGTGAGCTTCAACTGGAAGCCAGTGGAGTGTGCGGAGGAGGGGGGTGACGTGAGAGAACTTGGGAAGGTTGAACACCAGACGGGCTGCGGCATTCTGGATGAGTTGTAGGGGTTTAATGGCACAGGCAGGGAGCCCAGCCAACAGCGAGTTGCAGTAATCCAGACGGGAGATGACAAGTGCCTGGATTAGGACCTGTGCCGCTTCTGTGTAAGGCAGGGTCGTACTCTCCGAATGTTGTAGAGCATGAACCTGCAGGATCGGGTCACCGCCTTGATGTTAGCGGAGAACGACAGGGTGTTGTCCAGGGTCACGCCAAGGCTCTTCGCATTCTGTGAGGAGGACACAACGGAGTTGTCAACCGTGATGGCGAGATCATGGAACAGGCAGTCCTTCCCCGGGAGGAAGAGCAGCTCCGTCTTGCCAGGGTTCAGCTTGAGGTGGTGATCCGTCATCCATACTGATATGTCTGCCAGACATGCAGAGATGCGATTCGCCACCTGGTTATCAGAAGGGGGAAAGGAGAAGATTAGTTGTGTATCGTCAGCGTAGCAATGATAGGAGAGGCCATGTGAGGATATGACAGAGCCAAGTGACTTGGTGTATAGGGAGAAAAGGAGAGGGCCTAGAACTGAGCCCTGGGGGACACCAGTGGTGAGAGCACGTGGTGCGGAGACAGCTTCTCGCCACGCCACTTGGTAGGAGCGACCGGTCAGGTAGGACGCAATCCAGGAGTGAGCCGCGCCGGAGATGCCCAGCTCGGAGAGGGTGGAGAGGAGGATCTGATGGTTCACAGTATCAAAGGCAGCAGACAGGTTTAGAAGGACAAGAGCAGAGGAGAGAGAGTTAGCTTTAGCAGTGCGGAGAGCCTCCGTGACACAGAGAAGAGCAGTCTCAGTTGAATGACCAGTCCTGAAACCTGACTGGTTTGGATCAAGAAGGTCATTCTGAGAGAGATAGCAAGAGAGTTGGCTAAAGACGGCACGCTCAATAGTTTTGGAAAGAAAAGAAAGAAGGGATACTGGTCTGTAGTTGTTGACATCAGTGGGATCAAGTGTTGGTTTTTTGAGAAGGGGTGCAACTCTCGCTCTCTTGAAGACGGAAGGGACATAGCCAGCGGTCAAGGATGAGTTGATCAGCGAGGTGAGGTAGGGGAGAAGGTCACCGGAGATGGTCTGGAGAAGAGAGGAGGGGATGGGGTCAAGCGGGCAGGTTGTTGGGCGGCCTGCAGTCACTAGTCGCAAGATTTTATCTGGAGAGAGAGGGGAGAAAGAAGTCAAAGCATAGGGAAGGGCAGTGTGAGCAGGACCAGCAGTGTCATTAGACTTAACAAACGAGGATCGGATGTCGTCAACCTTCTTTTTCAAAGTGGTTGACGAAGTCATCCACAGAGAGGGAGGAGGGGGGTGGGGGGAGGATTCAGCAGTGAGGAGAATGTGGCAAAGAGCTTCCTAGGGTTAGAGGCAGATGCTTGGAATTTAGAGTGGTAGAAAGTGGCCTTAGCAGCAGAAACAGATGAAGAAAATGTAGAGAGGAGGGAGTGAAAAGATGCCAGGTCGGCAGGGAGTTTAGTTTTCTTCCATTTCCGCTCAGCTGCCCGGAGCTCTGTTCTGTGAGCTCGCAATGAGTCGTCAAGCCACGGTGCTGGAGGGGAGGACCGAGCCGGCCGGGAGGATAGGGGACAGAGGGAGTCAAAGGATGCAGAAAGGGAAGAGAGGAGGGTTGAGGAGGCAGAATCAGGAGATTGGAGGGAGAAGGATTGAGCAGAGGGAAGAGATGATAGGATGGAAGAGGAGAGAGTAGTGGGAGAGAGAGAGCGAAGGTTGCGGCGGCGCGTTACCATCTGTGTAGGGGCAGAGTGAGTAGTGTTGGAGGAGAGCGAGAGAGAAAAGGATACAAAGTAGTGGTCGGAGACATGGAGGGGAGTTGCAGTGAGATTAGTAGAAGAGCAACATCTAGTAAAGATGAAGTCAAGCGTATTGCCTGCCTTGTGAGTAGGGGGGGACAGTGAGAGGGTGAGGTCAAAGGAGGAGAGGAGTGGAAAGAAGGAGGCAGAGAGAAATGAGTCAAATGTAGACGTAGGGAGGTTGAAATCCCCCAAAACTGTGAAGGGTGAGCCATCCTCAGGAAAGGAACTTATCAAGGCGTCAAGCTCATTGATGAACTCTCCAAGGGAACCTGGAGGGTGATAGATGACAAGGATATTAAGCTTAAATGGGCTAGTGACTGTGACAGCGTGGAATTCAAATGAGGAGATAGACAGATGGGTTAGGGGAAAAATTGAGAATGACCACTTGGGAGAGATGAGGATTCCTGTGCCACCACCCCTCTGACCAGATGCTCTCGGGTATGCGAGAACACATGGTCAGACGAGGAGAGAGCAGTAGGAGTAGCAGTGTTTTCAGTGGTAATCCATGTTTCCGTCAGCGCCAGGAAGTCGAGGGACTGGAGGGTAGCATAGGCTGGGATGAAGTCAGCCTTGTTGGCAGCAGAACGGCAGTTCCAGAGGCTGCCTGAGACCTGAACTCCAGGTGTGTGGTGCGTGCAGGGACCACCAGGTTAGAGAGGCAGCAGCCACGCGGTGTGAGGCGTTTGTGTAGCCTGTGCGGAGAGGAGAGAACAGGGATAGGCAGAGGCATAGTTGACAGGCTGTAGCAGATGGCTACAATAATGCAGAGGAGATCGGAATGAAATGAACTAAACATCTGGGAAAGGAGAGAGCAAGGCCTCCCTCACCAAAAAAAAATATAACTCTCCCAACTTCCACCTCAGAAACTATAATTGTTTCACTGAACCACCCGAATAAAACTCTCCCAACTTCCACTTTAGAAATTAGAATTGTTGTAAACTACAGCGGTTCAATGTTTCAAGGACTAGACTCAACTTACTTTATTCAGCTAGCTAACTATGACGCCATAGCTAACTAGCATGCTAGCATCCAATAACACACAGTTTAGCACCAATACTTGGTTACAACAAACTACCAATAGTGTGTTAACACACTAAACAGATAATTTGTGTCCGTGTCTAGTTCTTTCATAACGCAGCAATGATTAAACGTTGGCTAGCTAGCACAAAGATATTGTATTTAGCTACCACAGTACAGCCAGCTGGTAGTGTTGGCTAGCTAGCAATGGCTGCTGTGTTGACTTTGTTTGAAAAACGGCGTCGCTGCGAACGAATGTAGCTGGCTAAAAATATATTGTATTTAGTTGCTACCGTTGCTAATAGCTACTAGCCAGCTAGTCCAGGAGGTGAGTTAGCTAGCTAGCTTCGTGCTACACCCGGCACCGCAGAATACAAAAGTAACCTACAATAACTACATACAACAACTACCCACAACAGCCCACGATGCCTACCTATAATACCTAATAATATACAGCCCACGATGCCTACCTATAATACCTAACTACAATCTAAATACATAGTTTAAGCCTTACTCGACAAAGCCCAAGCTATGTATAAAGCCAAACTTACCCAACGCCAGCTAACTGGGTGGCAGACTGCAATCAGTAGCTGTAATTAAGTACAGCAGCTACCAACCACCCAACGTTAATGCCTCGGATAATGAGGTTAGAAAAACAGCTGAATGGTAGGTAGCTAGCTGGCTCAATTACAGGTACTCTTAAGCGTGAAATAACATTGGAAACAACTAACCACAGTTGCTAAAAGTTACCAGTAGCTACCCGCTAGCCAGCTAGCTTTGTTGGTCCAAGTAGTGGGTTAGCTAGCCCTCGTGCTTCGCCGGGGTCTGCCGAATACAATACTTACCTACAATAATTACCTACAATAACCTACAATAACCTACAATAACTACCTAAGTAAACTACCTATAATACCTGACTACAATACCTACCTACAATCTAAATACATGGTTTAAGCTTTATTCAACATCATATAAGAAGCCAAGCCTACCTCCTGCTAGAGAAAACACAACCTCTCCCGACCACCGCGCTCAAAGTAAAGTAAAAGATTAACAGCAGACTCCTACATTTCCTAAGTGAAAACAATGTCCTTAGCAAATGTCAAATTGGCTTTTTACCAAATTAATGTACGACAGACCACATATTGACCCTGCACACCCTAATTGACAAACAAACAAACCAAAATAAAATGCTTTGTTGATGTAAAAAAAGCTTTTGACTAAATTTGGCATGACGGTCTGCTATACAAATTGAAGAAAAGCAGTGTTGGGGGAAAAACATACGACATTATAAAATCCATGTAAACAAACAACAAATGTGCGGTTAAAATTGGCAACAAAAAAAATCATGGGCCGTAGGTTGAGACAGGGATGCAGCTTGAGTCCCATCCTCTTCAACATATACAGTGCCTTCAGAAAATATTCACTTCACTTAGTCCACATTTTGTTGTGTTACAGCCTGAATTCAAAATGGATTGAATTGAAAATATATATATATCACCCATCTACACACAATACCCCATAATGACAAAGTGAAAACAGGTTTTTAGAAATGTTTGCTAATTTATTGAAAATTAATTCAGAAATATCATTTACATAAGTATTCACATTACAGCTATGAGTCGATTACAGCTATGAGTCTTTCTGGGTACGTCTCTAAGAGTTTTTCACACCTGGATTGTGCAATATTTGCACATTATTCTTAAAAAAATTATTCAAGCTCTGTCAAGTTGGTTGTTGATCATTGCTAAACAGCCATTTTCAAGTCTTGCCATAGATTTTAAAAACTGTAACTAGGCCAGGAACATTCAATGTCATCTTCGTAAGCAACTCCAGTGTATATTTGGCCTTATTCTTTTAGGTTATTGTCCTGCTGAAAGGTGAATTTTTCTCCCAAAGTCTGTTGGAAAGTAGACTGAACCAGGTTTTCATCTAGGATTTTGCCTGTGCTTAGCTCTATTACGTTTATTTTTATCCTAAAAAAACTCCCTAGTCCTTGCAGATGACAAGCATACCCATAACATGATGCAGCCACCACCATGCTTGAAAATATGAAGTGTGGTACTCAGTGATGTGTAGTGTTGGATTTGCCCCAAACATAATCAATATTCAAGACAAAGTTAATTTCTTTGTCACATTTTTTGCAGTTTTACTTTAGTGCCTTATTGCAAACAGGATGAATGTTTTGGAATATTTTTTATTATGTACATACTTCCTTCTTTTCACTCTGTCATTTAGGTTAGTATTGTGGGGTAACTACAATGTTGTTGATCCATCATCCTCAGTTTTCTCCTATCACAGCCATTAAACTCTGAAACTGTTTTAGTCACCATTGGCCTCATGGTGAAATCACTGAGTTGTTTCCTATCTCTCTGGCAACTGAGTTAGGAATGATGCCTATATCTTTGTAGTAACTGGGTGTATTGATTTCTTTGCGAGGCATTGGAAAACCTCCCTGGTCTTTTTGGTTGAATCTGTGTTTGAAATGCACTGCTTGACTGAGGGACCTTACAAATAAGTGTATGTGTGGTGTACAAAGATGAGGTAGTCATTCAAATATCATGTTAAACTATATTATTGCACACAGAGTGAGTCCATGCAACTTATTATGTGACTTGTTAATCAAATGTTTACTCCTGAACTTATTTAGGCTTGCCATAACAAAGGGGTTGAATATTTATTGACTCAAGACATTTCAGCTTTTCATTTTTAATTAATTCGTACATAAAAAAAAATATCCACTTTGACATTATGGGGTATTTTGTGTAGGCCAGTAACACAAAATCAAAATTCTCTCCATTTTAAATTCAGGGTGTAACACAACAAAATGTGGAAAAAGTCCAGGGCTGTGAATATGTTCTAAAGGCACTCTATATGAATAAATTGGCAAGGGCGCTAGAACAGTCTGCAGCGCCTAGCTTCACCATACTAGGATCTGAAGTCAAATGTCTACTGTTTGCTGATGATCTGGTGCTTCTGTCCCCAACCAAGCAGGGCCTACAGCAGCACCTAGATCTTCTGCACAGATTCTGTCAGACCTGGGCCCTGACAGTGAATCTCAGTAAGACAAAAATAATGGTCTTCCAAAAAAGGTCCAGTTGCCAGGACCACAAATTAAAATTCCATCTAGACACCGATGCTCTAGAGCACACAAAAAACTATACCTACCTCGGCCTAAACATCAGCACCACAGGTAACTTCCACAAATCTGTGAACGATCTGAGAGACAAGGCAAGACGGGCCTTCTACGCCATCAAAAGGAACATAAAATCCAATTAGGATCTGGCTAAAAATTCTTGAATCAGTTATAGAACCCATTGCCCTTTATGGTTGTGAGGTCTGGGGTCTGCTCACCAAACAATAATTCACCAAATGGGCCAAACACTAAATTGAGACTCTGCATGCAGAATTCTTCAAAAACATCCTCCGTGTACAGCCTAAAACACCAAATAATGCATGAAGAGCAGAATTTGGACGGTACCCGCTACTGATCAAATCCAGAAAAGAGACATTAAATTCTACAACCATTTAAAAGGAAGCGATTCCCAAACCTTCCATAACAAAGCGATCACCTACAGAGAGATTAACCGAGAGAAGAGTCCCTTCAGCAAGCTGGTGTTCACACACACAAACAGACTCCACAGAGCCCCGGGACAGAAACACAATTAAACGCAACCAAATCATGAGAAAACAAAAAGATAATTCGTTTTCATATTGGAAAGAATTAACCAAAAATCAGAGCAAACTGGAATGCTATTTGGCCCTAAACAGAGACTACACGGTGGCAGAATACCTGACCACTGTGACTGACAGAGAGAGAGAGAGATAGAGAGAGAGAGCTCTATTAGCAGTGGGATCTGGAGGAAGCAGCTCTTCTTGGTCGCCTGCCTGCCTGCGTGCGTGGTGTACAGCTACAGTATATCATTAAGTTAGCTCAGCCCTGGGCTCCCGCTTAGAAAGAAAGGGGCTGGATCTGGCTGACCCACTTCTACACAACCTCCTTCAAACTTCATTATTTTTGTTATTGCTGATGTGATGGTGTGGAGCCGGGGCCAGGGCTAGAGCCGTTATGCGCCCCAAATGGCACTCTAGTCTCTATTTAGTGCACTACCAGAGCCCAAGCAGTTCATTAAATAGGGAATAAGGTTCCATTTTGGGACACAGACCCGGTGTTGTGTAGAGCATCCAGGCCAGGTGGAGTGGTCGAGGCGAGGCTGTGATGGGTCTATTGATTAAGGAGAAAGGGATGGAGCGGTGGTGGTTTTACTCTAATTAGATAGAGTCAGGAGGAGAAACAATGTAAATACCCGAGGGAGCAGCACTCTACTCTGTTGACTGTATGATTTAGCTAACCTAGCACACTAGGTTTATAATTAAAATAGAAAAAAGTCTATGTGGTATTATTAATGGTTGTTTTAAAATACATAGGTAGGTTAACATAAGAACACATGCTTATTGCCTGGGGACAAGCTATCTTAGCCAACCAAGCTCTCTCTCTCCTCTTTCCCTTTGCCTTTTGGTCCCAACAAATATAATATCCCATTTGAGCCATCCATCCAGCATTTCCAAGGGCGTCATCTCATTATTGATTGAAGGAAAGTGAAGAGATATGGATATTACCGTGCTGAAGGCCACAGAGGTGCTGAAGGAGATTCATGGGAGGGTCTTCCCCCATAATTCAGGCCCTGGACAAATATTTCATTTCCAACAGCGTTGGCATTTCAAGAAATCAAATAATTGAGGTGAATTTAAAGCAGGGGCTATATAGGGGTGGTGGTGGTGTGTGTGTGGGTTGGGGGGTCTGGACCTTGCATATACCTGGCAGAGAGTACTATGTGGTCCTTCAGCTATCTTTCAATTACTGTACCTACCGCAACCCCCACGGGAGATGGCTCGCTAATCTAATCATTACCTCTGTCTAAACCGCAGTTAAAGGAGCTGTATAGTTACAATGAAAACAAACTGTTAAACTCCTAGAAATACAAATATACTGAACAAAAATATAAAGGCAACATGTAAAGTATTGGTCCCATGTTTCATGAGCTGAAATAAAAGATCCCAGAAATGTTCCAGATGCACAAAAAGCTTATTTATCTCAGGTTTTCTGCACAAATTTGTTTACAACCCTGTTAGTGGGCATTTTCTCCTTTGACAAAGTAATCCATCCACCTGACAGGTGTGGCATATCAAGAAGCTGATTAAACAGCATGATCATTACACAAGGGGACAATAAAAGGCCACTCTAAAATATGCAGTTTGACACACAACACAATGCCATAGATGTTTCAAGTTTTGAGGGAGCATGCAATTGGCATGCTGACTGCAGGAATGTCCACCACAGTTATTGCCAGAAATATAAAGTTAATTTCTCTAGCATAAGCCGCTTCCAACGTCATTTTAGAGAATTTGGCAGTACGTCCAACCTCCCTCACAACGTAACCGACATCAGTGGGCAAATGCTCACCTTCGATTGCCACTGACATGCTGGAGAAGTGTGCTCTTCGTGGATGAATCCCAGTTTCAACTGTACCGGGCAGATGGCAGACTTTATGTCGTCGTGTGGGCGAACGGTTTGCTGATGTCAAGGAGTGCCCCATGTTGGCAGTGGGGTTAAGGTATGTGCAGGCATAAGCTATGGACAACGAGCACAATTGTATTTTATTGATGGCAATTTGAATGCACAACAATACCGTGACGAGATCCTGAGGCCCATTGTTGTGCCATCATCTCATGTTTTAGCATGATAATTCATAGCCCCATGTCGCAAGGATCTGTACACAATTCCTGGAAGCTGAAAATGTTGCAGTTCTTCCATGGCCTGCATACTCACCAGACATGTCACCCATTGAGCAAGTTTGGTATGCTCTGGGTCGACGTTTATGACAGCGTGTTCCAGTTCCAGTCTATAGATTAGGGCCTAATGAATTTATTTCAGTTGACTGACTTACTTTATGAATTGTAACTCAGTAAAATCTTTGAAATTGTTGCATGTTGTGTTTATATTTTTTGTTCAGTGTACATTTACAATACCTTATTATATGTTTGAGAGGTAGTTAAACTGTCCATCATTGCTCAATGATAATATTTGTCATTTTCCATTGTCACATAAACACTAGGCTGATGATTACTCCATGCAGTTCCAGAGATGGGAATTCACGACAAAATGGAATGGTAGTGGGTGTGAAGCCAGCAGAACATGGCAATTATTCCCTCGGTATGTGACTGACCATTAAGATTTCATGACCATCCCCTGGTTTCGCATTTTCTCTCACACTCATCAGTTCTGGGAAAACCAATCAACATATTGTGTCATTCTTCCCCCCTTATCCTTTTCCTCTCTCTTTCGGGTCTCCTGTTATTGTCAAATCAAATCAATTAAATCAAATTGTATTTGTCACATGCTTCTTAAACAACAGGTGTAGACTAGCAGTGAAAGGCTTACTTACAGGCCCTTCCCAACAATGCAGAGAGAAAACAATATATACTGTATATACACTACCGGTCAAAAGTTTTAGAACACCTACTCATTCAAGGGTTTTTCTTTATTTGTACTATTTTCTACATTGTATAATAATAGTGAAGACATCAAAACTATGAAATAACACATATGGAATCATGTAGTAACCAAAAAAGTGATTTAAGTTTTCAATAGTTTGGCCTGATGTACAATTCATGTATTTTGTAACAGTTTAATTAGAATACATGCATTTCATATTTTCGAATACAAAAATAAACTCGCAGAGCGAGCAGTGTGACATCGATTCAGTATTGGTACCCAGTGTATATAGACAAGTTATCGTTACTCATTATGTATTTATTCCTTGTGTTATAAAATGTTTTATATACACTACCGGTCAAAAGTTTCAGAACACCTACTCATTCAAGGGTTTTTCTTTATTTTTACAATTTTCTACACTGTAGAATAATAGTGAAGACATCAAAACTATGAAATAACACATATGGAATCATGTAGTAACCAGAAAAGTGTAAAACAAATTCAAATATATTTTATATTTGAGATTCTTCAAATAGCCACCCTTTGCCTTGATGACAGCTTTGCACACTCTTGGCATTCTCTCAACCAGCTTCATGAGGTAGTCACCTGGAATGTATTTCAATTAACAGGTGTGCCTTCTTAAAAGTTAATTTGTTGAATTTCTTTCCTTCTTAATGTGTTTGAGCCAATCAGTTGTGTTGTGAAAAGGTAGGTGGGTATACAGAAGATAGCTCTATTTGGTAAAAGATCAAGTCCATATTATGGCAAGAACAGCTCAAATAAGCATAGATAAACAACAGTCCATCATTACTTCAAGACATGAAGGTCAGTCAATACAGAACATTTCAAGAACTTTGAAAGTTTCTTCAAGTGCAGTCACAAAAACAATAAATCGCTATGATGAAACTGGCTCTCATGAGGACCGCCACAAGAATGGAAGACCAAGAGTTACCTCTGCTGCAGAGGATACGTTCATTAGAGTTACCAGCCTTAGAAATTGCAGCCCAAATAAATGCTTCACAGAGTTCAAGTAACAGACACATCTCAACATCAACTGTTCAGAGGAGACTTTGTGAATCAGGCCTTCATGGTCGAATTGCTGCAAAGAAACCACTACTAAAGGACACCAATAAGAAGAAGAGACTTGCTTGGGCCAAGAAACACGAGCAATGGACATTGGACCGGTAGAGATTTTGAGATTTCTGGTTCCAACCGCCGTGTCTTTGTGAGACGCGGTGTTGGTGAACGGATGATCTCCGCATGTGTCCAAATTGGAGATTTTTGGTTCCAACCGCTGTCTTTGTGAGATGTGGTGTGGGTGAACGGATGATCTCTGCATGTGTATTTCCCACCGTAAAGCATGGAGGAGGAGGTGTTATGGTGTGGGGGTGCTTTGCTGTTGACACTGTCTGTGATGTATTTAGAATTCAAGGCTCACTTAACCAGCATGGCTACCACAGCATTCTGCAGCGATACGCCATCCCATCTGGTTTTCAACAGGACAATGACCCAACACACCTCCAGGCTGTGTAAGGGCTATTTTACCAAGAAGGAGGGTGATGGAGTGCTGCATCAGATGACCTGGCCATCCCAATCCCCCGACCTCAACCAAATTGAGATGGTTTGGGATGAGTTGGACCGCAGAGTGAATGAAAAGCAGCCGCCAAGTGTTCAGCATATGTGGGAACTCCTTCAAGACTGTTGGAAAAGCATTCCAGGTGAAGCTGGTTGAGAGAATGTAAAGAGTGTGCAAAGCTGTCATCAAGGCAAAGGGTGGCTATTTGAAGAATCTCAAATATAAAATATATTTGGATTTGTTTAACATTTTTTAGTTACTACATGGTTCCATATGTGTTATTTCATTGTTTTGATGTCTTCACTATTATTCTACAATGTAGAAAATTGTAAAAATAAAGAAAAACCCTTGAATGAGTAGGTGTTCTGAAACTTTTGACCGGTAGTGTATATAAAAAAATGTATAACACAAGGAATAAATACATAATGAGTAACGATAACTTGTCTATATACGGGGTACCAATACTGAATCGATGTCACACTGCTCGTTCTGCGAGTTTATTTTTGTATTAGAAAATACAAAATACATAATATTCTAATTAAACTGTTACAAAATACATGAATTGTACATTAGGCCAAACTATTGAAATACTTAAATCAAATGCATACAACAGAAATATTGCCCATCGTTGGCACTAGCTGCCTGCACTGTAATTCTCAGCTCGCTGGTGGGCATAGTCATACAATTAGTGGTGTGGGCTGGAAGCCTCAATTACCATTAAAAGTATTTATTGGTAGAGGTTTAGGTGCCTGTGTTTGGTCTGTGCTTCTTCCACAAAGAGTTGGAGAGAGAGAGAGAGGGAGCGAGAGAGAGTTAGAGGGGAGGAGAGAAATAGAGAGATTGAGAGGGAGAGAGAGTGGGGAGAGAAAGAGATAGAGAACGAAAGAGAGAGAGAGAGTCTGTCCTCCACACAACCTGGTATTAGTAAGGCAGACAGCAAGCGAGTGGAAGTGGAAGTGGAATGGGGTTTGGTTTTGAATTTCTAAATCCCTGTGTCTGAGGAGATTACTGCTGTAGCTACCACTGTTTCCCATGGTGACAGTGGCAGGAAATTCTCTTTCTCATCAAGCCAGACACCAGCCCCCTCTCCTATCTTTTCACCTCCCTCCCTCCATCCTCTCTTTCTCATCCCTCTCCTCCCATCCTCTCTCTCTTCCCATCACTCCATCCTCTCTCTCTTCCCATCACTCCATCCTCCCTCCTTCTCTCTCTCTCTCTCTCTCTCTCTCTCTCTCTCTCTCTCTCTCCCCCCCTCCTTGCCCTCATGGCATGGTGCAGTCTCTACTCTAGTCTCTACTCCCAGTGAAGGGTCAGAATGGGGGAGCCATGGAAAGTCGGCAGGGGTGTACTCTCAGAGGGGTTGGACCATTATGTGGATCGTGCCAATGTTCTGTGCCCTCTGCTCTCTCTGTAACCATGTTCTGGAAGAGGATATTTTACCACTGACGGTAATGGAACTGATATGGTACAAGGTCAACCACTTAAAACAGTAAAAATAACACACACGCACGTTCTCACTCACACACACACAAACGCATCCATGCACACACGCATGCATGCAGGCACGCATGCATGCACACACACACACACACACATAGACCGTCATGATCTACCGTCTGAATATCATGTTATATTTGTATTCACAATGAGTACACAGTCTATTTTGCCATAATACATGGCAGTAGCTGATTTGACAGGCTTACCTACAGATTAAATCCGGATATGAAAATGCATGAGTTGACCTTAAACCCAAGTGAAATAACCTCTAAAGCTCTCGCCATGTGAATGTGACAGTGTGTGCGCTTGTGTGTTTGTGCGTGGGTGGGTTGGTTGGTGCATGCATATGTGTGCATATATTCAGATTCACTAATGTTGAGCGTGCTATCATGAACAATTATCCAAACAGTTATTATTATTATTTCATAAGATATGCTGATCGTTTATCACCCATAGATTTGATGTCTGTACTTCTTCTGGGATTTAATCCATAAAAGTCAGTTTTGTGGGTATGTTTAGGGGAGGAACAAAAACTGGGATTCAGAGGATTAAATAGCTTATTATTATTGTTGAAGCTGACTCCTAGAATAGAGTGTGTGTTTTAACCCTCCCGTTGTCCTAGGGTCAAAATGACCCGCCACTGTGTTGTACCAACTTTATTTAATTTTTATATTTTTGGGATCATTTGTGAGAAGGAGGCAGTGAGACTTTAAAGAAAGTATCACTGCCTCCTTCTCACAAATGATCCAAAAAATATAAAAATTAAATAAAGTTGGTTCAACACAGTGGCGGGACATTTTGACCCTAGGACAACGGGAGGGTTAAAACAGAGAGGGGTGGAGAGACAGAGAGAAAGAGAGAGAGCGATAGAGACAAACAGATAGACAGAGATAGAGACTGAAGGCGAGAGAGACAGGGAGAGAGACAGAGAGAGAGAGAGACAGAGAGAAAGAGAGAGAGGGAGAGAGATTCCTTTGTAACACAACATGGAATGATAACAGAGCGTACTGCACATTTTCACATCTTCACTGTTGCTCCTCTCCTCCAGGAAAATAATGTACAGTATGCTGTGGCTTAATCATTGGGTGGGCTGCTGCATACAATGGTGTCCTTCAATGATGCACTTTACTTTACACCCAAAATGTATTCTCACTTCGAGATGCATTCAGCACATCATAACATTCAGCAGCTTCGTAATGATGAGATGTAAAAATAGGTCTCATAGTGATTTTCAGGATAATGCTACTAAACACAGCATGAAAATTAGAACCATAAAGTAATTCATATAAATATCATAAGATGATGATAACATATTGGTCAGTGTCTCTAGGATAAGATGTGTAGGACAGGCTGTGCCGTGTGAGAGCCGTAGAGGTTACTTTTCTCTTTGACATAAACATGAAACATGGCCAGCACTTGAATATGACTTGCAATTGAAGCTTTGTTTTATTTTTTTACTCATAGCAATGTCTTAATTCGGCTTGTGCATTCCTCTGTTTGTGCGTGTGTGGTGTGTCTCTTCTGTATTTCTCTTTGTCCTTTGAGACCTTTGCTCTCCCACCAGGGGGCAGTATTGAACAGTGTTATGGGTCCACCCTTTCACTACAGAGATCAAATCAAATGTTATTGGTCACATGTGCCGAATACAACAGGTGCAGACATTACAGTGAAATGCTTACTTACAGCCCTTAACCAACAGTGCATTTATTTTTAACCAAAAAAGTAAAAAATAAAACAACAACAAAAAAAGTGTTGAGAAAAAAAAGAGCAGAAGTAAAATAAAATAACAGTAGGGAGGCTATATATACAAGGGGGTACCGTTGCAGAGTCAATGTGCGGGGGCACCGGCTAGTTGAGGTAGTTGAGGTAATATGTACATGTCATCTGTCTTTTCACATTTCTCCAAAAAGGAGAGGTCAACCTTTCCCTGCCTGTGCATGTGTGGGGGTGAGTGTGTGTGTGTGTGTGTATGTATGTGTGTGTGTGTGTGTGTGTGTGTGTGTGTGTGTGTGTGTGTGTGTGTGTGTGTGTGTGTGTGTGTGTGTGAGTTTGGTCAATTGTTTGGTCCCCACAAGGATAGTAAAACAAACGTGTGTGTGTGTGTGTGTGTGTGTGTGTGTGTGTGTGTGTGTGTGTGTGTGTGTGTGTGTGTGTGTGTGTGTGTGTGCATGCGTGTGTTTTTATGCATGATGGATGATCAACAAAGAGCTTTCCCTTCTGTATTCCACCAGAAAACACACCGTCCTGTAAGTACACCAACTCAATTAAATACTAAGGTTGGGGTTAGGGTTAGTCCTAACCCTAACCCTACGTAGCAAGAAATTAAATCACCAATACTAGATATGCAATATGAAACATGCACAGGCACACTTCAATATGCCCATTCTCATGAATTCTTATTCTCCAACAGAAATTACTTTAGAAAGTACTTGTACACTCAGAACTTTTCTGCATTACTGTGCTGTGTTTACCAGTCATAGCAGATACCTACTACTGAATGTTGAAATGATCCTGGTGCCACGCGCGGCCTTGTTCCAGGTGTCACGGGGGCCATGCGTAGAACTATGAGCACCAGCTTTGACTGTGAAATGTTTTGTCAGATTAATTTACATGTGGCTTCCTGGCAGCAAGGTGAGTCAGTGCCCCCTACGAGGCACACACACATGCACGCACACACTCTCTCACGCACGCACAGGGTCTCATCTTCATCTGACTGACTCAGCAACTTCGTCCGAAATGGCACCCTATTCACTATATAGTGCATTACTTAGTAAAAGTAGTTCACTATGTAGTAAATAGGATGCCATTTTGGACTCAACCAGTGATTTATTTGACCTCAGGACAACCCCACATGACCTCCAGTGGCATTGCATGATGCATTGTTATGCAAACAAAACAAATACATCAAACCCTGTCTCAGTACATGTACAGTGTGGGAAAAAAGTATTTAGTCAGCCACCAATTGTGCAAGTTCTCCAACTTAAAAAGATGAGAGAGGCCTGTCATTTTCATCATAGGTACACGTCAACTATGACAGACAAATATAGATTTTTTTTCTCCAGAAAATCACATTGTAGGATTTTTAATGAATTTATTTGCAAATTATGGTGGAAAATAAGTATTTGGTCACCTAAAAACAAGCAAGATTTCTGGCTCTCACAGACCTGTAACTTCTTCTTTAAGAGGCTCCTCTGTCCTCCACTCGTTACCTGTATTAATGGCACCTGTTTGAACTTGTTATCAGTATAAAAGACACCTGTCCACAACCTCAAACAGTCACACTCCAAACTCAACTATGGCCAAGACCAAAGAGCTGTCAAAGGACACCAGAAACAAAATTGTAGACCTGCACCAGGCTGGGAAGACTGAATATGCAATAGGTAAGCAGCTTGGTTTGAAGAAATCAACTGTGGGAGCAATTATTAGGAAATGGAAGACATACAAGACCACTGATAATCTCCCTCGATCTGGGGCTCCACGCAAGATCTCACCCCGTGGGGTCAAAATGATCACAAGAACGGTGAGCAAAAATCTCAGAACCACACGGGGGGACCTAGTGAATGACCTGCAGAGAGCTGGGACCAAAGTAACAAAGCCTACCATCAGTAACACACTACGCCGCCAGGGACTCAAATCCTGCAGTGCCAGACGTGTCCCCGTGCTTAAGCCAGTACATGTCCAGGCCCGTCTGAAGTTTGCTAGAGTGCATTTGGATGATCCAGAAGAGGATTGGGAGAATGTCATATGGTCAGATGAAACCAAAATATAACTTTTTGGTAAAAAACTCAACTCGTCGTGTTTGGAGGACAAAGAATGCTGAGTTGCATCCAAAGAACACCATACCTACTGTGAAGCATGGGGGTGGAAATATCATGCTTTGGGGCTGTTTTTCTGCAAAGGGACCAGGACGACTGATCCGTGTAAAGGAAAAAATGAATGGGGCCATGTATCGTGAGATTTTGAGTGAAAACCTCCTTCCATCAGCAAGGGCATTGGAGATGAAACGTGGCTGGGTCTTTCAGCATGACAATGATCCCAAAAACACCGCCCGGGCAACGAAGGAGTGGCTTCGTAAGAAGCATTTCAAGGTCCTGGAGTGGCCAAGCCAGTCTCCAGATCTCAACCCCATAGAAAATCTTTGGAGGGAGTTGAAAGTCCGTGTTGCCCAGTGACAGCCCCAAAACATCACTACTCTAGAGGAGATCTGCATGGAGGAATGGGCCAAAATACCAGCAACTGTGTGTGAAAACCTTGTGAAGACTTACAGAAAACGTTTGACCTGTGTCATTGCCAACAAAGGGTATATAACAAAATATTGAGAAACTTTTGTTATTGACCAAATACTTATTTTCCACCATAATTTGCAAATAAATTCAATAAAAATCCTACAATGTGATTTTCTGGAGAAAAACAATCTCATTTTGTCTGTCATAGTTGAATTACAGGCCTCTTTCATCTTTTTAAGTGGGAGAACTTGCACAATTGGTGGCTGACTAAATACTTTTTGTCCCCCACTGTAGTTACAGTGGCCTGTGAAAGTATTCACCCCCCTTGGCATTTTTCCTATTTTGTTGCCTTACAACCTGGAATTTAAATGGATTTTGGGTGGGTTGTATCATCTGATTTACACAACATGCCTACCACTTTGAAGATGCAAAATATTTTTTATTGTGAAACAAACAAGAAACAAGACAAAAAAACAGAAAAGTTGAGCATGCATAACTATTCATCCCCCCAAAGTCAATACTTTGTAGAGCCACCTTTTGCAGCAATTACAGCTGTAAGCCTCTTGGGGTATGTCTCTATAAGCTTGGCAAATCTAGCCACTGGGATTTTTGCCCATTCTTCAAGGCAAAACTGCTCCAGCTCCTTCAAGTTGGATGGGTTCTGCTGGTGTACAGCAATCTTTAAGTCATACCACAGATTCTCAATTGGATTGAGGTCTGGACTTTGAGGTCTAGGCCATTCCAATACATTTAAATGTTTCCCCTTAAACCACTCGAGTGTTGCTTTAGCAGTATGCTTAGGGTCATTGTACTGCTGGAAGGTGAACTTCCATCCCAGTCTCAAATCTCTGTAAGACTGAAACAGGTTTCCCTCAAGAATTTCGGTGTACTTAGCGCCATCCATCATTCCTTCAATTCTGACCAGTTTCCCAGTCCCTGCCGATGAAAAACATCCCTACAGCATGATGCTGCCACCCCCATGGTGTTCTCGGGGTGATGAGAGGTGTTGGGTTTACACCAGACATAGCGTTTTCCTTGATGGCCAAAAAGCTCAATTTTAGTCTCATCTGACCAGAGTACCTTCTCCCATATGTTTGGGGAGTCTCCCACATGGCTTTTGGCGAACACCAAACGTGTTTGCTTATTGTTTTCTTTAAGCAATGTCTTTTTTCTGGCCTCTCCTCTGTAAAGCACAGCTCTGTGGAGTGTATGGCTTAAAGTGGTCCTATGGACAGATACTCCAATCTCCGCTGTGGAGCTTTGCAGCTCCTTCAGGGTTATCTTTGGTCTCTTTGTTGCCTCTCTGATTAATGCCCTCCTTGCCTGGTCCGTGAGTTTTGGTGGGTGGCCCTCTCTTGGCAGGTTTGTTGTGGTGCCATATTCTTTCCATTTTGTAATAATGGATTTAATGGTGGTCCGTGGGATATTCAAAGTTTAGGAAAAAAATTTATAACCCAAACCTGATCTGTACTTCTCCACCACTTTGTCCCTGACCTGTTTGGAGAGCTCCTTGGTCTTCATGGTGCTGCTTTCTTGGTGGTCCCCCTTGCTTGGTGGTGTTGCAGACTCTGGGGCCTTTCAGAACAGGTGTATATATACTGAGGTCATGTGACACTTAGATTGCACACAGGTGTACTTTATTTAACTTGTTCAAATTTTTTGAAACAAGTTATTTTTTTCATTTCACTTCACCAATTTGGACTATGATGTGTATGTCCATTGCATGAAATCCAAATAAAAATCAATTTAAATTACAGGTTGTAATGCAACAAAATAGGAAAAACGTCAAGGGGGATGAATACTTTTGCAAGGCACTGTAGTCCCTGTATCCTCATATAGGTAATATGTACACAATATAGCATGTGTGTGGAATTAACATATGAGCAGGGAGTAGACATAAAGAAAAATAACCTCCACATATATAGGGATTTGCATTTTTATATCATTTCCTAGTGCGAAGAATTCATTCAGTGAATAGTTCTTAAAAACAGGGAAATAATTTGCCTGAGGATGCGTTCCAAATGGCACCCTATTCCCTTTCCTATGGGCCTTGTTCAAAATAAGCGTGCTATACAGGGAATAGGGTGCATTTGGCACGCATCCTGAGTAAGTGTTTATATTACTTACCTTGCTGAAATGGCCAAACCATCTGTTCAGGTCTGCCTGAAGCCTGTCTGTTGTAATTGTTCCTTCTGTGGTATTTCATATGCATAATTACACCTTTAATAATCTTTGCCATACAGGTGATGTTTGTCATAAGTGCACAAGGACGTTTAATATGTGCATACACAACAGGCACTGGGTCTTTCGTCTGATGTGTGCCTATCACTACGGGCAATGGGTCTGTTCTGTCTGCCATAAAGCATGATGTATGTTATTCTAAAAACGTATTTACAGCTCACAACCTCCTATGCCTTGTTATTTTATTGTACTATTCCATAGCACTATATACCTGTATTGATAATGTGCTATAAACTTATATAAGAATAGACAGGTAACTACCAAGATAAAGGAAACACCAACATAAAGTGTCTTAATAGGGCGTTGGGCCACCACGAGCCCGAACAGCTTCAATGCGCCTTGGCATAGATTGACGGTGGTGGAAAATGCTGTCTCAGGCGCCAATCCAGAATCTCCCATAAGTATTCAATTGGGTTGAGATCTGGTGACTGAGACGGCCATGGCATATGGTTTACATCGTTTTCATGCTCATCAAACCAATCAGTGACCACTCTTGCCCTGTGGATGGGAGCATTGTCAAGCTATGGGGGCAATTGGGCCTGCCCAGCATTTTTATACATGACCGTAAGTGTGATGGGATGTTAATTGCTCAGGAACCACACCTGTGTGAAAGCACCTGCTTTTAATATACTTTGTATGCCTAATTTACTCAAGTGTTTCCTTTATTTTGTCGGTTACCTGTATATCAGTACATAAGAACATTTTTACTGCATCTATGTATAAAGTGCGATGAATGCAAATCACAGCTCATAAACGTGATTACGTGATCTTATGAAAAGTTAATATGACAACGGGTAAAGCAACATGTGATAACATGAAACTACACACGTGAAATGTAACTTGAAATCATGTGATTTTCCTGTAAGGGAAGTTTCTTCTAGTCAAGTCAATCTATTAATCTACAAATACATTGAGAATACTCTCAATGTTGCATAATTGTCACGACTTCCGCCGAGGCTGCCCCCCCCCTCCTGGTTCGGGCAGGCTTCGGCATTCGTCGTCACCGGAGTACTAGCTACTGCCGATCCCATTCTCATCACTCCTCTTGTCATGTCTTGTCAATCACTCACACCTGGTGCTCATTCCCCTAATTAGTATGTGTATAAGTGTTCCCTCTGTTCCCCTTGTCTTTGTGAGTGATTGTTTGTTGTGAGAGCGTGTAGCTCGGTTGAGCTACTATTCACTGTGTTTATGCCAAGGTAGATATTTTCCCTTGTAATAGTTTCGTTTGACGCTTTGGGCGTTTGATTTATGTAAACGGAATAAACTCTGGACTTCGGTATTTTACCTCCTGTACCTGACTTCTTCATTCACACCTCGTCACAATAATTGAGTGTTAAAGTCAATTAATCTGAACATACTTCACATGAACCTGAATAGTTACTCTGAAAGAGGCTGAAAAAGCCTACTTGCGTGTGTGTGTATGTGTGTGTGTGTGTGTGTGAGAAATGCATTTATTCTGAGAGTGAGGACATAGAAGAAGAGCTCTTCATTTTCACAATGTGTCTTGAATGTCAATTGCATACCATGTCTTGATCTCTGTGTGCTTACAGTACAATGAGAAAAGAACTGCCTGAAGTAATAACCATTTATTAGAGAACTCAATACCTGGTCTGAAGGACACTTCCTGTGTAGGACTATACAATGAGTGGAAGTCTCTCCTACTGTCATTCTGTCAATATGTACAGGTGCCAATGGACACATTTGCAAATCTACCCTTTTTGTCGAGTGTGACAGATATGAGCACATAATGCTCCAACAAAATGTATGGAAATATCTTTGCAGCATTCAGGGCACTGGGAGAAATGGCTTTTGCAATATGATTGAAAGAACAAGTAAATATTAGACATGCAGTTACCAGGTGGCAAGTGGTTTGTATTACAGTTCGAACAGCTTCTGCTGCAATTCCCCAAATGGCCACAGCTCACAGTATCTTAAAGCAGAGGTTCAGACTATCTTGCTTGGTCACGCGTTGTGCTCTCAAGATGACATGTAAGTTTGTTCCTAGAAAGCTAGGTCCCAGCACAATGGCACTCACTGTTGGGTGTGGCGGGTAGCCTAGTGGTTAGTGCTTTGGGCCAATAACTGAAAGGTTTCTGGCTCTAATACCTGAGCCAACAATATGAAAAATCTGTTGATGTGCCCTTGAGTAAGGCACTTAGCTCTAATTTGCTCCAGAGTTGCTGTAAAATAACACATTTCACTGCACCTATCCGGTGTTTGTGACAATACAACATCTTTATCTTTTTACATTGCCAGTGTCCAGTCCAGTGAATTTCCACAGTAGCAGTGGAGTTTTAAAGAGAGCATGGGCTCAAAAGGCTAGCTCGCCCATCAAAGGAGTGTTTCATCTGTGAATTCTGTTGCTGCACTGAATGCGATGGAGACCTTATGACAGAGATCTGATGGACAGAGACGGACAGCGGAGCCCAGTGCCTCAGATGACCCATGTGCATGCAGCTTGGGTGAAAAAGAGGAGAAAATTAAACAAGAGAGGTAGCAGATATACAAAACCATAAAATACAACGCAACATCATACATTCCTGAAGACAAATGTCAGAATAAACAACATCAGGGTTTTCATCTCAATTCAAACTTGTGCAATTGTCAAATAGCTTTCATCTCATGTCCAGTTGGCAGATCAACATAGAAACAATGGGATGCCTTCCATCACTAGACTTACAGGTATGACATTTGGTTTGAAAGCAGTTGTCAATGTTGTATAGTAGTCTTGCACCAAGATCGGGTTGGTGAAAACATTCTGATCCAATTAATCCTACTTTTCATATATTACATTACAAGGCACAATGTGGGAAACAAAACACAAGGGTTGTTTAAAACATTCTGGTTGGATGAGCCCTAACTTTCTTATATGACAACAGACACCATGTGGGAAACAAAGGACAAGACCCAAAGGACGGTAACACACATACATCTGACTAATGATATAACATGAAGCCGGGCCTACCTATGTAACCTCTATTACCCTTTCCTCAGGGATGCCCTAAATGTCAGGCTCTGTCCCCAAGGACAACATGACAACATGCTGGTGTGGACATTCCCTACATTTTGGGGGGAAATCCTGTCACTTTTAGGTTACAGTCTCCATTAAAGAGTAGGATAAGGTGAAAAGGCATCTTAGTAAAATGTGTTTTCATCGGCCAGATGGGGAGATTGTGGTTTGAGATGTAAGAAAAGACCTGCTCTGATGACCCCTAAGAAGCATGTGAAACCCCAAACTGTATGACATGTAATTTCAACAGAGAAACCTTGAATTGAAAGAACAAAATCACACAATTAAATAGGGTTAAATTAGGTGAATCATGATTACATTTCTCTCTCTGGCCAACTCAAAGGGATGAGAACAATTTGTAATGGGCCGCAGTAATGGCCGAATATGGCTATATGAGCAAATTTATCACATTACATTTTCGGAATCCTGTGCTAATAGTCTGAGCAGCCACTGTCACTCCCAAGACAAAAATCAACAGTTAGAATCAGGCTTGGGTGAATTAAATTCAACAAATGTTTTAACGGGTCATTGCTAATCTCTTCCTAGCATTGATCTCTCTCAACAGAATCACATTGTTTAACCGGACTAATTGAGAACGGTGTTTAAACCCACCATCATCGCATACAATTAGAATTTTAAAAGGGACCTAAACTAGGGGAAATGTGCTTGTGTAAGTGTATTCACTCAAGTGTGGCATGTATTGTTGCTTGAATAGTTTCATGAGGTTAACTGTCCAGAAAACAACATTGTTAATCTTGGCTGTAATTACAGTCCAGTCGTTTTCTCCAGGCCAGTGTTAACAATAATCTTAATGACATATTCAGTATGTATGGCAATGAATGAGATGCACATCAGCATCAGTGTGTGTGCTATTCTTAAGCCCTCTATCACTGTTTAACAGATATCCTTTTCATAAAAAACTTCTATATGTTTTTTGCTGTTGTTGAGAATACTAAGGATTTGCTAACCATAGTCTTAGTTTAAGAATGTCCACAACAAAAATGTATCTTATATCATGGGCCAATTATTATAATGTTTTTGTTCCTGTAAGAGTAATTATGAGAATATATAAATATTTATTGAATAAGAACAAAGATTTGAAAAATATTTGAATACCACTAATGATGAAGAAATGTTTTTATACTACATTTTACAAACTAGGACACTGCCTTTGATGTTGGTAATCTATGTATCTTATTCATGTGGTTTCAACAGAGAGATGTTGTGCCAGCCGCTGAAAATTTAAAGAGAATTGCAGATTTTTTTCTGCCTTGCATTTAGATGTATTGTAGCGATGGTACCTGGTAATTCAAAAATGTTTGTAATGGATCACAGTATGTGTGAAAGCCATTACCATCCCACTTTACTTTGTAGGAAGCACACACGTGCATACATTTCCTTTGTGTATTTGTCATGGATACGGGAAGCAACAACAAACCAGCAGATTGTGTATTGCTACTGCAAGGGAAGGATACAGGGTAGGACGGGGCCTCCATGGACAGTGTGGGCACATACAGATGTAGTATCTTAATTTGATCGCCCTGTTGCAGGAGAACCTTCCTGCAATCCAGGAAATGTAAAACTTGTTTCTGAAGGTTGTAATTTCCACTTTGAAATTCCAGACTTGAATTTCCCTTACAAAAAAAAGTATCAACCACTACAAAAATCACCATTAATTGTAATTATACTCAGGGGTTGGAACCAGTTCAGGGAACAGAACCAAAACATTTAGAGGAACAGAATCAGAACTGGGAACGAAAGTGCTCGACACTGCTCTGGAACAGAACCGAAAAAAAAAAAGCATGGGATCTGGTTAATAACGTTATTTTACGTTCCAGGCATTTTTTTCGGTTCTGTTCCAGAGCAGTGTCGAGCACTTTCGTTCCCAGTTCTGATTCTGTTCCTCTAAATGTTTTGGTTCTGTTCCCTGAACTGGTTCCAACCCCTGAGTATAATTACAATTAATGGTGATTTTTGTAGTGGTTGATACTTTTTTTTGTAAGGGAAATTCAAGTCTGGAATTTCAAAGTGGAAATTACAACCTTCAAAGTGGAAATTACAACGCTACAAATGCAACAAAGTGCCTATGCAAAGCCCTTACTCTGTCAATCAGAAATATATTCCAGTGTCTGCCTGCCAGCTGAAATACTTTGCCAGTGTGTGTGCATGTGCAGGCTTCCTGCCCCTCCCCCTCTGAAGCATAGGTTACTGTAGCCTACTTATGTTATAAACGTGATTCAGAAATTAGGGAGAGATTTTTTATTAGAGAAGAATGGATTCACTATTTCAAGGCTAGTTAAGTATTCTATAGTTATCACGTTTCACATTGGATTTATTAACTACAAAAAGGTAAGCACGTTTTTAATTCTTGTGTCGCTCTGCACACACAAGATTGTTAGCTAGCTAGCTAGCTAGCTCTGATCCAACATTAAGCCAACTCTCGGAAGTTCAAAAAATGTCAACGTTCCTCCATAGAAGCCGCTCCTCCGTAAGAATAATTATGTGGGCCTAATTCAGAAAATGCATGTCATAACAGCTCTAGGAAGAGTCTTGGTGGTTCCAAACTTCTTCCATTTAAGAATGATAGAGGCCACTGTGGTCTTGGGGACCTTCAATGCTGCAGAAATGTTTTGGTACCCTTCCCCAGATCTGTGCATCGACACAATCCTGTCTCAGACCTCTATGGACAATTCCTTCGACCTCATGGCTTGGTTTTTGCTCGACATGCACTGTGGGACCTTATATAGACAGATGCATTTACCACAGGTGGACTCCAATCAAGTTGTAGAAACATCTCAAGGATGATCAATGGAAACAGAATGCACCTGAGCTCAATTTCGAGTGGCATAGCAAAGGGTCTGAATACTTATGTAAATAAGGTGTCTGTTTGTTTTTTTTAAATAAATTTGCTAACATTTCTAAAAACCAGTTTTCACATTGTCAATATGTGATATTGTGTGTAGATTGCTGAGGATTTTTTTATTTAATGAATTTTATGTTAAGGCTGTAACGTAACAAAATGTGGAAAAAGTCAAGGGGTCTGAATACTTTCCGAAAGCACTAGGTATATCTTGCCCACTCCACAGCGGTGAAGTAGTTTAATGTCAAGCTAAATGTAAAAAAATATAAAAATATTTCAGTGGTTTAAAAAGAAACATAAAGGAATGATATAAACTGGTACTTTCTTTTGGTTCGTATCGTTTCAGAACTTTATTTTGCTGGTCGGAACAGTGTAACGGACCGGAAAAATATAATGGTTCTGTTCAGAACGAAACGATTGGAAAATAATTTCGGTTCCAACACTTGATTATAATTATAATCCAGATTAAAAATTCACATTTCCTGTTGCTGCAGGATTATTTTCCTACTATAGCAATATGGATCAAATTAAGATCCTACACTTTAGTGCCCCAAAGCATAGCTCATTGTGATGCTAATAAGGAACCAAGACAGAGTCCGCTAGCCAGACTTTATCTTCCAGGCAAAAGTTATCACTCCCAGTAACTTCAGCCAGGGGCCATTCAGAGCAGAGCAGCATTTCAGGGTGAAGTAGTGCCATTTCTTTAGCCTAGTGCCAAAGGTTAAAAGATCCACAAAGCCATGTTAGTAAATGTGAAGGCTGAATATAAAATAGGAATGAGACTGCAGTGGTGAGATTAGCTGTTGTAATTCTGATTTTGCATAAAACCTGGGGTTGAGGAAATGCTTTCAGGGAATTTGTATCACTAAGCAACGTAGTATTGCATTTTGTTTGTAGGGCTCTTGAGTTTCAAAGAGATAGATGCAGAAAGGCAGCACTGCTGCAGTTTTAAAGAACAGAATAGACAATAGTCTATGACCTGTCCAAGTTTTAGGGCATCGGACAACTTTCCCTGTCTAGTTTGTCAACAGAAGGCAGAGCTCATAAAGCTCCTAAACGATCTGATTGTCGCAAATGTGGTTTTGGGAGATCTAGGGAACCCCTTTTGGTCTCAAAATATAACTGACTGGAATATAAATAAATCAAGTAGCCTAGCTAGGTACAGTGTGAAAAAAATATTCCATGAGAGAACAAGGTCCAGGGATTTCAGGGATTAGTGAGGATGAAAGGCTGACAAAATGTAATTGAAAATAGGACGATCATGTGTCCGGCTGGATCCCTTTCAGGAATACCCCAGACTAATCATACTTAAGTGATATTAAATAATGTATGTTTAATCTCCTCATAAGTAAATCCTAATCAAAGGTCGTTATTTTTTTCTCCAATTGTTAGAGTTGGTCCTGACCGTATGAGAGAGCGAGAGAGAGCGAGAGAGAGCGAGAGAGAGCGAGAGAGAGCGAGAGAGAGCGAGAGAGAGCGAGAGAGAGAGAGAGAGAGAGAGAGAGAGAGAGAGAGAGAGAGAGAGAGAGAGAGAGAGAGAGAGAGAGAGAGAGAGAGAGAGAGAGAGAGAGAGAGAGAGAGAGAGAGAGAGAGAGAGAGAGAGAGAGAGAGAGAGAGAGAGAGAGAGGTGAGAGAGACACTCGACCCCTTGGGTGTATACAGTGGAGCTGTGTGGACTTACATTTCTATAACAAAACATGGAGTGTTTCCTTTACCTACTCTACCAACCCAGTTTGCCGGATGTTCTAATGTTACTAGCCCTGAGCCCTGGGTAAAGATCCATAACAACTGTGTGTTTGAGTGAAATGTGTGTGTCAGGTTGGGTACTACAGTTTGTCAGCAAAAGAGATAGACTAATAAAGATAGTATTGTATTACAACTGTGCTTTCTGGTCAACCTTTCCAGAGGTCTTGGATAGGAAACAATAGATTTGTAATGAGAAACAAGTCCTTTGAAATCAAATAGGTGATTGTAGACAATCTCTGGTTGATTGGTCCTTGGGAGATAAGCTTGGCAACATTAGATACCCCAGGCTTAATCTCATTCAACCACTATGATGTATCAGAAGTGACTCTTTTTGCCAGTGGCATCATTTCAGAACACTCCTTTCAGTTCCAAGGGCAAGGAGAGTGCCCATCGAGGCTAGTACGTTGATTGCTTCAGGATTTGATTAAACTCTCGGCTCTACTCCAAATGTAAGATAACAGCTTTGAGATAACCTCACCTCTCTCTCTGCAGGTCAGGAGTAATGTGGTTTAGCGATACGGCTAGTGCACTTCTCAGATGTGACACTGGACGTAACAATTCTAATTTATCTATGAGTTTGTAAACCAAAAAAAATCAAGAAGTATTGTCTAAACACTGTGACAACCCTTCTTACATCAACTGTAAGGATTCTGTTTTGGTTTAATTTGGACAATAACTCAAACCAACATGGAGAAAGGAGAAAAAGTAATGGAATTTGATTCATTTAATTGCAATCTCTGCATGGCAATAATTTCATAGCACCACATGTTGAAAGAGTCAAGGTAAAACCCTGCCTGTCCAGGGACACTTGTATGGTCATACATGTGTCACCTGTTCCCAGAGGCTGACTCCTCAAATGAGGCCTAAGTAGGGCAACACAACAGCCAACCAACATAGTCCGATGGCAAAAGTCTTCGTTAAGGCTCATTAGGAGGCTTCCTATTCAAATGTATTCTGTGCAGATTACAAAACGAGGCTCTGGGGTGGAGAAGAACAGCCTGGTAAATCACTAATTGATGTTTCACTATTCCATTGCTGCTTATTTCTCAAAGTGGTCCAGACTAACTACCGTACCAGCCAGCCAGATATTACCATTGCCAGAAACATCTACTTAATCATAATATGAAACATTCAGTCTGATACAGCCTAGGAGCCTAGTCTACAGTGGCCGAAAACAATCAGGTGTTGGAGCTAGCGACTCATGCAGACCGCAGGCTCTTCAGGAGAGTTTGTCCTATCTCTAACCTTTCCCTAAGTGGAAAACTCAAATATCTAAATAATTACTGTTCTTTGTGAAAATGTAGTACGTGATTAAGTAAGTCCAAAATGATAGAGTGAGAAGAAATAGAGATTGTGGGGATAGAAGGAACAACAGAAAGCAGTGGATTAGGAAGTCAGGAATAGTCTAGGAGCAGGGGGTCTGAAGATATTCAAATAATACTATCCATCCCCTGTCTCGATGACAATTTCCTTGACAGGGTGGGTCCTTTAAAGCCAGTGGGTCTGTGTCTCTGGGATGCATGTCTTATTCAGACACAACTATATCAGAAGGCCTGCTGAGGACGGCTGAAGGGAGGCTGCTGAGGCACAACTGTGTTTTCTTTCACTTTGGATGCATCCAAAGCGGTACCCTATTCCCTTTATTGTGTACTACTTTTCACCAAGGCCTCTGGTGCTATTCAGGAGTGGGACACACTCAATCTTCTATACTGTATTCTGTCTAGTTCCATTTATGTCTCGTTCATGCTGATGATCATGGGTAACCCAGAATAACTTTAACATTAATGGCTGGAATCTGTGTGCATCAGAGTGTTTTGAATTTTTATTAACTTGATTGTTGTTAATTTTGACGTTACATTCCTATGAAATATTGCAAAATGGTGATTGCAATTTATTTTTCATTTTATGCTGGAAGATTAAAAGGCTCTGCATGGTCAATCCGTCGTCTGCAGTGGCCGTACAGAAGTCAGCGCATTCATACTTATTGCATTTCGCGGAGCAGAGCTGTTGTGAAGGAAGTTGTCGAGGTAGGGAGTTTGTGTTTATACAGGACCTCCCGCCCCCACCTACCGTCAACCAATCATGTCAATGCGGAGCTATCCGAGATATACGGAGCCCTCTGCAATGTAAACATTTCCGAGGCGCGCAGCGATGCGGTACGGCACTCGATCTACCCTCTGTACGGAGCCTCCGGATATGCATAAATTGGCTTTAAGAGTGCAATTATCACACCTGAATAGGTCCGTTCATGTGTAACTAATTAAAGAACAAGATTGCAATTTAGATCACAAACAATATTTTCATGGGCGGCGCACAATTGGCCCAGCGTCGTCCAGGGTAGGGGAGGGAATGGCCGGCAGGGATGTAGCTCAGTTGATAGAGCATGGCGTTTGCAACGCCAGGGTTGTGGGTTCGATTCCCACGGGGGGCCAGTATAAAAAAAAAAATGTATTCACTAACTGTAAGTCGCTCTGGATAAGAGCGTCTGCTAAATGACTAAAATGTAAATGTAAATGTTATATATATATATATATACAGTGGGGAAAAAAAGAATTTAGTCAGCCACCAATTCTGCAAGTTCTCCCACTTAAAAAGATGAGAGAGGCCTGTAATTTTCATCATAGGTACACGTCAACTATGACAGACAAATTGAGAAAAAACAATCCAGAAAATCACAATGTAGGATTTTTAATGAATTTATTTGCAAATTATGGTGGAAAATAAGTATTTGTTCAATAACAAAAGTTTCTCAATACTTTGTTATATACCCTTTGTTGGCAATGACACAGGTCAAACATTTTCTGTAAGTCTTCACAGGGTTTTCACACACTGTTGCTGGTATTTTGGCCCATTCCTCCATGCAGATCTCCACTAGAGCAGTGATGTATTGGGGCTGTCGCTGGGCAACACGGATTTTCAACTCCCTCCAAAGATTTTCTATGGGGTTGAGATCTGGAGACTGGCTAGGCCACTCCAGGACCTTGAAATGCTTCTTACGAAGCCGCTCCTTCGTTGCCCGGGCGGTGTGTTTGGGATCATTGTCATGCTGAAAGACCCAGCCACGTTTCATCTTCAATGCCCTTGCTGATGGATGGAGGTTTTCACTCAAAATCTCACGATACATGGCCCCATTCATTCTTTCCTTTACGGATCAGTCGTCCTGGTCCTTTTGCAGAAAAAACAGCCCCAAAGCATGATGTTTCCACCCCCATGCTTCACAGTAGGAATGGTGTTCTTTGGATGCAACTCAGCATTCTTTGTCCTCCAAACAAGACGAGTTGAGTTTTTACCAAAAAGTTATATTTTGGTTTCATATGACCATATGACATTCTCCCAATCCTCTTCTGGATCATCCAAATGCACTCTCGCAAAGCTTCAAACGGGCCTGGACATGTGCTGGCTTAAGCAGGGGACACGTCTGTCACTGCAGGATTTGAGTCCCTGGCGGCGTAGTGTGTTACTGATGGTAGGCTTTGTTACTTTGTCCCAGCTCTCTGCAGGTCATTTACTAGGTCCCCCGTGTGGTTCTGGGATTTTTGCTCACTGTTCTTGTGATCATTTTGACCACGGGGTGAGATCTTGCGTGGAGCCCCAGATCGAGGGAGATTATCAGTGGTCTTGTATGTCTTCCATTTCCTAATAATTGCTCCCACAGTTGATTTCTTCAAACCAAGCTGCTTACCTATTGCATATTCAGTCTTCCAGCCTGGTGCAGGTCTACATTTGTTTCTGGTGTCTTTTGACAGCTCTTTGGTCTTGGCCATAGTGGAGTTTGGAGTGTGGCTGTTTGAAGTTGTGGACAGGTGTATTTTATACTGATAACAAGTTCAAACAGGTTCCATTAATACAGGTAGTGGAGGACAGAGGAGCCTCTTAAAGAAGAAGTTACAGCTCTGTGAGAGCCAGAAATCTTGCTTGTTTGTAGGTGACCAAATACTTATTTTCCACCATAATTTGCAAATAAATTCATTAAAAATCCTACAATGTGATTTTCTGGATTTTTTTTTCTCAATTTGTCTGTCATAGTTGACGTGTACCTATGATGAAAATCCAGAAAATCACATTGTAGGATTTTTAATGAATTTATTTGCAAATTATGGTGGAAAATAAGTATTTGGTCACCTACAAACAAGCAAGATTTCTGGCTCTCACAGAGCTGTAACTTCTTCTTTAAGAGGCTCCTCTGTCCTCCACTCGTTACCTGTATTAATGGCACCTGTTTGAACTTGTTATCAGTATAAAATACACCTGTCCACAACTTCAAACAGTCACACTCCAAACTCCACTATGGCCAAGACCAAAGAGCTGTCAAAAGACACCAGAAACAAAATTGTAGACCTGCACCAGGCTGGGAAGACTGAATATGCAATAGGTAAGCAGCTTGGTTTGAAGAAATCAACTGTGGGAGCAATTATTAGGAAATGGAAGACATACAAGACCACTGATAATCTCCCTCGATCTGGGGCTCCACGCAAGATCTCACCCCGTGGGGTCAAAATGATCACAAGAACAGTGAGCAAAAATCCCAGAACCACACGGGGGACCTAGTAAATGACCTGCAGAGAGCTGGGACCAAAGTAACAAAGCCTACCATCAGTAACACACTACGCCGCCAGGGACTCAAATCCTGCAGTGACAGACGTGTCCCCTGCTTAAGCCAGTACATGTCCAGGCCCGTTTGAAGTTTGCGAGAGTGCATTTGGATGATCCAGAAGAGGATTGGGAGAATGTCATATGGTCATATGAAACCAAAATATAACTTTTTGGTAAAAACTCAAATCGTCTTGTTTGGAGGACAAAGAATGCTGAGTTGCATCCAAAGAACACCATTCCTACTGTGAAGCATGGGGGTGGAGACATCATGCTTTGGGGCTGTTTTTCTGCAAAGGGACCAGGACGACTGATCCGTGTAAAGGAAAGAATGAATGGGGCCATGTATCGTGAGATTTTGAGTGAAAACCTCCATCCATCAGCAAGGGCATTGAAGATGAAACGTGGCTGGGTCTTTCAGCATGACAATGATCCCAAACACACCGCCCGGGCAACGAAGGAGCGGCTTCGTAAGAAGCATTTCAAGGTCCTGGAGTGGCCTAGCCAGTCTCCAGATCTCAACCCCATAGAAAATCTTTGGAGGGAGTTGAAAATCCGTGTTGCCCAGCGACAGCCCCAATACATCACTGCTCTAGTGGAGATCTGCATGGAGGAATGGGCCAAAATACCAGCAACAGTGTGTGAAAACCTTGTGAAGACTTACAGAAAATGTTTGACCTGTGTCATTGCCAACAAAGGGTATATAACAAAGTATTGAGAAACTTTTGTTATTGAACAAATACTTATTTTCCACCATAATTTGCAAATAAATTCATTAAAAATCCTACATTGTGATTTTCTGGATTGTTTTTTCTCATTTTGTCTGTCATAGTTGACGTGTACCTATGGTGAAAATTACAGGCCTCTCTCATCTTTTTAAGTGGGAGAACTTGCACAATTGGTGGCTGACTAAATACATTTTTTCCCCACTGTATATATATATATATATATATATATATATATATATATATATATATATATATATATATATATATATATATATATATATATATATATATATATATTGTTAAAAACATTCAGCACTATGTGTATTTTTAGAGGTGAGCTGAGGCAATTCCAAATCATTATTCAACTAAAATCCATGTGTGTGTCGGCCAAGTGGGTCGTACTAGAAAGCAATGCATTAATATTATTGCTATTTGCATTAGAATTGTACAATTTTAATTCCAGATTATTTTGTATTAAGCTGGAAGCATAGAAACATCTCATTCAATACAACCCCAGCATTCATGGTGTTGTGACATGTCTACTCTACTGCCTCTTTTCTCCGTTTTTTCCTTTCTGATTTGAATAACCACAGATGTGAAACCAGTCATTCTGTTTTGGCTTAGGTTAACGTTATAAATAGTCATACATCTATAATTCTTGCATAGTTCTCCCTCTGAAATAATGGTCAGTAAGTATTCAGGTCGTTTGAGGTGAGCATATTATTAAGATTTAAACTAGTCAGTCTACTAATAACTCTACTCTTGCTGTATGTCTAGAGGTTTTAACACTTACTAACCTCCATTCATAACAATACGAATCCTTTGGTATATATATATTTTGTGAACTACTAATTAAAACAACTGAAGGAGACACAACTCAGGACTTATTTAGCTTTCCCTTAGATTTCTTCTCAACCAGAGAAGTTGTACTGATTTTCTTAATGACTAAAACCTCGAGTCCATGCTGGTCCCAGAGATGTTTTCGCACGACAGTGAAGTGGAGGCAAACTTGAAAGGATTATGGTCTAATTAAATAAAATATACTCTTGCAATGCAGCTTCCTAATGCGCTCGCAATGGGTCGTAGGTTTGATTGATTAGAGGTGTAATCTATTTATTTCCAGAGAGAAGAAAGGAAATATGTAGATCACATCTGTGACGAGATGTGAATGAAGGAGTCAGGCGCAGGAGGTAAAACACTGAAGTCCAGAGTTTATTGCGTTTACATAAATCAAACGCTCCCAGCATGAAAACAAAACTAATACAAGGGAAAAATATTCCACCTTGGCAAGTACAATAGAAGAGTAGCTCAACCGAGCTACTCACTCTCATAATAAACAATCACTCACAAAGACAAGGGGAACAGAGGGAACACTTATACGCATACTAATTAGGGGAATGAGCACCAGGTGTGTGTGATTGACAAGACAAGACATGACAAGTGGAGTGATGAGAAGGGGATCGTCAGTAGCTAGTAAGCCGGTGACGACGAACGCTGAAACCTGCCCGAACAAGGAGGGGAGGCAGCCTCGGTGGAAGTCGTGACAGTACCCCCCCATTGATGCGCGGCTCCAGCAGTGCGCCGACCCCGGCCTCGGGGACGGCCAGGAGGACGTGGAGCAGGGCGAGTCGGATGGCGACGGTGGAAATCCCTCAACAGGGAGGGATCGAGGATGTCCCTCCTTGGGACCCAGCACCGTTCCTCCGGACCGTAGCCCTCCCACTCCACGACATACTGAAGGCCCCCCACCCGATGCCTCGAATCCAGTATGGAACAGACCGAGCATGCTCGATGTCCAGAGGAGGTGGAGGAACCTCCCGCACCTCAGACTCCTGGAGTGGACCAGCTACCACCGGCCTGAGGAGAGACACATGAAACGAGGGGTTAATACGGTAATCAGGGGGGAGTAACAACCTGTAAGTAACCTCGTTTATCCTCCTCAGGACTTTAAACGGCCCCACAAACCACGGGCTCAGCTTCCGGCAGGGCAGGCGGAGGGGTAGATTCCGGGTCGAGAGCCAGACCCGATACCCCAATATGAAAACCCAGGGTCTCCCTGCAGTGGCGGTCAGCGTTCGCCTTCTGACGAAGCACGGCACGCTGGAGGCGAACGTGGGCAACGTCCCAAGTCTCCTCCGTGCGCCGAAACCAGTCATCCACCGCAGGAGCCTCGGTCTGGCTCTGGTGCCACGGTGCCAGGCCGGTTGGTAACCCAAAACACATTGGAAGGGTGTTAGGTTAGTGGAGGAGTGGCGGAGAGAGTTCTGAGCATATTCTGCCCATGGCAGGAACACCGACCACTCCCCCGGCCGGTCCTGACAGTAGGTCCGCAGGAACCTACCCACATCTTGATTCACCCTTCCAAATGCCCATTACTCTCGGGGTGAAATCCAGAGGTCAGGCTGACCGAGACCCCCAGACGTTCCATGAAAGCCTTCCAGACTCTAAACATGAACTGGGGACCTCGGTCGGACACTAGTGCCGGAAGACGTGAGTAAACAGAGCCTCCGCAGTTTGTAGGACCGTGGGGAGACCGGGCAGAGGAAGGAGGCGGCAGGACTTCGAAAGCGATCCACAACGACCAGGATAGTGGTGTTACCTTGGGAGGGGGGATGATCAGTAAGAAAATCAATACTCAGGTGAGACCATGGTCATTGTGGAACTGGTAAAGGTTGTAGCTTACCCGCTGGGAGGTGCTTAGGTGCCTTACTCTGGGCGCACACTGAGCAAGAGGAAACATACACCCTCACGTCCTTAGCCAAGGTAGGCCACCAGTACTTCTCAGTCAGGCAGCGCATTGTACGACTGATACCTGGATGACCAGAGGAGGGTGACGTGTGTGCCCAGTAGATCAGACGATCACGGATAAGCGCAGGCACGTACTGCAGCCCAGCTGGACACTGCGGTGGAGATGGATCTGTGCGTAATGCCTGTGCTATTTACGCGTCCATCGCCCATACTACCGGCGCCACAATGCATGAGGCCGGGAGTATGGGGGTGTTTTCTCTGGGCCTCTCCTCTGTGTCATACAGCCGAGACAGTGTGTCTGCCTTCACATTCTTCGTACCCGGAATGTATGAGCGTGTGAAATCAAACCGGGTGAAGAAGAGGGCCCACCTGGCCTGGCGAGGATTCAGCCTCCTCACTGCCCGAATGTACTCCAGGTTATGGTGGTCTGTCCAGACGAGGAAAGGGTGTTTCACCCCTTCGAGCCAATGCCTCCACACCGTCAAAGCTCAGACAACAGCCAGCAGCTCCCGATCACCAACGCCGTAGTTCTGCTCCGCCGAGCTGAGCTTCTTCAAAAAGAAGGCACAGGGGCGGAGCTTGGGTAGCATGCCCGAGCATTGGGATAAGACAGCGCCTATCCCTACCTCGGACGCATACACCTACACTACGAACGGTAGTGATGGATCGGGGTGAGCCAGTACCGGGGCGGAGGTGAACAGACCCCGCAATCTACTGAAGGCCAAATCAGCCTCAGCAGACCAGTGGAGCTGGGATGGCCCACACTTCAACAAGGAGGTAATGGGAGCTGCGACCTTGCCAAAGCCCCGAATAAACCTCCGATAGTAGTTGGCAAAGCCAAGGAAGCCCTGCACCTCCTTCACCGTGGTTGGGGTCGGCCAATTATGCACGGCTGAAATGCGATATCCCTCCATCTCCACACCTGTGGTAGTAATGCGGTATCCGAGGAAAGATATTGACTGCTGGAAAAACTCACACTTCTCTGCCTTGGCATAAAGATCATCTTCCAGCAGTCGGACCAGTACTTTGCGAACCAGGGACACATGCTCGGTGCGCGTGGAGGAATACACCAGGATGTCATCGATGTAGACCACCACACCGCGACCAAGCAGGTCCCGAAACACCTCGTTCACAAAGGACTGGAAAACGGATGGAGCATTCATCAAACCGTAGGCATCACCAGGTATTCATAAAGCCCCGAGTTTGTACTGAATGCTGTTTTCCACTCATCCTCTTCCCAAATACGCACCAGGTTGTAGGCACTCCTGAGGTCTAATTTTGTGAAAAAATGGGCCCCATGCATTGACTCAATCACTGAAGGAATGAGGGGAAGATGATAACTAAATCGTACCGTCTCCTTATTCAGTGGTCGATAATCACGCACGGGCGTAAACCGCCATCTTTCTTCTTCACAAAGAAGCAACTCGAGGAAGCAGGTGAAGTAGAGGGACGTATATACCCCTGGCGCAGGGACTCGGTGACGTATGTTTCCATAGCCTCCGTTTCAGCCTGCGACAGGGGATACACATGACTCCTGGGAGGTACAGCGTCTACCCGAAGGTTTATCGCGCAATCCCCCTCCCGATGAGGTGGTAATTTAGTCGCTTGCGTCTTTGAAAATGCGAGGCCCAGATCATGGTATTCTGGGGGAATGCGCACGGTGGGAGTACCGTCTGGACTTTCCACCGTGGTCGCACCAACGGAAACACCTAGACACCTTCCCGGACACTCACACGACCACCTCGTAAGAACCCTCTGCGGCCATGAAAAGTTTGTGTTGTGAAGGGCTAACCACAGAATACCTAAGACTACAGGGTAAGCAGGAGACTCAATAATCAAAAAAGTGATCTGCTCAACATGTGTCTCCTGTGTAATCATGGTGACTAGTACAGTAACCTCCTTAACCAACCCGGACCCTAATGGTCGACTATCAAGTGCTCTGATGGGGAGTGGAATGGATAGGGGAACCAATGAAATGCCTTGACGGCGTGCAAATGCCCATAAAGTTCCCAGCTGCACCTGAATCGACTAGCGCCTTACACAGGGAAACTACCAGGTGATCGGGAAAGGAGATAGATAGGGTACAGTGCGCCGCAAAGGGCTTTGAACAAGTTTGGGTGTTCGTTACCTGGGGTGATGCGTGGGTACCCTGCCTACCGCCTCCAGCCCCAAAAGAACGTGACTGCGACGTGAGGTGGATTGTCCCTTCGTGCCACCAGAGTGGCACTGTCGCTGTCCTCCTGCGCTCTCTCGACCGGCGGCTCCCCCCAGCTCCATCTGCTCGGGGTCAGAGTTGTCCGGAGTGGGAACGGGCAGACCCCTACCAGGACGTCCTCTGGCTGCTAGCAGATTGTCTAGCCGGATGGCCATGTCCACCAATTGGGAGAACGATAGCATGGCATCACGGCAGGCTAGCTCCCGTCGGATGTCCTCTCTTAGGTATCACCGGAAATGGTTGATCAGGGCCCGCTCGTTCCACCCGGACCCCGCTGCCAGCATCCAGAACTCAAACACGTAGTCCTGTGCGGTCCTCGTCCCCTGCCTGAGATGGGCCAGTCTTTCGCCCGCCTCTCGACCCTCAGGCGGGTGATTGAAAACGTCCCGAAAGAGGCGAGCAAACTCCCCGTAGTCCTCCAACGCGGCACTTCTCTCGTTCCATACCGCGTTGGCCCACTCCAGGGCTCTCCCACAAAGGCAGGAAACGAGGACGGATACCTTCTCCCACTCCAGTGGTGCCGGCCTGATGCTGGAGAAATACAGCTCGAGTTGGAGCATAAATCCCTTACATCGCGCTGCCGTTCTATCAAACGCCGGTGGCCAGGATATCTGGATCCCTCCAGGGGCTGGGGTGTAGGTGGCTGGATCCGGTTGACCAGCTGGTCTCGATAGATCGGGTCCTCTCCTCTCCAGGCGTTCTACTACCTGAAGAACCCGATCCATCGCTTCCCCCAAGCTGGCCAGCATTAAGAAATGCTCCTGGACCCTTGCCACAACTCCAGGCATGCAGTCTTCTCCTGATGACTCCATTCAGCGGGTGAGTGATTCTGTGACGAGGTGTGAATGAAGGAGTCAGGCGCAGGAGGTAAAACACCGAAGTCCAGAGTTTATTCCGTTTACATAAATCAAACGCTCCCAGCGTGAAAATGAAACTAATACAAGGGGAAAATATTCCACCTTGGCAAGTACAATAGAAGAGTAGATCATCCGAGCTACTCACTCTCATAATAAACAATCACTCACAAAGACAAGGGGAACAGAGGGATCACTTATACACATACTAATTAGGGGAATGAGCACCAGGTGTGTGTGATTGACAAGACAAGATGTGACAATTAGAGTGATGAGAATGGGATCGGCAGTAGCTAGTAAGCCGGTGACGACGAACGCCGAAACCTGCCTGAACAAGGAGGGGAGGCAGCCTCGGTGGAAGTTGTGACAACGTCACTCTTTTCATAATAATGTCTGCAACAAAGACAAGTGAATATGTAGATCACTTTATGACGACTTACAATAAGTAATACCTGCACAATAACATGCTACAGTAATTTCACCTCCTCCATATGTGTTTATAGTATATTGTTACATTCACATGGATGGCACATGGATGGCTGTTTGATGAAAGCCCTGATCCTTCAGTGTGGCCTCAGAGTCATACAAAACATACTTTACATATTTCTGAGAACGTACAGTTGAAGTCGGAAGTTTACATACAGAATAGAATCCGCAAATTCTTGTTAACAAACTATAGTTCTGGCAAGTCTGTTAGGACATCTACATTGTGCATGACACAAGTAATTTTTCCAACAATTGTTTACAGACAGATTATTTCACTTATAATTAACTGTATCACAATTCCAGTGGGTCAGAAGTTTACATACACTAAGTTGACAAGACCTCAGAAAAGAAATTGTAGACCTCCACAAGTCTGGTTCATTCTTGGGAGCAATTTCCAAATGCCTGAAGGTACCACGTTCATCTGTACAAACAACAGTACGCAAGTATAAACACCATGGGTCCACACAGCCGTAGTTTGGTGCGAAAAGTGCAAATCAATCCCAGAACAACAGCAAAGGACCTTGTGAAGATGCTGGAGGAAACAGGTACTAAAGTATCTATATCCACAGTACAACGAGTCCTATATCGACCTAACCTGAACGAAGAAGCCACTGCTCCAAAACCGCCATTAAAAAGCCAGACTATGGTTTGCAACTGCACATGGGGACAAAGATCGTACTTTTTGGAGAAATGTCCTCTGGTCTGATGAAACAAAAATATAACTGTTTGGCCCATAATGACCATCGTTATGTTTGGAGGAAAAAGGGGGTGCTTGCAAGCCGAAGAACACCATCCCAACCGTGAAGCACTGGGGTGGCAGCATCATGCTGTGGGGGTGCTTTGCTGCAAGAGGGACTGGTGCACTTCACAAAATAGATGGCATCATGAGGAAGGAAAATTATGTAGATATATTGAAGCAACATCTCAAGACATCAGTCAGGAAGTTAAAGCTTGGTCGCAAATGTTCTTCCAAATGGACAATGACCCCAAACATACTTCCAGAGTTGTGGCAAAATGGCTTAAGGACAACAAAGTCAAGGTATTGGAGTGGCCATCACAAACCCTTACCTCAATCCTATAGAAAATGTGTGGGAAGAACTGAAAGTTTGTGCGAGCAAGGAGGCCCACAAACCTGACTCAGTTACACCAGCTCTGTCAGGATGAATGGGCCAAAATTCACCCAACTTATTGTGGGAAGTTTGTGGAAGGCTACCCGAAACGTTTGACCCAATTTAAACAATTTAAAGGCAATGCTACCAAATACTAATTGAGTGTATGTAATCTTCTGACCCACTGGGAATGTGATGAAAGAAATAAAAGCTGAAATGAATCATTCTCTCTACTATTATTCTGACATTTCACATTCTTAAAATAAAGTGGTGATCCTAACTGACCTAAGACAGGGAATTTTTACTAGGATTAAAAGTCAGGAATTGTGAAATACTGAGTTTAAATGTATTTGGCTAAGGTGTATGTAAACTTCTGACTTCAACTATACATATTCCGGATTCTGATATTGCTCATTCTGATATTTATTAATTTTTCTTTTGGGGTTTTGTGTGTATTTTTTGGTATTGCTAGGTATTACTGCACTGCTGGAGCTAGACACAAAAGCATTGCGCTGCACCTGCGATAACATCTGCAGAGGGATTGGGTTAAATGCGGAAGACACATTCCAGTTGAATGCAGTCAGTAGTACAACTTACTAGGTATCCCCCATTCCTTTCCTTTCCTAAATACAGTTGAACTCTGAAGTTTACATACACCTTAGCCAAATACATTTAAACTCAGTTTTTCACAATTCCTGACATTAAATCCTAGTAAAAAGTCCCTGTCTTAGGTCAGTTAGTATCACCACTTTATTTTAAGAATGTGAAATGTCAGAATAATAGTGGAGAGAATTATTTATTTCAGCTTTTATTTATTTCATCACATTCCCAGTGGGTCAGAAGTTTACATACACTCAATTAGTATTTGGTAGCATTGCCTTTAAATTGTTTAAATTGGGTCAAACGTTCCGGGTAGCCTTCCACAAACTTCCCACAATAAGTTGGGTGAATTTTGGCCCATTCCTCCTGACAGAGCTGGTCTAACGGTGTCAGGTTTGTAGGCCTCCTTGCTCGCATATGCTTTTTCAGTTCTGCCCACACATTTTCTATAGGATTGAGGTCAGGGCTTTGTGATGGCTACTCCAATACCTTGACTTTGTTGTCCTTAAGCCATTTTGCCACAACTTTGGAAGTATGCTTGGGGTCATTGTCCATTTGGAAGACCCATTTGCGACCAAGCTTTAACGTCCTGACTGATGTCTTGAGATGTTGCTTCAATATCCACATCATTTTCCTTCCTCATGATGCCATCTATTTTGTGAAGTGCACCAGTCCCTCCTGCAGCAAAGCACCCCCACAGCATGATGCTGCCACCCCCGTGCTTCACGTATGGGATGGTGTTCTTCGGCTTGCAAGCACCCCCTTTTTCCTCCAAACATAACAATGGTCATTATGGCCAAACAGTTCTATTTTTGTTTCATCAGACCAGAGGACATTTCTCCAAAAAGTGCGATCTTTGTCCCCATGTGCAGTTGCAAACCGTAGTCTGGCTTTTTTTATGGCGGTTTTGGAGCAGTGGCCGCCTGTGGAAACAGATGTCTCTACACCTTCCATTATGCAAGGCTAGGATGCACGATCCAACACTCATACTCTGCAGGAGACTGCAACAGAATGTGCATTTCAATACACTACGAGCCAGCAAAAAACAGGGTGATTCTATTAGATTAGCATCTAAACACTACAGAAATAAAGTGATTTACTGGGAGACAAAAATACACTTCATTTTGATTTCAACTTGGTCAACAACAATTACATGCAGTTGGAACAGGAAGTTGATAGGAAATTGCTTTAATGTTGTTGACGAAATGTGCTACTTTATTTATTCTGGCATTAAATACAGTATATGTACTGTGGGAGATGGTGGTGTGATGCTGTGATGAGCGTTGCAATGAGCCTTGTATGAATATTCATGCTGAGAGCTTTGAACAGGAGAACAATATTTACATATACATTAGAAATGCAAATTATCTGAAGAATCTGACTCAGACTGAAACGGGAAATAACGATCTTATTTCGTTGTGCTTCACCAACGTAATGTTATGATTGCACAGTGAAAGTGTTGCTTAACTGCATTGGCATATGCATTTGGAGGATATCATCAGTATCACGTGGGCCTTTATAGTTGTCGCTAAAATACACAGTACACAGCTCCATGATTAATAGCATGGATTAAACAACAAAGATAGATGTGTCAGATTAGTCATTTTGTAGAAATCTCTCTGTTGAAGATAAACCCATGAATTAACCACCGACAGGTAATTACATACTCACTTAAGTGTAATAGGTCAAGAATAGTGTATATATCATACAGTGCATGTGTGATCATCTAACGCAGGTTGAGTAGAGAACAGACCTGAGTTCAAATACTATTTGAAATCATTTCAATACTTAATCTGTGCTTGATTGAGCTTGCCTGGCTCAATAGACCAATAGAACAGCTGAGAAACTGCAAGCCCTGCCCATTTGACACTCCAGGCAGACTAGAGCAAATGCTCAAAGTATTTAAAATATTTAAAATAGTATTTGAACCTAGGTTAGTTCATCAGTGGAGCTCTGCTTGTAGTAATTCTCTCACTTGAATAGGACGTGTTAGAAATGTGTTAGTCATTTTGATGTTCTGCTTTTAAAGGCATTCAGAGCATCCTTTGGTTCCAACACATGGGTATCTTTGTCAAATCCCACATCTGTCTGTTTGCGGGTTTGTTGAGTCAGTACACAGTGAGCATTCTGTGTTGATGATTTGAGGGCATGAGGGGCTTAAATGTGTAAGTTATACATTTAGCCAGTGTCTTGACCTACCTATTTTTTATTCCTAGAGTAGTCCACCAAGGGCAGGGCTGAGCTCGAAATGAAACCTTGTTGCCTATATAGTACAGTACTTTTGAAAAAGTAGTGCAATATATATGGATTGGGATGCAGAACAGGTCCCAGCTGATGGAGAGAGAGGGGTCAAATATGGCAGCATGAACCAAGTGGACTTGGCAAGTGTGAAAGATTTATTGCCGAGCATTTATAGTGATCATCTTTTCCCCTTTGTCAGCAGGTAGAGAAATGTCTCTGCCCTTACTTTGTTTTGTTTAATGGGACAAAGAAGTGGAAAATCCTGACTAGATGGCTGTCTGACTGTATTACCTCTCCTGTTCTGGCACTCATTTTAATTACTGTTATCGTTCAGTCCAAGCTTGTTATAGTCAATGTGAAGCAGGCAACGTAGAGATGCTGCCTTAAGGGCAGATATTCAGAAGGAGGCAGAAGGTTCAGGTGCATAAGTATTAATATTTATTCACAGTGTTCAATACCCACTGGGCACACCACGTCATTTCAACATAGACATTTGTGTAATATTTGGTTGAGACGTTGATCAATGAGATTTCAACCTTTATTCACCCACTCAAAACGTAAAGCCAGAAGTTTGTTGAATTCCCAATGTTGAATTCCCAACGTCAGCACAAGCACTGTTCGTTGGGAGCTTCATGAAATGGGTTTCCATGGCCGAGCAGCTGCACACAAGCCTAAGATCACCATGCGCAATGCCAAGCGTCAGCTGGAGTGGTGTAAAGCTCGCCACCATTGGACTCTGGAGCAGTAGAAACGCTTTCTCTGGAGTGATGAATCACGGTTCACCATCTGGCAGTCCGACGGACGAATCTGCGTTTGGCGGATGCCAGGAGAACGCTACCTGCCGAATGCATAGTGCCAACTGTAAAGTTTGGTGGAGGAGGAATAATGGTCTGGGGCTGCTTTTCATGGTTCGGGCTAGGCCCCTTAGTTCCAGTGAAGGTCAATCTTAACGCTACAGTGTACAATGACATTCTAGGCGATTCTGTGCTTCCAACTTTTTGGCAACAGTTTGGGGAAGGCCCCTTCCTGTTTCAGCATGACAATACCCCCGTGCACAAAGCAAGGTCCATAGAGAAATGGTTTGTCAAGATCAGTGTGGAAGAACTTGACTGGCCTGCACAGAGCCCTGACCTCAACCCCACCAAGCACCTTCGGGATGAATTGGAACGCAGACTGCAAGCCAAGCTTAATCGCCCAACTTCAGTGCCCGACCTCACTAATGCTCGTGTGGCTGAATGAAAGCATCTCTAGGAGACAGAACGCGTCTCCTTCCTGAGCGGTATGACGGCTGTGTGGTCCCATGGTGTTTATACTTCCGTGCTATTGTTTGTACAGATGAACGTGGTACCTTCAGGTGTTTGGAAATTGCTCCCAAGGATGAACCAGACTTGTGGAGGTGTACCATTTTTTTTCTGAGGTCTTGGCTGATTTCTTTTGATTTTCCCATGATGTCAAGCAAAGAGGCACTGAGTTTGAAGGTAGGCCTTGAAATACATCCACAGGTACACCTCCAATTGACTCAAATGATGTCAATTAGCCTATCAGAAGCTTCTAAAGCCATGACATCATTTTCTGGATTTTTCCAAGCTGTTTAAAGGCACAGTCAACTTAGTGTATGTAAATTTCTGACCCACTGGAATTGTGATACAGTGAATTATAAGTGAAATAATCTGTCTGTAAACAATTGTTGGAAACATTACTTGTGTCATGCACAAAGTAGATGTCCTAACCGACTTGCCAAAACTATAGCTTGTTAACAAGGAATTGTGTAGTGGTTGAAAAACGAGTTTTAATGACTCCAACCTAAGTGTATGTAAACTTCCAACTTCAACTGTATTTTGTTGATTTTAGTTCTGTATGTGCAGTTAAGGGCAAGGCATGTTGCTTTCTTTTGAGCCTGCTGCAGCTTTGCTAGGTCTTTTTTTTATCTGCACCATACCGTAATCAATATGGTACAAGATCAGAGCTTGAACAACTCAGAATATTTCAGAAAAATTCAGAATATCTTTTTGTAACAGACATACCCCTCCTTGTCTTCTCAACAACTTTATCAATATGATTTGACCATAAAAATTGACCATCCAATGTTATACCTAGAAGTTTAGCTTCCTCAACTTGCTCAATGGTCACACCCTTTATGTACAACTCCAGTTGAGGTTTAGGTCTTAGAATCCTTATTTAGAATTTCAGTGAGCTCACTGGCTTTGGGTGCTAGCATTTAGAGTGTGGAATCATCAGCATACATAGTCATTCTAGCTTCGTATAAGACCAGTGGAAAATTATTTGTAAAAATAGAGAAGAGTAACTGCCCAAGGCAACTGCCCTGAGGGACACCTCACTGTACATATCTGATGTTAGAGAAGCTTACATTGAAAAACACTCTCTGGGTTCTATTGGATAAATAACTCTCCAACCATGTGATGGCAGGTGTGTGAGAGTGTGACTTGAAGGAGTCAGGCGCAGGAGGGTAAATCACAGAATACAGAGTTTATTCCGTAGTAAACAGTTACGCTGGATAGCGTCAACAAAATACAGGCACATGGGGAACAATAGCCCGGAAATACAAGGTACGGGTAGCTCAACCGAGCTACACTCAACTCACAAATAAAAATCACCCACAAGGACAAGGGGGGCAGAGGGAACACTTAACATGTACTAATGAGGGGATATGAACCAGGTGTGTTTAATTGACAAGACAAGACAAATGGAACGATGAGATTTGGAGTGGCAGTGGCTAGTAGGCCAGTGACGACGAACGCCAAAGCCTGCCGAACAAGGAGGGGAGGCAGCTTCGAAAGAAGTCGTGACAGTACCCCCCCCCTTGATAAGCAACTCCAGCAGCGCGCCGACCCCGGCCTCGGGGACGGCCAGGAAGACGCAGAGCAGGACGAGCCGGATGGCGACGGTGGAAATCCCGCAAGAGGAAGGGATCGAGGATTTCCCTCAACGGGACCCAGCACCGTTACTCCGGATCGTACCCCTCCCACTCCATGAGGGAAGGGTACGGCTGACCGAGACTACCAGACGTTCCATGAACGCCTTCCAGACCTTGGATGTGAACTGGGGACCTCGGTCAGAAACTATATCCTCTGGTACCCCGTTGTGCCGGAAGACGTGTGTAAACAGGTCCTCCGCAGTTTGAAGGGCTGTGTGGAGACAGGGCAGAGAAAGGAGGCGGCAGGCCTTGGAAAAGCGGTCCACAACGACCAGGATGGTGGTGTTACCTTGGGAGAGGGGAAGATCAGTCAGGAAATCAATACTTAGATGAGACCATGGTCGTTATGAAATTGGTAAAGGTTGGAACTTACCCGCTGGGAGGTGCCTAGCTGCCTTACTCTGGGCACACACCGAGCAGGAGGAGACATACACCCTCACGTCCTTAGCCAAGGTAGGCCACCAGTACTTTCCGGTCAGGCAGCGCACTCTACGACCGATACCTGGGTGACCAGAGGAGGGTGACGTGTGCCCAGTAGATCAGACGATCACGGATAAGAGCGGGCACGTACCGCAGCCCAGCTGGACACTGAGGTGGAGATGGATCTGTGCGTAATGCCTGCTCTATATCTGCCCATCCCCCATACTACCGGTGCCACAATACAGGAAGCCGGGAGTATGGGGGGTGTTGTCTCTGGGCCTCTCCTCTGTGTCATACAGCCGTGACAATGTGTCTGCCTTCACGTTCTTCATACCCGGGATGTATGACAGTGTAAAATCGAACCGGGTGAAGAATAGGGCCCACCTGGCCTGGCGAGGATTCAGCCTCCTCGCTGCCCAGATGTACTCCAGGTTACGGGTTGTCCGTCCAGACGAGGAAACGGTGTTTCGACCCTTCGAGCCAATGCTTCCACACGGTCAAAGCTCGGACAACAGCCAACAGCTCCCAATCACCAACGTCGTAGTTCTGCTCCGCCGGGCTGAGCTTCTTAGAGAAAAAGGCACAGGGGCGGAGTTTGGGTAGCGTGCCCAAGCGTTGAGATAGGACAGCGCCTATCCCTACCTCGGACGCATCCACCTCCACTTCAAACGTCAGTGATGGATCGGGGTGGACCAGTACCGGGGCTGAGGTGAACAGACCCCTCAGTTTCCTGAAGGCCAGGTCAGCCTCAGCAGACCAGCGGAGCTGGGATGGCACACCCTTCAACAGAGATGTAATGGGAGCTGCGACCTTGCCAAAGCCCCGGATAAACCTCTGATAGTAGTTCGCAAAGCCCAGAAAGCGCTGCACCTCCTTAACCGTGGTGGGAGTTGGCCAATTACGCACGGCTGAAATGCGATCCCCCTCCATCTCCACCCCTGAGGTGGTAATGCAGTATCCAAGGAAGGAGACGGACTGCTGGAAAAACATAAAGGTCATTTTCCAACAGTCGGGCCAGCACTTTGCGAACCAGGGACACGCATGATCGGCATGCGTAGCGGAATACACCAGAATGTCATCGATGTATACCACTCCACCGCGACCAAGCATGTCCTAAAACACCTCGTTCACAAAGGACTGGAAGACGGATGACACATTCATCAAACCTTAAGGCATCACCAGGTATTCATAATGCCCTGTGGTTGTGCTGAACGCTGTCTTCCACTCATCCCCCTCCCGAACACGCACCAGGTTGTACGCACTCCTGAAATCTAATTTGGTGAAGAAGGGCGCCCCATGCATTGACTCGATCACTGACGGAATGAGGGGGAGAGGATAACTAAACCTGATTGTCTCCTTGTTCAGTGGTCGATAATCAATGCAAGGGTGCAGACCGCCGTCTTTCTTATGCACAAAGAAACTCGAGGAGGCGGGTGAAGTGGAGGGACGTATATACCCCTGGCGCAGGGACTCGGTCTAGCGTCAACCCGGAGGTTTATCGTGCAATCCCCCGCCCAATGAGGTGGTAACTTGGTAGCCTGCGTCTTTGAAAACACGTGCGCCAAATCGAGGTATTCGGGGGGAATACGCACGGCGGAGGTACTGTCTGAACTTTCCACCATGGTTGCACTAACGGAAACACCTAGACACCTACCCTGACACTCTCGCGACCACCCCGTGAGAACCCTCTGTGGCAATGAGAAGGTGGGGTTGTGGAGTGCTAACCAAGGGATACCTAATACCACAGGGAAAGCAGGGGACTCAATAAATAAAAAAGTGATCTCCTGGGTAATCATAGTGACTGGTGCAGTAATTTCCTGAACAAATCCGGACCCTAATGGTGGAATGGATAGAGGAACCAATGAAATACCTAGACGGCGTGAAAACCAGTGCAAGGTGCGCCTGAATCGACTAGCACCTTACACTGGGGAACTACCATGTGATCGGGAAAGTAGATGGGTAGGCTACAGTGCGCAGCAGAGGGCTCTGAACGAGTGTGGGTGTTCGAAACCTGGGGTGATGCGAGAGTGCCCTGCCTGCCGCCTCCTGACCCAAAAGAGCGTTGACGACTCCGTGTGGTGAACTGTCGCTGTCGTCCTCCGCTCTCTCGGATGGCGGCTCCACCAAGCTCCATCAGCTCGGGATCCGAGTCGGCCGGGGTGGGAACGAGCAAACCCCTTCCAGGATATCCTCTGGCTGCCAAACGGATGGCCGTTTCTCAGGTTGTCCAAACGGATGGCCATGTCCACCAGTTGCGTGACTGACAACATGGTGTCCCGGCAAGCTAGCTCCCGTCGGACATCCTCCCGCAGAAGGCACCGAAAATGGTCGATAAGGGCCCGCTCATTCCACCCGGACCCCGCTGCCAGAGCTGGATAGCGTCAACAAAATACAGGCACACAGGGAACAATAGCCCTGGAAATACAAGGTAGGGTAGCTCAACCGAGTTACACTCAATTCACAAATAACAATCACCCACAAGGACAACGGGGGCAGAGGGAACATGTATACATGTACTAATGAGGGGATATGAACCAGGTGTGTGTAATTGACAAGACAAGACAAATGGAATGATGAGATATGTAGCGGCTGGTGTTGACGAATGCCGAAGCCTGCCCGAACAAGGAGGGGAGGTAGCTTCGGAGGAAGTCGTGACAAGGTGATGTAAAGCCATAGCAAGTGAGTCTTTTCAATAATAATTTATGATAAATAACATCAAGTAGGAGTCTTGATTTCTTCTCTGCCTTTTAGTCTGCCTCCCTCTCTGTCTTATTCTGATTTAAAATACTATTATTTACAAAATGATAGAAGTTTTCCTCTGTCAGCCATATCGTCCCAATTTTCATCTGCCCAATCCCACACTGGCCACACTCTCCCTAAAAATCCAACACCACATATACAAGTATTATTATTGATTTATTTATAACATAACAAGCATCCCCCTTTTTCCTCCAAACATAACGATGGTCATTACGGGCAAACAGTTCTATTTTTGTTTCATCAGACCAGAGGACATTTCTCCAAAAAGTATGATCTTTGTTCCCATGTGCAGTTGCAAACCGTAGTCTGGCTTTTTTAATGGCGGTTTTGGAGCAGTGGCTTCTTCATTGCTGAGCGGCCTTTCAGGTTATGTCGATATAGGACTCGTTTTACTGTGGATATAGATACTTTTGTACGTGTTTCCTCCAGTATCATCACAAGGTCTTTTGCTGTTGTTCAGGGATTGATTTGCACTTTTCGTACCAGAGTACGTTCATCTCTAGGAGACAGAATGCGTCTCCTTCCTCAGCGGTATGACGGCTGCGTGGTCCCATGGTGTTTATATTTGTGTACTATTGTTTGTACAGATGAACGTGGTACCTTCAGGCATTTGGAAATTGCTCCCAAGGATGAACCAGACTTGTCTACAATTTTTTTTCTGAGGTCTTGGCTGATTTCTTTAGATTTTCCATGATGTCAAGTAAAGAGGCACTGAGTTTGAAAGTAGGCCTTGAAATACATCCACAGGTACACCTCCAATTGACTAAAATGATGTCAATTAGCCTATTAGAAGCTTCTAAAGCCATGACATCATTTTCTGGAATTTTCCAAGCTGTTTAAAGGCACAGTCAACTTAGTGTATGTAAACTTCTGACCCACTGGAATTGTGATACAGTGAATTATAAGTGAAATAATCTGTCTGTAAACAATTGTTGGAAAAATTACTTGTGTCATGCACAAAGTAGATGTCCTAACCGACTTGCCAAAACTAGTTTGTTAACAAGAAATTTGTGGAGTGGTTGAAAAACGAGTTTTAATGACTCCAACCGAAGTGTATGTAAACTTCCGACTTCAACTGTATGTGGTAGTGGAGTAGGGGCCTGAGGGCCCACACTTAGTGTGTTGTGAAATCTTTTGTGAATGTATTGTAAAAAAAAAAAAAAATATATATATATATATATATCCCCCACCTTAACTGGTGCTGGTGTTGTTCCATCTAATCCTATCAGGGCATCATTCCTGCCCGGTACCAATCAATCAATCAAATGTATTCATAAAGCCCTTTTTACATCAGTAGATGTCACAACGTGCTATACATAAACCCAGCCTAAAACCCCAAACAGCAAGCAATGCTTGCTTGGCCTTTCCTGACAACTGTGTCCCGGGGTAAATGGCACACTCGCGGTCAGCTTGGCACCACTACAAACCCTCAGGCACCTTGCTAGTCATTTGTCCCTCGCTAACTCTAGTAGCACTAAGGCTCTTCCGGACCATATGTGGGTGTGTTCCCTTCTTACAAGTACTGATCCCTTCACATTCACAACCTCTGCCTATGGAGGCAATGTTACTTGGGCTTTAGGTTCGGTCATAGGGTATACCTTGGAGTGCTGATCTAGCCCGCTTTTCCGATACTAGGTTATTTCTTAATCACAACTGGTTTTAATTTATCCACGCACTGTATTCCTACTTTTCCACACAAAACCGTATTAGCGTCTAGGACTTCTTTACCTTATCCTTTTTTAATTGTGCTCTTTATGGTTAAGCCATGTTGTCGTTTCCCAGTTTTATCACGGTTGCCAGTACTCTCCTTCTTTCATATGTGCTTTTTGATATATTATTTCATGTTGCAGGTCCATTAGCAACTCAGCTATTTTTAACCACACACCTTGGTTAGCCATCTGCTTCCCTTTAGCTCCTTCGTAACCATTCTGTTCCCAGATTCTTAGTATTCTTTTAGGGCTCTATGGCAAAAGTTTTTAATGTGCTTATCTTTAGTTTTTGGCAGGCCTTCAAGTACTGCAGTTACTTCAGCGGTTTGAAGTTACCCTCAACCGTTGGGACCCTTTAGATAAGCCATAACTGTCAAGTAAATGTTTAACTCTAGACAGGTAGACTATATCTTTTTCACCTGTCTTTTTTAGGCAACACTGTCTGTAGTACTTTCAGTTTTCTCAGCACATCCGACTGAAGCAAGGTTGTAATGGGCTCCCGAGTGTTGCAGCGGTCTAAGGCACTGCATCTCAGTGCTAGAGGCGTCTCTACAGACCCTGGTTCGATTCCAGGCTGAATCACAACCCGGCTGTGATTGGGAGGCCCATAGGTGCACAATTGTCCCAGTGTCGCCGGGGTAGGACGTCATTGTAAATAAGAATTTGTTCTTAACTGACTTGCCTAGTTAATTAAATAAATAAAAATGGTTATTGCTTGTGGTTGTGGTATCCCAGCTTCCTGCAGTGATCTGTCAGATTGAAACTGCCAGCACCTCCTCTTGAGGAAGCACTGTGGGCCCAGGTACTGTTGCTGTTCAATCAAATGTATTTATTAAGCCATTTTCTACATCAGCAGATGTCACAAAGTGCTTATACAGAAACCAAGCCTAAAACCCCAAGCAATGCAGATGTAAAAGCACAGTGGCTAGGAAAAACTCCCTAGAAAGGCAGAAACCTAGAGAGGAACCAGGCTCTGAGGGGTGGCCAGTCCTCTTCTGGCTGTGCTGGTGGAGATTACAAGAGTACATGGCCATTAAGGCTAGCGTCAAATAATAATCACAGTGATTATGGAGGGTGCAACAAGTCACCACCTCAGGAGTAAATGTCCCTTGGCTTTTCATAGCTGAGCATTCAGAGGTCGATACATAAGGTTCATTAGAATGAGAGAGAGAGAGAGAGAGAGAGAGAGAGAGAGAGAGAGAGAGAGAGAGAGAGAGAGAGAGAGGGGGTCGAAACAGCAGGACCGGGATAAGGTAGCAGGTCTGGTGAACAAGTCAGGGTTCCATAGCCGCAGGCAGAACAGCAGAAACTGGATCAGCAGCACGACCAGGTGGACTGGGGACGGGGACAGCCAGGAGTTGCCAGGCCAGGTAGTCCTTAGCCATGGCCGTAGGGCTCAGGTACTCCGGGAGGGGAGAGAGAGAGAGAGAGTGAGAGAGAGATGGGAGATTTAGAGGGAGCATACTTAAGAACACACAGGACACCAGATAAGACAGGAGAAATACACCAGATAGGACAGACTGACCCTAGCCCCCTGTCACAAAGACTATTGCAGCATAGACACGTCCGACGATACCACCGGACAGGGCACACCAGGCAGGATATAACCCCGCCCACTTTGCCAAAGCACAGCCACGACACCACCAGAGGGACATCAACACACCACCAACTTACTACCCTGAGACAAGGCAGAGTATAGCATGCACCCCTACTAGGGACGGCATGTGAGAGCACTAGCAATCCAGTGACTCAGCCCCCGTAATAGGGTCAGAGGCAGAGAATCCCAGTGGAGAGAGGGGAGCCAGCCAGGCAAAGACAGCAAGGGTGGTTCCTCACTCCAGTACCTTGCCGTTCACCTTTGCAACCCTGGGCCAAACTACACTCAATCATAGGACCTACTGAAGAGATTAGTCTTCAGTAAACACTTAAAGGTTGAGACCGAGTCTGTGTCTCTCACATGGATCGGCAAACCATTCCATATACAGTGCATTCGGAAAGTATTCAGACCTCTTTACTTTTTCCACATTTTGTTACATTATAGCCTTATTCTAAAATCAATAAAAATAAAAACAAATCTCATCAATCTACACACAATACCCCATAATGACAAAGCAAAAAAAGGTTTTTAGAATATTTTGCTAATTTATGAAAAAATAAACAACAGAGATACATTATTTACATAAGTATTCAGACCCTTTGCTATGAGACTAAAAATTGAGGTCAGCTGCATCCTGTTTCCATTGATTCCTTGAGATGTTTCAACAACTTGAGTTGAGTCCACCTGTGGTAAATTCAATTGATTGGACATGATTTGGAAAGGTTCACACCTGTCTATGTAAGGTCCCACAGTTGACAGTGCATGTCAGAGCAAAAAGCCATGAGGTCGAAGGAATTGTCTGTAGAGCTCCGAGACAGGATTGTGTCGAGACACAGATCTGGGGAAGGGTACCAAAACATTTCTACAGCATTGAATGTCCCCAAGAACATTGTGGCCTCCATCATTCTTAAATAGAAGAAGTTTGGAACCACCAAGACTCTTCCTAGAGCTGTACGCCTGACCAAACTGAGCAATCGGGGGAGAAGGGCCTTGGTCAAGGAGGTGACCAAGAACTCGATGGTCACTCTGACATAGCTCCAGAGTTCCTCTGTGGAGATGGGAGAACCTTCCAGAAGGACAACCATCTCTCAGTAAACTCCTCAGTAAAAGGCAAAACCCACTTGGAGTTTGCCAAAAGGCACCTAAAGGACTGTCAGACCATGAGAAATAAGATTCTCTGGTCTGATGAAACCAAGATTGAACTCCTTGGCCTGAATGCCAAGCGTCACATCTGGAGGAAACCTGGCACCATCCCTACTGTAAAGCATGGTGGTGGCAGCATCATGCTGTGGGGATGTTTTTCAGCGGCAGGGACTAGGAGACTAGTCAGGATCGAGGGAAAGATGAACGGAAAGATCCTTGATGAAAACCTGCTCCAGAGCACTCAGGACCTCAGACCTCAGGTTCATCTTCCAACAGGACAACGACCCTAAGCACACAGTCAAGACAACGCAGGAGTTGCTTCGGGACAAGTCTCTGAATGTCCTTGAGTGGCCCAGCCAGAGCCCGGATTTAAACCCAATCAAACATCTCTGGAGAGACCTGAAAATAGAAGTGCAGCGACGCTTCCAATCCAGTCTGACAAAGCTTGAGAGGATCTGCAGAGAAGAATGGGAGAAACTCCCTAAATACAGGTGTGCCAAGCTTGTAGCATCATACCCAAGAAGACGCAAGGCTGTAATTGCTGCCAAAGGTGCTTCAACAAAGTACTGAGTAAAGGGGCTGAATACTTATGTAAATGTCATATTTCCATTTTCTATTTTTAATACATTTGCAAAAATTACTTAAAACCTTTTTTTGCTTTGTCATTATGGGTCATTGTGCTTAGATTGATGAGGGAAAAAAACGATTGAATCAATTTTAGAATAAGGGTGTAACGTAACGAAATTTGGGAAAGTCAAGGGGTCTGAATACTTTCCGAATGCACTGTGAATGGAGTTCTACAGGAGAAAGCCCTACCTCCAGCTGTTTGCTTAGAAATTCTTGGAACAATAAGCAAGCCTGCATCTTGTGACCATAGCGTACATGTAGGTATGTACGGCAGGAACAAATCGGAGAGATAGGTAGTTGCAAATCCATGTAATGCTTTGTAGGTTAGCAGGAAAATCTTGAAATCAGACCTAGCCTTAACATGAAGCCAGTGTAGACACACAGAGGCAAGCACTGGAGTAAAATGATCAAATTTTTGGGGTTCTAGTCAAGATTCTAGAAGATGTATTTAGCACTAGCTGGTCTATTTAGTGCTTTATCTGGGTAGCCGGAGAGTAGAGTATTGCAGTAGTCTAATCTTGAAGTGACAAAAGCATGGATTAGCTTTTCTGCATAATTTTGCTAACAAAAAGTTTCTGATTTTTGCAATGTTACGAAGATGGAAGAAAGCTGCTCTTGAAATATTTGTGATATGTTCGTCAAAAGAGAGATCAGGATCTAGAACTAGCATCTCTGTTTTGTTCGAGTTTTAAAAAAAAACATTTCCCGCCATCCACTTCCTTATTTCTGAAACACAGGCTTCCAGGGTAGGCAATTTTGAAATGTACAGCTGTGTGCTGTCTGCATAGCAATGAAAGTTGACCTTGTGTTTCTGAATGACATCACCAAGAGGTAGCATATGTAATGAAAACAATAGTGGTCCTAAAATATAACCTTGAGGAACACCAAAACTTACCATTGATTTGGCAGAGACCAACCAGTCTTCAGCCTCTAACTCGCCTTGTCTTTTTAGTTTCTGCTTTAAGTTCCTTTTACATTTTTCTCCTCAGTTCTTGTGACATAGAATCATGTGCCATTTCCATAATAGAGTTCTTAAGGGGGAGAGTTAGGCCATGAGCTGTTATTAAGTGCTCTGAGGAGGGGTGGTTGACAAAATGTATATAGTCACCATATGTAAACCCTACAGTGAGGAAAAAAAGTATTTAGTCAGCCACCAATTGTGCAAGTTCTCCCACTTAAAAAGATGAGAGAGGCCTGTAATTTTCATCATAGGTACACGTCAACTATGACAGACAAATTGAGAAAAAAAAAAATCCAGAAAATCACATTATAGGATTTTTTATGAATTTATTTGCAAATGATGGTGGAAAATAAGTATTTGGTCAATAACAAAAGTTTCTCAATACTTTGTTATATACCCTTTGTTGGCAATGACACAGGTCAAACGTTTTCTGTAAGTCTTCACAAGGTTTTCACACACTGTTGCTGGTATTTTGGCCCATTCCTCCATGCAGATCTCCTCTAGAGCAGTGATGTTTTGGGGCTGTCGCTGGGCAACACGGACTTTCAACTCCCTCCAAAGATTTTCTATGGGGTTGAGATCTGGAGACTGGCTAGGCCACTCCAGGACCTTGAAATGCTTCTTACGAAGCCACTCCTTCGTTGCCCGGGCGGTGTGTTTGGGATCATTGTCATGCTGAAAGACCCAGACACGTTTCATCTTCAATGCCCTTGCTGATGGAAGGAGGTTTTCACTCAAAATCTCACGATACATGGCCCCATTCATTCTTTCCTTTACACGGATCAGTCGTCCTGGTCCCTTTGCAGAAAAACAGCCCCAAAGCATGATGTTTCCACCCCCATGCTTCACAGTAGGTATGGTGTTCTTTGGATGCAACTCAGCATTCTTTGTCCTCCAAACACGACGAGTTGAGTTTTTACCAAAAAGTTATATTTTGGTTTCATCTGACCATATGACATTCTCCCAATCCTCTTCTGGATCATCCAAATGCACTCTAGCAAACTTCAGACGGGCCTGGACATGTACTGGCTTAAGCAGGGGGACACGTCTTGCACTGCAGGATTTGAGTCCCTGGCGGCGTAGTGGGTTACTGATGGTAGGCTTTGTTACTTTGGTCCCAGCTCTCTGCAGGTCATTCACTAGGTCCCCCCGTGTGGTTCTGGGATTTTTGCTCACCGTTCTTGTGATCATTTTGACCCCACGGGGTGAGATCTTGCGTGGAGCCCCAGATCGAGGGAGATTATCAGTGGTCCTTCATGTCTTCCATTTCCTAATAATTGCTCCCACAGTTGATTTCTTCAAACCAAGCTGCTTACCTATTGCAGATTCAGTCTTCCCAGCCTGGTGCAGGTCTACAATTTTGTTTCTGGTGTCCTTTGACAGCTCTTTGGTCTTGGCCATAGTGGAGTTTGGAGTGTGACTGTTTTGAGGTTGTGGACAGGTGTATTTTATACTGATAACAAGTTCAAACAGGTGTCATTAATACAGGTAACGAGTGGAGGACAGAGGAGCCTCTTAAAGAAGAAGTTACAGGTCTGTGAGAGCCAGAAATCTTGCTTGTTTTTAGGTGACCAAATACTTATTTTCCACCATAATTTGCAAATAAATTCATTAAAAATCCTACAATGTGATTTTCTGGATTTTTTTTCCTCAATTTGTCTGTCATAGTTGACGTGTACCTATGATGAAAATTACAGGCCTCTCTCATCTTTTTAAGTGGGAGAACTTGCACAATTGGTGGCTGACTAAATAATTTTTTTCCCCACTGTATTTCACAAGTCCCTTCATCCATATTCTCTACCCATGGTTTAGGAGGAGCAATAATGGGCTGTTCGGTTCTTGGAACATAGTATTCCATACCATTCGGCACCGTCACCGTCACCCAGTAAGCATTAAGTGCATGTTTTCTACTAGCTCGTTTAGGGTTTTGCTTCTTATATTTTGTTGGTGCCTTAGTAGCACTCCTAATGATGGAGTGGCAATCGCATATATGGGGTACCCCAGATTTCCTCATCTGAATCTGTTAGTTCCTCCTCTCTACCATCCCTCTCTTCCTCCCTTTCTTCTTCAGAGGGTAAAGGAATGTCCGGATGTCTCGGTGGTCTTGGAGGGTCCCCCATTTCCACCCTGTCTGCGCCTGGGAAATGTCCTTCTGTCATGGTCATCATTCCCATCGTCATCAGGTTCATTATTATTTGTATAATATGCTAAACTAGTGGTAGTGGGTTCCTGAGGCTGTCTTTGGGCGTACCCCTGGACTAACTTCATGTGCTAAACCTCCTGCATGATTCAGTTGCCCATTGGCTGCATTGATAATGGCTTGAGTGTGTTCTCCGCAGATGTTGCCCACTGCCAGAGTGATCCTCATTATGGGTTGGTGGCAGTGGAGGCTGCTGAGGGGAGGACGGCTCATGATAATGGCTGGAACACAGCAAATGGAATTCATTAAACACATGGAAACCATGTGTTTGATGTATTTGATACCATTCCACTCATTCCGCTCCAGCCATTACCACGAGCCTGTCCTCCCTAATTCAGGTGCGACCAACCTCTTGTGGTTGACATGGTAACACTATGCTTCCCTTTATGTCTAGGGGCACAGTGGCAGGATTTATCTTAGGAGCTGATCCCTCTCCTTTTGTTTCCCCTTTTCCTCTGCGGCTTCCCCCACTTGCCTCCGGTTCACTCTGGTTTTGACCCCTCACAGGTATGTCACTCCTGCTCATTTCCATTTGCCCCCTTCGTTCTGAAGTCAGAGATATAACCTACAACACTTTCCATTGGGGTTGTCCTGGGTGAGGTACTAGGCACTAGTCCTGGCTTTACTTGTCTTCTCCTGGACACTGTATAGTTTGAGAAAGTTACTACTGCTTTGCCTTCTCCTGTCTGTTCAGTGGGAGTTCCCTGCCAAGGCTGGTACTCCCCAAACTGGATTTTGGCGGTTGGTTTTCTACTTCCTCTTCCATCTCCACATCTTCCCAATCACCCTCTATCTCACTGACCCAGAAGTATCTGACCCAGAAACATACACCACCTGCTCCGTCCTGTGTCCTCTCTTTTCCCTTTGAGGGGACCTGTTTAGACTTCGAGGTGTTTCTGTATTTCCAAGTGGGCCCACTTTCTCCTCTTTCGGGCCTGTGGCCTCCCGTTTCCTCATGGGCGGGCGCCGAATGGTGTCTGTGAGGCCCAGATTTTTGGTAAGAGGGAGGTGGTGGTAGATATAGAGGAACCAACCCTGCAGGGCCTAGGTACTCTGGCCCTGAACCTACCCACCCAGGTTCTAACTGTTTCTTACTGTTCCACTGTTTACACAACACTGCAATGCTGCTTGCTCCCCCGTCTCTCCCCAAGTGCCCATCATTCACCGCTCCAACACTGTGTGACCTTCTTAAATTACTATACCCACATACTGCACTAGGCACTCCCCTCATATATAAACCAAATGTATGGTCTGCTTGTGTCACTATTGCGGGTGTTACATCCATGACATCCTCTGGATCCACATGCTCACACGTCTGTATACTCAAGATGGGGTCGTACTTACATTTTACATTTTAGTCATTTAGCAGACGCTCTTATCCAGAGCGACTTACAATTAGTGAGTGCATACATTTTCATACTGGCCCCCTGTGGGAATCAAACCCACAACCCTGGCAATGCAAGCGCCATGTTCTACCAACTGAGTTACACGGGGCCTCATCTTGTGAGAGGTACTAATTATTTTCTCTAAGTTTCCCTCCCTTCTCCTTATGTTTTGTAAACAGGCCACCCAGTTCTCCAATGTGGCTTCTGCCACTAAGCCTGAAGTAGGGGCTCTGGTCGTTACCAGCCTATGCTGTTGTCTAATCGCATTCCAGTAGAATTGTCCACCTTTCAATTATCCCATTAAATTAATCAATTTATCACAGCTAATTAATTAATTAATTAACATTCCTTTTACTGTTCCTGGCATATCTTCATTCCTAAAATGGGTATTAGGGTCGGCGGAAATACTGAGACTTCATTTGAACCATGTGCTATTTTGATTCCTTTTTCTTACAGTGCCTTGCAAAAGTATTCATCCACCTTGCCATTTTTCCTATTTTGTTGCATTACAACCTGTAATTTAAATGGATTTTTATTTGGATTTCATGTAATGGACATACACAAAATAGTCCAAATTGGTGAAGTGAAATGAAATAAATAACTGGTGCGTGCATATGTATTCACCCCCTTTGCTATGAAGACCCTAAATAAGTTCTGGTGCAACCAATTACCTTCAGAAGTCACATAGTTAGTTAAATAAAGTCCACCTGTGTGCAATCTCAGTGTCACATGATCTGTCACATGATCTCAGTATATATACACCTGTTCTGAAAGGCCACAGAGTCTGCAACACCACTAAGCAAGGGGCACCACCAAGCAAGCGGCACCATGAAGACCAAGGAGCTCTCCAAACAGGTCAGGGACAAAGTTGTGGAGAAGTACAGATCAGGGTTGGGTTATAAAAAAATATTGGAAACTTTGAACATCCCACAGAGCACCATTAAATCCATTATAAAAAATTTTAACTAATATTGCACTACAACAAACATGCCAAGAGAGGGCCGCCCACCAAAACTCACGGAACAGGCAAGGAGGGCATTAATCAGAGAGGCAACAAAGAGACCAAAGATAACCCTGAAGGAGCTGCAAAGCTCCACAACGGACATTGGAGTATCTGTCCATAGGACCACTTTAAGCCATACACTCCACAGAGCTGGGCTTTACGGAAGAGTGTCCAGAAAAAAGCCATTGCTTAAAGAAAAAGATAAGCAAACATGTTTGGTGTTCACCAAAGGCAATGTGGGAGACTCCCCAAACATATGGAAGAAGACACTCTGGTCAGATGAGACTAAAATTGAGCTTTTTGGCCATCAAGAAAAACACTGTCTGGCGCAAACCCAACACCTCTCATCACCCCGAGAACACCATCCCCACAGTGAAGCATGGTGGTGGCAGCATCATGCTGTGGGGATGTTTTTCATCGGCAGGGACTGGGAAACTGGTCAGAATTGAAGGAATGATGGATGGCACTAAATACAGGGAAAATCTTGAGGGAAACCTGTTTCAGTCTTACAGAGATTTGAGACTGGGACGGAGGTTCACCTTCCAGCAGGGCAATGACCCTATGAATACTGCTAAAGCAAGACTCGAGTGGTTTAAGGGGAAATATTTAAATGTCTTGGAATGGCCTAGTCAAAGCACAGACCTCAATCCAAATGAGAATCTGGGGTATGACTTAAAGATTGCTGTACACCAGCGGAACCCATCCAACTTGAAGGAGCTGGAGCAGTTTTGCTTTGAAGAATGGGCAAAAATCCCAGTGGCTAGATGTGCCAAGCTTAAAGAGACATACCCCAAGAGACTTGCATCTGTAATTGCTGCAAAAGTTGGCTCTACAAAGTATTGACGGGGAGGGGGGGGGGTGAATAGTTATGCACGCTCAAGTTTTCTGTTTTTTTGTCTTATTTCTTGTTTGTTTCACAAGTAAAAATATTTTGCATCTTCAAAGTGGTAGGCATGTTGTGTAAATCAAATGATACAAACCCCCAAAAAATCAATTTTAATTGCAGGTTGTAAGGCAACAAAATAGGAAAGATGCCAAGGGGAATGAATACTTTCGCATGCCACTAGCTTAAACAGACAGATTTTTATGGGGATTGTTTTATTATGTTAATTCGATTTCCGCAGGGGCACGGAAATTGTAGGCTAAGGTTTAAAGCACCTCAGTTGTGGAACAGCTTGCCTTGTCAGGTAAGAGGGGCAGACAACATTGAGGTTTTTAAACCACTTTTAAAAACCCACCTTTTTAGCCAGGTTTTTAATAAGTGATTGTTTTGCTTTCTATGTTATTTTATTATTGTTTTAATGTAAAGTGTGTTGCAATTTTAAATGCACTTTAAATAAACTTTGAATTGATTTGATTATATCAATTGTTGTGTTTTTATAAATGTGTATGTATTATGAAAGTATGTTCATGTAAATTGTTACCAGATTCTTTACTATTAAATGGACATAACTGCACACGGACATACCGTCCTCACACAGTAAATGTAGACAATCAAACATTCAGAAAATGAAGTTCCTTGAAACATGAGCACATAAATGTGTGCTGGCTGGGCCTGGAATCCATTTAGTCTAATAACCATGACTCCAGAAGACCAATAGCTGTATATGGATCAGTTCCATCTTTCCCAGTATGTGCTCAGAATGACCCAGAGTTCCCACACTCTGTCCCTGTCCCTGTAATTAGTTTCACAGTGAGAAATTAATTTTCATGGGCCGTGCAGCTCCCAATGTCATGCATCGCCAATGGATATGGAAGACCCTCTGTCCGCTAATTACTCAAACGCAAACATGTTTTTTTCCTCCTTCCAGTGGCATTAATGAATGTTCTACCTAGAACTCTCATCATATTAATCTCTTCTTCCAGAATCCCAGTGCATGTTGAGAGCCCCAGTGGTGCAGGCTGTGGTGATGATGTGTAAGTGATTAGCTTGTCCACACACACTCAATATGTATGCTTTAACTAATTAATCAAACGCCTCTGAGTCATTGGGTAGGGGTAGTCATGTTATAGATAATTTCAGCTGAAAGACTGTGCTGTGCTGTACATACAGTTGAAGTCGGAAGTTTATATACACCTTAGCCAAATACATTTAAACTCTGTTTTTCACAATTCCTGACATTTAATCCTAGTAAACATTCCCTTTTTTAGGTCAGTTAGGATCACCACTTTATTTTAAGAATGTGAAATGTCAGAATAATAGTAGAGAGAATTATTATTATTTCAGCTTTTATTTATTTAATCACATTCCCAGTGGGTCAGAAGTTTACATACACTCAATTAGTATTTGGTAGCATTGCCTTTAAATTGTTTAACTTGGGTCAAACGATTCGGGTAGCCTTCCACAAGCTTCCCACAATAAGTTGGGTGAATTTTGGCCCATTCCTCCTGACAGAGCTGGTGTAACTGAGTCAGGTTAGTAGGCCTCCTTGCTCGCACATACTTTTTCAGTTCTGCCCACAAATGTTCTATAGGATTGAGGTCAGGGCTTTGTGATGGCCACTCTGATACCTTGACTTTGTTGTCCTTAAACCATTTTGCCACAACTTTGGAAGTGTGCTTGGGGTCATTGTTCATTTGGAAGACCCATTTGCGACCAAGCTTTAACTTCCTGACTGATGTCTTGAGATGTTGCTTCAATATATCCACATCATTTTCCTTCCTCATGATGTCACCTATTTTGTGAAGTGCACCAGTCCCTCCTGCAGCAAAGCACCCCCACAGCATGATGCTGGCACCCCCGTGCTTCACGTTTGGGATGGTTTTCTTTGGCTTGCAAGAGACCCCCTTTTTCCTCCAAACATAACGATGGTCATTATGGGCAAACAGTTCTATTTTTGTTTAATCAGACCAGAGGACATTTCTCCAAAAAGTACAATCTTTGTCCCCATGTGCAGTTGCAAACCATAGTCTGGCTTTTTTATGGTGGTTTTGGAGCAGTGGCTTCTTCCTTGCTGAGCGGCCTTTCAAGTTATGTCGATACCGGACTCGTTTTACTCTGGATATAGATACATTTGTACCTGTTTCCTCCAGCATCTTCACAAGGTCCCTTTCTGTTGTTCTGGGATTGATTTGCACTTTTCGCACCAAAGTACTTTCATCTCTACGAGACAGAATGCGTCTCCTTCCTGAGCAGTATGACGGCTGCGTGGTCCCATGGTGTTTATACTTGCGTACTATTGTTTGTACAGATGAACGTGGTACCTTCAGGGATTTGGAAATTGCTCCCAAGGATGAACCAGACTTGTGGAGGTCTACAAGTTTTTTTCTGAGGTCTTGGCTGATTGATTTTGATTTTCCCATGATGTCAAGCAAAGAGGCACTGAGTTTGAATGTAGGCCTAGAAATACATTCACAGGTACACCTCCAATTGACTCAAATTATGTCAATTAGCCTATCAGAAGCTTTTAACGCCATGATATCATTTTCTGGAATTTTCCAACTGTTTAAAGGCACAGTCAACTTAGTGTATGTAAACTTCTGACCCACTGGAATTGTGATACAGTGAATTATAAGTGAAATAGTCTGTCTGTAAACAATTGTTGGAAAATTTACTTGTGTCATGCACAAAGTAGATGTCCTAACCGACATACCAAAACTATAGTTTGTTAACAAACAAAAAAGCAGAAAGTGAGAATTATGAATAATGTATTTCATTGTGTTAAGGGGCATCCCGGAAGCAAAAAGTCTAACTGTGGTGAGTACAAAAAAAATCTATATTTATCATTCCATGTATATTTGGTATTTTTTTGGTATTTCATTAGGATCCAGATTAGCTGCTGTAAAATCAGCAGCTACTCTTCCTGGGGTCCACACAAAACATGAAACATGACATAATATACAGTGGGGAAAAAAAGTATTTAGTCAGCCACCAATTGTGCAAGTTCTCCCACTTAAAAAGATGAGAGAGGCCTGTAATTTTCATCATAGGTACACGTCAACTATGACAGACAAAATGAGAAAAGAAAATCCAGAAAATCACATTGTAGGATTTTTAATGAATTTATTTGCAAATTATGGTGGAAAATAAGTATTTGGTCAATAACAAAAGTTTCTCAATACTTTGTTATATACCCTTTGTTGGCAATGACAAAGGTCAAACGTTTTCTGTAAGTCTTCACAAGGTTTTCACACACTGTTGCTGGTATTTTGGCCCATTCCTCCATGCAGATCTCCTCTAGAGCAGTGATGTTTTGGGGCTGTCGCTGGGCAACACGGACTTTCAACTCCCTCCAAAGATTTTCTATGGGGTTGAGATCTGGAGACTGGCTAGGCCACTCCAGGACCTTGAAATGCTTCTTACGAAGCCACTCCTTCGTTGCCCAGGCGGTGTGTTTGGGATCATTGTCATGCTGAAAGACCCAGACACGTTTCATCTTCAATGCCCTTGCTGGTTTTCACTCAAAATCTCACGATACATGGCCCCATTCATTCTTTCCTTTACACGGATCAGTCGTCCTGGTCCCTTTGCAGAAAAACAGCCCCAAAGCATGATGTTTCCACCTCCATGCTTCACAGTAGGTATGGTGTTCTTTGGATGCAACTCAGCATTCTTTGTCCTCCAAACACGACGAGTTGAGTTTTTACCAAAAAGTTCTATTTTAGTTTCATCTGACCATATGACATTCTCCCAATCCTCTTCTGGATCATCCAAATGCACTCAAGCAAACTTCAGACGGGCCTGGACATATACTGGCTTAAGCAGGGGGACACGTCTGGCAATGCAGGATTTTAGTCCCTGGCGGCGTAGTGTGTTACTGATGGTAGGCTTTGTTACTTTGGTCCCAGCTCTCTGCAGGTCATTCACTACGTCCCCCGTGTGGTTCTGGGATTTTGCTCACTGTTCTTGTGATCATTTTGACCCCCACAGGGTGAGATCTTGCGTGGAGCCCCAGATCGAGGGAGATTATCAGTGGTCTTGTATGTCTTCCATTTCCTAATAATTGCTCCCACAGTTGATTTCTTTCAAACCAAGCTGCTTACCTATTGCAGATTCAGTCTTCCCAGCCTGGTGCAGGTCTACAATTTTGTTTCTGGTGTCCTTTGACAGCTCTTTGGTCTTGGCCATAGTGTAGTTTGGAATGTGACTGTTTGAGGTTGTGGACAGGTGTCTTTTATACTGATAACAAGTTCAAACAGGTGCCATTAATACAGGTAACGAGTGGAGGACAGAGGAGCCTCTTAAAGGAGAAGTTACAGGTCTGTGAGAGCCAGAAATCTTGCTTGTTTGTAGGTGACCAAATACTTATTTTCCACCATAATTTGCAAATAAATTCATTAAAAAAATTTTTTCTAATTTTGTCTATCATAGTTGGCGTGTACCTATGATTAAAATTACAGGCCTCTCCCATCTTTTTAAGTGGGAGAACTTGCACAATTGGTGGCTGACTAAATACTTTTTTTCCCCACTGTAGAACATTAATAGACAATAGCTCAAGGACAGAACTACATCATTTCTTTTTTTAGGGACACGTAACCTATATATCAATACATACACACAAACTATCTAGGTCAAATAGGGGAGAGGCGTTATGCCATGAGGTGTTGCTTTATCTGTTTTTTGTAACCCGGTTTGCTGTTCACTTGAGCAATATGAGATGGAATGAGTTCCATGCAATAATGGTTCTATAAAATACAGTACGCTTTCTTGAATTTGTTCTGGATTTGGGGACTGTGAAAAGACCCCTGGTGGCACGTCTGGTGGGGTAAGTGTGTGTGTCAGAGCTGTGTGTAAGTTGATTATGCAAACAATTTGGGATTTTCAACACATTAACGTTTCTTATAAAAAGAAGAAGTGATGCAGTAAGTCTCTCCTCAACTCTTAACCAAGAGAGACTGGCATGCATAGTATTTAAATCAGCCCTCTGATTACAATGAAGAGCAAGACATGTCACTCTGTTCTGGGCCAGCTGAAACTTAACTAGTTCTTTCCTTGCAGCACTCGACTACACGACTGGACAATAATCAAGATAAGACTAAACTAGAGCCTGCAGGACTTGCTTTTTGGAGTGTGGTGTCAAAAAAGCAGAGCATCTCTTTATTATGGACAGACCTCTCCCCATCTTTACAAACATTGCATCTATATGTTTTGACCATGACAGTTTACAATCTAAGTTAACGGCAAGTAATTTAGTCTCCTCAACTAGTTCAAAAGCCACACCATTCATTACTAGATTCAGCTGAGGTCTAAAACTTTAGGAATTATTTGTACCAAATACAATGCTCTTAGTTTTAGAGATGTTCAGGACCAGTTTATTGCTGGCCACCCATTCCAAAACAGACTGCAACTCTTTGTTAACGGTTTCAATGACTTCATTAGCTGTGGTTGCTGATGTGTATATGGTTGAATCATCAGCATACATGGACACAAATGCTTTGTTTAATGCCAGTGGCAGGTCATTGGTAAAAATAGAAAAGAGTAGAGGGCCTAGAGAGCTGCCCTGAGGTACACCACACTTTACATGTTTGACATTAGAGAAGCTTCCATTAAAGAAAACCTTTTGAGTTCTATTAGATAGATAGCTCTGAATCCACAATATGGCAGAGGTTGAAAAGCCATAACACATATGTTTTTTCAACAACAGGTCATTATGGTCAATGATATCAAAGGCTGCACTGAAATCTAACAGTACAGCTCTCACAATCTTCTTATTATCAATTTCTTTCAACCAATCATCAGTCATTTGTGTTAGTGCAGTACATGTTGCGTGCCCTTCTCTATAAGCATGCTGAAAGTCTGTTGTTAATTTGAAATGTGACAGTATGGTAATTTGAAATGTGACAGTAGTCAGTAGTGTAATCAGAAAATCAGAAGCTTGAACAATGTTTCACCATGATATTATGTTTAAACACTTGCTGGGGGTAATTATCCTAGTAGAAATAGCTTGCTGAGTTTTTTATTTATTTTAGTCACAATGTACTTACTCCCCTGGCAGATTGCTGTATGTTATATTATTGTATTAGGTAAACATTTGTTTTCTCTTTGTCTAGTTATTCTTAGAGTCATGTTTGAACCTGTTGATACGTGGTTTTCATGCCTATCGAAAACTCAAAAAATCCAATATTAAGGCTGCTTTTTCATTAAACATTTTCAGTTGGACATTGTACAGGTGTATGTCACTCTCACATGCCTCATTAGGTGGTCCGTAGGCCATGCCCTGATTCCCATTCCCCCATGCCAACAGTATTGCATGCCTTTATTTGGTCAGTTGAAACCTCAGGTACCCCACAGGTTAGATGAGACCTCAGAGGCAGTTATCCTCAGGCAGTTATTTGGGGAAACCATTCTACTTCAAAATATCCTCTTTTGTAGTTTCACTCTTCTGTTTTGTCAGCAGTTTTCAAAAACTCCTTGTTCAAATTTACACCAAAATAGATAATGGCTGGACTGATAGGAGGAGCATGAATGTTAGAACATAAATCACATGTATTGACTCACACACAAAAAGGAAAACAATTATTACTGGAGAAAAATACAAAGCTATATCAAACAACAAAACATACTGTATCATACTATCCAGGTCTGTGCCCAAACAGTTTGAGCTCTTACTTCTAAAAATCCACCTTTCCAGAAATGTCTCTCACTGTTGCCGCTTGCTACAGACCCCCCTCAGCCCCCAGCTGTGCCCTGGACACCATATGTGAAGTGATTGCCCCACATCTATCCTCAGAGTTTGTACTGCTTGGTGACCTAAACTGGGATATGCTTAACACCCCGGCCATCCTACAATCCAAACTAGATGCCCTCAATCTCACATGAATTATCAAGGAACCTACCAGGTACAACCCTAAATCCGTAAACATGGGCACCCTCATAGATATCATCCTGACTAACTTACCCTCTAAATACACCTCCGCTGTCTTCAACCAGGATCTCAGCGATCACTGCCTTATTGCCTGCGTCCGTAACGGGTCCGCGGTCAAACGACCACCCCTCATCACTGTCAAATGCTCCCTAAAACACTTTAGTGAGCAGGCCTTCCTAATTGACCTGGCCCAGGTATCCTGGATGGATATCGATCTCATTCCGTCAGTAGAGGATGCCTAGTTGTTCTTTAAAAGTGCTTTCCTCTCAATCTTAAATAAGCATGCCCCATTAAAAAAATTCAGAACTAAGAACAGATATAGCCCCTGGTTCTCCTCAGACTTGACTGCCCTTGACCAGCACAAAAACATCCTGTGGCGTACTGCATTAGCATTGAATAGCCCCCGCGATATGCAACTTTTCAGGGAAGTTAGGAACCAATATACACAAGCAGTTAGGAAAGCAAAGGCTAGCTTTTCCAAACAGAAATGTGCATCCTGTAGCACTAACTCCAAAAAGTTTTGGGACACTGTAAAGTCCATGGAGAATAAGAGCACCTCCTCCCAGCTGCCCACTGCACTGAGGCTAGGAAACACTATCACCACCGATAAATCTACAATAATCGAGAATTTCAACAAGCATTTTGCTACGGCTGGCCATGCTTTCCACCTGGCTACCACTACCCCGGCCACCAGCTCTGCACCCTCCACTGCAACTTGCCCATGCCCTCCCCCCCACTTCTCCTTCACACAAATTCAGACAGCTGATGTTCTGAAAGAGCTGCAAAATCTGGACCCCTATAAATCATCTGGGCTAGACAATCTGGACCCTTTCTTTCTAAAAATAGCAGCCAAAATTGTCGCAACCCCTATTACTAGCCTGTTCAACCTCTCTTTCGTAACGTCTGAGATCCCCAGAGATTGGAAAGCTGCCGCGGTCATCCCCCTCTTCAAAGGGGGTGACACTCTAGATCCAAACTGTTACAGACCTATATCCATCCTGCCCTGCCTTTCAAAAGTTTTTGAAAGCCAAGTTAACAAAGAGATCACCGACCATTTCGAATCCCACCGTACCGTCTCCGCTATGCAATCCGGTTTCCGAGCTGGTCATGGGTGCACCTCAGCCACGCTCAAGGTCCTAAACGATATTATAACCGCGATCGATAATAGACAGTACTGTGCAGCCTTCTTCATCGACCTGGCCAAGGTTTTCGACTCTGTCAACCATCGCATTCTTATTGGCAGACTAAATGGCCTTGGTTTTTCAAATGACTGCCTCGCCTGGTTCACCAACTACTTCTCAGATAGAGTTCAATGTGTCAAATCGGAGGGCCTGTTGTCTGGACCTATGGCAGTCTCTATGGGGGTGCCACAGGGTTCAATTCTTGGGCCGACTCTTTTCTCCGTGTATATCAATGTTGTCGCTCTTGCTGCTGGTGACTCTCAGATACACCTCTACGCAGACGACACCATTTTGTATACATCTTGCCCTTCATTGGACACTGTGTTAACAAACCTCCAAACGAGCTTCAATGCCATACAACACTCCTTCAGTAGCCTCCAACTGATCTTAAACACTAGTAAAACTAAATGCATGCTCTTCAATCGAATGCTGCTGGCACCCGCCCACCCGACTAGAATCACTACTCTCGACAGGTCTGACCTAGAGTATGTGGACAACTACAAATACCTAGGTGTCTGGTTAGACTGTAAACTCTCCTTCCAGACTCACATTAAACATCTCCAATCCAAAGTTAAATCTAGAATCAGCTTCCTATTTCGCAACAAAGCCTCCTTCACTCATGCTGCCAAACATGCCGTCATAAAACAGACTATCCTATCGATCCTTGACTTCGGCGATGTCATTTACAAAATAGCCTCCAACACTCTACTCAGCAAATTGGATGTAGTCTATCACAGTGTCATCCGTTTTGTCACCAAAGCCCCATATACTACCCACCACTGTGACCTGTACACTCTTGTTGGCTGGTCCTCACTACATATTCGTCGCCAAACCCACTGGCTCCAGGCCATCTATAAATCACTGCTAGGCAAATCCCTGCCTTATCTTAGCTCATTGGTCACCATAGCAACACCCACCCGTAGTATGCGCTCCAGCAGGTATATCTCACTGGTCATCCCCAAAGCCAACACCTCCTTTGGCCGCCATTCCTTCCAGTTCTCTGCTGCCAATGACTGGAACGAACTGCATAAATCTCTGAAGCTGGAGACTCTTTTCTCCCTCACTAACTTTAAGCATCAGTTGTCAGAGCACCTTACCGATCACTGCACCTGTACACAGCTCTTCTAAAATTAGCCCACTCAACTACCTCATCCCCATATTGTTATTTATTTTGCTAATTTGCACCCCAGTATCTCTATTTGCACATCATCTCTTGCACATCTATCATTCCATTTTGCACTATGGCCTATTTATTGCCTTACCTCCATAACTTGCTACATTTGCACACACTGTATATATATCTTCTGTGGTATGTTTGACTTTATGTTTTGTTTTACCCCATATGTAACTCTATGTTGTTGTTTTTATTGCACTGCTTTACTTTATCTTGGCCAGATCACAGTTGTAAATGAGAACTTGTTCTCAACTGGCTTATCTGGTTAAATAAAGGTAAAAAAATAAAAAAATAAAAAGTTTAAAAAAAAATACTACCTACTAATAATCATCCTCTTTCATAGTATCAGTTTTGCTTGCAGCAGCTTGACCGCTGAAGCCTGTGATCCAACTCCTTTCTAGTACACCCGACAGATAGGCTAGAGCAAGCCAACTAATTTGGAAACGTGAAGGATGAACAATCAAATATTCTTTGCCAAGCAACAATCAAGCAGTGGGTTATTGAGGTTGCTAGCCTAATAATCAACATACAACCAGTCACAAATTGCAATTTTAAGCGAGTCAAAACAAACCTATTAGTATCTTCATTCTACCTGACCGAATCTCATCTCCTGGACTGGAAACATATCTTTATCATATCTTCATAAGAAGGTTCATCATCACAATAATCAACCCCTCCCTGCGTAATATTAATTTCCATGCTGTCCTTGTGTATGTCAACCCACTGTATGGCTTATTGCCAATGCTACCAAGCAGAGTATATTGCAGTGTCACAACTGGTTTATTCTCTGGGCCTGGATGGCCCATGCTAACATCTGCCTAATTGTTTAACCATGTTCATGTTTGTGGCTCAGTTGAGCTATTGGACATGACAGTGCAGGAGTTTGAAAGAGAAGCCGCGGCTTCTATCTTGGCATTTGTTTAAAAACAAGGACCTCTCATCAAGCCTGCTTCCCAAATAGCACCCTATTCTCTATGTAGTGCATTACTTTTGAACAGAGCCCTGGTCAAAAGTAGTGCACTCTACAGGGAATAGGGGGTCATTTTGGACAGAGAACATCTGTGTGTTGAAGTGTACAAACATAACTATCTACAGTACATACGCACCAATCATATGCCTTCAGAGATGTTAAAGGCCTAATGCAGTCAAAAAGTTGATTTTCTTGTGTTTTATATATATTTCCACACTATGTTAGAATAATACCATGAAATAGTGAAAATTATGATAATGCCCTTTTAGTTTACAGTAAGTTTCTTGTTACCCAGAAATGATTCTATATTGAGATAAAAACAGATGCATTGGACCTTTAGGACATTCTTGACATTGATATTTGCCTAGTGTGCCTGCACAGCAGAGTTGGTGCATCTCTGGAGAAAAGAAAAGTATGCTGGATCATCTTTGACACTTTACAGTGGTACATGTCCCATGCAATTAATTATGTTACATGGCTAGCTGACTTCATAACACTTAATTCGTGATGTTAAGACTAGGGGTTTGCAGTCTGGGATTTGCAGTCTGAGGGTTTGAAAACATACAATGCTTTTATTGAAACTCAATCTACTTCAATGTAATGTGAGAACTGAATAATTACAGTGTAAAGTGCTGTAGTATCTGCCGTTTATTTGTTCATATCGCTAATGAATTGATATAACTGTTGTTAATTATGTAAAGAAACATGTATTGAACTAGTATGTCTGAGGGGAGATTATCATTCTACTTATAAAAGGTCAAATCTGGTAAGCAGCAAATAGAAACAAGTAACAACTGAAAATATTCAGCATGGCATGCTAGCTGTGATTAGCTCAGTCTGGTTCACAAAGGGATGAAAAATATTTCATATTTTATTTGGGATCTTGTGTCCCAAATGGCACCCTATACCCTGCCCTATAGGCCCTGGTCAAAAGTAGTGCACTACATAAGGAATAAGGTGCCATTTGGGACACAGACTTGGACAATGTAAGGATACCCTGTCTACATTGCAGGTCTCCAAATTGATCATGTCTCATGTGAAGGGAACACCTTGAAAACCAAAGTCTGTTTCTGTCTTGAAGATTGTTTTGATTACGTGGAGTGGGAAATGTTCCGGATTGCCTTTGAATTTTTTTTTGACGTATACACTGACTCAGTGACTGAGTTCATCAGGAAGTGCATAGAGGATGTTGTTCCGACGGTGAAGATTAAAACTTATCCAAACCAAACACTGTGGATAGATGGCAACATTCGTGCAAAACTGAAAGCATGAACAACCACATTTAACCACAGCAAGGTGACTGGGAACATGGAGGTGTACAAACAGACCAGCTATGGCCTTCGTAAGGCAATCAAAGAGACAAAATGTCAGTAAAGAGGCAAAGTGGAGTCACAATTCAACGGCTCAGACATGAGACGTATGTGGCAGGGATTCCAGACAATCAAGGATTATAAAGGGAAAGCCAGCCAATCCTCGCTCCCGGACAGGCTAAACACCTTTTTCGCCCGCTTTGAGGAAAACACTGAGCCACCAACGTGGGCCACCGCCTCTTAATAGGACTGTCAGCTCTCGTTCTCCGTGGCCGACGTGAGTAAGACATTTAAGCGTGTTAACCCTCGCAAGGCTGCCAGCCCAGACGGCATCCCAAGCCACGTCCTCAGAGAATGTGCAGACCAGCTGGCTGGAGTGTTTACGGACATATTCAATCTCTCCCTATACCAGTCTGTTGTCGCCACTTGCTTCAAGACGTCCACCATTGAAAGCGAAGGTAACTGATCTAAATACAGTGGGGGAAAAAAGTATTTAATCAGCCACCAATTGTGCATGTTCTCCCACTTAAAAAGATGAGAGAGGCCTGTAATTTTCATCATAGGTACACGTCAACTATGACAGACAAAATGAGATTTTTTTTTCAGAAAATCACATTTGTAGGATTTTTTATGAATTTATTTGCAAATTATGGTGGAAAATAAGTATTTGGTCAATAACAAAAGTTTCTCAATACTTTGTTATATACCCTTTGTTGGCAATGACACAGGTCAAACGTTTCCTGTAAGTCTTCACAAGGTTTTCACACACTGTTGCTGGTATTTTGGCCCATTCCTCCATGCAGATCTCCTCTAGAGCAGTGATGTTTTGGGGCTGTCGCTGGGCAACACAGACTTTCAACTCCCTCCAAAGATTTTCTATGGGGTTGAGATCTGGAGACTGGCTAGGCCACTCCAGGACCTTGAAATGCTTCTTACGAAGCCACTCCTTCGTTGCCCGGGCGGTGTGTTTGGGATCATTGTCATGCTGAAAGACCCAGCCACGTTTCATCTTCAATGCCCTTGCTGATGGAAGGAGGTTTTCACTCAAAATCTCACGATACATGGCCCCATTCATTCTTTCCTTTACACGGATCAGTCGTCCTGGTCCCTTTGCAGAAAAACAGCCCCAAAGCATGATGTTTCCACCCCCATGCTTCAAAGTAGGTATGGTGTTCTTTGGATGCAACTCAGCATTATTTGTCCTCCAAACACGACGAGTTGAGTTTTTACCAAAAAGTTATATTTTGGTTTCATCTGACCATATGACATTCTCCCAATCCTCTTCTGGATCATCCAAATGCACTCTAGCAAACTTCAGACGGGCCTGAACATGTACTGGCTTAAGCAGGGGGACACATCTTGCACTGCAGGATTTGAGTCCCTGGCGGCATAGTGTGTTACTGATGGTAGGCTTTGTTACTTTGGTCCCAGCTCTCTGCAGGTCATTCACTAGGTCACCCTGTGTGGTTCTGGGATTTTTGCTCACCGTTCTTGTGATCATTTTGACCCCACGGGGTGAGATCTTGCGTGGAGCCCCAGATCGAGGGAGATTATCAGTGGTCTTGTATGTCTTCCATTTCCTAATAATTGCTCCCACAGTTGATTTCTTCAAACCAAGCTGCTTACCTATTGCAGATTCAGTCTTCCCAGCCTGGTGCAGGTCTACAATTTTGTTTCTGGTGTCCTTTGACAGCTCTTTGGTCTTGGCCATAGTGGAGTTTGGAGTGTGACTGTTTGAGGTTGTGGACAGGTGTCTTTTATACTGATAACAAGTTCAAACAGGTGCCATTAATACAGGTAACGAGTGGAGGACAGAGGAGCCTCTTAAAGAAGAAGTTACAGGTCTGTGAGAGCCAGAAATCTTGCTTGGTTGTAGGTGACCAAATACTTATTTTCCACCATAATTTGTAAATAAATTCATAAAAAATCCTACAATGTGATTTTCTGGATTTTTTTCTTCTCATTTTGTCTGTCATAGTCGACATGTACCTATGATGAAAATTACAGGCCTCTCTCATCTTTTTAAGTGGGAGAACTTGCACAATTGGTGGCTGACTAAATACTTTTTTTCCCCCACTGTAACTATCGCCCCATAGCAATCACTTCTGTCATCATGAAGTGCATTGAGAGGCTAGTTAAAGGATCATATCACCTTCACCCTAATCAAATCAAATCAAATCAAAGCAAATATTATTTGCCACATGCGCCGAATACAACAGTGAAATGCTTACTAACCAACAATGCAGTTTTAAGAAAAAGAAAAAAAGTGATAAGTAAAAAATGGATAAGTAGAAAATAAAAAATAAAATAATTTAAGAGCAGCAGTAAAAAAAAATAACAGTAGGGAGGCTGTATACAGGGGGTACCGGTACAGAGTCAAGGTAATTGAGGTAATATGTACATGTGGGTAGAGTTAAAGTGACTATGCATAGATAATAAACAGAGTAGCAGCAGCGTAAAAGAGGGGGTGGGGTGGGGGGAACAATGCAAATAATCCGGGTAGCCATGATTAGCTGTTCAGGAGTCTTGTGGCTTGGGGGTAGAAGCTGTTAAGAAGCCTTTTGGACCTAGACTTGGCACTCCGGTACTGCTTGCCGTGCGCTAGCAGAGAGAACAGTCTATGACTACTGTGACTGGAGTCTTTGACAATTTTTAGGGCCTTCCTCTGACACCGCCTGGTATAGAGGTCCTGGATGGCAGGAAGCTTGGCCCCAGTGATGTACTGGGCCATACGCACTACCCTCTGTAGTGCCTTGCGGTCAGAGGCCAAGCAGTTGCCATACCAGGCGCGAGCTGCCCAGTGACACAAGCCTACCAGACGAGCTAAATCACTTCTATGCTCGCTTCGAGGCAAGCAACACTGAATCATGCATGACAGCACCAGCTGTTCCGGATGACTATGTGATCACGCTCTCCGTAGCCGATGTGAGTAAGACTTTTAAGCAGGTCAACATTCACAAGGCCGCAGGGCCAGACGGATTACCAGGACGTGTACTCCGAACATGTGCTGACCAACTGGCAAGTTTCTTCACTGACATTCTCAACATGTCCCTGACTGAGTCTGTAATACCAACATGTTTCAAGCAGACCACCATAGTCCCTGTGCCCAAGGACACTAAGATAACCTGCCTAAATGACTACCGACCCGTAGCACTCACGTCTGTAGACCCACTCCAATTTGCATACTGCCCCAACAGATCCACAGATTATGCAATCTCTATTGCACTCCACACTGCCCTTTCCCACCTGGACAAGAGGAACACCTACGTGAGAATGCTGTTCATTGACTACAGCTCAGCGTTCAACACCATAGTGCCCTCAAAGCTCATCACTAAGCTAAGGATCCTGGGACTAAACACCTCCCTCTGCAACTGGATCCTGGACTTAATGACGGGCCGCCCCCCAGGTGGTAAGGTTAGGTAACAACACATCTGCCACGCTGATCCTCAACACGTGCTCAGTCCCCTCCTGTACTCCCTGTTCACCCATGACTGCACGGCCAGGCACGACTCCAACACCATCATTAAGTTTGCTGGAAACACAACAGTGGTAGGCCTGATCACCGACAACGATGAGACAGCCTATAGGGAGGAGGTCCGAGACCTGGCCGTGTGGTGCCAGGATTACAACCTCTCCCTTAATTGGATCAAGACAAAGTTGATGATTGTGGACTACAGGAAAAAAAAGAGGACTGAGCATGCCCCCATTCTCTTCGAACAGGTTGAGAGCTTCAAGTTCCTTGGTGAGCACATCACCAACAAACTATCATGGTCCAAACACACCAAGATAATTTTATTTTACTGCTGCTCTTTAGTTATTTGCTTTTATTTTTTTTAATTTAACACTAAAAAAAAATAAAAAAATAAAAGCATTGTTGGTTAAGGGCTTGTAAGTAAGCATTTCACTGTAATGTCTACACCTGTTGTATTCGGCGCATGTGGCAAGTAAAATTTGATTTGATGCAACCAGTCAGGATGCTCTCGATGGTGCAGCTGTATAACTTTTTGAGGTTCTGAGGACCCATGCCAAATCTTTTCAGTCTCCTGAGGGGGAATAGGCTTTGTCATGCCCTCTTCACGGCTGTCTTGGTGTGTTTGGACCATGATAGTTTGTTGGTGATGTGGACACCAAGGAACGTGAAGCTCTCAACCTGTTCCACTACAGCCCCGTCGATGAGAATGGGGGCGTGCTCAGTCCTCTTTTTTTTTCCCTGTAGTCCACAATCATCTCCTTTGTCTTGATCACGCTGAGGGAGAGGTTGTTATGCTGGTACCACACGGCCAGGTCTCTGACCTCCTCCCTATAGGCTGTCTCATCGTTGTCGGTGAACAGGCCTACCACTGTTGTGTCGTCGGCAAACTTAATGATGGTGTTGGAGTCGTGCCTGGCCATGCAGTCATGGGTGAACAGAGAGTACAGGAGGGGACTGAGCACGCACCCCTGAGGATCAGTGTGGCAGATGTGTTGTTACCTACCCTTACCACCTGGGGGCGGCACATCAGGAAGTCCAGGATCCAGTTGCAGAGAGGGGTGTTTAGTCCCAGGGTCCTTAGCTTAGTGATGAGCTTTGAGGGCACTATGGTGTTGAACGCTGAGCTGTAGTCAATGAATAGCATTCTCATGTAGATGTTCCTCTTGTCGAGGTGGGAAAGGGCAGTGTGGAGTGCAATAGAGATTGCATCCTCTGTGTATCTGTTGGGGTGGTATGCAAATTGGAGTGTGTCTAGGGTTTCTGGGATAATGGTGTTAATGTGAGCCATGACCAGCCTTTCAAAGCACTTCATGGATACAGACGTGAGTGCTATGGGTCGGTAGTCAATTAGGCAGGTTATCTTAGTGTTCTTGGGCACAGGGACTATTGTGGTCTGCTTGAAACATGTTAGTATTATAGACTCAGTCAGGGACATGTTGAAAATGTCAGGGAAGACACTTGCCAGTTGGTCAGCGCATGCTCGGAGTACACGTCTTGGTAATCCATTTGGCCCTGCGGCCTTGTGAATGTTAACCTGCTTAAAAGTCTTACTCACATCGGCTACGGAGAGCGTGATCACATAGTAATCTGGAACAGCTGATGCTCTCATGCATGCGTCAGTGTTGCTTGCCTCAAAGTGAGCATAGAAGTGATTTAGCTAGTCTGGTAGGCTCGTGCCTACCAACATTGAATGTTCTTGAGTGGCCTAGTTACAGTTTTGACTTAAATCGGCTTGAAAATCTATGACCTTAGTCACTGTACTAGCCGGCTACCACCCGTTACTCTACCCTAGACCCAATACAATTTGAATACTGCCCCAACAGATCCACAGGCAACGCATTTGCCATCGCACTGCACACTGCCCTATCCCAACTGAACAAGAGAAATACCTATGTAAGAATGCTGTTCATCATCTACAGCTCAGCCTTCAACACCATAGTGCCCTACAAGCTCATCACTAAGCTCGGGGCCCTGGGCCCTGGGTCTGAACAGCAGAGAGAACATGCCCCCTTCCACATCAATGAGGGCCGCAGTGGAGAGGTTGAAAAGCTTATAAAGTTCCTCGAAGTGCACATCACTGACGACCTGAAATGGTCCATTCACACAGACAGTGTGATGAAGAAAGCGCAACAGCGCCACTTCAACCTCAGGAGGCTGAAGAAATTTGGCTTGGCCCCTAAGACCCTCACAAACTTCTACAGATGCACCATTGAGAGCATCATGTCGGGCTGTATTACCGCCTGGTACGGCAATTGCACCATTCGCAACCGCAGGGCTCTTCCGAGGGTAATGCTTTTGTTTCTAAAATACGTGACAAGCCATTTTTTTGTACCAGGCAGTCACTGATGGTAATACTGCCACCTACAATGAAATCCTCTGTTTCATTTAGCTATTTTAATGAGCAGGACCAGAAACAGAATAATAAGAGTGTAACTGAGGGGGGCATACGGCTGTTTGGTGATAATGAACTGCACCATACAAGACTTTGGGTGTTCTAATGCAAGGGAGATACATTTGGGACCGTTTTCTGTGATCAAAGGTAGCGATATGACTTCTTGTGAATGAATGTGGTTTCTCATTATAAGTTGTTTTGTTTGTCTTTTATAGTAACTTAATTGCCGCCTGTGGAAACAGATGTCTCTACACCTTTCATTATGCAAGGCTAGGACGCAAGATCCAACACTCATACTCTGCAGGAGACTGCAACAGAATGTGCATTTCAATACACTACGAGCCAGCAAAAAACAGGGTGATTCTATTAGATTAGCATCTAAACACTGGAGAAATAAAGTTATCTACTGGGAGACAAAAATACACTTCATTTTGATTTCAACTTGGTCAACAACAATTGCATGCAGTTGGAACAGGAACTTGATAGGAAATTGCTTTAATGTTGTCGACGAAATGTGCTACTTTATTTATTCTGGCATTAAATACAGTATATGTACTGTGGGATATGGTGGCGTGATACTGTGATGAGCATTGCAATGATCCTTGTATGAATACATTTACATTTACATTTAAGTCATTTAGCAGACACTCTTATCCAGAGCGACATACAAATTGGTGCATTGAACTTAGGATAGCCAGTGGGACAACCACTCCCTTTTTATTTATTTTTTATTATTTATTTTTTAATGGGTGGGGGGGTAGAAGGATTACTGTTATACTATTCCAGGTATTCCTTAAAGAGGTAGGGTTTCAAGTGTCTCCGGAAGGTGGTCAGTGACTCCGCTGTCCTGGCGTCGTGGGGGAGCTTGTTCCACCATTGGGGTGCCAGAGCAGCGAATAGCTTTGACTGGGCTGAGCAAGAATTGTGCTTCCGTAGAGGTAGGGGGGCTAGCAGGCTAGAGGTGGATGAACGTAGTGGCCTCGTTTGGGTATAGGGTCTGAATACTCATGCTGAGAGCTTTGAACAGGCGAACAATATTTACATATACATTAGAAAAGCAAATTATCTGAAGAATCTGATTCAGATTAAAAAGGGAAATAATGATCTTATTTCGTTGTGCTTCACCATTGTAATGGTATGACTGCACAGTGAAAGTGTTGCTTGTCTGCATTGGCGTATGCATTTGGAGGATATCATCAGTATCACATGGGCTTTATAGTTGTCGGTAAGATACACAGAACACAACTCCATGTTTAATAGCATGGATTAAACAGCAAAGATAGCACTGTCCTTTTGTATAAAGCTCTCTGTTGAAGATAAACCCATGGATTAACCACCGACAGGCAATTACATACACAATTAAGTGTAATAGGTCACGAATAGTGTACATATCATACAGTGCATTTGTGATCATCTAACGCAGGTTGAGTAGAATACTATTTGAATACTATTTGAAATCATTTAAATACTTCATCTGTGCTTGATTGAGCTTGCCTGGCTCAATAGACCAATGGAACAGTTGAGAAACTGCAAGCCCTGCCCATTTGACACTCCAGGCTAGAGCACATGCTCAAAGTATTTAAAATAGTATTTGAACCTAGGTTTGGAGAGAATCCAGTGCATAATGACATGTTAGTTCAATAGTGGAGCTGTGCTTGTAGTAAATCTCTAACTTACATTTTAGTCATTTAGCAGACGCTCTTATCCAGAGCGACTTACAGTTAGTCAGTGCATAATTTTTTTCATACTGGCCCCCCGTGGGAATCAAACCCACAACCCTGGCGTTGCAAGCACCATGCTCTACCAACTGAGCTACACGGGACCTTGAATAGGATGTGTTAGACATGTGTTAGGCATTTTGATTCTGCTTTTAAAGACATGCAGAGCATCCTTTGGTTCCAACACAAGGGTATCATTGTCAAATCCCACATGTCTGTCTGTTTGTGGGTTTGTTCAGTCAGTACACAGTGAGCATTCTGTGTGGATGATTTGAGGGCATGAGGGGCTTAAATGTCTAAGTTATCAATTTAGCCAATGTCTTGACCTGCCTATTTTTTATTAGTAGAATAGTCCACCAAGGGCAGGGCTGAGTCCGAAATCGCTCGCTATTGCCTATATAGTACACTACTTTTGACCAGAGCCATGGTCAAAAATAGTGCACTATATAGGGATTGGGACGCAAAACAGGTCCCAGCTGATGGAGAGAGAGGGGTCAAATATGGCAGCATGAACAAAGTGGACTTGACAAGTGTGAAAGATTTATTGTAGAGCATTTAGAGTGATCATATGTTCCACTTTGTCAGCAGGTAGAGAAATGTCTCTGCCCTTACTTTGTTTTGTTTGATGGGACAAAGAAGTGTAAAATCCTGACTAGATGGCTGTCTGACTGTATTACCTCTCCTGTTCTGGCACTCATTTTAATTACTGTTATCGTTCAGTCCAAGCTTATTATAGTCAATGTGAAGCAGGTAATGTAGAGATGCGGTCTTAACCCTCACGTTGTCCTAGGGTCAAAATGACCCGCCACTGTGTTGAACCAACTTTATTTAATTTTTATATTTTTTGGATCATTTGTGAGAAGGAGGCAGTGATACTTTCTTTAAACAATATACAAACAATACAACGAAAAAATAAACCACCCAGAAGCCGCCAGTTTGGGAACCCTGATACACAGTCAAATTAGTTCAGACATTATGACCCGGGAGAGGTAAGTGAGGCTAAATGTAAGATTAGAGCCATTATGACAGATGTGTGGCAGAAGAGGTGGGACAGTGAGCCCGAGGGATGACATTTAAATGCCCTCCAAAGAAAGGTTGGTGGACCAAGATTCAAAGGTCAGATTAGGTAGGAAGAGGTGGTATTTGCTTGATTACACCTTATGACATTGTACAATGAACTCACTAATTATCATCACAATTTAACCCACTGAGTGAAACTCCCAGACAGCAGTCGTGAGTAGCCTAATTTCATTCCATAGGCTATTGTCCACTTTACTTTGACCTGTCCTGTTTTTAAGATATGGTGTGTTTCTTAACATTTTAATTCATAGTCACATCAAAGCATTTTTGTTGATAGGGTGCCATTTAGGCTATTTGATCGCAAACACTCATGATGTAAAAAGTGTCTGTCTAATGACATTGTCATACATTTTGTCACCCTGTAGGTTACAGAAAAGGCCACAGAGGCTGTATAGTCTTTCTACCGTATAGGCTACATGATTTGACGGAGCGTTGGTGGAGTGCCACAGCGCTGGGTCTCTCCAACAGCACCATGGAGAGGCGCGCTGGGCATGGACAAGATACAGTGGGGGAAAAAAAGTATTTAGTCAGCCATCAATTGTGCAAGTTCTCCCACTTAAAAAGATGAGAGAGGCCTGTAATTTTCATCATAGGTACACTTCAACTATGACAGACAAGTTGAGAAAACAAAATCCAGAAAATCACATTGTAGGATTTTTAATGAATTTATTTGCAAATTATGGTGGAAAATAAGTATTTGGTCACCTACAAACAAGCAATATTTCTGGCTCTCACAGACCTGTAACTTCTTCTTACAGAGGCTCCTCTGTCCTCCACTCGTTACCTGTATGGCACCTGTTTGAACTTGTTATCAGTATAAAAGACACCTGTCCACAACCTCAAACAGTCACACTCCAAACTCCACTATGGCCAAGACCAAAGCTGTCAAAGGACATCAGAAACTAAATTGTAGACCTGCACGAGGCTGGGAAGACTGAATCTTTATTAGGAAATGGAAGACATACAAGACCACTGATAATCTCCCTCGATCTGGGGCTCCGCGCAAGATCTCACCCCGTGGGGTCAAAATGATCACAAGAACGGTGAGCAAAAATCCCAGAACCACACGGGGGGACCTAGTGAATGACCTGCAGAGAGCTGGGACCAAAGTAACAAAGCCTACCATCAGTAACACACTATGCCGTCAGGGACTCAAATCCTGCAGTGCAAGACGTGTCCCCCTGCTTAAGCCAGTACATGTCCAGGCCCGTCTGAAGTTTGCTAGAGTGCATTTGGATGATCCAGAAGAGGATTGGGAGAATGTCATATGGTCAGATGAAACCAAAATAGAACTTTTTGGTAAAAACTTAACTCGTCGTGTTTGGATGACAAAGAATGCTGAGTTGCATCCAAAGAACACCATACCTACTGTGAAGCATGGGGGTGGAAACATCATGCTTTGGGGCTGTTTTTCTGCAAAGGGACCAGGATGACTGATCCGTGTAAAGGAAAGAATGAATGGGGCCATGTATCGTGAGATTTTGAGTGAAAACCTCCTTCCATCAGCAAGGGCATTGAAGATGAAACGTGGCTGGGTCTTTCAGCATGACAATGATCCCAAATACACCGCCCGGCAACGAAGGAGTGGCTTCGTAAGAAGCATTTCAAGGTCCTGGAGTGGCCTAGCCAGTCTCCAGATCTCAACCCCATAGAAAATCTTTGGAGGGAGTTGAAAGTCTGTGTTGCCCAGCGACAGCCCCAAAACATCACTGCTCTAGAGGAGATCTGCATGGAGGAATGGGCCAAAATACCAGCAACAGTGTGTGAAAACCTTGTGAAGACTTACAGAAAACGTTTGACCTGTGTCATTGCCAACAAAGGGTATATAACAAAGTATTGAGAAACTTTTGTTATTGACCAAATACTTATTTTCCACCATAATTTGCAAATAAATTCATAAAAAATCCTACAATGTGATTTTCAGGATTTTTTTTTCTAATTTTGTCTGTCATAGTTGACGTGTACCTATTATGAAAATTACAGGCCTCTCTCATCTTTTTAAGTGGGAGAACTTGCACAATTGGTGGCTGACTAAATACTTTTTTTTCCCCACTGTACATATTTTGCACCCCTGCCTTTGGCAAAGTGGGCACTGCTTGTCATGGGGCGGCATCAGCATTTACTTTAATAGGTTGAGAGAATGCCAAGAGTGTGCAAAGCTGTCATCAAGGCAAAGCGTGGCTACTTTGAAGAATCTCAAATATTGAATACATTTTGATTTGTTTATCACTTCTTTGGTTACTACACGATTCCATATGTGTTATTTCATAGTTTTGATGTCTTCACTATTATTCTACAATGTAGAAAATAGTAAAAATAAAGAAAAACCTTTGATTCAGTAGGTGTGTCCAAACTTTTGACTGGTACTGTATATCACCAGTAGTACATTTACTGTTATTCCCCATCATTTCTAATCTACAATGTTTGTTTGGTTACAGTAATTTCTGTCAATGCATTCAATATATTATTATTACACAGTTGTTTACCTTTCTCAGAGTGGACACGTTGTTTGCAAGGCTCACAACCTATGCTACACTTGTGAGAAACAAGTTTTGCTTTATTTCATTCCATTTATGAAATTTGTCAATGTATTAATTTTATTTTGCTTGGAACGCTCCTGTCAATGTTGAGTAAGGGCACACACCTGCTTACATATAGAAGTTGGCTTAGGCTACCTGGACTGCGAGCAAATGTATAAATGTGCCCATTTGGGGATGTCTGATAGTATTTCTGATTGTCTTAACTCCACCACTAATGAGCTGAGTAGCTTCTCAAATAAGTGTTTTCTTCACCTCAAACAGCAAGTAAACAAAGTCTGTTTTTACAACCATTGAGAAAGACAATAGTTCCTCATGTATTTGAGTTAGCGAGGTAACTTTGGTAAACTCTGAGTGCAACTCGGGATAACCAGTGCCATGAAAGTGCTTCACCTTTTAGCCAGGTACATTTTTATGGCAACGAATCCTTCAGAACTAACCTGCTCTGGGGCAGGCTAATTCAATGCTAACTCCATTTATCCTGAATGAAGTACTCAGCCTCGAGTTGAGGACCGATTAAATCAGATACCCTTCCTCTCACAAAGATTGTGTTATCATCCCCTTTATTTGAGGAAGACAACTGTTTTAAATATTTTATTAATCAAGTGTTTTTGAGTGTAAAAAATGTTAAAATACCTATCACATTACACATTTATTAATGACAGCATTCGCTTTCTAAACTGTAAATTGTTTGCACGATTGTATTTTGAAATTTGCGAAAGTCAACCTGACAGCCGCAACCAACCATAGACATATAATCCATAGATGCAGTTCCCATTCAAGTCAACACTGGAAGCCATTGCTAGTGTACCCATGAGCTTAACCATTTAAATGTAGGGTCCCCTAAATATGGGACCTTCAATCAATTTTAATTCAATGTCGTCTAAAACGGGAACGGTAGCCCCTATCTGTGAATACAGGATGTCTCCTGAAAGCTGGGGATCTTGGCTTTCCAGCCGTACTATAGAATCTTTGGTGCGACTTAGTACCATGTATGGGTATACGGCCATAAAAGGACAGGTCATACCCACGAGCCCATTTCAAGATGGCTGTGACTCATGGTCCGTTAGTGTGGAGAAGCTAAAACTACATAAATCTTGAACAACGTTGATATGTGGTGAAAGCGAAGACTCCACAGATGATGTTTTAAAAAATATATATTTTCTGTTGTATTTTTGACTATGTTTTACCCCATATGTAACTTTGTGTTGTTGTTTTTATCGCACTGCTTTGCTTTATCTTGGCCAGGTCGCAGTTGTAAATGAGAACTTGTTCTCAACTGGCTCACCTGGTTAAATAAAGGTTAAATAAAAAAAATATGAAAAAATAAGGATATGTTATTTGTCGGCCTGTGACCTACCATTATCAATTCACAGCCCAGAGAGTCAAGAAGTAAATGTTATACTTTGTTTTCACTAAACAACAAACATCTTACAAGGTGTTTGAGATAGAGCTACATGGGGGGTGTCAAATTAATTATTTTGCATAATGCGGCCCGATGCTACCGGCATTGTGAAAGGACGCACTCAGAACACACATCAAAGTATTTTGAACGGATTCTTTCATCGCATTGGCATAAAAATGGCTTATCAGAAAGAAAAAAAAAATGAAAAAAAGCAAACTACCCAAAATTCAGGTATAACGAGAAAGAGGCTTTGGAGGATATTCTTAGTGAGCCAGAGTGCTGGGAGCGACCTGGACCAAGATAACTCGTACGGAGACATATAATCCATAGAAGGGTTTTGGAACCTCTAACCCTGGCAATTTGACTGTTAATTAAATGTACTGGCAAAAAATGTAGATTTTCGCCTAAATAGACATACGGTTGATGGCCTAGAAATGGTTTTCACTCATGATGGAGGCGGGGAACTTGAATCAGTACAGCTCCACTAGTCAACTAGTCTTGATACCTTCGCCATTCCTATGTATATCACCAGGGAAATGTATGAAAGCATGTCACCCACTCCCCCGACTGCTTCTTGTCCCCATACTTGTTGATATGTTTGAGTACTGTCCAACTGTAGGCTTACAGGTTGTTTGGGTATGAACCTGGGTGGCACTGGTTCCACATTCTTCAATTACTGTATGCCATCTGTCCTCAGCTTCATCTCCCTCTGTTGTGCTGGTTCCAGTACCCCTACCTCTGCTCCTCCAACTTCTCTGTTGAGGCCTAAGTGTCCTCCCTGCCCCAGCACCTCTAGATTAACTGACTGAGAGGGGAGTGGAGCCAAGGCCTGCAGTGGAGGTAGGGGAGGGTAACTATCCAGGAGATCTGAACCACCACCTAGTCCCCCCACCCTTTTCTCTTCTAACCTCTCTCCCTCTACTATAGCCATGTTTGTGGTTTGGACTGAGAGGGATGTAAACACAGACAGCTTGCAGCTACCACATTTAACAGTGTGATTCATTCACCATTTCATCATCATATTAAGTGAATAATCTTTGTTTAATGTTCTTGTTTGTTTGTGCTAAGGAGGTCCAGTAGGTTAATATGAATAGTACTGATGACTGTATTACAATCATGTTGGTAAGGTTGACTTGAGTGAAATATTATGTTTTTTCTGTAACTGGTCTCATCACCTGCTGCTTGCATTTTAATAGCTAAGTTATTTATGAATTACACAATTGTTAGAAAGTCAAATCATGCTAAGATGCTGTAACATCAGTCAACAGCTATCTTAGTGCATAACAACATTGCCTGGACACATGTGACAGACACCTCGATTCATTCTTATGTAGCAACATTTTAAATGGTGTGTTTTACCTTGGATAAAAGTAGAGACTCAGAGCTACAAAATGGTATATCATACACTGCAGTTGAGGAACAATGGGAAAGTAATTTTCCTTTTAAAGTTGATAAACTTGTAACCCCACCTTTGAGAAAATGCTCCTTGAATGTTTTGGTACACCTACTGGAGAGCTGTTCTTTGTCTACACCTATTCAGCCTCGTTCACACCCTCTTAAGCCTTAGCCCCACCCATCTCTTTAAGGATTCACATGTGAATCCATGTGCTAAACAGAGTGAATAAGGTAATGTAGTAAACCACCAAAGATTTCAAGACTAAAAGTGGTGAAAGTAGTAGCCTAAAATAAGGAAAAACCCCAGGTAAAAATAAACTTGATCTATTCCTTGGCCTATATCTTTATCTGACTTTGGTGCAGGCCATGTAGTTCTTCACATTGCCGTCTCTGGTAAACACACACTATATACAATAAAAACAAAGTTTATATGTCACATGCACAGGATACTGAAGGTGTAAACCGTACAGTGAAATGGTTACTTGCATATTTGCATAGCAGCAATATAAAAAATAGAAAGTGTCCAGATAAAATTATTGTATAAATATTTTATAATTATTAGATCACACTTACCCACACACTAGGGGTGTGCTGAGTAGTCGGACAAAGTGAGTATCGTAACGGAAATGGGCAATTTTCTGGAAACGATTATGATCTGACTATTTTTTGTAATTATCTGTGATAGGAAAAAACTTTTTTTTTCGGGTGCCAGCTAGCATGTTTCGCATGTGTCAGTCACAGAGTTTCTAAACCATACTGTACTGTCTTTGAGTCAGTCATGTGCGTGGTCTAAATAACTCAACTGGCTAGTTTGCCTGTCTGTAAAGAGAAGGGCGGGCTGTACGTTGATCCTGCTGCTCTGATTGATGCTGTACTTCTCCATCCACTCACTTCATAATTTAAACCAATCACTTTTCCTTGCATGTTTTCGGTCTGATCATTTAGATTGTTGCTGCCGAGTGCTATGATAAATCACATGGCGAGGACATTTGCTATCAATGTGCATAATATCTAACAAGTGGAGTCTTTTGTTTAGATATGTACCGTAATCACAACCCAACCCATACTACTAGCAAAACAAACTGATTGTCATAGCTGGCCACCAGGCATGAAATGCTGTGATACACTTTATATACAAAAGTATGGGGATTGCATGGCCCCTTCAAATTGGTGGATTAGGCTATTTCAGCCGCACCAGTTGCTGACAGGTGTAAAAATTGAGCTCAGTGACTTTCAACGTGGCCCATCATAGGATGCTACCTTTCCAAAAAGTCAGTTCGTCAAATTTATGCACTGCTAGAGCTGCCCCGGTCAACTGGAAGTGCTGTTATTGTGAAGTGGAAATGTCTAGGAGCAACAATGGCTCAGCCGCGAAGTGGTAGGCCACACACGCTCACATGACGGGACCACCGAGTGCTGAAGTGCGTAAAAATTGTTTGTCCTCGGTTGCAAGACTCACTACCGAGTTCCAAACTGCCTCTGGAAGAACCTCAGCACAATAACTGTTCGTCGGGAGCTTCATGAAATGGGTTTCCATGGCCGAGCAGCCACACACAAGCCTAAGATCACAATGCACAATGCCAAGCATCGGCTGGAGTGGTGTAAAGCTCGCCGCCATTGGACTCTGGAACAGTGGAAACACGTTCCCTGGAGTGATAAATCACGCTTCACCATCTGGCAGTCCAACGGACGAACCTAGGTTTGGCGGATGCCAGGAGAACGCTGTCTGCCCCAATGCATAGTGCCAACTGTAAAGTTTGGTGGAGGAGGAATAATGGTCTGGGGCTGTTTTTCATGGTTCGGGCTAGGTCCCTTAGTTCAATTGTATGCGAGGTCCATACAGAAATGGTTTGTCGAGATCGTGTGGAAGAACTTGACTGGCCTGCACAGAGCCCTGACCTCAACCCCATCTAACACCTCTGGAATGAATTGGAACACCGACTGTGAGCCAGGCCTAATCGCCCAACATCAGTGCCCGACCTCACTAATGCTCTTGTGGCTGAATGGAAGTAAATCCCCGCAGCAATGTTCCAACAAAATTAGAAACGTATAATATCTGAAAATGTATCTAGATTCTTACCCGTATACATGGATGAACGCTTCATGGCAGACTGGAATCCCTTTAAGCCCGTTTTGGTTCTACAGATTGTTTGGCTCACATTGTCAAGTCACTCCGGTTCACACTGGCAGAATATTTTTCACACTGATCTTTGTCAATAGCACCTGCTAAATTTAGGGCAGCAATGTTGTTGAGAGCACTAGCAACACTTTTGCAGTTCTCCATGGCTAACATATCTTTCAAAAAAGCCGCAGTAGCAAGGATTATCTACACATACTGAGCAGCTCACGTTATAGACAGAAGCATGCTACATGGCAGACCAATGCGAACTCATCTCTCGGCATGTCCAGCCCATCCATTATTTCAGCCAATCATGACAAGGAGTAAGGTTCCTATCTTTTTCCGTGACTAAACCAACTAGGCACGTAATTTAACAATTGTATTCATGTTATTAAGGCACATGAAAGTTCTCATGTTCTAGAAAGCATTTCTGGCAAAAAACGCATTTTGATAAAATAAATATATACCTTGAAATGCCTCTCCTGTGAAGTTGTGACGTGTGACATACGGCAAGCTTCCTGAAACGAGTCACATGTGTATTATTTGGGGTGAGACTCCAAATAATATTGTAGATATGGCAAAGAGTAGCTGATACAGATGATAAGGTAAGAATAGACATAACTATAACGTTCTACTGCTGTTTGATTAAACTGTTGCGGCATTATGCTATTGTTTGTAATTCGAGCACTGGTTTGATTAGCTAGCATAGCTAACTTGCTAGATACGGTGGAGAGGTCAAAATGAACTTTTGTAGCCGATCTGAGCTCATGCCTGTTAAACTGAACAAAAATATAAAAGTAACATGCAAAAATTTCAAAGATTTTACTGAGTTACAGTTCATATAAGGAAATAAATTAGGCCCTAATCTATGTATTTCAGATGACTGGGAATACACAGTGGTGTAAAGTACTTAAGTAAAAATTCTTAATTTACTATTTATATTTTAGACAACTTTTACTTTTACTTCATTACATTCCTAAAGAAAATAATGTAGTTTTTACTCCATACATTTTCCCTGACACCCAAAAGTACTCATTACATTTTGACTGGAAAATGGTCCAATTCACACACTTATCAAGAGAACATCCATGGTCACCCCTACTGCCTCTGATCTGGCGGACTCAATAAACACAAATTGTTGTCTGGTTTGCTTAATATAAGGAATTTGAAATGGTTTATACTTTTACTTTTGATACTTAAGTACATTTTAGCAATTCCATTTGCTTTTGATACTTAAGTATATTTAAAACCAAATACTTTTAGACTTTTACTCAAGTAGTATTTTACCAGGGAACTTTCACTTTTACTTGAGTCATTTTCTATTAAGGTAACTTTACTTTTACTCAAGTAGGACAATTGAGTACTTTTCCCACCACTGGGAATACAGATAATCTGTTGGTAACAGATACCTTTCAAAAACAAAAAAAAGTAGGCGCGTGGATCAGAAAGCCAGTCAGTATCTGGTGTGACCACCATTTGCCTCATGCAGCGCGACACATCTCCTTCGCATAGAGTTGATCAGGCTGTTGATTGTGGCCTGTGGAATGTTGTCCCACTCCTCTTCAATGGCTGTGCGAAGATACTGGATTTTGGCGCGAACTGGAAAACACTGTTGTACACGTCGATCCAGACCATCCCAAACATATTCAATATGTGATATGTCTGGTGAGTATGCAGGCCATGGAAGAACTGGGACATTTTCAGCTTCCAGGAACTGTGTACAGATCCTTGCGACATGGGGCCATGCATTATCATGCTGAAACATAAGGTGATGTTGGCGGATGAATGGCACGACAATTGGCCTCAGGATCTCATCACGGTATCTCTGTGCATTCAAATTGCCATCGATAAAATGCAATTGTGTTTGTTGTCCGTAGCTTATGCCTGCCCATACCATAACCTCACCGCCACCATGGGGCACTCTGTTCACAATATTTACATCAGCAAACCGCTGCCATCTGCCTAGTACAGTTGAAACTGGAATTCATCCGTGAAGAGCACACTACTCCAGCGTGCCAGTGGCCATTGAAGGTGAGCATTTTCACACTGAAGTTGGTTACGATGCCGAACTGCAGTCAGGTCAAGACCCTGGTGAGAACGACGAGCACGCAGATTAGCTTCACTGAGACGGTTTCTGACAGTTTGTGCAGAAATTATTTGGTTGTGCAAACCCACAGTTTCATCAGCTGTCCGGGTGGCTGGTCTCAGATGATCCTGCAGGTGTAGAAGCCAGATGTGGAGGTCCTGGGTTGGCGTGGTTACACGTGGTATGCGGTTGTGAGGCTGGTTGGACGTACAGCCAAATTCTCTAAAACGACGTTGGAGGTGGCTTATGGTAGAAAAATGAACATTAAATTATCTGGCAACAGCTCTGGTGGACATTCCTGCAGTCTCCATGCCAATTGCACGCTCCCTTAAAACTTGAGACATCTATGGCATTGTGTTGTGTGACAAAACTGCACATTTTAGAGTGGCTTTTTTATTGATCATGCTGTTTAATCAGCTTCTTGATATGCCACACCCGTGTGGTGCAGTGGTCTAAGGCAGTGTATCTCAGTGCTTGAGGTGTCACTACAGACCCCCTGGTTCGATTCCAGGCTGTATCACAACCGGCCGTGATTGGGAGTCCCATAGGGCGGCGCACAATTGGCCCAGCGTCGTCCGGGTTTGGCCGGTGTAGACCGTCATTGTAAATAAGAATTTGTTCTTAACTGACTTGCCTAGTTAAATAAAGGTAAAATAAAATAAAAGTTGGATGGATGGATTATCTTGGCATAGGAGAAATGCTCACTACAGGGATATAAGCACAATTTGAGAGAAATAAGCTTTTTGTGCGTGTGGAAAATTTCGGGGATGTTTTATTTCAGCTCATGAAACATAGGCTCAATACTTTACATGTTGCGTTTTTATTTTTGTTCATCTGCATTGATTTCAATTGTGAATATGGCTGAGATAATTAAACAAAATAAGTATTTTTCACATTGATTGAGACTGTATGATCTGTAGTCTTAGTCCTGTTTCTCCTTGAAATATTAGCCTGTTATCCCCCATGTTATTACAATAGTTAGCTTTCCTTCATTGTTTGCTGTAAAAGTTGGCAGAGCAAGGATTGTTTTTAAGTTAATGAACAACACCTTTCTCAAATATTTAATATTTGGTCATAACCAATCGTTCTCTGTGATTCGAGTGTCACTGACAACTTTGTGGAATTTCTTGGTCATTTCAAAAAGTTCCTATAGGATAATTCTAATAAATTAAACACCCTTTTTGCAAGAAAACTAGCTAACTGATCACGGCGCCATCTGGTGACCATTTAGGGAATGGAGTTCTCAGCTGAGGTCCCAAATGTAGTTCAGTAATATAGAGTATTGACGGAGGAAAGAGGAGCTGAAAAACTCACTTTAACATGCATTGGCCAATCGAAACCTACTATAGACGCAACAGTAGTCACATCTATAATATACTTTACATTGTTCGCGAGATCAGACAAAATATCACTATAATCCGAGTGTTCATTTTGGAAAGTTGCTTTCATTTCAACGCATCTAATTTGTAAACATTTCAACTGTTTTAAATTGTTACTTTTTTCAATGCCACAAAATATGAACACCCATCAAGATAGTTATATTTCTTCTCTTTCTTGTGATGTAAGTGTCGAGATGATGCGTTAAATCCCTGACTTAGCGTTGTTATAGATGCAATGGAAAGACAATGTATTCCATTGAGCCCATTTCAACCATTACTGGGGTGCTTGACAGGTCATTATAAACATTTTCGCAGACGTAACATTAACGGGAAAATCAACAGGCACAAGCAAGAATATGAAAGAGTCACCGGAGTGAAATGAAAGCAATCAATCCAGCGAGATTTAAGTGCCAAGTGGATTTTGATCCTCAGGTGGGCGGGGCATATGGGTTGCTACATTGAGCTGTGCAGACTGAACACATCACCCCACCCGCCTCTGACGAAAGGCACTCCTGCAGAGCGCCCCCTTTTAGGATCAGGACAGGAGTGGGTAGGAGGCAGCTCGACCTCCCGGACAATGTCCTCACCAGGGCCCGAACTGGCCCTGTAGCTCTGACTTGCCCCCAGCAGGGAGCATTAGATCAGGGACCTCACTGGTGGATAGGGAAGGCCCATCCTCTCCTCCAGGAAAGGACAGCAGCAAAGGGGACACCTCAGGTAGAGACGGGGAGGACAGCTCCTTGTCAACAGGGTCTGGTTGTGGGGCCTCCACACAGGTGACACCACAGCAGGCACCTCAGCTGACCCGACGGCTGGTGGAACTCGCAGGTCGACACCCGGTGTCCATATTCATGGCATTAGCCACACCACTCAGGTGGGGCCTCAGGACAGAGAGTCCAGTCGTGGTCCTCCTCATAGCAGTACAGACGGAACATGCGCTCAGCGGTGTGGTTGTGGCAGGTGCATGGTTGCTGGATAAGGTCCTCGATGACCTGACCAGCCGCGCTGACCATTTCGTCCTCTGTCAGTAGCCAGATCCACCAGTCCTCAGCCGCAGCCTGCAGCTGGAACATTGGGTCGTACTCATACACCATAGCATACACCATCTTCACACCTTAGCCTCTAGATCGTATGCCCTGCGGCTACTGGGATCCCACTGCTGCCACCAAATGTGAAGTAGGTAACGTAGAGATGCAGTCTTCCGGGCATATACAGTGGGGAAAAAAAGTATTTAGTCAGCCACCAATTGTGCAAGTTCTCCCACTTAAAAAGATGAGAGAGGCCTGTAATTTTCATCATAGGTACACGTCAACTATGACAGACAAAATGAGGAAAAAAAATCCAGAAAATCACATTGTAGGATTTTTTATGAATTTATTTGCAAATTATGGTGGAAAATAAGTATTTGGTCAATAACAAAAGTCTCAATACTTTGTTATATACCCTTTGTTGGCAATGACACAGGTCAAACGTTTTCTGTAAGTCTTCACAAGGTTTTCACACACTGTTGCTGGTATTTTGGCCTATTCCTCCATGCAGATCTCCTCTAGAGCAGTGATGTTTTGGGGCTGTCGCTGGGCAACACAGACTTTCAACTCCCTCCAAAGATTTTCGATGGGGTTGAGATCTGGAGACTGGCTAGGCCACTCCAGGACCTTGAAATGCTTCTTACGAAGCCACTCCTTCGTTGCCCGGGAGGTGTGTTTGGGATCATTGTCATGCTGAAAGACCCAGCCACGTTTCATCTTCAATGCCCTTGCTGATGGAAGGAGGTTTTCACTCAAAATCTCACGATACATGGCCCCATTCATTCTTTCCTTTACACGGATCAGTTGTCCTGGTCCCTTTGCAGAAAAACACCCCCAAAGCATGTTGTTTCCACCCCCTTGCTTCATAGTAGGTATGGTGTTCTTTGGATGCAACTCAGCATTCTTTGTCCTCCAAACACGACGAGTTGAGTTTTTACCAAAAAGTTATATTTTGGTTTCATCTGACCATATGACATTCTCCCCATCCTCTTCTAGATCATCCAAATGCACTCTAGCAAACTTCAGACGGGCCTGGACATGTACTGGCTTAAGCAGGGGGACACATCTGGCAATGCAGGATTTGAGTCCCTGGCGGCGTAGTGTGTCACTGATAGTAGGCTTTGTTACTTTGGTCCCAGCTCTCTGCAGGTAATTCACTAGGTCCCCCCGTGTGGCACATGGATTACCACTGAAAACACTGCTACTCCTACTGCTCTCTCCTCGTCTGACCATGTGTTCTCGCATACCCCGAGAGCATCTGGTCAGCGGGGTGGTGGCACAGGAATCCTCATCTCTCCCAAGTGGACATTCTCAATTTTTCCCCTAACCCATCTGTCCATATCCTCATTTGAATTCCATGCTGTCACAGTCACTAGCCCATTTAAGCTTAATATCCTTGTCATCTATCGCCCTCCAGGTTCCCTTGGAGAGTTCATCAATGAGCTTGACGCCTTGATAAGTTCCTTTCCTGAGGATGGCTCACCCCTCACAGTTTTGGGGGATTTCAACCTCCCTACGTATACATTTGACTCATTTCTCTCTGCTTCCTTCTTTCCACTCCTCTCCTCTTTTGACCTCACCCTCTCACCGTCCCCCCCTACTCACAAGGCAGGCAATACGCTCGACCTTATCTTTACTAGATGCTGTTCTTCTACTAATCTCACTGCAACTCCCCTCCATGTCTCCGACCACTACTTTGTATCCTTTTCTCTCTCACTCTCCTCCAACACTACTCACTCTGCCCCTACACAGATGGTAATGCGCCGCCGCAACCTTCGCTCTATCTCTCCCGCTACTCTCTCCTCTTCCATCCTATCATCTCTTCCCTCTGCTCAATCCTTCTCCCTCCAATCTCCTGATTCTGCCTCCTCAACCCTCCTCTCCTCCCTTTCTGCATCCTTTGACTCTCTATGTCCCCTATCCTCCCGGCCGGCTCGATCCTCCCCTCCAGCTCCGTGGCTTGATGACTCATTGCGAGCTCACAGAACAGAGCTCCGGGCAGCTGAGCGGAAATGGAAGAAAACTAGACTCCCTGCGGACCTGGCATATTTTCCTCCCTCCTCTCTACATTTTCTTCATCTGTTTCTGCTGCTAAGGCCACTTTCTACCACTCTAAATTCCAAGCATCTGCCTCTAACCCTAGGAAGCTCTTTTGCCACATTCTCCTCCCCGCTGAATCCTCCTCCCCACCCCCCTCTCTGTGGATGACTCGTCAACCACTTTGAAAAGAAGGTTGACGACATCCGATCCTCGTTTGTTAAGTCAAATGACACTGCTGCTCCTGCTCACACTGCCCTACCCTATGCTTTGACTTCTTTCTCCCTCTCTCTCCAGATAAAATCTTGCGACTTGTGACTGCAGGCCGCCCAACAACCTGCCCGCTTGACCCTATCCCCTCCTCTCTTCTCCAGACCATCTCCGGTGACCTTCTCCCCTACCTCACCTCGCTGATCAACTCATCCTTGACCGCTGGCTATGTCCCTTCCGTCTTCAAGAGAGCGAGAGTTGCACCCCTTCTCAAAAAACCAACACTCGATCCCTCTGATGTCAACAACTACAGACCAGTATCCCTTCTTTATTTTCTTTCCAAAACTATTGAGCGTGCCGTCTTTAGCCAACTCTCTTGCTATCTCTCTCAGAATGACCTTCTTGATCCAAACTAGTCAGGTTTTAGGACTGGTCATTCAACTGAGACTGCTCTTCTCTGTGTCACGGAGACTCTCCGCACTGCTAAAGCTAACTCTCTCTCCTCTGCTCTTGTCCTTCTAGACCTGTCTGCTGCCTTTGATACTGTGAACCATCAGATCCTCCTCTCCACCATCTCCGAGCTGGGCATCTCCGGCGCGGCTAACTCTTGGATTGCGTCCTACCTGACCGGTCGCTCCTACCAAGTGGCGTGGCGAGAAGCTGTCTCCGCACCACGTGCTCTCGCCACTGGTGTCCCCCAGGGCTCAGTTCTAGGCCCTCTCCTATTCTCGCTATACACCAAGTCACTTGGCTCTGTCATATCCTCACATGGCCTCTCCTATCATTGCTACGCTGACGATACACAACTAATCTTCTCCTTTCCCCCTTCTGATAACCAGGTGGCGAATCGCATCTCTGCATGGCTGGCAGACATATCAGTATGGATGACGGATCACCACCTCAAGCTGAACCTTGGCAAGACGGAGCTGCTCTTCCTCCCGGGGAAGGACTGCCCGTTCCATGATCTCGCCACCACGGTTGACAACTCCGTTGTGCCCTCCTCCCAGAGTGCGAAGAGCCTTGGCGTGACCCTCGACAACACCCTGTCGTTCTCCGCTAACATCAAGGCGGTGACCCGATCCTGTAGGTTCATGCTCTACAACATTCGGAGAGTACGACCCTGCCTTACACAGGAAGCGGCACAGGTCCTAATCCAGGCACTTGTCATCTCCCGTCTGGATTACTGCAACTCGCTGTTGGCTGGGCTCCCTGCCTGTGCCATTAAACCCCTACAACTCATCCACAATGCCGCAGCCCGTCTGGTGTTCAACCTTCCCAAGTTCTCTCACGTCACCCCGCTCTTCCACACACTCCACTGGCTTCCAGTTGAAGCTCGCATCTGTTACAAGACCATGGTGCTTGCCTATGGAGCTGTGAGGGGAACGGCACCTCCGTACCTTCAGGCTCTGATCAGTCCCTACACCCAAACGAGGGCATTGCGTTCATCCACCTCTGGCCTGCTGGCTCCCCTTCCTCTGCAGAAGCATAGTTCCGACTCAGTCCAGTCGAAACTGTTCGCTGCTCTGGCACCCCAATGGTGGATCAAGCTCCCTCACGACACCAGGACAGCGGAGTCACTCACCACCTTCCGGAGACATTTGAAACCCCACCTCTTTAAGGAATACCTGGGATAGAATAAAGTAATCCTTCTACCCCCCCCCCCAAAAAAAAAATATAATAATAATAATAATAATTGTAAAGTGGTTATCCCACTGGCTATAGGGTGAATGCACCGATTTGTAAGTCGCTCTGGATAAGAGCGTCTGCTAAATGACGTAAATGTAAAATGTAAAATGTTCTGGGATTTTTGCTCACCGTTCTTGTGATCATTTTGACCCCACGGGGCGAGATCTTGCGTGGAGCCCCAGATCGAGGGAGATTATCAGTGGTCTTGTATGTCTTCCATTTCCTAATAATTGCTCCCACAGTTGATTTCTTCAAACCAAGCTGCTTACCTATTGCAGATTTAGTCTTCCCAGCCTGGTGCAGGTCTACAATTTTGTTTCTGGTGTCCTTTGACAGCTCTTTGGTCTTGGCCATAGTGGAGTTTGGAGTGTGATTGTTTGAGGTTGTGGACAGGTGTCTTTTATACTGATAACAAGTTCAAACAGGTGCCATTAATACAGGTAATGAGTGGAGGACAGAGGAGCCTCTTAAAAAAGAAGTTACAGGTCTGTGAGAGCCAGAAATCTTGCTTGTTTGTAGGTGACCAAATACTTATTTTCCACCATAATTTGCAAATAAATTCATAAAAAATCCTACAATGTGATTTTCTGGATTTTTTTTTCTCAATTTGTCTGTCATAGTTGACGTGTACCTATGATGAAAATTACAGGCCTCTCTCATCTTTTTAAGTGGGAGAACTTGCACAATTGGTGGCTGACTAAATACTTTTTTCCCCCACTGTAACTATTATAGGTTGGGGGTGTGCCTGGCTCAAGCAGCCTCCCCACTTGAATTCTAAAGCAGAACTGCATTGCTCTCCAAAAAGAGCCCATATATACCCAAGGTACACTTCCTGGAACATACATTTACATTTACATTTACGTCATTTAGCAGACACTCTTATCCAGAGCGACTTACAAATTGGTGCATTCACCTCATAGCCAGTGGGATAACCGCTTTACAATATGTTTGTTTTTTTGGGGGGTGGGGTGGGTAAGGGGGGATAGAAGGATTACTTTATCCTATACCAGGTATTCCTTAAAGAGGTGGGGTTTCAAGTGTCTCCGGAAGGTGGTGAGTGACTCCGCTGTCCTGGCGTCGTGAGGGAGCTTGTTCCACCATTGGGGTGCCAGAGCAGCGAACAGTTTTGACTGGGCTGAGCGGGAACTGTGCTTCCGCAGAGATAGGGGGGCCAGCAGGCCAGAGGTGGATGAACGCAATGCCCTCGTTTGGGTGTAGGGACCGATCAGAGCCTGAAGGTACGGAGGTGCCGTTCCCCTCACAGCTCCGTAGGCAAGAACCATGGTCAGTGGAAGCCAGTGGAGTGTGCGGAGGAGCGGGGTGACGTGAGAGAACTTGGGAAGGTTGAACACCAGACGGTTTCATGGGGGGTTTAATGGCACGGGGGGGGTTTAATGTAGGGGTTTAATGGCACAGGCAGGGAGCCCAGCCAACAGCGAGTTGCAGTAATCCAGATGGGAGATGACAAGTGCCTGGATTAGGACCTGTGCCGCTTCCTGTGTAAGGCAGGGTCGTACTCTCCGAATGTTGTAGAGCATGAACCTACAGGATCGGGTCACCGCCTTGATGTTAGCGGAGAACGACAGGGTGTTGTCCAGGGTCACGCCAAGGTTCTTCGCACTCTGGGAGGAGGACACAACGGAGTTGTCATCGGTGATGGCGAGATCATGGAACGGGCAGTCCTTCCCGGGGAGGAAGAGAAGCTCTGTCTTGCCGAGGTTCAGCTTGAGGTGATGATCCGTCATCCACACTGATATGTCTGCCAGACATGCAGCGATGCGATTCGCCACCTGGCTATCAGAAGGGGGAAAGGAGAAGATTAGTTGTGTGTCGTCTGCGTAGCAATGATAGGAGAGGCCATGTGTGGATATGACAGAGCCAAGTGACTTGGTGTATAGCGAGAATAGGAGAGGGCCTAGAACTGAGCCCTGGGGGGACACCAGTGGTGAGAGCACGTGGTGCGGAGACAGATTCTCGCCACGCCACTTGGTAGAAGCGACCGGTCAGGTAGGACGCAATCCAAGAGTGAGCCGCACCGGAGATGCCCAGCTCGGAGAGGGTGGAGAGGAGGATCTGATGGTTCACAGTATCAAAGGCAGCAGACAGGTCTAGAAGGACAAGAGCAGAGGAGAGAGAGTTAGCTTTAGCAGTGCGGAGAGCCTCCGTGACACATAGAAGAGCAGTCTCAGTTGAATGACCAGTCTTGAAACCTGACTGGTTTGGATCAAGAAGGTCATTCTGAGAGAGATAGCAAGAGAGTTGGCTAAAGACGGCACGCTCAAGAGTTTTGGAGAGAAAAGAAAGAAGGGATACTGGTCTGTAGTTGTTGACATCAGAGGGATCGAGTGTTGGTTTTTTGAGAAGGGGTGCAACTCTCGCTCTCTTGAAGACGGAAGGGACATAGCCAGCGGTCAAGGATGAGTTGATGAGCGAGGTGAGGTAAGGGAGAAGGTCACCGGAGATGGTCTGGAGAAGAGAGCAGGGGATAGGGTCAAGCAGGCAGGTTGTTGGGCGGCCGGCCATCACAAGTCGCAAGATTTTATCTGGAGAGAGAGGGGAGAAAGAAGTCAAAGCATAGGGTAGGGCAGTGTGAGCAGGACCAGCAGTGTCATTTGACTTAACAAACGGGGATCCGATGTCGTCAACCTTCTTTTCAAAATGGTTGACGAAGTCATCCACAGAGAGGGAGGAGTGTGGGGGGGGGTGATTCAGCAGGGAGGAGAAGGTGGCAAAGAGATTCCTAGGGTTAGAGGCAGATGCTTGGAATTTAGAGTGGTAGAAAGTGGCTTTAGCAGCAGAAACAGATGAAGAAAATGTAGAGAGGAGGGAGTGAAAGGTGGCGGAAACCCAGCAAACTATAGGCACGCAAGCTACCAGTAGCGGTGCGTGGGTAAAATCAAACCTTGGCTTTCCCAGTGATTTTAACCTGTTAATTCATATGCCTTGCAACCGTGATATATAGGCCTAAAGGCAGAGAAAATAAGAAGACACAGTGGCAGAAAAAATTCAACCACACCTTTGTTTTATCACAAAACCGTATAGCAACCTCTGTCCAGTGAAGTCCACAAAGCATCTTGCATGTACAGTAACATACAGTTACAGTGGGGAAAAAAAGTATTTAGTCAGCCACCAATTGTTTAAGTTCTCCCACTTAAAAAGATGAGAGGCCTGTAATTTTCATCATAGGTACACGTCAACTATGACAGACAAATTGAGAAAAAAAAATCCAGAAAATCACATTGTAGGATTTTTTATGAATTTATTTGCAAATTATGGTGGAAAATAAGTATTTGGTCACCTACAAACAAGCAAGATTTCTGGCTCTCACAGACCTGTAACTTCTTCTTTAAGAGGCTCCTCTGTCCTCCACTCGTTATCTGTATTAATGGCACCTGTTTGAACTTGTTATCAGTATAAAAGACACCTGTCCACAACCTCAAACAGTCACACTCCAAACTCCACTATGGCCAAGACCAAAGAGCTGTCAAAGGACACCAGAAACAAAATTGTAGACCTGCACCAGGCTGGGAAGACTGAATATGCAATAGGTAAGCAGCTTGGTTGGAAGAAATCAACTGTGGGAGCAATTTCTAGGAAATGGAAGACATACAAGACCACTGATAATCTCCCTCGATCTGGGGCTCCACGCAAGATCTCACCCCGTGGGGTCAAAATGATTACAAGAACGGTGACCAAAAATCCCAGAACCACACGGGGGGACCTAGTGAATGACCTCCAGAGAGCTGGGACCAAAGTAACAAAGCCTACCATCAGTAACACACTACGCCGCCAGGGATTCAAATCCTGCAGTGCCAGACGTGCCCCCCTGCTTAAGCCAGTACATGTCCAGGCCCGTCTGAAGTTTGCTAGAGTGCATTTGGATGATCCAGAAGAGGATTGGGAGAATGTCATATGGTCAGATGAAACCAAAATATAACTTTTTGGTAAAAACTCAACTCGTCGTGTTTGGAGGACAAAGAATGCTGAGTTGCATCCAAAGAACACCATACCTACTGTGAAGCATGGGGGTGGAAACATCATGCTTTGGGGCTGTTTTTCTGCAAAGGGACCAGGACGACTGATCCGTGTAAAGGAAATAATGAATGGGGCCATGTATCGTGAGATTTTGAGTGAAAACCTCCTTCCATCAGCAAGGGCATTGAAGATGAAACGTGGCTGGGTCTTTCAGCATGACAATGATCCCAAACACACCGCCCGGGGCAACGAAGGAGTGGCTTCGTAAGAAGCATTTCAAGGTCCTGGAGTGGCCTAGCCAGTCTCCAGATCTCAACCCCATAGAAAATCTTTGGAGGGAATTGAAAGTCTGTGTTGCCCAGCGACAGCCCCAAAACATCACTGCTCTAGAGGAGATCTGCATGGAGGAATGGGCCAAAATACCAACAACAGTGTGTGAAAACCTTGTGAAGACTTACAGAAAACGTTTGACCTGTGTCATTGCCAACAAAGGGTATATAACAAAGTATTGAGAAACTTTTGTTATTGACCAAATACTTATTTTCCACCATAATTTGCAAATAAATTCATTAAAAATCCTACAATGTGATTTTCTGGATTTTTTTCCCTCAATTTGTCTGTCATAGTTGACGTGTACCTATGATGAAAATTACAGGCCTCTCTCATCTTTTTAAGTGGGAGAACTTGCACAATTGGTGGCTGACTAAATACTTTTTTCCCCCACTGTACATGACCTACAGCATGGTCTTGCAAGTTAAGGTTTCCAACATTTTCAGACCACTAAACAACTATTGATTTATAACCACAGAGAGTTACTTCAAGGTGCAAAGAAAACAGGAGCTGCCTCCACTATTCCAGCACCATTTCAACTTCAACATTTCAACATCATCAAATCACCTCTGCTTAGACTAATACAGTGACAACTAAAAGATACCAAAAACCTTGCCTTCAATGCTACGGGCGGCAACAATGTCATACTCGTTTGGACCAGACAGCATCAGATAGATGGCCTACACTTAGAGAGACAGATGGGCGCTGTTTCGCTCGCTCGGATGCTTTCTCCTGTGAGATACATTCAGCCTCTTGTGAATTGAAGGAAAAGTATGAAACACAGAGAGACGAAAGATGAATTATTATATGTATAATTTATTTTGTAAATTTTTTGGGGAAGCCTGGCTTCAATTGGTCTCCATGAATATTTGCCACTGTATGCTACTAACGCACAATCTAAATGACGGACAAGGACCGACACACAAAGCTACGACAACGCGGGAAGCATGGACAAAAGGAAGCATTAAGAGAATTAAATAAAGTTTCTAGCTCATGAGTGTTTATGAGGATTCTGTGCACCGAAATTTCACTCTTGAGTAGGCTAGAGACAGGTACACTACCGGTCAAAAGTTTAAGAACACCTACTCATTGAAGGGTTTTTCTTTATTTTTACTATTTTCTCCATTGTAAAATAATAGTGAAGGCATCAAAACTATGAAATAACACATATGGAATCATGTATAACCAAAAAAGTGTTAAACAAATATATTTTATATTTGAGATTCTTCAAATAACCACCCTTTGCCTTGATGACAGCTTTGCACACTCTTGGCATTCTCTCAACCGGCTTCATGAGGTAGTCACCTGGAATGCATTTTAATTAACAGGTGTGCCTTCTTAAAAGTTAATTTGTGGAATTTCTTTCCTTCTTAATGCATTTGAGCCAATCAGTTGTGTTGTGACAAGGTGGGGGGGTATACAGAAGATAGAAGATAGCCCTATTTGGTAAAAGACCAAGTCCATATTATGGCAAGAACAGCTGAAATAAGCAAAGAGAAACGACAGTCAATCATTACTTTAAGACATGAAGGTCAGTCAATACGGAAAATGTCAAGACCTTTTAAAGTTTCTTCAAGTGCAGTCACAAAAACCATCAAGCGCTATGATGAAACTGGCTCTCATGAGGACCGCCACAGGAATGGAAGACCCAGAGTTACCTCTGCTGCAGAGGATAAGTTCATTAGAGTTACCAGCCTCAGAAATTGCAACCCAAATAAATGCTTCACAGACTTCAAGTAATAGACACATCTCAACATCAACTGTTCAGAGGAGACTGTGTGAATCAGGCCTTCATGGTCGAATTGCTGCAAAGAAACCACTACTAAAGGACACCAATAATATGAAGAGACTTGCTTGGGCCAAGAAACACAAGCAATGGACATTAGATGTGTGTTATTTCATAGCTTTGATGTCTTCACTATTATTCTACAATGTAGAAAATATTAAAAATAAAGAACAACCCTTGAATGAGTAGGTGTTCTAAAACTTTTGACCGGTAGTGTAAATAACCACATTTATGGAACAGATTATATGAACATACAGGTAACACCTGTGTCTCAATCTAAATTACATAACAAAAAAATCCCCATCAAAATCCAGTCAGTTTAAACTAGAGATATGTTTTTTTGCATTGGATGCGTCTCAATCCACTGCATCCGCCAGTGTCACACTTCCGCATCTGCGGTGAAAGATGGCAGAGATAGAGTGGTGTTTTACAGACCATGAGACATCCTGAAAATCGGTCTTCTCACGATAACATCTGTAGCGTCCGAACGGTTTGATCTACAAACTACTATGGAAAGGGGGGACTCTCACGAACATTATGGTGTTCTCCGTTTTTCTCTACAACCCCCACAAGTGTCAGGAGACTCATCTGAAGTCGGTAGTGTCGATGTGCCAACTTCTGTTTTGTAGAGTCCAAACTGTTTGGGCTACAAACTAATGGGACCCAACTGTGGAAAGGGGAGATTCTCATGGATACGATGGTGTTCTCCATTTGCTCTATGACCCCAAAAGTGTCACTGGACTCGTCTGAAGGTAACCGGTACCGGTTGTAAAAAAATTATGTATGAAGATTTACAAAACAATTACAAAATATAGATATTAATATATATTTCCTGAGTAAAAAAAATATATAGCTCCTAGATTTAGGACAGACACTTCTAACCTTGTTTCTTGTTATTTATTTTTGACTGTCCTTTTTTCCATTAATTTTCCATTTACATTTTAGTCATTTAGCAGACGCTCTTATCCAGAGTGACTTACAGTTTAGTGAGTGCATACATTTTCATACTGGCCCCCCGTGGGAAACGAACCCACAACCCTGGCGTTGCAAGCGCCATGCTCTACCAATTGAGCTACATTGAATGTGTTATTCAATGTGTTTCTATGGGCTTTAGTATTAAATGCCAAAATCAATATTTTATCAAATTATTACTTATTTTTTACCCAAAGGGGTCCTAATATTCCAAATCAAATAGCTAAATGATCCATAGTGTGACCATCTTAAAACAATTCCATATGTCAGCTTAGCACACCCTCCCCCAATGTCTTAGACTCTAATTAATAGGGTGTTGGGCCACCAGGAGCCAGAACAGCTTCAATGCACCTTGGCATAGATTTTACAAGTGTCTGGAACTCTATTGGAGGGTTATGACACCATTCTTCCACAATAAATTCCATAATTTGGTGGTGGAGGAAAACACTGTCTAAGGCATCGCTCCAGAATCTGCCATGTGTTCAATTGGGTTGAGATCTGGCGACTGAGACGGCCATGTCATATGGTTTACATTGCTTTCATGCTCATCAAACCATTCAGTGGTGACTCGTGGCCTGTGTATGGGGGCATTGTCATCTGATGGTAGCCAAAATAATAGCCTGCCCAGCATTTTCATACAGTTGAAGTTTACATACACTTCGTTTGGAGTCATTAAAACTCGTTTTTCAACCACTCCACAAATTTCTTGTTAACAAACTATAGTTTTCGCAAGTTGGTTAGGACATGTCATTTTTCCAACAATTGTTTACAGACAGATTATTTCACTTATAATTCACTGTTTCACAATTCCAGTGGGTCAGAAGTTTACATACACTAAGTTGACTGTGCCTTTAAACAGCTTGGAAAATTCCAGAAAATGATGTCATGGCTTTAGAAGCTTCTGATAGGCTAATTTACATTATTTTAGTCAATTGGAGGTGTACCTGTGGATGTATTTTAAGGCCTACCTTCAAACTCAGTGCCTCTTTCCTTGACATCATAGGAAAATCAAAAGAAATCAGCCAAGACAACCTCAGAAAAAAAATGGTACACCTCCACAAGTCTGGTTCATCCTTGGGAGCAATTTCAAAACACCTCAAGGTACCACATTCATCTGTACAAACAATAGTACGCAAGTATAAACACCATGGGACCACTCAGCCGTCATACTGCTCAGGAAGAAGATGTGTTCTGTCTCCTAGAGATGAACGTACTTTGGTGTGAAAAGTGCAAATCAATCCCAGAACAACAGCAAAGGACCTTGTGAAGATGCTGGAGGTAACAGGTACAAAAGTATCTATATCCACAGTAAAACAAGTCCTATATCGACATAACCTGAAAGGCCGCTCAGCAAGGAAGAAGCCACTGCTCCAAAACCGCCATAAAAAAGCCAGACTATAGTTTGCAACTCCACATGGGGAGAAAGATCATACTTTTTGAAGAAATGTCTTCTGGTCTGATGATAGAACTGTTTGGCCCATAATGACCATCGTTATGTTTGGAGGAAAAAGGGGGTGCTTGCAAGACGAAGAACACCATCCTAACCGTGAAGCACGGGGTGGCAGCATCATGCTGTGGGGGTGCATTGCTGCAGGAGGGACTGGTGCACTTCACAAAATAGATGGCATCATGAGGAAGGAAAATTATGTGGATATATTGAAGCAACATCTCAAGACATAAGTCAGGAAGAAAAAGCTTGGTCGCAAATGGGTCTTCCAAATGGACAATGACCCCAAGCATACTTCCAAAGTTGTGGCAAAATGGCTTAAGGACAATAAAGTCAAGGTATTGGAGTGGCCATCACAAAGCCCTGAGCTCAATCCTATAGAAAATGTGTGGGCAGAACTGAAAAAGCGTGTGCGAGCAAGGAGGCCTACAAACCTGACTCCGTTACAGCAGCTCTGTCAGGAGGAATGGGCCAAAATTCACCCAACTTATTGTGGGAAGCTTGTGGAAGGCTACCCAAAACGTTTGACCCAAGTTAAACAATTTAAAGGCAATGCTACCAAATACTAATTTAGTGTATGTAAACTTCTGACCCACTGGGAATGTGATGAAAGAAATAAAAGCTGAAAGAAATAATTTTCTCTACTATTATTCTGACATTTCACATTCTTAAAATAAAGTGGTGATCCTAACTGACCTAAAACAGGGAATTTTTACTAGGATTAAATGTCAGGAATAGTGAAAAACTGAGTTTAAATGTATTTGGCTAAGGCGTATGTAAACTTCTGACTTCAACTGTAAATGACCCTAAGCATGATGGGATGTTAATTGCTTAATTAACTCAGGAACCACACCTGTGTGGAAGCACCTGCTTTCAATATACTTTGTATCCTTCATTTACTCAAGTGTTTCCATTATTTTGACACTTACCTTTACCTTTCCATGCAAACATTTTCCTACCAAACTGGGAATGAACTATACACTGTAGCTTACTGCTAAAAAAGGAGCTATAGAATAATATAGTAATGTGCAGTTTAATGCTTCTAGAAAGAAATTGCAAAATGCATAAGGGAAATAGAACGCACTATTTTAATATATTGGCAGATAAGACAGAGTGTGCGTTCGTGACGAGTGGGCATAAATCCACTTTGTCACAGTCAATGAAAACTGAAACTATAATGAATAATGAAAAAAACATTTAGTAAACTTAAATAAAGTAATTAACAAACGTGTTTGAAAAACTATAGCTATACTGAAACTATTATATTTGACTCCAAAACGAACTAAAGTAAAATAAATATCATCATGAATTATGTTCAGTCTTAGTTTTTTGTAGGGGCAAAAATCAAATGGGTTTTCCAATGAGGTTTTTAATATTTTTTTTCGAATGGGGTTTTCAAGCTTCTGAATCTGTTGGGTCACATTGAGTTTTGTCACGGTTTCGGCCGAGGCTGCTCCTCCTCCTTGTTCGGGCAGGTTTCGGCGGTCGTCGTCCCTGGAGTACTAGCTGCCACCGATCTATGTTTCATGTTCGTTTGGTTTTGTCTTGATGTTGTACACCTGTGTCTAGTTAGTCCTCATTAGTGTCCTATTTAGTTCTCGTTGTGTGTGTATGGTGTTGTGTGTGATTGCTCTTCTGTTTTGGTGTTCTGAGCTACGTACTTCCCTCCGTTGTTTGGAGAGGTTTTCGCACATGTTAGTGCGCCTTTTGTTTGACGCCTGTGTGCGCCTTTATTTTGCCTCCGGGCTTATTGTGCTCGTGTACTACGTGAATAATTCACTAAAGTCTTTTGGACTTAGCTTCTGCGTCCTGCGCTTGATTCCTGCACCACACCCACCTTCAGCACCCCTGACAGAATCACACACCTTTATGAATGGAATCAGCAGGAGCAACAGTCACGCCTGAGTCGCTGGAGGAGCATGTCCGCGGCCAGGATGACCAGATCAGACAACTGGGGACCGCTCTACAGGACGTCATCAACACCCTGCATCGATGGGAGTCCAGAGGGGTACCCACACCTCCACCTACCCTGCCACCCCCATCGGCCGGTCCACCAGTCCCAGGTCCGGAACCCAGTGGGATTCGGCTCTCGCTCCCGAGGGCGTATGACGGAACAGCTGCCGGGTGTCAGGGGTTCCTCCTGCAGGTGGAGCTCTACCTGGCCACTGTACACCCGGTGCCCTCGGGACACGAGAGCGTTTCCGCCCTCATCTCCTGTCTCATGGGCAAGGCGTTGGAATGGGCCAACGCCGAGTGGGGGAGGATGGACGCCACCACCATCTCCTACGCCGAGTTCTCCCGTCGCTTCAAGGCCGTGTTCGACCATCCACCTGAGGGCAAAGCGGCGGGGGAGCGTCTATTCCACCTGAGACAGGGGAGGAGGAGCGCACAGGCATTCGCGCTGGAGTTCCGGACTCTAGCGGCAGACGCAGGGTGGAATGAACGGGCCCTCATCGACCATTTTCGATGTAGCCTACGGGAGGACGTTCAACGTGAGTTGGCCTGCAGGGACACCAATTTCACCTTCGACCAGTTGGTCGATATGTCTATCCGTCTGGACACCCTGCTGGCCACCCGTGGACGTCCCGAGTGGGGTCCGTCCATTCCACCCTCCGGCACCTCCGAGCCGAGCCCTATGGAGCTCGGGGGTGCTGGCGCTAGAGAAAGGAGGAGGAGGAGCCCGAGGGGGCCTGTCCCCTGCACCAAGTGCGGTCGTGGAGGGCACACTGCGGCCAGGTGCTGGGGAGGGTTCCCCGAGGGAGGAGACAACAGGCCCCGCACTGGGGAGCCTTCCCAGGTGAGTAGACGCCCCACTTACCCAGAGCTCTCTGTTGCGCACTTTTGTATACCTGTTTGTTTTCCACAGGTTGCACCTCATTCCCAGCATAAGGCGCTAGTAGATTCAGGTGCAGCTGGGAATTTTGTTGTTTGGATGTTTTGTTTAGATTTAGGGATCCCTCTCCTGCCTGTTGACAAGCCTTTTCCCGTTCATGCTTTAGATAGCCGCTCGTTGGGGTCGGGGTTGATTAGGGAAGTCACAGCGCCACTTAGGATGTGTGCGCAGGGGGGTCATGAAGAGACTATACAGTTGTATCTGATCGACTCTCCTGCGTACCCGGTGGTGCTGGGAATTCCCTGGTTAAGCACCCATAACCCTGCTATTTCGTGGCAACAGAGGGCTCTCAATGGGTGGTCTGCTCAGTGTGAGGGGCGATGTCTGGGTGTTTCAGTAGGGGCGACTTCGGTGGAAAGTCCAAACCAAGTGCCCGCACTGCACATTCCGCCTGAATATGGGGATTTAGCTCTCGTGTTTAGTAAAGCTAGGGCGACGCAGTTGCCTCCTCATAGACAGGGGGATTGTGCGATTGATCTCCAGGCAGGCGCAGCGCTCCCACGGAGCCACGTGTATCCTTTGTCTCAAGAGGAGAGAAAAGCTATGGAAACTTACATAGCCAAATCTTTGAGACAGGGATACATACGGCCCTCCACTTCTCCAGCCTCCTCGAGCTTCTTTTTTGTGAAGAAAAAAGATGGAGGGTTGCGCCCGTGCATAGATTACCGTGGTCTCAATCAGATTACTGTGAAATACAGTTATCCACTCCCTCTGATTGCGACCATGATGGAGTCATTGCATGGAGCGCGGTTTTTCACAAAACTGGATCTCAGGAGCGTGTATAACTTGGTGTGCATTAGGGAGGGCGACGAATGGAAAACAGCGTTTAGTACCACGTCAGGTCATTTCGAGTATCTCGTCATGCCATATGGGTTGATGAATGCTCCATCAGTCTTCCAATCCTTCGTAGATGACATTTTCCGGGACATGCAGGGGCAAGGGGTGGTCGTGTACATTGATGACATTCTAGTGTACTCGTCTACCCGAGCCGAGCATATAGCCCTGGTGCGTCGTGTATTGAGGAGGCTGTTGGAGCACGACCTATATGTCAAGGCAGAGAAATGTCTGTTTTTCCAGGAGTCGGTCTCCTTTTTGGGTTATCGGTTGTCCGCGTCAGGGGTGAGAATGGAGGTGGATCGTGTGTCAGCTGTGCGTAATTGGCAAACCCCAACCACTGTCAAAGAGGTGCAGCAGTTCTTGGGCTTTGCGAATTACTACCGGAGGTTTATCCGGGGGTTTTGGACAGGTGGCAGCTCCCATCACGTCCCTTCTGAAAGGGGGTCCGGTGCGCCTGCAGTGGTCAGCTGATGCGGACAGGGCCTTTAGGAGACTGAAGGACCTGTTTACGTCGGCTCCGGTGCTGGCGCATCCGGATCCCGCATTACCCTTTCAGGTCGAGGTGGACGCGTCTGAGGCCGGTACAGGGGCGCCACCTAAACTCCGCCCCTGTGCTTTTTACTCTAAAAAGCTCAGCCCGGCGGAGCGAAATTATGACGTCGGGGACAGGGAGCTGTTAGCTGTAGTTCAGGCCCTTAAGGTGTGGAGGCATTGGCTTGAGGGGGCTCAACACCCTTTCCTCATTTTGACTGACCATCGGAACCTGGAGTACATCCGGGCAGCGAGGAGACTGAACCCTCGCCAGGCTCGATGGAGTATGTTTCTCGCCAGGTTTGTATTTAAAATCACGTACATCCCTGGGTCCCAGAATGGTAAGGCAGATGCGCTGTCCCGGCGGTATGACACGGAGGAGAGGTCCGTTGAGCCTACTCCCATACTACCGGAGTCTTGTCTTGTGGCACCGGTGGTGTGGGAGGTCGATGCTGAAATCGAGCGAGCGTTGCGTACCGACCCCAGCCCTCCACAGTGTCCTGAGGGTCAGAAGTACGTTACGCTCGAGATTCGGGATTGACTCATTTACTGGGCTCACACGTCACCCTCCTCTGGACATCCGGGTATTGGCCGGACAGTGCATTGTCTTAGCACTAAATACTGGTGGCCCACGTTAGCCAGGGATGTGAGGGTTTATGTCTCCTCCTGCTCGGTGTGCGCCCAGTGTAAGGCGCCCAGACACCTGCCCAGGGGTAAGTTACAACCCCTGCACGTTCCACAACAACCATGGTCCCACCTCTCGGTGGATTTTGTGACAGACCTTCCCCTCTCTCAGGGGAATACCACCATCCTGGTCGTTGTGGACCGGTTCTCTAAGGCCTGTCGTCTTCTCCCTATGTCAGGTCTTCCTACTGCCCTACAAACCGCAGAGGCACTATTTACCCACGTCTTCCGGCATTACGGGGTACCCGAGGATATAGTGTCTGATCGAGGCCCCCAGTTTACCTCCCGAGTATGGAGAGCGTTCATGGAGCGTTTGGGGGTCTCGGTGAGCCTTACCTCAGGGTACCACCAAGAGAGTAACGGGCAGGTAGAACGAGTCAACCAGGATGTGGGTAGGTTTCTGAGGTCGTATTGCCAGGACCGGCCTGAGGAGTGGGCTCGGTACATTCCCTGGGCCGAGTTGGCCCAGAACTCTCTCCGCCACTTCTCTACCAACCTAACCCCCTTCCAATGTGTGTTAGGTTACCAGCCGCTTCTGGCACCTTGGCAGCAGAGCCAGATCGAGGCCCCTGCGGTGGATGATTGGATGAGGCGCTCGGAGGAGACGTGGAACGCTGCACACGTCCACCTGCAGCGGGCCATCCGTCGTCACAAGGCGAGCGCCGATCTCCACCGCAGTGAGGGGCCGGTGTACGCACCCGGAGATCGAGTCTGGCTCTCTACCAGAAACCTACCCCTCCGCCTGCCCTGCCGGAAGCTGGGTCGGCGGTTTGTGGGGCCTTTTAAAGTCCTGAGAAGATTGTTATAGGTTACATCTGCCTGTTGAATATAAGAATATTAACCCCTCGTTCCATGTGTCTCTTCTCAGGCCGGTGGTAGCTGGTCCACTCCAGGAAGGTGAGATAGGAGAGACTCCTCCGCCCCCACTGGACATCGAGGGGGCTCCGGCGTACACCGTTCGGTCCATCTTGGACTCAAGACGCCGGATGGGGGGTCTCCAGTATCTCGTGGAGTGGGAGGGGTACGGCCCGGAGGAGCGGTGCTGGGTGCCGCGGAGGGACATCCTAGACCCATCTCTCCTGTCGGAGTTCCACCGGGACCATCCCGCGCGCCCTGCTCCGCGCCCTCCTGGTCGTCGCCGGGGTCGGCGCACGGCTGGAGCCGCGCGTCAAGGGGGGGGGTACTGTCACGGTTTCGGCCGAGGCTGCTCCTCCTCCTTGTTCGGGCAGGTTTCGGCGGTCGTCGTCCCCGGAGTACTAGCTGCCACCGATCTATGTTTCATGTTCGTTTGGTTTTGTCTTGATGTTGTACACCTGTGTCTAGTTAGTCCTCATTAGTGTCCTATTTAGTTCTCGTTGTGTGTGTCAGGTGTTGTGTGTGATTGCTCTTCTGTTTTGGTGTTCTGAGCTACGTACTTCCCTCCGTTGTTTGGAGAGGTTTTCGCACATGTTAGTGCGCCTTTTGTTTGATGCCTGTGTGCGCCTTTATTTCGCCTCCGGGCTTATTGTGCTCGTGTACTATGTGAATAATTCACTAAAGTCTCTTGGACTTAGCTTCTGCGTCCTGCGCTTGAGTCCTGCCCCACACCCACCTTCAGCACCCCTGACAAGTTTAACATTATAATTTAAAGCTAGGCTCTTGGAGATGACGTTGCCACAAGCAGCATTACAGATATTGGGCGCATTTGAGTGGTAATGCTAAAGCAACCAACTAGACAAAAGTGGAGGAGTGAATTCGGGGGAGGTGTATATGTGACAGCCGAAAGTCGGACTAATGTGGTTTTCCAACAGCAAGGCTCAGATGAAAATAAACATGTACAGTACCAGTCAAAAGTTTGGACACACCTACTCATTCAAGGGTTTTCTTTATTTTTACTATTTTCTACATTGTAAAATAATAGTGAAGACATCAAAACTATGAAATAACACATATGGAATCATGGACTGTAGTAACCAAAAAAGTGTTAAACAAATCAAAATATATTTTATATTTGAGATTCTTCAAATAGCCACCCTTTGCCTTGATGACAGCTTTGCACACTCTTGGCAAGTCTCTCACTGTTGCTGCTTGCTACAGACCCCCCTCAGCCCCCAGCTGTGCCCTGGACACAATAAGTGAATTGATTGCCCCCCATCTATCCTCAGAGTTCGTGTTTAACACCCCGGCCGTACTACAATCTAAACTATATGCCCTCAATCTCACACAAATTATCAAGGAACCTACCAGGTACAACCCTAAATCCGTAAACATGGGCACCTTCATAGATATTATCCGGACTAATTTACCCTCTAAATACACCTCCGCTGTCTTCAACCAGGATCTCAGCGATCGCTGCCTCATTGCCTGCGTCCGTAATGGGTCCGCGGTCAAACGACCACCCCTCATCACTGTCAAACGCTCCCTAAAACACTTTAGCGAGCAGGCCTTTCTAATTGACCTGGCCCGGGTATCCTGGATGGATATTGACCTCATTCCGTCAGTAGAGGATGCCTAGTTGTTCTTTAAAAGTGCTTTCCTCTCCATCTTAAATAAGCATGCCCCATTCAAAAAATGCAGAACTAAGAACAGACATAGCCCCTGGTTCAGCCCAGACTTGAATGCCCTTGACCAGCACAAAAACATCCTGTGGCATACTGCATTAGCATCGAACAGCCCCCGCGATATGCAACTTTTCAGGGAAGTCAGGAACCAATATACACAATCAGTTAGGAAAGCAAAGGCTAGCTTTTTCAAACAGAAATTTGCATCCTGTAGCACTAACTCCCAAAAAATTTGGGTCACTGTAAAGTCCAGCTGCCCACTGCACTGAGGCTAGGAAACACTGTCACCAGTCTAACTCTGGGTCTTCCATTATTGTGGTGGTCCTCATGAGAGCTAGTTTCATTATAGCACTGGATGGTTTTTGCGACTGCACTTAAAGAAACTTTCAAAGTTATTGAAATGTTCAGTATTGACTGATCTTCATGTCTTAAAGAAATGATGGACTGTAATTTGTCTTGCTTAATTGAGCTGTTCTTGCCATAATATGGACTTGGTCTTTTACCAAATAGGGCTATCTTCTGAGAGAGAGCTTCAAATATCACATTTATTTGTATACAGTATATCCACTGTACACATAAATCGTGGAAAATTGGTTCCTGTTTCAGTCATGTCTTTCGACACATTCGTGTGGGTCAAATAAAACCACCCTAATGATTGGTTGACAATATATCAAATTAAATAAAAGTTTATTGGTAATGTACACAGATTTGCAGGTGTTATGGCATATGCAGAAAAATGCTTACAGTGCCTTGCACTTGCGCTTAAGTATTCATCCCCCTTGGCGTTTTTCCTATTTTGTTGCATTACAACCTGTAATTTAAATGGATTTTAATTGGATTTCATGTAATGGACATACACAAAATAGTCCAAATTGGTGAAGTGAAATGAAAAAAATTACTTTTTTCAGAAAATTCAAAAAAAATAATAATGGAAAAGTGGTGCTTGCATATGTATTCACCCCCTTTGCTATGAAGCACCTAAATTTGATTTGGTGCAACCAATTACCTTCAGAAGTCACATAATTGCAACACCACTAAGCAAGGGGCACCACCAAGGAGCTCTCCAAACAGGTCAGGGACAAAGTTGTGGAGAAGTACAGATCAGGGTTGGGTTATAAAAAAATATCAGAAACTTTGAACATCCCACGGAGCACCATTAAATCCATTATTAAAAATGATTAAGAATATGGCACCACATCAAACATGCCAAGAGAGGGAAAACCCACCAAAACTCACGGACCAGGCAAGGAGGGCATTAATCAGAGAGGCAACAAAGAGACCAAAGATAACCTTGCAGGAGCTGCAAAGCTCCACAACGGACATTGGAGTATCTGTCCATTGGACCACTTTAAGCCGTACACTCCACAGAGCTGGGCTTTACGGAAGAGTGGCCAGAAAAAAGCCATTGCTTATTGAAAAAAATAAGCAAACATGTTTGGTGTTCGCCAAAAGACTCCCCAAACATATGGAAGTAGGTACTCTGGTCAGGTGAGACTAAAATTGAGCTTTTTGGCCATCAAGGAAAACGCTATGTCTGGCGCAAACCCAACACCTCTCATCACCCCGAGAACACCATCCCCACAGTGAAGCATGGTGGTGGCAGCATCATACTGTGGGGATGTTTTTCATTGGCAGGGACTGGGAAACTGGTCAGTATTGAAGGAATGATGGATGGCGCTAAATACAGGGAAATCCTTGAGGGAAACCTGTTTCAGTCTTCCAGATATTTGAGACTGGGATGGAGGTTCACCTTCCAGCAGGACAATGACACTAAGCATACTGCTAAAGCAACACTCGAGTGGTTTAAGGGGAAACATTTAAATGTCTTAGAATGGCCTAGTCAAAGCCCAGACCTCAATCCAATTGAGAATCTGTGGTATGACTTAAAGATTGCTGTACACCAGTGGAACCCATCCAACTTGAAGGAGCTGGAGCAGTTTTGCCTTGAAGAATGGGCAAAAATCCCAGTGGATAGATGTGCCAAGCTTATAGAGACATACCCCAAGAGACTTCCAGCTGTAATTGCTGCAAAAGGTGGCTCTACAAAGTATTGTCTTTGAGGGGGGGTGAATAGTTATGCACGCTCAAGTTTTCTGTTTTTTTTTCTTCAAAGTGGTAGGTATTTTGTGTAAATCAAATGATACAAACCCCCAAAAAATCATTTTTAATTCCAGGAGTGTAAGGCAACAAAATAGGATAAATGCCAAGGGGGGTGAATACTTTAGCAAGCCACTGTAGCCTCGGTCTTCAGTGCACCTTGTTGTCCCGGAAATTGACCCACTACAACTTTTTACATTGTGCATCTAAGTCATCTAGCTGAGTCTACCTTCCTTTAAACCTAATCTAACCTATGACGTGACCCATCACTTTATGCATTACTGCCCCACAGTGGCAATAAGTGACATCCCCAAAAACCCAAAAACTAAAGAAAGTATTGACTTATTACACATTTTGTTGTGCTACAGCCTGAATTTAAGCCTAAAGAAGTTCAGGAGTAAAACTTTGCTTAAGTCACATGATAAGTTGCATGGACTCACTCTGTGTGCAATAATAGTGTTTAACATGATTTTTGAATGACTACCTAATCTCTGTACTCCACATATACAATTATCTGGTCCCTCAATCGAAAACTCCAGGGTTGGATGGCATACCAGTTGAGGTGTACCAAACCTTTTTTGATATACTCAGAGGACCGTTATTAGCATGTTTTAACCACTCCTATGTAAATGGTAGATTATCAGACACTCAAGAAGAAGGTCTGATTTAATTATTACTGAAACAGGATACACGTGGGGAATATAAAGATCCAGTCCATTAAAAAAATTGGAGGCCGCTTACACTTCAGTGTTGTGATGCAATAATTCTAGCAAAATGTATAGCGCATAGAATTAAAAAGGTATTGTCTGACATTATTCATTCTAATTAGACAGGTTTTTTACATGGACGATACATTGGAGATAATATAAGCCAAGTATTGGAAACAATAGAACACTATGAAAAATCTGAGAAACCAGGCCTACTATTCATAGCAGACTTTGAAAAGACATTTGATTCAGTACGACTGGAGTTTATATATAAATGCCTGGAGCGTTTCAATTTTTGAGAATCTCTTATAAAATGGTTTAAAATCAAGTATAGTAACCCTAGGTGTAAAATAGTAAATAATGGCTAATTTTCCGAAAGTTTTAAACTGTCAAGAGGAGTAAAACAAGGTTGTCCACTATCGGCATATCTATTTATTATGGCCATCGAAATGTTAGCTATTATTATCAGATCCAATGATAATATCAAGGGATTAGAAATCCAGGGCTTCTAAACTAAGGTGTCATTGTATGCAGATGATGCATGTTTTCTTTTAAATCCACAACTTGAATCCCTCCACAGCCTCATAGAGGATCTAGATACATGTTCTAACCTCTCTGGATGACAACCAAATATGATAAATGTACTATATTACGTATTGGATCACTAAAAAATACAATTTTTACATTACCATGTAGTTTACCAATAAAATGGTCTGATGGTGATGTGGATATACTTGGCATACATATCCCAAATTAAATAAATGATCTCACTCCAATACATTTTAATAGAAAGTAAGCAAAAATAGATAAGATCTTGCTACCATGGAAAGGTAAATACCTGTCTATTTGTGAAAAAATCACCCTGATTAACTCTTTAGTATTATCCCAGTTTACCTATTTGCTTATGGTCTTGCCTACGCCTAGCGAACAGTTTTTTCAATTATATGAGAAAGAAATATTCAAAAAAATTTGGAACGGCAAGCCAGACAACATTAAACGGGCCTATTTATATAATTAATATGAATTCGGAGGACAGAAATTATTAAATATTAAAGCATTAGACCTATCACTAAAAGCTTCAGTCATAAAAAAGTTATACTTAAATCTGAACTGGGTCTCTAGCAAATTAGTAAGATTGTCTCACCCAATGTTCAAGAATGGCCTTTTTCCCTTTATTCAGATTACAACCTCTCACTTTCAGTTATTTGAAAAGCAAATCATCTCCCAAATATCACTATTTCTAAAACAAGCCATAGAAAGTTGTTTGCAATTTCTGTTTAATCCTCCAGAAACGACAAAATAAATAATGCACAAATATTGTGGTTAAACTCAAATATACTAATTGCATTTAAGAACATAATTGGTTAAAGAAAATTGTGATAAATAGAAAAGTATACCAGTTTAATTTAAGGACCAAAGGATTGACAGACGTCCCATATAGATTGCAAAATAGTTGGGAAGAGATTTTTGACGTACCGATTCCATGGCATAGTGTTGATGAACTGATATGCAAAACGACGCCGGATTCAATTTAAATTATTATACAAAATTCTTGCTACCAATAGAATGTTATTCATATGGGGGTTACAATCTTCCCAGCTCTGCAGATTTTGCTGCGAAGAGACAATATCATTAGATCATTTGTTTTGGTACTGTCCATTTGTAGCTTGTTTTTGGTCACAGGTCCAGGAATGGCTGAGGGAATGCAATATTTACCTGGAACTAACCCTGCAGATAGCACTACTGGGTGATCTGAAAAGTCATAGTCAATCAATCAATAATATAATAATACTTTTAGCAAAAATGTTTATTTTCAATTTACAATCTGTGGAAACAATGAGAATAGAAGGGTTTCTATTTTGTGAAACATCACAGTACAGTTGAAAAATATATGGCAAATAGAAATCCAATATGGATGGTGTTAAGCGATAGATGGGAGGTGTTGAATGGAGCTGAAGGATGGGAATAATAACAACTAACAACAGCTAATAACAGCAAGATAACTAATATAAAGAATACTGTCCATAATAAGTATATAGGTTTTAGGTTGAGAGCTTTTGTGAAAGAGCACAGTTAGAAAGATATGGCATATAGAAGCAAACCAGATGGACATCATGAAAATGATCAGAGAGGTTGAGGGTAGAGGAAGTTCAGGAGTAAAAACAAACAAAATATAATTATTGTAAAATTGACTGTGTCCATAAAATGTATATAGTATGTATAAGCTGGAAGTAGAGGCCTAAGCGTTGTTGTTCACTAGTCTACTCCAATTAGGGAAGGGGTTGTGGGGTTGGAAAGTAATAAAGGGAAATATATATTTTTAAAGGATATGTGTGTATATGTATAGTGAGGGGAAAAGTATTTGATCCCCTGCTGATTTTGTACGTTTGCCCACTGACGAAGAAATGATCAGTCTATAATTTTAATGGTAGGTTTATTTGAACAGTGAGAGACAAAAAATCCAGAAAAACGCATGTCAAAAATGTTATAAATTGATTTGCATTTTAATGAGGGAAATAAGTATTTGACCACTCTGCAAAACATGACTTAGTACTTGGTGGCAAAACCCTTGTTGGCTATCACAGAGGTCAGACGTTTCTTGTAGTTGACCACCAGGTTTGCAAACATCTCAGGAGGGATTTTGTCCCACTCCTCTTTGTAGATCTTCTCCAAGTCATTAAGTTTCGAGGCTGACGTTTGGCAACTCGAACCTTCAGCTCCCTCCACAGATTTTCTATGGTATTAAGGTCTGGAGACTGGCTAGGCCACTCCAGGACCTTAATGTGCTTCTTCTTGAGCCATTCCTTTGTTGCCTTGGCCGTGTGTTTTGGGTCATTGTCATGCTGGAATACCCATCCACAACCCATTTTCAATGCCCTGGCTGAGGGAAGGAGGTTCTCACCCAAGATTTGACGGTACATGTCCCCGTCCATCGTCCCTTTGATGTGGTGAAGTTGTCCTGTCCCCTTAGCAGAAAAAACACCCCCAAAGCATAATGTTTCCACCTCCATGTTTGACGGTGGGGATGGTGTTCTTGGGGTCATAGGCAGCATTCCTCCTCCTCCAAACACGGCGAGTTGAGTTGATGCCAAAGAGCTCCATTTTGGTCTCATCTGACCACAACACTTTCACCCAGTTCTCCTCTGAATCATTCAGATGTTCATTGGCAAACTTCAGACGGGCATGTATATGTGCTTTCTTGAGCAGGGGGACCTTGCGGGCGCTACAGGATTTCAGTCCTTCATGGCGTAGTGTGTTACCAATTGTTTTCTTGGTGACTATGGTCCCAGCTGCCTTGAGATCATTGACAAGATCCTCCCGTGTAGTTCTGGGCTGATTCCTCACCATTCTCATGATCATTGCAACGCCACGAGGTGAGATCTTGCATGGAGCCCCAGGCCGTTGGAGATTGACATTTGTGTTTCTTCCATTTGCGAATAATCGCACCAACTGTTGTCACCTTCGCACCAAGCTGCTTGGCCTTGTAGCCCATTCCAGCCTTGTGTAGGTCTACAATCTTGTCCCTGACATCCTTGGAGAGCTCTTTGGTCTTGGCCATGGTGGAGAGTTTGGAATCTGATTGATTGATTGCTTCTGTGGACAGGTGTCTTTTACACAGGTAACAAACTGAGATCAGGAGCGTTCCCTTTAAGAGTGTGCTCCTAATCTCAGCTCGTTACCTGTATAAAAGACACCTGGGAGCCAGAAATCATTCTGATTGAGAGGGGGTCAAATACTTATTTCCCTCATTAAAATGCAAATCAATTTATAACATTTTTGACATGCATTTTTCTGGATTTTGTTGTTGTTATTCTGTCTCTCACTGTTCAAATAAACCTACCATTAAAATTATAGACTGATCATTTATTTGTCAGTGGGCAAACGTACAAAATCAGCAGGGGATCAAATACTTTTTTCCCTCACTGTATGTGTATGTATGTATGTATGTATGTATGTATATAGAAAAAATTAACATATGGGTGATTGGAAGTGATGCAGACATTTACATTGATGGAAGTTACAATCTATCTGCAATATTAAAGCTGATCTACCCCCCCCCCAAAACAAAAAGGGAAAAAAAGAAACAACGTTCCTCAATTGAGCGGTGAATTTCAAACACAAATTCAACCACAAAGACCAGGGAGGATTTCCAATTCCTCGCAAAGAACGGCACCTATTGGTAGATCGGTAAAAAATTACTGATATTGAATATCCCTTTGAGCATGGTGAAGTTATTAATTACGCTTTGGATGGCATATCAATATACCCAGTCACTGCAAAGATACAGGCATCTTTCCTCACTCACTTGCCGGAGAGGAAGGAATCTTCTCAGAGATTTCACCATGAGGCCATTGGTGACTTTAAAACAGTTACAGAGTTCAATGTCTTTGATAGGTGAAAACTGAGGATGGATCAACAACATTGTAGTTACTCCACAATACTAACCTAAATGACAGTGTAGCTCAGTTGGTAGAGCATGGCGCTTTCAATGCCAGGGTTGTGGGTTCGATTCCCATGGGGGGCCAGTATGAAAATATATGCACTCACTAACTGTAAGTCGCTCTGGATAAGAGGGTCTGCTAAATGACTCAAATGTAAAAGAAGGAAGCCTGTACAGATTCTTTCTCTCTCCAAAAACATGCATCCTGTTTGCAATAAGGCACTGAAGTAAAATTGCAAAAAGGTGGCAAAGAAATTAGCTTTAAGTCCTGAATACAAAGCTTTATGTTTGGGGCAAATCCAACACAACACATTACTGAGTACCGCTCTTCCTATTTTCAAGCATGGTGGTGGCTGCATCATGTTATGTGTATGCTTGTCAAAGAAAAAGAATAGAGCTAAGCACAGGCAAAATCCTGGTTCAGTCTGCTTCCCAACAGACTCTGCAAATTCACCTTTCAGCAGGATAATAACCTCAAACACAAGGCCAAATATACACTGGAGTTGCTTACCAAGACAACATTGAATGTTCCTGAGTGGCCTAGTTACTGTTTTGACTTAAATCAGATATTCAATATCAGTATTGTGTGTTTAATATATATTTAATCAATTTTGCATTCAGGCTGTAACACAACAAAATGTGGAATAAGTCAAGGGGTATGAATACATTCTGAAGTCACTGTAAATTGCTCCTAGCCTCCCAGGCATAGGCTACTTTCTGTCCCTAACAATCAACAAAAACTGAAAACTTAAACTAAATAGAAACTAGTGAAGTTGTTCTGAAAACTAACTGAAACCAAACTGAACTTCAAATAAAACGAATATAAATAAAAACGAATATAAAAACCAAAAACTATAATAACCTTGTTTCAATCTGAGGGTGTTGTTTTGAAGTGACTTGTCCCAACAGCTCTGATGTCCTAACTGACCCAAATCCAATGTTACACAATGGCAGAGAAATGGACACAAATATTATGTATGGAGGTCTATAACTGTAGATGGGTTATCAATTTAAAAACTCGTAAAAAAAAAAAATCACAGTATTAAAAGGGAAAAATCTTGCTTTTGTTTTTAAATTATGTTTTTCCCACTTTATTACTATTTCATTTGTTCATTTGTTCCTACTTCGCTGCATTTATTTAACGGCTTAATTTTCCTGAAGAGCTGGAAATGTCACAGTTCAATGGTGTTGTGAGGACTCTTTTAAATCCAACAGTTTGTGCTTCATACATTTCAGTAAACTACCCAAATTAAATACAGGGCCCTCCTGTGTGAATTGGATTTAAATATTGGGAATTACATCTGCAAATTAATAAAAAAGTACATTTTAACTGATGTTGTGAATTCTCCAGTGCTACCTCCTCATAACTAGGTTATTAGTGATAGTAAGATACTTCATAATCCATCCCAGAGGTAGACAGAGATACATGATGCTGGGGATACATATCATGGCGTTATCTTCACACACCAGAAAGATACAACACTCATTTCCCTCCCCTCTCACTGACAATTATGCGGATGAGAGTTTATGTGGTCTGTGTGCTTTGACCGAATATTCAGATGAAAAAAATGAAGTTCTGGTAAATTTTATGAGCGGCCATCTTGTTGAGCTCTACCAAGGAACAACCGCTGTCAAGTAAGAAAACCTAAGCCACTACTATGGCTTACAGCTTGGCTTGGAGCTGGAGCAAGATTAAATGAAAAAGTGTCTAACATGAAAACCTTCTCTGTCCTATAGGGCTTGTGTTCCAAATGGCACCCTATTCCCTATGTAGTGTACTTCTTTTGACCGGTCACAAGTAATACATTACATAGGGAATATAGGGTGCCATTTTGGACACATCCTGTGAGTAGTGTGGGGCCTGGCCTCTGGACATATTGGGACTGCGTTCCAAATCGCACCCTATTCCCTATGTGGTGTACTAATTTCTTCCGGTCAAAAGCAGTACATTACATAGGGAATAAGGTGCCAATTGGGACACATCCTGGAAGTAGTGTGGCCCCTTGATGTTGGCAAGACATCATCATTACACTGCAGCCTGAAGTGCCTGTCAAGCTGCCTGGATCATCTCACAGCTCAAAAGTCTACAGCATCGGCAGAAAGAAACCCAGAGCACAACAATCTGTCTCTGTTCCCTGGTCAAAAGTAGGGTACTATAGGGAATAGGGTGCCATTTGGGATACAACCCAGTAACCCAAACCTTTCAGAAGAAGACACGTGTTGTAATCTTCTAGGTCATCCGAGGAATGTTTGTATCTTTATCACGCTCTGAACTGCAGAGTAAAAAAAAAAACATTCACTAAGGCACTGGATAGCCTATGTGTCATCTTAGATAAACAAATGTCAGTGTTCAACTTTGGAAAGAGGTTACACATTTAGCTTGTTTATTTTAAGAGTTGATTATTGTGTGATTTTGTATCCAAAAAGATATATAGGAAATAGTACATACAGTCTATCCAAAAATACTTTGAATAATTCAGTGGCATAATATTCAGTGAGCACATTTAACACTACATTCTAAAAGGGTTCTTCGGCTGTCCCCATAGAATAACCCTTTGAAGAACCCTTTTGATTCCAGGTTTAACAATAGTCGGTTCCATGTACAGTGGCTTGCGAAAGTATTCACCCCCCTTTGCATTTTTCCTATTTTGTTGTCTTATAACCTGGAATTAAAATGGATTTTTTTGGGGGTTGTATCATTTGATTTACACAACATGCCTACCACTTTGAAGATGCAAAATATATTTTTTTGTGAAACAAACAAGAAATAAGACAATTAAACAGAGAACTTGAGCATGCATTACTATTCACCCCCCCAAAGTCAATACTTTGTAGAGCCACCTTTTGCAGCAATTACAGCTGCAAGTCTCTTGGGGTATGTCTCTATAAGCTTGGCACATCTAGCCACTGGGATTTTTGCTCATTCTTCAAGGCAAAACTGCTCCAGCTCCTTCAAGTTGGATGGGTTCCACTGGTGTACAGCAATCTTTAAGTCTTACCACAGATTCTCAATTGGATTGAGTTCTGGGCTTTGACTAGGCCATTCCAAGACATTTAAATGTTTCCCCTTAAACCACTCAAGTGTTGTTTAGCAGTATGCTTAGGGTCATTGTCCTGCTGGAAGGTGAACCTCCGTCCCAGTCTCAAATCTCTGGCAGACTGAAACAGGTTTCCCTCAAGAACTTCCCTGTATTTAGCGCCATCCATCATTCCTACAATTCTGACCAGTTTCCCAGTCCCTGCCGATGAAAAACATCCCCACAGAATGATGCTGCCACCACCATGCTTGGATGGATGGTGGATGGTGTTCTCGGGGTGATGAGAGGTGTTGGGTTTGCGCCAGACATAGCGTTTTCCTTGATGGCCAAAAAGCTCAATTTTTGTCTCATCTGACCAGAGTACCTTCTTCCATATGTTTGGGGAGTCTCCCACAAGGCTTTTGACGAACACCAAACGTGTTTGCTTATTTTTTTCTTTAAGGAATGGCTTTTTTTCTGTCCACTCCTATGGATGGATACTCCAATATCCGCTGTGGAGTTTTGCAGCTCCTTCAGGGATATCTTTGGTCTCTTTGTTGCCTCTCTGATTAATGCCCTCCTTGCCTGGTCCGTGAGTTTTAGTGGGCGGCCCTCTATTGGCAGGTTTGTTGTTGTGCCATATTCTTTCCATTTTTAATAATGGATTTAATGGTGCTCCGTGGGATGTTCAAAGTTATTTTTATAACCCAACCCTGATCTGTACTTCTCCACAACTTTGTCCCTGACCTGTTTGGAGAGTTCCCTGGTCTTCATGGTGCCGCTTGCTTGGTGGTGCCCCTTGCTTAATGGTGTTGCAGACTCTGGGGCCTTTCAGAACAGGTGTATATATACTGAGATCATGTGACAGATCATGTGACACTTAGATTACACACAGGTGGACTTTATTTAACTAATTATGTGACTTCTGAAGGTAATTGGTTGCACCAGATCTTATTTAGGGGCTTCACAGCAAAGGGGGTGAATACATATGCACGCACCACTTTTCCATTATTTATTTTTTAGACTTTTTTGAAACAAGTAATTTCTTTCATTTCACTTCACCAATTTGGACTATTTTGTGTATGTCCATTACATGAAATCCAAATAAAAATCCATTTAAATTACAGGTTGTAATGCAACACAATAGGAAAAACGCCAAGGGGGATGAATACTTTTACAAGGCACTGTATAACCCTGTCTACAGAGGGTTCTACATGGAACCCAAAATGATTCTACCTGAAACCAAAAAGGGTTCTCCTATGGGGACAGCCAAAAATAACCCTTTTTCACAGGAAATGGCTGAGCAAATATTTCAATGCAAATATTTCAATGTGGATCAAATCACTGCAGCACTGTTAAAATAAATACATTCATAACATGTCATTCACACATTATTAGAGCATTGGAATGTTGCTTGAGATCTTTTTTGGGTTTTGGTAATTCCCATTTGGAGACACTAGTTTTATTATATATTGTTCATTGAAAGATAGTATCTTCCTATAAATTACTTAGAAAACTGCAACTTTAAACTGCATTTGAAATAGAGGTTTGAAGGGGAACGTGCTCATTATGAATATGGGGATATACAATAAAACATCCTCAAAATGATTTTTTTATCAGTCTGGGATTTCTAATAAAAATCTGTTCAAGGTTCAGGAAAGTAAGAGGGTAATTTGTGGGGAGGTAAGAGGACCCCCTTGTCTTTCATTTCCTTGGTCCACTTCTCTATAGTGGGGCATTGTCATTGTTTTGAACAGCCGGCCCATGAAATGAACAAACAAGCAGTGGATAAAAGAGGCCCAGTGTTGATAGCGGTCTGAAACAACAGCTACGGAAGCTCAGTCCGATTGGTCATATATTTTAAACACATTAGTCATATATTTTAAACCAGAGATATGCCATTATCAACCCTTGTAAATATGTTTATAGCGTGAAGTTTATGAGTAGTGCAAGCTGTAAATGAGGCTTTAGGCCAGGTATTTTTTTTTTTTTATGTTGGAAATAAAATACTGTAAAAAAAGCAGCAAATCAGCTCCAAGTGATTTTAATTTTGGAAATCTGTTCCAAAGTATTCCCACACATAATAGATAGATATACAATATGTGATCTTATACAAATGTAAGCAATTTTTGAAATGTTTATGTTTTAGTCAAATATTATATCTGTTTGGGCTTCTTGTGGTCAATTTGCAGTCTACAAAAGATTTGTAATCGCTCAAGAAAAAAACGACCCGCAGCTGAATCTAGTTGATGATACCTGCTTTAGGGCAAATGAGAGGGCAAATACAGTATTTGCAAACATGCACTTACCGCTGTTTTATTTTCAATAGAGCTTCACATTTCTATTTTAACCACTCAATAATATTAAGTCATAAGTCCTCATCAGAAATACGACAACAACATTCATACCCGGATTGTGCTGAGGCTGTCTGTATACATATTTATCTACTTGAGTACAATGCATTCGGAAGGTATTCAGACCCCTTGACTTTTTCCATATATTGTCACGTTACAGCCTTTTTCTAAAATTGATTAAATAAAAAATGTCCCTCATCAATCTACACACAATACCCCATAATGACAAAGCGAAAAAAAAAAAAAAAAGGTTTATAGAAATGGTTGCAATTTTTTTTAAATAATAGCAGAAATACCTTAATTACATAAGTATTCAGAGCCTTTGCAATGAGACTCGAAATTGAGGAAACATTTATCATTCTTGAGATGTTTCTACAACTTGATTGGAGTCCACCTGTATTCAATTGATTGGACATGATTTGGAAAGGCACACACCTGTCTATATAAGGTTCCACAGTTGACAGTGCATGTCAGAGCAAAAACCAAGCCATGAGGTCAAATGAATTGTCTGTAGAGCACCGAGACAGGATTGTGTCGAGGCACAGATCTGGGAAAGGGTACCAAAAAAGGTCTGCAGCATTGAAGGTCCCCAAGAACACAGTGGCCTCCATCATTCTTAAATGGAAGAAGTTTGGAACCACCAAGACTCTTCTAGAGTTGGCCGCCCGGCCAAACTGAGCAATCGGGGGAGAAGGGCTTTTGTCAGGGAGGTGACCAAGAACCCGATGGTCACTCTGACAGAGCTCCAGAGTTCCTCTGTGGAGATGGGAGAACCTTCCAGAAGGACAACAATCTCTGCATCTCCATCAATCAGGCCTTTATGGTAGAGTGGCCAGACGGAAGCCACTCCTCAGTAAAAGGCACACGACAGCCCTCTTGGAGTTTGCCAAGAGGCACCTAAAGGACTCTCAGACCATGAGAAACAAGATTGAACTCTTGGCCTGAATGCCAAGCGTCACGTCTGGAGGAAACCTGGCACCATCCCTAAATGTGATATTTACATTTTTGATTTTTAATACCTTTGCAAACATTTCTAAAAACCTGTTTTTGCTTTGTCATTGTGGGGTATTGTTTGTAGATTGAGGGGAAAAAAAACAATTTAATCAATTTTAGAATAAGGCTGTAACGTTACAAATGTGGAAAAAGTGAAGGGGTCTGAATACTTTCCGAATGCACTGTATATACCATACCAAACAGATCACAAATGTCTCCCTTGTAAAATAGGTCTTCAACCTCAATGGGACTTCCTGGTTAATTAAGGTTAAATAAAATAAATGAATTACGGAATGAATACACATCAACTCCTTTGCATCCACACCAACCACAACCTAATTAATTATAACTCTATCATTTGTAAAGCCGGAGTCATGCGTAGAAGCTTTGGTTCAAACCAGGGTCCTCGCCCCTTTAAGAGAGAGGAGAGGCTGGGGAGCGGGGTTGGCATGGCTGTGGCTGTTTAAAGGTGATGTAAACAGGCTCTGATGGATGAAGGAGTGCCGTCCATCCATCATCACGCCACGCTGAAGGATGGCCTTAATCGTCAGCAAACACAATCCTGCCACCTTGTCCTCATCTTTTCTGCCTTGTCTCTTCTCTCTCTCATGGTGAGTCCCAAATGGCACTACATTATCTATATAGTGCACTATAATTTGGTACACCACCTGGTCAAAAGTAGTGTATTAAATAGGGAATAAGGTGCCATTTGGGATGGAACCTCAGTCCTTCTGAGCCCCTTAATGTTCCTCCGTTCAGGGATCCTGCTCCTCTTAGTAACTGGAGGAGTCTAGTTGAACAGGATGATATGACACTGTCTTAGAGGTTAAAAGCTCGGAGAAGCTCAGGGGGAAAGAGCTCTTGAGCGATGAGTTTTCTCAATTTTCCTGTCTCATTACTTATTACAGCACTGACATGAATAATGTGACACTAAACAATTGTTGACATCTCATTAATTGATAGCATCCCCACTGACATACTGTTCTAGCTCGCCTAGATAAGTTAGTCAAACGTAGTGGTTCTCACATTTTATCTCATATGATAGGGTTTGGATACTCCGATGCAGAGCAAAACATCTTTCCCTTGGTTTACATCTGCCACAGCGTGGTATGTCAAGCTACACCGGCTCGCTGTACACTTTGAATTATTCATTATTTTGAGACCTTGTGCAGCAACATGTTACAGTGGTGGTTTGAGTGTAAATTTTGACACAACAAATACATAACATATTACATGAAATGGATGACGTAGTACACAAAAAATGGGGACCCGTTTTGGCTTGTGAGCACCACTTTCAAAACTCCTGGCTGAAATTATACAAAAGTTCTAGAGTGCATATTTTTAAAGGTAGACTCAGGGAAATGAGGTTGCCACGAGCAGCACCACATATATTGAGATGAGCGGGCCTCCCGAGTGGCGCAGTGGTCTAAGGCACTAGAGATCCTGGTTCGAGTCCAGGCTCTGTCGTAGCCGGCCGCGACCGGGAGACCCATGGGGCGGCGTACAATTGGCCCAGCGCCGTCCAGGGTAGGGGAGGGTTTGGCCGGCACAGTGCACGCTGACTCAGTTGCCAGGTGTACTGTGTTTCCTCCGGCACATTGGTGCGGCTGGCTTCCGGGTTAAGCGGGCACTGTGTCAAGAAGCAGTGCGGCTCGGTTGGGTTGTGTTTCGGAGGACGCACGACTCTCGACCTTCGCCTCTCCCGTGTCCGTATGGGAGTTGCAGCGATGGGACAAGACTGTAACTACCAATTGGATACCATGAAATTGGAGAGAAAAAGGGGGTAAAATACCACAAAAAAAAAATATATATATATATTGAGATGAGCAAGATGCAAGACTTCGCTGTCACACACAGTATATGTGCACGAGTTCGCTTCACTTGTTTGCGGAAATTGACCCACTATGCTATTTACTTTTTGCATCTATTTGTGCACTGTTGATGTTACAGTAAGCTCTGTGGTAATACCAGGGAAACAGGACAGCCACTCATGTGATGCTGGCACTGGGTTTCTCAGATAGGAGTCTGACCAAGTTACTGCCTGCGTCACATATGGCACCCTATTCCCTTTATAGCCCATTACTTTTGATCCGGGCCCAGATCCATCCCTGTGCCAGAAGCCTGGGGTACTAGGACCATCGAGACACTGGGATAGAAATCATACTGCAGACAGAGAATACTACTACAACAGGATAGTGGCTTTAAATTGACATTTTGAGAGACAAGGAGATGCAATAAAGCTCCAATACCTGGCTCTGTATGCTTTGTAAGAACAGAATCAGTACCAGTGTAAGTAGTATCAGTATCACTATGTTATATTTCCAATGCTGATAGATTGCCACGGTGGCTGTTTTATCAGACACTTGACACTTTACAAATCTCACAGCACTTTAGGCTTAGTAGTGTACAGCCCAGTCACTGGCTCTATCAGTATATGATCCGTTATCATTGTCAGATTCAGCACAAAATACTCGTATATCAGGAGAGAAAGTTGCCCGGATAGTGATTTTTTTGTTTTACTTGTTAGAAGACGGAGACATATCTGCACTAAAAGGAGGACGTTAAATATGTCTTTGATGGAGTCATCTCCCAGCTGAAGTGGAAGTGTACATTGTATTGTTCAAAATTCTAGAATATGCTGAAAGTCAGCGATTTCAAAATGTGTTATTTGATAAGCCCTCACTCCCTCTTTTTTATTAGTAGTATTCTATCGCTTTTTGCCTTGAGTATGTTCAAGATAAAATAAAATACAATCTGTCATTCAGGAACGGGAAACTCTAACTGAAAAAATGGAGAGAGAGATCAAATGTTTCCTCATTTCACAAAGTGATTGACCTCTGTCCTTCATCCTGATCTTGTCTGTTTACAATTATAAGATCTGATCACATGGGATGCCTTTGAAAGCTATCTTGTCCATAGCACCATGGCCCTTTCTCAATTGTTAGGAACTCGATTCCTGGCATCCTCTCCTCTGTCCTCCACTCAATACTTACTCAAATTGCAATGAGGGACAAGATCTAGGTTCCCCCCTTTGGTTCTTCTCCTCTAATGCACCAATTCCTTATCCAAGGAAGGAAGCAAGTGGAGGACAGAGGAGAGGGATTCTTCTGATCCCTTGGTCAAGTTCCTTGTACAATGAGTCCTCAATGTTTCAAGCCAGAACTTCTTAATCCTGTAGATTGTCAAATGAAAACGCTGAAACTGTGTTATCATTAATGTAGAGCAAGCATTGCTTTATAAATAGAGGAACTATCATTATTTATGAGCCAGAAAGCTCCTATTTAAGCTGACCAGCCTGCGATAAGGCTTCATTGTAGATCAGCTTCGGAAGCCCCTATTTACACTGACCAGCCTGCAAGGAAATGTTATCCCTATTTCCATTGACCATCCTGCAAGGAAGCTTTACTAGCCCTATTTACACTGAACAGCCTGCAAGGAACTGTTATTATACCTATTTACACTGACCAGCCTGCAAAGAACCTTTATTGAAGACCAGCAGTGGTGTAAAGTACTTAAGTAAGAATACTTGAAAGTACTACATAAGTTGTTTTTGGGGTTATCTTTACCTTACTTTACTATTTATATTTTTGACAACTTTTACTTTTACTTCACTACATTCCTAAAGAAAATAATGTACTTTTTACTCCATACATTTTTCCCTGACACCCAAAAGTACTCGTTAAATTTTGAATGCTTAGCAGGACAGAAAATTGTCTAGTTCACACACTTATCAAGAGAACATCCCTGGTTATCCCTACTGCGTCTGCTCTGGCGGACTCACTAAACCCATGCTTCATTTGTAAATGATGTCTGAGTGTTGGAGCGTGCCCCTGGCTATCCGTAAATAAAAATATAACAAATAAAATGGTGCCGTCTGGTTTGCTTAATATAAGGAATTTGAAATGATTCATACTTTTACTTTTGATACTTACGTATATTTTAGCGATTGTATTTGCTTTTGATACTTAAGTATGTTTAAAACCAAATACTTTTAGACTTTTACTCAAGTAGGATTTTACTGGGTGACTTATATTAAGGTATCTTTACTTTTACTCAAGTATGACAATTGGGTACTTTTTCCACCACTGAAGACCAGCCTCGGAGGCTGCTATTTACACTGACCAGCCGGCAAGGAACCTTTATTATCCCTATTTACTCCGATCAGCCTCTGGGGAGCCTTGCACACATACCAGCCTTTAGGGTGTCTGAGTACACTGACCAGCCTGGGAGGAGCCTGCATTGTGTTAATTAGATGCAAAAATATAGCTATCTAAACAGCCAGATAAGTTACAGCTTGCTATTAGCACATTGCTTCAGATAAAATAGGCTAGCTAGCTATCTAGCAAGCTAAGTTATCTAATTTGAAAAGATAACTAACCAGCAAAGTAGCTAGCTAATCTATATATCAGCCTGTATAAATTGGAATACGTATTTGCAAATAGTCTTAATATTCAGTGTTTTTAAATGCAATGTGCTTATCTTTTTTAGCTGCTTCAGTTAGACACCACCGCATGAAAGATTTCAAAATGGTTCTTGCTGTCCCTCCGTCTGCAATATTAATCTGATTGGCTGATGGGAAATAATGGGCTGAGTTGCATAAACATCAGCCTGTGAGGCATAACCCACAGGTACAACCCAAGGAACCTTTACCTGCTGGGTAGAGACATTGGAGGACGGGTTCATTGTAATGGCTGGAATGTAAGAAATGGAACGGAATGTGTTTGATAGCGTTCCATGCATTCTATTCCAGCCATTACAATGAGCTCATCCTATATATATCTGCCCACCAGCCTCCTCTGACATCAACTTCAACATCCACAACATCATAGAAATCTACGGTAATATGGGCAATATGGTATCTGGGAAACCTGTGTACATATTTTCTTTCTCTTTTTTCCCTTCTCTGTGTAGGGTACAGTATGACTCAGGCACATGGTTGTTCCACTCTGTTGACAAAAACAACCTGTCAGAGAGCTTAAGGAAGGAAGCCTGGCTCAGTTCGCTTTCTTATTTGAATAAGTTGAGGAGGAACACCTTTATCGACGAGATGTGAGCAACCCAGATAAGTTTGCTGCATATCCAGCTGCATTTCACTGATAAGACCTTCCTCCAAATCATAATCTTTCAACATAGCTGCTCCAATTAAAAGTGTCCCAGGTTTAAGGGAATAAAAAAATAGCCATTTAAGGAATTAAATACACTAGAAATACAAAAGTATGTGGACACGCCTTCAAATTAGTGGATTTGGCTATTTCGGCCACACCCATTGCTGACAGGTGTATAAAATCGAGCACACAGACAAACATTGGCAGTAGAATGGCCTTACTGAAGAGCTCAGTGACTTGCAACGTGGCACCGTCAAAGGATGCCACCTTTCCAACAAGTCAGTTTGTCACATGTCTGCCCTGCTAGAGCTGCCCTGGTCAACTGTAAGTGCTGTTATTGTGAAGTGGAAATGTCTAGGAGCAACAACGGCTCAGCTGCGAAGTGGTAGGCCACACAAGCTCACAGAACGGGGCCGCCGAGTGCTGAAGCAGCCGCACACAAGCCAAAGATCCCCATGCGCAATGCGAAGCATCAGCTGGAGTGGTGTAAAGCTCGCCGCCATTGTACTCTGGAGCAGTGGAAACGCCTTCTCTGGAGTGATGAATCATGCTTCACTATCTGGCTGTACAACGGACGAATCTGGGTTTGGCGGATGCCAGGAGAACGTTACCTGCCCCAATACATAGTGCCAACTGTAAAGTTTGGTGGAGGAGGAATAATGGTCTGGGGCTGTTTTTCATGGTTCGAGCTAGGCCCCTTAGTTCCAGTGAAGGGAAATCTTAATGCTACAACATACAATGACATTCTAGACAATTCTGTTCTTTCCTGTTTCAGCATGACAATTCCCCCATGCACAAAGCGAGATCCATATTTGTATTTTGTATTTATTATGGATCCCCATTAGCTGCCAAGGCAGCAGCTACTCTTCCTGGTGTCCAGCAAAATTAAGGCAGTTATACATTTTATAAACATTACAATACATTCATGACAGATTTCACAACATACATAAATGGTTTGTTGAGATCGGTGTTGAAGAACTTGACTGGCGTGCACAGAGTCCTGACCTCAACCCCATCGAACACCTTTGGAATGAATTGGAACATCGATCACAAGCTAGGCCTAATCGCCCAACATCAGTGCCCGACCTCACTAATGCTCTTGTGGCTGAATAGAAGCAAGGCCCAGCAGCAATGTTCCAACATCTATTGGAAAGCTTTCCCAGAAGAGTGGAGGCTGTTGTAGCAGCAAACGGGGGACCAACTCCATATTAATGCCCATGCTTTTGGAATGCGATGTTCGACAAGCAGGTGTCCACATACTTTTGGTCATGTAGTGTATATCCTCATCCTCAAATAACTATGTTTTGCATTGAAGGGGTACAAATAGAAAGTTGTTGCTGCTGTTCTTATAACCCTTTCCACCTTGAACTCAGCCTCCCCACCTTTCAGCCACCCACGCCCCACCCCTACCTCTATGGGCACAGAGGTATCTGCGGGCGCCTGTTCTATCAAACCATGGTCGTAATCTCACTTCTACTCAATAAATCTCAAAAGGCCAGTGTGTTTCTCTCTCTCAGTGTGTGTGTGTGTGTGTGTGTGTGTGTGTGTGTGTGTGTGAGAGAGAGAGAGCAGTCGACTGTGCATGTGTACACACATGGGGAATATGGTTTGATGTCTGTGGTGTGTGGTGCAGTGGTGGCGTGGGGTGTGTGGAAATTAAGAAGGGCTGAGATCAATCAAGCAGATCTAGAAGTTTATGAAAATAAGAGAGGCAGGGAGAATAAAAGCATGAAAGGTTGGAGAGAAAGATGGCAGAGTGAGATAGAAAGAAATTAATACAAAATGCCACCCGCCTATCTCCAATCTTGACATACTGTATGGATCGTGAAACTGGGAGGTGATGCCCTGAGGGGCCTCTATATTAAAAGGAAGACATAGAGAAGCTCAATTGAGATCATATATATATATATATATATATATATATATATATATATATATATATATAGTCTGTTCTCTTCCATATTCTCCTCAAAATGTCAAATAAATTACCTTGAATCTCTATAATTAAACAAAATAGGACACAATGTTCTCCTAGATTGAAATCTAACTACCGACCAATTTCCCCTCTTTTTGTAGATATACTGATGACTACTGTGACTGTCACGTTGTTGAGAGGGGTGGTATTATTTACAGCACAGCGGTTGTCATAACAACGGGGCAGTTTGACAATAGCTCAGAGTATAGCCTTGTACAGGGGCATCCACTCAGTCCTACCCAATAGGAGAATGAAATTGATTCGCCTTTAGGCAATTAGATCATCTCCATTATCATGCTGTAGCCACAGCCACACAGAGATGTGGGTTGCATCCCAAATGGCTCCCTATTCCCTGTATAGTGCGCTACTTTTGAACATGGACCTATGGGCCCTAGATATGGACATTTGGAGGGGGTAGCCACAGAGTGCTCTTCTTTCACACTGCTGCCCACTTAACATCTCAAAGACCAGGTTGGCACCCCATGCCTGGGGGGGCGGAGAGGCTTAGGCAGGGATGTCCACTATCCCTGATAGTCTTTGTCTGAATGAAAATGCTTGTATCTACAATGAATGGTGACAAAAGAAGGTCAAACAGAGATGTGTCCATGAGCTTTGTAACAATGGGGATAATCATCTTGTAGAACATGTTATTCAGAAAAATAGGACTACTTGCGAATCACTCACAGTGGTGAAGGATGTGAAATGAAAGAGGTCAGGGAGAGAGTGAGAGAGAGGGAGTGTTGTTTAAGCACGATTCCATTTCCAACACGTGCACAATCCATATCCACTTATTCATGTGCTCTCTCTGTGTAGCACATTTTCGACCATGCTGTACAGTGTATAGGTACATGCTTTGTAATGGATAATGAAGCAGATCATAACTGTTCTCACTCGTGCTTTATTAGATAACTTAAATTAGAATACCTATTGTGAATGTTCTGTTGTTTTTTTCTGTCCACCCCCACAGTCCAACAGGAAATTGAGCCTTGCCTACCTTGTCCTCCTATGGCCTACGCCCCAAATGCCAATTGGGTGCCATTTGGGACACCCCGTGGACTCTCCTGACCCACCCCACAACACTACCTACTGTGGTCCACCACAGTCCGGTAAGGGAACATTTCCCTGACCATTTATCAATGTCCACTTTCCTGTGTACTCACAAATTGACATGTCTCTCCTGCTTCCCTACCCAGTTTGTGAAGTGGTGGTGGTACACAAGGTCTGCATCCCAAATGGCTTAATATTCCCTTTATAGTGCACTACTGTTGACCAGTCCCATAGGGTAGTGAACTATATTATGAATAGGGTGCCATTTGGGACACCACCAATGACTCCTAGTAAAAATAACAGACTGTTGCTGCTGAACTCCAGACTGTTGAGTAGTTTTGTGGTGAGAAATGACACTCAATTTGTTCTCCCATCATGCTACCTGGCCAGTCGTGTATGATCAACATCTTGCTGCCCAGTGACCCAGGACGTGTACTTCACTGTTGAGGCCCAGGCAGTCTGAACAGCAGAGATATCACACAAAGCACCCCAGACAACCCAGGGCACTGTACAGCTTGTGCTTCTTACTTCACTGCACTCACTTACATACTGTAAGCTGTATGCTGAGCTTCCCTTCGATGCACTCACATCTAGTGAGCAGTGTCGGTTTTACTGCGCCGATGGCGTGACAGTGCCTCGCACAGTGTCTCTCAGAAGCCTTCAACATTTTGACAAGACTTATACATTTAAGATTTTTTACTCTATTTGTAATTCAACCCACTGGAGCAAACCATTCTGACACCTCAACTCTTTGAACAGGTTATGTACTCTCAGACTTGAAGGAGCTCAAAGTGTACGGTTGTGCTCCACGCCCCTGTGCAGTGAAAACACAACCCACTGGCAGGTGACTTGTCTCAGTTAAGTTGAAGTTTGATCAAAGGAAATGTACATATTGGATTTAGAGTTGTAGGTGGAAACTGATTCAGTGTTTAGTAAATAAATGGCATAAACATCTTGACACGCGGTGACAGGAAAAGAGACAGTCAGGAAAGTCCGGGACTACATACTGTAAACTGTAGTAACAGAAGGAAAGGCAGTACAACTGGAGAGTCTACTGTGCTGGAGAGAACAAGCAAGGCCAGGCCAAAACTGTATGTCAGTTATGTGTAAAGTGTGTTGTTGGCATTTAGGGGGTAAAATTGGAAAAGCAGGAGACTGTTTGGGAAGTCACAGAGGAGAGGAGAAGATATGTGGTCCACAGAGACCTTGTCTGTGAAAAGGAGATAGGGAGGGAAGGGAATCTGCATTGACCCTTTTTGCATCATCACATACGCACGTGCCCAGAGGCCATAACCTCCATGGGGCCCCCATTGATTTTGTTTGTCACTCTCACTCAGATATCATATTAACATGGCATCAAGTCATTGCAAAATTTGTAGAATTGTAGGAAAATAGCAGTAAAATTGAAATAAAGAAATAAAAAAAATCTGTAAAGAAAACGTATTTGTTTACCTTTTGTTAATAATAATAATAATAATAATAATAATAATAATAATAATAATAATAAATGTAACTTGTATAGTGCTTTTCATTAGGGACAAGAATCTCAAAGCGCATAAAAAGCAAATCAAACAACACATTTTAATTGAGATGATTGAGATTGAATGTCTCTATTTGGCTTCTGATGAAAGGCTGGGAGTTGAGGCAGTTTGGAATGGAAAGGCAGTGTAGCTTCAGCGGAGGGGGCATTGATGGTACAGCCAGAGAGAAACAAAGGCAGTCTGACAAACAGGCCCGGAGCGCTTCATAAGTGCACCACATCTGGTTCTCCGACGGTCAGTTCCTCCATAGGACCCACTCCTCCTTAGGTACTGGTCCTCCATTGCCGTTAGCTAGCTAACATTGAACCATAATCTCAACTCATATCTTTACTACCCTGCATGAATCTGCAGGTAGCTAACCAACCAGGTTCAATGTTAGCTAGCTAGCTAACATTAGGCTATAACTAGCAATGCAAATGGCTCTGAGATACGAATAATATTACTACACAGATCATACATGTAACGTTAGCTAGCGAGCCAGCCAGCTAATGGTAGCTAGCTAGCTAACAGTATGCTTTAACTTGAAATAAACAACTTTCTGACAAAATTGAAACATGTAAAATCTGAAAATGTAGCTAGCTAGACTATCTTACCCGTATACATGGATGGACGCTTCTCCCTCTCTGTCACGGATACCATGGTTGCCCTTAGTTTAAAGATGTAATCCGGAGACAGGTGTTTTATACAACAGCCTTCTGTGTGTTCTCTTTTCAACTCCCTCTGCATATTTGCAATCAAACGGCAGAATATTCTCCCATCTCCTTAGCTATTCCACCGGGCATTCCACTGATTTCAAAACTCGGTCCTCCAGAAAATGGAGAGCAACACTTTTGCAGTTCTACTACGCGATATCGTTCAAAAAAGCTGCGTTAGAAAGGATTACCTACACATACTGACCAGCTCATGTTATAGACAGAAGCGAGTTACATGACAGACCAATCTGAACTCATCTCTCGGCATGTCCAGCCCACCCATTATCTCAGCCAATCATGGCTAGCGGGAAGGTTACTGTCCTTTTCGGTAGCTACAGTGAGGGAAAAAAGTATTTGATCCCCTGCTGATTTTGTACGTTTGCCCACTGACAAAGACATGATCAGTCTATAATTTTAATGCTAGGTTTATTTGAAAAAAACACATTTCAAAAATGTTATAAATTGATTTGCATTTTAATGAGGGAAATAAGTATTTGACCCCTCTGCAAAACATGACTTAGTACTTGGTGGCAAAACCCTTGTTGGCAATCACAGAGGTCAGACGTTTCTTGTAGTTGGCCACCAGGTTTGCACACATCTCAGGAGGGTTTTTGTTCCACTCCTCTTTGCAGATCTTCTCCAAGTCATTAAGGTTTCGAGGCTGACGTTTGGCAACTCAAACGTTCAGCTCCCTCCACAGATTTTCTATGGGATTAAGGTCTGGAGACTGGCTAGGCCACTCCAGGACCTTAATGTGCTTCTTCTTGAGCCACTCCTTTGTTGCCTTGGCCGTGTGGTTTGGGTCATTGTCATGCTTGAATACCCATCCACGACACATTTTCAATGCCCTGGCTGAGAGAAGGAGGTTCTCACCCAAGATTTGACGGTACATGGCCCCGTCCATCATCCCTTTGATGCGGTGAAGTTGTCCTGTCCCCTTAGCAGAAAAACACCCCCAAAGCATAATGTTTCCACCTCCATGTTTGACGGTGATGATGGTGTTCTTGGGGTCATAGGCAGCATTCCTCCTCCTCCAAACACGGCGAGTTGAGTTGATGCCAAAGAGCTCGATTTTGGTCTCATCTGACCACAACACTTTCACCCAGTTCCCCTCTGAATCATTCAGATATTCATTGGCAATCTTCAGACGGCCCTGTATATGTGCTTTCTTGAGCAGGGGGACCTTGCGGGTCTGCAGGATTTCAGTCCTTCACAGCGTAGTGTGTTACCAATTGTTGTCTTGGTGACTATGGTCCCAGCTGCCTTGAGATCATTGACAAGATCCTCCTGTGTAGTTCTGGGCTGATTCCTCACCGTTCTCATGATCATTGCAACTCCACGAGGTGAGATCTTGCATGGAGCCCCAGGCCGAGGGAGATTGACAGTTCTTTTGTGTTTCTTCCATTTGCGAATCATCGCACCAACTGTTGTCACCTTCTCACCAAGCTGCTTGGCGATGGTCTTGTAGCCCATTCCAGCCTTGTGTAGGTATACAATCTTGTCCCTGACATCCTTGGAGAGCTCTTTGGTCTTGGCCATGGTGGAGAGTTTGGAATCTGATTGATTGATTGCTTCTGTGGACAGGTGTCTTTTATACAGGTAACAAGTTGAGATTAGGAGCACTCCCTTTAAGAGTGTGCTCCTAATCTCAGCTCGTTACCTGTATAAAAGACACCTGGGAGCCAGAAATCTTTCTGATTGAGAGGGGTTTTTTGTTGTTGTTATTCTGTCTCTCACTGTTCAAATAAACCTAGCATTAAAATTATAGACTGATCATTTCTTTGTCAGTGGGCAAACGTACAAAATCAGCAGGGCATCAAATACTTTTTTCACTCACTGTAAACCAACCAGGCTCATAATTTAACAATTTGTATTCGTATTTACAGTTTGTTATTAAGAAACATGAAAGTTTACATGTTCCAGAAGGAACAATAGAGGAGCAATAGAGAACAAAAGAGGAAAGCCCCCTACTTATGCTACGTCATGACTTACCTGGACCACCTATTGAGATGTGCCTTTTGTTAAATAAATCAGGTGTTAAATTGGTTGAAAAGGAGACTGGAGTGCCGCTATGAATTGTATAGAAATGCAATAACTGAGCTTCACCTTTACAACCCAAACTAAGGGGGTAAAGTAAGGGGTAAAGTAGGGCTTTAAGGAGTTGGTCTGATGGGAATCCGTGATGCCATCGGCCTCCCCCCTTGCTTGAAGAACAATAGACGAGCAATAGAGAACAAGGAACAGTAAACATCATCCCCCACGAATGATGCTGCGACCCCCCCTTGGGCCAATTGAGATATCGCGTGACTAACAAATTTCAGTTATCGTGTGTGACCACAGATTATCCATTATATTGAACAGATACTCAAGTGGCCGCTCTAAAAAATGGAAGGCAGTTAGCCTGGGGACCAGTCTCTTTAGCTAATCCCCTCTCTGTACTTCATTTCATGTGCCAAATACACATCATTCACCCAAGTTGTCAAAATTGGGCCAGTGCTGTCTTGAGATATCGCGTCCCCTCCCTGATTCGGAGACCGATCCACAGTCCCCTCCCTGATTCCATCGTGGGGGACAACAAAAGAGGAAAGGCACCCCCATCCCACCCCCCACTTGTGTAAATGACTAAAATGTAAATGTAAAATGTTGTGCTATGTCATGACTTACCTGGACCACCTATTGAGATGTGCCTTTTGTTAAGTAAATTGTCCGGACCTCACTAAAACTCAGACCCTGGCTACGGCCCTGCCTCTAACAAGAAAGAATATCAATAAAATATCACAAAAGTACGAAGAAAGACACCACTGCAAAATACTTACAGTACAGTATGAAGTTTGGAACCATTTGTGCTTTGGAAAGATAGAAAATAGCATAACATAGATGCCCCTGTCCGTCACATTGTGACATGGGTATCTTAACTGTAGGCTTGTACCTAAATAAAACCTGATAGGCAGGTCAGGGGGTCCAATGACAAGCTGCCAGAACAAGCAGACAGCAAAACAAGCCTATGGAACTGCAAAGGGCAAAAACTAATGGGAACAAGGGAGACAAGAAGAAGGGGAGCGAACAATCGCAAGGTAAAGTCAGACCACGTGCTCTGCTTTAAATACCTTTTAAAGAGGAAAGGAGAGAAATATATAATGCGCCAGATATGAGAGAGAAAGGGAAAAAACAGGAGCTAATTTAAATTGTGTTTTTGCTGGTACAATGGAGCGGCCACAGAGGATTCGCTCATCAAACAAACCAGGCGTTGAAAAAAAGAGGCGGGATTATTGTGTACACTCTGAAGGTCTTGTCTACTTGAAATGGAATTACAAATTGGGAAAACATAAGCATAAAGGAATTTCAACCTCCACAGTCATTTAAAGACATTCTAATCATTGGTCTATTGTGCTGCTTGTGTAACTTTCTAAGAGAAGCTTCCAAGGTTTCCTTAGCGGAGAGAACTAACTTGATCAAATTGTCACGAAGGTTACATAAATATATTGAGTATGACAATAAAAAAAGACAGGCATTTTCCACCTTAGTTTTTATGAGTAATGAAAGCCAATAACAACTGTCCTAAAATCAAACCGTTTTTACAGTATTCATCCCATGTTCCAGGACTGTAAAAAACACAGAAATTCTACAAATGTGCACAAAATGAAACAGCTTGCCCATGCCTTCTCTCAAAATGATCTAATTTCTGGGTTGCTGTGGGTGGTTAGTTAAGGGGGTTTGGGTCAGTGACTAGTGAAAGGGGGAAACACTTCTGAATATCCTGTCATGCTCACTATTTCTCTAGCCTGATGGATTGAATGCTACAGTGCCTTCAGAAAATATTTACACCCCTTGACTTTTTCTACATTTTGCTGTTTTACAAAGTGGGATTAAAATTGATTTAATTGTCTTTTTTTTGGTCAGTGATCTACACAAAATACTCATGTCAAAGTGGAAGAAAAATTCTAACATTTGTAAAACATTTATGAAAAATAAAACACTAATATATCTTGATTAGATAAGTATTGAACCCCCTGAGTCAATACATGTTAGAATTACCTTTGGCAGCGATTACAGCTGTGAGTCTTTATGGGTAAGTCTCTAAGAGCATTCTCCACCTGGATTGTGCAACTTTTGCCAATTATTATTTTCCAAATTCTTCAACCTCTGTAAAATTGGTTATTGATAATTGCTAGACAACCATTTTTAGGTCTTGCCATAGATTTTCAAGCTGATTTAAGTGAAAACTGTAACTCGACCACTCGGAACATCAACAGTCTTCTTGGTAAGCAACTCCAGTGTAGATTGTTGTCCTGCTGAAAGGATAATTAATTTCCCAGTGTCTGGTGGAAATCAGACTGAACAAGGTTTCCTCTAGGACTTTGTCTGTGCTTAGCTCCAATCCGTTTCATTTTTTTATCCTGGAAAACTCCCCAGTCCTTAACGATTACAAGCATACCCATAACATGATGCAAGCAGCCACCACTATGCTTGTAAATATGGAGAGTGGTATTCAGTAATGTGTTGTATTGGATTTGCCCGAAACATAACACTTTGTATTCAGGGAAAAACGTTAATTGCTTTGCCACATTTTTTGCAGTATTTCTTTAGTGCCTTATTGCAAATAGGATGCGTGTTTTAGAATATTTGTATTCTGTACAGTCTTCCTTCTTTTCACTCTGTCAATTACACTACCAGTCAAAGGTTTGGACACACCTACTCATTGAAGGGTTTGTCTTTATTTGTACTATTTTTTACATTGTAGAATAATAGTGAAGACATCAAAACTATGAAATAACACATATGGAATCATGTATAACCAAAAAAGTGTTAAACAAATCAAAATATATGTTATATTTGAGATTCTTCAAATAGCCACCCTGTGCCTTGATGACAGCTTTGCACACTCTTGGCATTCTCTCAACCAGCTTCATGAGGTAGTCACCTGGAATGCATTTCAATTAACACGTGTGCCTTCTTAAAAGTTATTTTGTGGAATTGATTTCCTTCTTAATGCATTTGAGCCAATCAATTGTGTTGTGACAAGGTAGGGTAGGAAGGGAGGGGAGGGGAGGGGCACAAGAGATCTTACCCTATTTGGTAAAAGACCAAGTCCATATTATGGCAAGAACAGCTCAAATAAGCAAAGAGAAATTACAGTCCATCATTACTTTAAGACATGAAGGTCAGTCAATACGGAACATTTTCAGAACTTTGAAAGTTTCTTCAAGTGCAGTCGCAAAAACCATCAAGCGCTATGATGAAACTGGCTCTCATGAGGAACACCACAGGAATGGAAGACCCAGAGTTACCTCTTCTGCAGAGGATAAGTTAATTAGAGTTATCAGCCTCAGAAATTGCAGCCCAAATAAATGTTTCACAGAGTTCAAGTCACAGACACATCTCAACATCAACTCTTCAGAAGGGACTGTGTGAATCAGGCCTTCATGGATGAATTGCTGCAAAGAAACCACTACTAAAGGACACCAATAAGAAGAAGAGACCTGCTTGGGCCAAGAAACACGAGCAATGTACGTTAAGACCAGTGGAAATGTGTCCTTTGGTCTGGAGTCCAAATTTGAGATTTTTGGTTCAAACCGGCGTGTCTTTGTGAGATGCGGTGTGGGTGAACGGATTATCTCTGCATGTGTAGTATCCACCATAAAGCATGGAGGAGGAGGTGTTATGGTGTGGGGGTGCTTTGCTGGTGACACTGTCTGTGATTTATTTAGAATTCAAGGCACACTTAACCAGCATGGCTGCCACAGCATTCTGTAGCGATATGCCATCCCATCTAATCCCAGTGGGACTACCATTTGTTTTTCAACAGGACAATGACCCAACACACCTCCAGGCTGTGTAAGGGCTATTTTACCAAGAAGGAGCGTGATGGAGTGCTGCATCAGAAGACCTGGCCTCCACAATCCCCTGACCTCAACCCAATTGAGATGGTTTGGGATGAGTCGGATGGCAGAGTGAAGGAAAAGCAGCCAACAAGTGCTATGCGTATGTGGGAACGCCTTCAAGACTGTTGGAAAAGCTGGTTGAGAGAATGCCAAGAGTATGCAAAGCTGTCATCAAGGCAAAGGGTGGCTATTTGAAGAATCTCAAATATAAAATATATTTTGATTTGTTTAACACTTCGTTGGTTACTATATGATTCCATATGTGTTATTTCAGAGTTTTGATGTCTTCACTATTATTCTACAATGTAGAAAATAGCAAAAACAAAGAAAAACCCTTGAATCAGTAGGTGTGTCCAAACCTTTGACTGGTACTGTAGGTTATTATTGTGGAGTAACTACAATGTTGTTGATCCATCCTCAGTTTTCTCCTATCACAGCCATTAAATGCTGTAACTTTTTTAAGTCACCATTGGCCTCATGGAAAAATCCCTGAGTGGTTTCCTTCCTCTCCGGCAACTGAGTTAGGAAGGACGCCGTTATCTTTGTAGTGACTGATTTGTAGTGATTGATACACCATGCAAAGTGTAATTAATAACTTCCCCATGCTCAAATGGATATTCAATGTCTGCTTTTTTTATTTTCGAGCCCTTCTTTGCGAGCCATTGGAAATCCTCCCTGGTCTTTGTGGTTGAATCTGTGTTTGAAATCCTCTGCTCGACTGAGGGACCTTACAAATAATTGTATGTGTGGGGTACAGAGATGAGGTAGTCATACATAAATCATGTTAAACACTATTGCACACAGAGTGAATCCATGCAACTTATTATGTGACTTGTGAAGGCTTGCCATAACAAAGGTTGAATACTTATTGGCTGAAGACATTTCAGCTTTTTATTTTTAAAAACACAATTCCACTTTGACATTATGGGGTATTGTGTGTAGGCCAGTGACAAAAAAATACCAATTTAATCCATTTTAAATTCAGGCTGTAACACAGAAAAAAGAAAAAAAAAGTCAAGGGGTGTGAATACTTTCTGAAGGCACTATTTATAGGCCTTGATGACAATAACATTCATTATAGCTAAATCATCAGTGGAGATTTGACACTTTGTCACTAAAATGTGGGGTTGAGCGAGAGAAAGATCTCTTGCCATATGATGCATGTCCATCCATGATCACATATTTAATGGTCAGCTGCTGGACACCAGATGTCCAGGGCCCTGCCAAGTTTGACCTTTCTCTCAACCCCCCATTGTCATGACAAAGTGTCAAATATCCACTGATAATTTAGCTATGATTAATGTTATTTTCATCAAGGCCTATTCAATGCATTGTTAACCCTCAATTGGGTTTTATGTTAGCATGGTCAAAATGGGTGTGCGTCAGACATAAATACAGTATAATTTGGTATTGCTAATCGCATTTCCATGTAAGGCTTGGATAAATGACTATATGCCCTATACTACATTTACATTTACATTTTAGTCATTTAGCAGACGCTCTTATCCAGAGCGACTTACAGGAGCAATTAGGGTTAAGTGCCTTGCTCAAGGGCACATTTACGTCATTTAGCAGACGCTCTTATCCAGAGCGACTACAAATTGGTGCATTCACCCTATAGCCAGTGGGATAACCACTTTACAATTATACTTTTTTTTTTTTTTTTTGGGGGTAGAAGGATTACTTTATCCTATCCCAGGTGTTCCTTAAAGAGGTGGGGGTTTCAAATGTCTCCGGAAGGTGGTGAGTGACTCCGCTGTCCTGGCGTCGTGAGGGAGCTTGTTCCACCATTGGGGTGCCAGAGCAGCGAACAGCTTTGACTGGGCTGAGCGGGAACTATGCTTCCGCAGAGGAAGGGGAGCCAGCAGGCCAGAGGTGGATGAACGCAATGCCCTCGCCTGGGTGTAGGGACTGATCAGAGCCTGAAGGTACGGAGGTGCCGTTCCCCTCACTGCTCCATAGGCAAGCACCATGGTCTTGTAACGGATGCGAGCTTCAACTGGAAGCCAGTGGAGTGTGCGGAGGAGGGGGGTGACGTGAGAGAACTTGGGAAGGTTGAACACCAGACGGGCTGCGGCATTCTGGATGAGTTGTAGGGGTTTAATGGCACAGGCAGGGAGCCCAGCCAACAGCGAGTTGCAGTAATCCAGACGGGAGATGACAAGTGCCTGGATTAGGACCTGTGCCGCTTCCTGTGTAAGGCAGGGTCGTACTCTCCGAATGTTGTAGAGCATGAACCTGCAGGATCGGGTCACCGCCTTGATGTTGGCGGAGAACGACAGGGTGTTGTCCAGGGTCACGCCAAGGCTCTTCGCACTCTGGGAGGAGGACACAACGGAGTTGTCAACCGTGATGGCGAGATCATGGAACGGGCAGTCCTTCCCCGGGAGGAAGAGCAGCTCCGTCTTGCCAGGGTTCAGCTTGAGGTGGTGATCCGTCATCCATACTGATATGTCGGCCAGACATGCAGAGATGCGATTCGCCACCTGGTTATCAGAAGGGGGAAAGGAGAAGATTAGTTGTGTATCGTCAGCGTAGCAATGATAGGAGAGGCCATGTGAGGATATGACAGAGCCAAGTGACTTGGTGTATAGGGAGAAAAGGAGAGGGCCTAGAACTGAGCCCTGGGGGACACCAGTGGTGAGAGCACGTGGTGCGGAGACAGCTTCTCGCCACGCCACTTGGTAGGAGCGACCGGTCAGGTAGGACGCAATCCAGGAGTGAGCCGCGCCGGAGATGCCCAGCTCGGAGAGGGTGGAGAGGAGGATCTGATGGTTCACTGTATCAAAGGCAGCAGACAGGTCTAGAAGGACAAGAGCAGAGGAGAGAGAGTTAGCTTTAGCAGTGCGGAGAGCCTCCGTGACACAGAGAAGAGCAGTCTCAGTTGAATGACCAGTCCTGAAACCTGACTGGTTTGGATCAAGAAGGTCATTCTGAGAGAGATAGCAAGAGAGTTGGCTAAAGACGGCACGCTCAATAGTTTTGGAAAGAAAAGAAAGAAGGGATACTGGTCTGTAGTTGTTGACATCAGTGGGATCGAGTGTTGGTTTTTTTGAGAAGGGGTGCAACTCTCGCTCTCTTGAAGACGGAAGGGACATGGCCAGCGGTCAAGGATGAGTTGATCAGCGAGGTGAGGTAGGGGAGAAGGTCACCGGAGATGGTCTGGAGAAGAGAGGAGGGGATGGGGTCAAGCGGGCAGGTTGTTGGGCGGCCTGCAGTCACTAGTCGCAAGATTTTATCTGGAGAGAGAGGGGAGAAAGAAGTCAAAGCATAGGGTAGGGCAGTGTGAGCAGGACCAGCAGTGTCATTAGACTTAACAAACGAGGATCGGATGTCGTCAACCTTCTTTTCAAAGTGGTTGACAAAGTCATCCACAGAGAGGGAGGAGGGGGGATTCAGCAGTGAGGAGAATGTGGCAAAGAGCTTCCTAGGGTTAGAGGCAGATGCTTGGAATTTAGAGTGGTAGAAAGTGGCCTTAGCAGCAGAAACAGATGAAGAAAATGTAGAGAGGAGGGAGTGAAAAGATGCCAGGTCTGCAGGGAGTTTAGTTTTCTTCCATTTCCGCTCAGCTGCCCGGAGCTCTGTTCTGTGAGCTCGCAATGAGTCATCAAGCCACAGAGCTGGAGGGGAGGACCGAGCCGGCCGGGAGGATAGGGGACACAGGGAGTCAAAGGATGCAGAAAGGGAGGAGAGGAGGGTTGAGGAGGCAGAATCAGGAGATTGGAGGGAGAAGGATTGAGCAGAGGGAAGAGATGATAGGATGGAAGAGGAGAGAGTAGTGGGAGAGAGAGAGCGAAGGTTGCGGCGGCGCGTTACCATCTGTGTAGGGGCAGAGTGAGTAGTGTTGGAGGAGAGCGAGAGAGAAAAGGATACAAAGTAGTGGTCGGAGACATGGAGGGGAGTTGCAGTGAGATTAGTAGAAGAGCAACATCTAGTAAAGATGAAGTCAAGCGTATTGCCTGCCTTGTGAGTGGGGGGGGGGATGGTGAGAGGGTGAGGTCAAAAGAGGAGAGGAGTGGAAAGAAGGAGGCAGAGAGAAATGAGTCAAATGTAGACGTGGGGAGGTTGAAATCCCCCAAGACTGTGAAGGGTGAGCCATCCTCAGGAAAGGAACTTATCAAGGCGTCAAGCTCATTGATGAACTCTCCAAGGGAACCTTACTACAAATCATGTAGTCTCAATGCATACTGCGTATTAGCAGTCATTGTGGAATACCATTAATGTAACAGTATACTGAACGTGTATGAGCACTTATAACAAAATATTGATTCTGTGATATTTCCAAGTCGTCTACTTTTATTGGTTCTCTCCAGGTTGAAGTCTGGCTGGCATAAAATCAGGACCTCCATCACACAGATTATGATAGATCGCTTTTAATATTATCTTCAATAACTGGCCTATTTGTTCCAAATGGGTATTTCCCATTATTGCATGAAAAATCAACTTGCATTTCACAAGACCTTTAGAAGGGCTTCAGTAGCCAAACCGGGCACCTTTTTAAATTGAACTTCGGGGAAAACTTTTAAGGAATTGGCCAATGCCGATCTTTCTCCTAAGAGTAAGGAATTCCAGGTTCATTATAGGCAAAAGCTATTTTTTCTTCCAAAAGGCAGAACATGTTACATTTCCCCCTTCTACCATTACTCAGTCAGTAGTGTGGTGCAGGGCTAATTTAAAGTAGAGACACTATTGGGTTTTGTATGATAAATGAGCCGTGAGAGAGAGACCCACAGTGGGTAATGGGAGGAAAGGGTGCAGTTAAGGAGCAGTTAGAATACAAATATCCCTCTCTTCTCAAAACCTGCAGTTGACAACAACAGCATGAGCAGGTAGAATGACGGATAATACCCTGCAGGTGTTTGTCTGTGTGAGAGCAACAAGCAGGTATAAAGTATAGGACCTGTTTCTGACAGTGTATGTTGTTGTAACACTCTGGCTCTATGGACGTTTATATTGAGCCAGGGTTGTTCATTTTCTTGTGTTTGGGTGTATTTCATTTGGTGGTGTTGGGGATGGGTGAGTTTCATTTTGTTTGTGTCATGTGGTGATTGGTCGATGACTCCCAATCGGAGGTAACGAGTGTCAGCTGTCGGCTCGTTATCTCTGATTGGGAGCCATATATATTCTGTGTGTTTTCTCCTTTGTTTTGTGGGTTATTGTTTCTGTGTTGCTGTTAGTGTGTTTCAGTATTTGAACTTCACGTTTCGTCATTTGTTGTTTTCTTCGTGGTTGCTTTAATTTAATAAAGTCATCATGTTCACTCGCAACGCTGCGCATTGGTCTCCTCCTTCAGACGATCGTGACAGAATAACCCACCACAAGAGGACCAAGCGGCGTAACAAGCGGCAACAGGACCTACCTACGCAGGATTTATGGACGCCTCCTAAGGGATTTTTGGACATGGGAGGAGATTCGGGCTGGAAAGGGTCCTTGGGCACAACCGGAGGAATATCACTGCCCTCGTGAAGAGCTGGAGGCAGCTGCAGCCGAGAGGAGGTGGTATGAGGAGGAATATCACCGCCCTCGTGAAGAGCTGGAGGCAGCTGCAGCCGAGAGGAGGTGGTATGAAGAGGAAGCGCGGAGTCGAGGCTGGAAGCCCGTGGTTACTCCCCAAAATTTTTTTGGGGGGGGGCACATGGCGGCGCCTGGGCAGCAGGAGGCTGCCACAGGTAGAGCTGGAGAGAAGGCTATCGGATTACGGGAGCCATTGGCGAGTAGAGGGAGGGAAGTTGTTGTGGCACGGCATGAGAGACTGAAGTGTGTTCCCAGTCTGGTCCGGTCCGTTCTTGATCCCCAGTTAAGGCCAGTGGTGGGTGTTCCCGTACGGACCGGTCTGTTCCTACTCCACGCACCAGGTCCACGATGTGCGTCGCCAGCCGGCCAGAGTCTGCCGTCTGCCCTAGGGCGTCTGAACTGCCCGTCTGCCAAGCGCTGCATAAGCCGCCCGTCTGTACTGAGCCTGCAAAGCCGTCCGTCTGCCATGAGCCTTCAGAGCCGTCCGCCAGACAGAATCATACACCTGCTATGGAATCAGCAGGAGCCGACGCAGCCCATACTAGACTGGAAGCTCGGGTTCGGGACCAGAAAGAGCAGATCCTGCAGATGGGAGCCGCCCTGCTGGAGGTGATGACTGCAATCCGAGGCTGGGGTCCGCCTCCACCGCCAGCCTCCCAGCCAGCACCATCAGCTAGCCATGAGCAGCCAGATCCGTCAGCCAGCCATGAGCAGCCAGATCCGTCAGCCAGCCATGGGCAGCCAGATCCGTCAGCTAGCCATGAGCAGCCAGATCCGTCAGCCAGCCATGAGCAGCCAGATCCGTCAGCCAGCCATGAGCAGCCAGATCCGTCAGCCAGCCATGAGCAGCCAGATCCGTCAGCCAGCCATGAGCAGCCAGATCCGTCAGCCAGCCATGGGCAGCCAGATCCGTCAGCCAGCCACGAGCAGCCAGATCCGTCAGCCAGCCATGAGCAGCCAGATCCGTCAGCCAGCCATGAGCAGCCAGATCCGTCAGCCAGCCATGAGCAGCCAGATCCGTCAGCCAGCCATGAGCAGCCAGATCCGTCAGCCAGCCATGAGCAGCCAGATCCGTCAGCCAGCCATGAGCAGCCAGATCCGTCAGCCAGCCACGAGCAGCCAGATCCGTCAGCCAGCCATGAGCAGCCAGATCCGTCAGCCAGCCGCGAGCAGCCAGATCCGTCATCCAGCCAGGATTCGCCAGAGCCGTCGAGCCAGGATCCGCCAGAGCCGTCCAGACAGGATCCGCCAGAGCCTTCCGCCAGACAGGATCAGCCAGAGCCTTCCGCCAGACAGGATCAGCCAGAGCCTTCCGCCAGACAGGATCAGCCAGAGCCTTCCGCCAGACAGGATCAGCCAGAGCCTTCCGCCAGACAGGATCCGCCAGAGCCGGTCCAGCCGAGATCCGCCAGAGCCGTCCAGCCGGGATCCGCCAGAGCCGTCCAGCCGAGATCCGCCAGAGCCGTCCAGCCGGGATCCGCCAGAGCCGTCCAGCCGAGATCCGCCAGAGCCGTCCAGCCGGGATCCGCCAGAGCCGCCCAGCCGGGATCCGCCAGTGCCGTCCAGCCGGGATCCGCCAGAGCCGTCCAGCCGGGATCCGCCAGAGCCGTCCAGCCGGGATCCGCCAGAGCCGTCCAGCCGGGATCCGCCAGAGCCGTCCAGCCGGGATCCGCCAGAGCCGTCCAGCCGAGATCCGCCAGAGCCGTCCAGCCGGGATCCGCCAGAGCCGTCCAGCCGGGATCCGCCAGAGCCGTCCAGCCGAGATCCGCCAGAGCCGCCCAGCCGGGATCCGCCAGAGCCGTCCAGCCGTGATCCGCCAGAGCCGTCCCGCCAGGATCCGCCAGAGCCGTCCCGCCAGGATCCGCCAGAGCCGTCCCGCCAGGATCCGCCGGAGCCAGCCAGCCAGGATCCGCCATCTAGTCAGGTGCTGCCCCTTAGCCCGGTGCTGCCCCTTAGTCCGGTGCTGCCCTTTAGCCCGGTGCTGCCCCTTAGTCCGGTGCTGCCCCTTAGTCCGGTGCTGCCCCTGAGTCCGGTGCCGCCCCTTAGCCCGGTGCTGCCCCGTAGTCCGGTACTGCCCCTTAGCCCGGTGCTGCCCCTTAGTCCTGTACTGCCCTTTAGTCCGGTACTGCCCCGTAGTCCGGTGCTGCCCCTTAGTCCGGTGCTGCCCCTTATCCCGGTGCTGCCCCTTATCCCGGTGCTGCCCCTTATCCCGGTGCTGCCCCTTAGGCCGATGCTGCCCCTTAGTCCGGGGTTGCCCCTTAGTCCAGGTGGGGTTAGGTGGAGGGTGGTCATTGGGAGGAGGCTACCGAAGCAGGTTGTGACTGTGGTGGGGTGGGGATCACGACCGGGCCAGAGCCGCCACCATGGACAGACGCCCACCCAGACCCTCCCCTAGTCCTGATGTTGGTGCGCCCGGAGTTCGCACCTTTAGGGGGGTACTGTAACACTCTGGCTCTATGGACGTTTATATTGAGCCAGGGTTGTTCATTTTCTTGTGTTTGGGTGTATTTCATTTGGTGGTGTTGGGGATGGGTGAGTTTCATTTTGTTTGTGTCATGTGGTGATTGGTCGATGACTCCCAATCGGAGGTAACGAGTGTCAGCTGTCGGCTCGTTATCTCTGATTGGGAGCCATATATATTCTGTGTGTTTTCTCCTTTGTTTTGTGGGTTATTGTTTCTGTGTTGCTGTTAGTGTGTTTCAGTATTTGAACTTCACGTTTCGTCATTTGTTGTTTTCTTCGTGGTTGCTTTAATTTAATAAAGTCATCATGTTCACTCGCAACGCTGCGCATTGGTCTCCTCCTTCAGACGATCGTGACAGTTGTAACTTTGAACCTGCCTGCATTGCATTAAGAATATATCAATGTAAATATAATAAGGAATTACATATTTTTTTGTGTGCCTGTATGTACTGTACCAGTCAAAGGTTTGGACACACCTACTCATTCAAGGGTTTTTCTTTATTTTTACTATTTTTTACATTGTAAAATAATAGTGAAGACATAAAAACTATGAAATAACACATATGGAATCATGTAGTAACCAAAAAAGTGTTAAACAAATCAAAATATATTTTATATTTGAGATTGTTCAAAATAGCCAACCTTTGCCTTGATTACAGCTTTCCACACTCTTGGCATTCTCTCAACTAGCTTCACCTGGAATGCTTTTCCAACAGTCTTGAAGGAGTTCCCACATATGCTTAGCACTTGTTGGCTGCTTTTCCTTCACTATGCCATCTGACTCATCCCAAACTATCTCAATTGGGTTGAGGTCAGGGGATTGTGGAGGCCAGGTCATCTGATGCAGCGCTCCATCACTCTCCTTCTTGGTAAAATAGCCCTTACACAGCCTGGAGGTGTGTTGGGACATTGTCCTGTTGAAAAACAAATGATAGTCCCACTAAGCCCAAACCAGATGGGATGGCGTATCGCTGCAGAATGCTGTGGTTGCCATGTTGGTTAAGTGTGCCTTGAATTCTAAATAAATCACACACAGTGTCACCAGCAAAGCACCATAACACCACCTCCTCCATGCTTTACGGTGGGAACTACACATGCGGAGATCATCCGTTCACCCACACCGCGTCTCACAAAGACACAGTCTCAAATTTGGACTCCAGACCAAAGGACACATTTCCACCGGTCTAATGTCCATTGCTCGTGTTTCTTGCCCCAAGCAGTTCTCTTCTTCTTATTGGTGTCCTTTAGTAGTGGTTGCTTTGCAGCAATTTGACCATCAAGGCCTGATTCACACAGTGCCCTCTGAACAGTTGATGTTGAGATGTGTCTGTGACTTGAACTCTGAAGCATTTATTTGGGCTGCAATTTCTGAGGCTGATAAATATAATGAACTTATTCTCTGCAGCAGAGGTATCTCTGGGTCTTCCATTCCTGTGGCGGTCCTCATGAGAGCCAGTTTCATCATAGCGCTTGATGGTTTTTGCGACTGTACTTGAAGAAACTTTCAGTTTTCAAGTTCTTGAAGAACTTTCAAGTTCTTGAAATGTTCCGTATTGACTGACCTTAATGTCTTAAAGTAATGATGGACTGTCGTTTCTCTTTGCTTATTTGAGCTGTTCTTGCCATAATATGGACTTTGGTCTTTTACCAAATAGGGCTATCTTCTGTAGACCACCCCTACCTTGTCACACACACAACTGATTGGCTCAAACGCATTAAGAAGGAAAGAATTCCACAAATTAACTTTTAAGAAGGCACACCTGTTAATTGAAATGCATTCCAGGTGACTACCTCATGAAGCTGGTTGAGAGAATGCCAAGAGTGTGCAAAGCTGTCATCAAGGCACAGGGTGGCTATTTGAAGAATCTCAAATCTCAAATATATTTTGATTTGTTTAACACTTTTTTGGTTACTACAGTCCATGATTCCATATGTGTTATTTCATAGTTTTGATGTCTTCACTATTATTCTACAATGTAAAAAATAGTAAAAATTAAGAAAAACCTTTGAATGAGTAGTAGTGTCCAAACTTTTGACTGGTAGTCTATGTATGCCTAACAGCATAAGGCAATATATATATATATATATATATATATATATATATATATATATAATACAAATGTCAATAAGCGAATACAAAAACATGTTATATCTGTGTAGTTACACTGTAATAACACTAGTAACATTGGAATAGTTTCATAGGGGCTAAAGCCACTAACCCATTGTTGTTGTTTTTACTAAACATCCTGCAGCCTATACCCAGAGTGTGATGGGAGGCCTGCCCTAATTCATACCCATATAAACCTCATTCCTTATAAGAGGAAGCAACAAAATGTTGACATTTTGGAAATAAAAACTCCACCTTGCTCGTTCATATCAACATTCCTACCCTACTGAGATAAGAGTGTTTCAAAAATTGCTTTCTTTACCCATGGGTTAAATTCACAGGGAGAGTGTTTTCGGTACAATCTCTTTCTAGACATAATCTCTCCGGTGGTAAAGTGGTTGGTTGCGGTAGGGGTTGCCATGTACAGTCGAGTAAATCAAGTCCAGACAGTTTTCTGTTGGCCCTGAAAAACACAGGCAATAATTGTGTCATGATCTCTCACCTGAGGCCTTATATAAGGAAAACTCTGGTATAACAACGACACTGACATTTTTGTAGTTTTATTTAGCAAATCCATCAATGACAAAGCATGTCAGAATTTTCTTTTTTTCTTTAACGAGTCGGACGTGAAGGATTTACTTCAGACACAGGACAAGGCCCAAATCCCCGTCATTCGCATGAAGAAAAGACGCCGATATAGGGGACGTAGGTCAGGGTGCCTTGTAAGAATCCGAAGCGAGTGGGTAACCTGCCACTACCTTCCGTACTATTAGCCAATGTGCAATCATTGGATAATAAACTGGATGAGCTCCGATCAAGACTATCCTACAAACGGGACATAAAAAACTGTAATATCTTATGTTTCACCGAGTCGTGGCTGAACGACGATATGGATAACATACAGCTGGTTGGATTTTCCATGCATTTTCAAGATAGAAAAGCTGCCTCTGGTAAGACAAGGGGTGGCGGTCTGTCTATTTGTCAATAACAGCTGGTGCACAAAATCTAATATTAAGGAAGTCTCAAGGTTTTGCTCATGATAAGCTGTAGACCACACTATTTACCAAAGAGTATTTTCATCTATATTTTTCGTAGCTGTCTATTTACCACCACAAACCGATGCTGGCACTAAGACCACACTCAACAAGCTGTACAAGGCCATAAGCAAACAAGAACATTTTCATCCAGAGGCGGCGCTCCTAGTGGCCAGGGACTTTGATGCAGTGAAACTTAAATCCGTTTGACCTCATTTCTGCCAGCATCTTACATGTGCAACCAGTGGGAAAAAAACTCTAAACCACCTTTACTCCACACACAGAGACGCGTACAAAGCTCTCCCTCGCCCTCCATTTGGCAAATCTGACCATAACTTGATCCTCCTGATTCCGGCTTACAAGCAAAAACTAAAGCAGGAAGTACCAGTGACTCGCTCAATACGGAAGTGGTTAGATGACGCAGATGCTAAGCTACAGGACTGTTTTGCTAGCACAGACTGGAATTGAGGAGTACATCACGTCAGTCAATGGCTTTATCAATAAGTGCATCGATGACGTCGTCCCCACAGAGACCGTACGCACATACCCCAACAAGAAGCCATGGATTACAGGCAACATCCATACTGAGCTAAAGGGTAGAGCTGAATCGGGACTCCAACCTGGACGCTTATAACAAATCCCGCTTTACCCTCCGACGAACAATTAAACAGGCAAAGCGTCCATACAGGACAAAGATTGAATCCTACTACACTGGCTCCGACACTCGTCAGATGTGGCAGGGCTTGCAAACTATTACGGACCACAAAGGGAAACACCGCCGCGAGCTGCCCAGTGACATGAGCCTACCAGACGAGCTAAATTATTCTACTCTTGCTTCGAGGTATGCAACACTGAATCATGCATGAGAGCACCAGCTGTTCCGGATGACTGTGTGATCACGCTCTCCATAGCCGATGTGAGTAAGACCTTTAAACAGGTCAGACGGATTACCAGGACGTGTACTCTGAGCATGCGCTGACCAACTGGCAAGCGTCTTCACTGACATTTCCAACCTTTCCCTGACCGAGTCTGTAATACCAACATGTTTCAAGCAGACCACCATAGTCCCTGTGCCCAAGGTAACCTGCCTAAATGGCTACCGACCGGTAGAACTCACGTCAGTAGGCATGAAGTGCTTTGAAAGGCTGGTCATGCCTCAAATCAACACCATTATCCCAGAAACCCTAGACCCACTCCAATTTGCATATCGCCCCAACAGATCCCAAGATGATGCAATCTCTATTGCACTCCACACTGCCTTTTCCCACCTGGACAAAAGGAACACCTACGTGAGAATGCTATTCATTGACTACAGCTCAGCGTTCAACACCATAGGGCCCTCAAAGCTAAGCAATAAGCTAAGGACCCTGGGACTAAACACCTCCCTCTGGACCTGGATCCTGGACTTCCTGACGGGCCGCCTCCAGGTGGTTAGGGTAGGTAACAACACATCTGCCACTTCTGCCCCTCGGGTGCGTGCTCAGTCCCCTCCTGTACTCCCTGTTCACGCATGACTGCATGGCCAAGCACGACTTCAACACCATCATTAAGTTTGCCGAAGACATAACAGTGGTAGGCCTGATCACCGACAACGATGAGACAGCATATAGGGAGGAGGTCAGAGAACTGGCAGTGTGGTGCCAGGATAACAACCTCTCCCTCAACGTGATCAAGACAAAGAAGATAATTATGGTCTACAGGAAAAGGAGAGTCGAGCACGCCCCCATTCTCATCGACGGGGCTGTAGTGGAGCAGGTTGAGAGCTTCAGGTTCCTTGGCGTCCACATCACCAACAAACTATCATGGTCCAAACACACCAAGACATTCGTGAGGAGGGGACGACAACGCCTATTCCTCAGATCCTCAAAAGGTTCTACAGCTGCCCCATCGAGAGCATCCTGACTGGTTGCATCACCACCTGGTATGGCAACTGCTCGGCCTCTGACCGCAAGGCACTTCAGAGGGTAGTGCGTATGGCCCAGTACATGATTTTAGTCATTTATCAGACGCTCTTATCCAGAGCGCCTTACAGTTAGTGAATGCATACATTTGTCTTTTTTCATACTGGCCCCCCATGGGAATCGAACCCACAACCCTGGCGTTGCAATCACCATGCTCTACCAACTGAGCTACATGGGGCCCATCTCTGAGGCCAAGCTTCCTGCCATTCAGGACCTCTTTACCAGGCGGTGTCAGAGGAAGGCCCTAAAAATTGCCAAAGACTCCCGCCATCCTAGTCATAGACTGTTCTCTCTGCTACCACAGTGCAAGCAGTATCAGAGTGCCAATTATAGGTCCAAAAGGCTTCTTAACAGCTTCTCCCCCAAGGCATAACAGCTAATCAAATGGCTACCCGGACTATTTGCATTGACCCCCTACCCACAAATTTTACGCTGCTGCTACTCTCTGTTTATTATCTATGCATAGTCACTTTACCTCTACTTACATGTCCATATTACCTCAATTACCTCGACTAACCTGTGCCCCCGCACATTGACTCTGTACCGGTACAGATTGTTGCTCTTTAATTATTATTATTTATTTTTATAATTGATTTACTTCAGGTTATTTTAGTAAATACTTTCTTAACACTTATTTTTCTTAACTGCATTGTTGGTTAAGGGCTTGGAAGTAAGCATTTCACTAAGGTCTACACCTGTTGTATTTGGAGAATGTGACAAATAAAATTGATTTGTTTGACTCATAGCCTAGGTTTCAGATTTGTTTGTTCTCAAACACTTTTTTATAGATAAACAACTAAATTGGATGTTTTAAGTCCATGTTACTGCAAAAATCACATCAAAATACTATTTTTGTTGTTGAGGTCTGGATTTTTTTGGTGTTGATTTTTTGGTGTAATTCCTCCTACATTGCGCACCTAGCGAGAGAGGACTGTGTCTGTCTAGCCTAGCGATGTTTCTGTAGGCTACTGTAATGGCAGAGTTTGCAAAACAAATCCCCACCCAATTTAAACAAACAATAGTCATTATATAATTTTGCCAGGTAGGCATAGGCCTACTTTGTAGTTAGCATTTAATTGAGAATGTTCTGCGGAAAGGCTTTCCGTCCAGGCTCCTGATTATTTTTTTATTTTTTTATTTATTTAACCTTTATTTAACCAGGAAGGGCTCATTGAGATTTAAAATCTCTTTTTCAAGAGCGTCCTGGCCAAGATAGGCAGCACCAAGTCATTACAAAAAATTACAGACAGACAACATGAAAAACTACAAGTAATCTAGTAAAAACCATTCATGAATTCACAAGAGTATAACAATATAAAAAACAGCAAATTAAAAACATTGACAGGTCAGGGAATCAGCCTCAAAATCCTTCATCAGAGATTTAAAAACACCAATCGGGACAAGTTCTTCCAGTTTAAAATTATTTTGTAAGGTGTTCCAAGACGATGGCGCAGAGTACATAAAAGACCTTTTACCAAATTCAGTTCGGACATTTGGAACAGTTAGCAGGATAAAGTCCAGTGAACGAAGAGAGTACCCACCACATTTCTGAACAATAAAAATGCCCAAATAAAAGGTAGAAAACCCAAAATGGCTTTGTAAATAAAAGTATACCAGTGACTGAGCCTACGAGTGACTAGAGAAGGCCAGCCAACCCTGGTATACAAAGTACAGTGGTGCGTAAAGGGTTTTGCAGTTTAAAATAAATCTCAAAGTACCATGATAAAGAGTGTCAATTGATCTCAAACACTGAGCGGAAGCATTCATATATAAAATATCCCCATAGTCTAGTAAAGGCATAAATGTAGCTGATACTAGCCTCCTTCTGGCTTCAAAAGAAAAACAGGCCTTATTCCTAAAATAAAATCCCAATTTCAGCTTCAATTTTTTTGTAAGTTGTTGAATATGCAATTTAAAAGAGAGGCCGTCATCAATTAGAATTCCAAGATATTTATATGAGGTTACAACCTCAATCTCCTTGCCCTGACAGGTAGTAACAGGTGAAAGGTTGTTGACAGTTGCAGTGTCATTAGTAGACTATCACTAACTGACTACACAGAGTGATAGATAAACGCGCACACACACACCCACCCATGATGTTGCTTCTTTAGAAAGCTGCAGGAAATACGAACCATTGATGCATTATTTTCATGTCATATGAGAAACTTGTGCAAACTAATTAATTATAATTAGTTCAATAGGCCTACATTTAGGTAATTAATTTTCTAAACTAACTAGGCTACATATATTGCAAATGAGTGCCTGATATGATATATTATTTGATATTATATATTCATTAGTCCTATTATTAGGCCAAAAGATCAAGAAACTCAGTAGGCCTGTACATCTGTCAGTGTGTCTCTATGTTTTCTACCTCAACTGCATTGTCCTCCATTCCTTTGGCTGAAGTTGAACTGTCTGTGCGCCAAGAATCACGTTCTTGATCCTTATCATCCAAATTTGACTCTGCTCATTTAGCGGCCTCTCCCTCGCAATCATTGCTCACTTTCACTTCTTTGCTTCAGCTGGCACTCGCACCTGTTTAACTTTTACAAAACGAGCCTATCTGTTAATTTGGTAGCACACATTTTGATGCACCGGCCTTGAGAGATCTCAGCACCAGCTTTTAATTTTTTTACCGGTCATTTTGGCAACTTCAGTAGGGAATATAGACTGGCTCACTGATGGCACATTTTACTTTGAACTTAACCTGGCAGGCCCATCTTGGTAGGGGGGCCGTTCCCTACTACAACGGCCCAATAGAGAAAGCTGATAGATTATGTCAACAGAGAAAAAGGTTTGGCCTAGGCTACTACAAAACCCAATGAACAGGCCCATGGGTCACCCAAAAAATTGTTCAGCCCATCTGGTAGATGGCCAATCCGCCCCTGAGCATTTATACACATCAACAGCGAGAAGTAGGCGAACAACATGCTCTCAATTTGTATTGAATCAACCACTGACATTGACATTGATTGGGAAAATGAGTGTTTCAAGAATGTAATTTCCTCTTTGGTTGTGTTCTAAATCTAAACGCCTGTTTACAATCAAGTGATTCTAAAACCGTGGGATTGACTCCGACTTGGGTCCAGTTGATGGAAACATAAAATTTTATTTTTAAATTAGCCGTGAGATATCACAACAAATAATATTATGGTAATTCAGTTGGTTAAAATATAAGAAACGTACATTGAAACGCATGAAATCATGTCTGCAGTGTTTTGCAAATATTTATATCAAAGCTCAATACTACTTTCATTGATCTAAGTAGGAATTAAATTGGAATGCACTTCACTAAAGGATGTTTTTACAAATTGGACATGGAATAAGAGATATGCACATCTTAATTGACTTCTCTTACCTCTTTAAAAGCATAAAACTACTATTTCTTATCAGGGTTCTTTGACGTCTAACATTTTAAGTCATTGGAGAGAGAATGAAAAGTGTATGTCACCCACATCCGTGACCTGCCCTATATTTCTAATATGGAGACTCCTGACGTGGACAAAGGACACATGCATCAAGGACCTAGCGACCGTATGAAAATATATTAATAATGATATTTTTAACGTGACGATTTTGGGACTGGTATTTCTCTTCCCTTGGTAGTGCTCTGAGGATAGATATGGTAAACAGCGCCTCCTGAGGATAATTTGACCTCAGAGAAAACCGGCCCATTTATTTTCTTACTGCTTAATGCTATAAATGTGACTGTATTTCACTGAGAAAAAAAAAATTCCTGCAGCTATAGGCACCTTGGTGGATACTGTGCTGGAGAAATCCCTTATGGAAAAAACAGATGAATTTCACGTGATCACGTGATTTTATGTGACGTTAATGTGATAACATGTGAGCATGTGAAAACAACATGATCTCATGTGAAATACGTTAAATGTGACCTCATGGGAATGCAAAATTTCAACTTGTGATATCATAAAACTACACAAGTGACAACATTTGAATTAGTGTAAAATGTTGTACTGTGACCACACTTGGGACTCATCCTTAACTGGGATTTGAACGTACAGTGGGGAAAAAAAGTATTTAGTCAGCCACCAATTGTGCAAGTTCTCCCACTTAAAAAGATGAGAGAGGCCTGTAATTTTCATCATAGGTACACGTCAACTATGACAGACAAAATGAGGACAAAAAATCCAGAAAATCACATTGTAGGATTTTTTATAAATTCATTTGCAAATTATGGTGGAAAATAAGTATTGGGTCAATAATAAAAGTTTCTCAATACTTTGTTATATACCCTTTGTTGGCAATGACACAGGTCAAACGTTTTCTGTAAGTCTTCACAAGGTTTTCACACACTGTTCCTGGTATTTTGGCCCATTCCTCCATGCAGATCTCCTCTAGAGCAGTGATGTTTTGGGGCTGTCGCTGGGCAACACGGACTTTCAACTCCCTCCAAAGATTTTCTATGGGGTTGAGATCTGGAGACTGGCTAGGCCACTCCAGGACCTTGAAATGCTTCTTACGAAGCCACTCCTTCGTTGCCCGGGCGGTGTGTTTGGGATCATTGTCATGCTGAAAGACCCAGCCACGTTTCATCTTCAATGCCCTTGCTGATGGAAGGAGGTTTTCACTCAAAATCTCACGATACATGGCCCCATTCATTATTTCCTTTACACGGATCAGTCGATCCTGGTCCCTTTGCAGAAAAACAGCCCCAAAGCATGATGTTTCCACCCCCATGCTTCACAGTAGGTATGGTTTTTCTTTGGATGCAACTCAGCATTCTTTGTCCTCCAAACACGACGAGTTGAGTTTTTACCAAAAAAGTTCTATTTTGGTTTCATCTGACCATATGACATTCTCCCAATCCTCTTCTGGATCATCCAAATGCACTCTAGCAAACTTCAGACGGGCCTGGACATGTACTGGCTTAAGCAGGGGGACACGTCTGGCACTGCAGGATTTGAGTCCCTGGCGGCGTAGTGTGTTACTGATGGTAGGCTTTGTTACTTTGGTCCCAGCTCTCTGCAGGTCATTCACTAGGTCCCCCCGTGTGGTTCTGGGATTTTTGCTCACCGTTATTGTGATCATTTTGACCCCACAGGGTGAGATCTTGTGTGGAGCCCCAGATCGAGGGAGATTATCAGTGGTCTTGTATGTCTTCCATTTCCTAATAATTGCTCCCACAGTTGATTTCTTATTGCAGATTCAGTCTTCCCAGCCTGGTGCAGGTCTACAATTTTGTTTCTGGTGTCCTTTGACAGCTCTTGGCCATAGTGGAGTTTGGAGTGTGACTGTTTGAGGTTGTGGACAGGTGTCTTTTATACTGATAACAAGTTCAAACAGGTGCCATTAATACAGGTAACAAGTGGAGGACAGAGGAGCCTCTTAAAGAAGAAGTTACAGGTCTGTGAGAGCCAGAAATCTTGCTTGTTTATAGGTGACCAAATACTTATTTTCCACCATAATTTGCAATAAATTCATTAAAAATCCTACAATGTGATTTTCTGGAGAAAAAAAATCTCAATTTGTCTGTCATAGTTGACGTGTACCTATGATGAAAATTACAGGCCTCTCTCATCTTTTTAAGTGGGAGAACTTGCACAATTGGTGGCTGACTAAATACTTTTTCCCCCCACTGTATAACCTCTTTGGCAACTGGCTGCCACTAGCAATACCTACCAGTAACCTACTGGGCCTTCACTGACTCTTCGGTTTACAACATGCGACAATACTTGCTAACTGGATGCATACTGTAGCAGCAGCAGCAGCCTATCAGAATATTACAGGTGTGGCTTATTGGAAGTGCGGCATTCAGCTAGCTCCTTTTCGTCTACCATGAGAGGGAATCTCATCCCAGTTAACCTGTTAAATGTAAAGTCCCCATATTTGGGGACCCTAATAGATATTTTTATTCAATTCAGTCTGGTATGAGAACGGTAGTCCCGATCTACAAAAACAGGGTGTCTGCGGAAAGCTGGTTATCTTGGCTATTGATCTGTGCCTTAAGATCTTTGGTGTGACTTAATACCATATATGGGCATACAAATGTATGAGGGCAGGCTGAGCCGATTACCTCATTTGAAGATGGCTGCTACCAACGTTCTGCTTAGCGTTGTGAAGCATAAAGGAAATAAAGACGGAATACGTCGATACACACCGAAAGCCGTTACTCCACAGATCATGAAGATGTCTTATTTGTCTGCCTGTGACCTACCGTTATTGACTACCAGCCCTGAGAGTCAATGTTTATTTTACACAACGTTTTCACCTAATAGCAAACATCTTACAAGGTAAGCTTCGATTTGGTCTGTGTTTGAGCTATAGATACATGGGGTGGTATGAAATGAATCCTTAGGTTGGTAGGAACTAATCTAGCCTATTGCCAATGTTATCTGATGATGTATGACTGGATGGCAACATCGAATGTCCACGGAGTGACTATATCTTAGCGCATCAAACATTACGTTGCCTGCTTACACGGGGAATGAATCCATTACACAGGGTATTGGCTACTATGGCACCTTGACAGTCTTGTAGCCAATGAGATAAGCTTTACAGGGAAATGCAGTTGACCTGGGTGGGACAATGCAAGGCCTAGAACCTTTTATGCATAATGCGAACTATTGCTACCTGGCTCAGAGATGATATGCACCAAGCACGCTACATTACATTGTAAACATATTTAATCGCTTTAATTTCTTCTCTTTAGCATAAAATATGGCTTCTCAAGGGGGGTAGAAAAAGGTAAAAACTAAGAATATCGAACAGGAAGCTAAAAAGAAGGCAGCTATGAATAAGTATACCGACATAGCTTTGAATAAAATGCTGGTTGGACTCGGATCAAGGGAGCGATTTTGGACAATTTAATATTTCGACTCGACCGACGAAGATTGCTTTCTAGAAGGATTGGATCCACTTTTAGATCTGTAAGTAAATTATTTTCATGACTTTAATTTACTATATATATTTCGTTTTATAAATGTTGTCTGCTTTTTGTGCTTTGGATTTTGCTTACATAGGCCTATGTAACAAGTAATTTCAATGTTATATAAGTAGTTATTGTCTATGTTTCATATTAGTTTGCTGTCCACTAAACTCTCATGGCCATTGTTTATTTGTCGTTCTCACCTCTACCTTTGTCTCCGAAGTGTTGCGTTGTGTGTGCTTCACACCTTCTATTTGAGTCACTGCAGATCAAGTTTAGGCTTGGTGTTTTTACTTTACAGTAATGTCGTTTTGTAAATTTAGTCAACTGTAATTCTGTGTGTCTTATAACAATATATCCCTTTATTTTATTCACAACAGAGTGGAGGATGCAGAGGATTTGGATAATGACATTTGGGAGCCACCCCTCCCCAGCAAGCGCCCCTGCCGGTCAAGGTCTTCACCCCCCGCTGCTATGTCAATCACCACGTCTGATGGGTCTACGTCCACTTTTCATAGACCTCTTGAAAAAGAAAATAGGGGCTTGTGGCACAATTCGTCCTAACAGAATCGGTTTCCCCAAGACCAAGGTAAACGACATGACAAAGACAGCGGAGAGGTGGACCATACGTTGGATCAGGACTAACAAGCTGCTTTTTGTGAAATAGAAGGACACTAGAGAAGTAACCATGCTCACCACACAGCATATGGCATTCAATAACTACCATGTCTCAAGGAGGATGACAAAGGAAGAATGTACCCATTCCTGTTTCTGTGATGAACTACAATGCCAGCATGGGGGGGTCGACCTATCTGATGCTCTACCAGGTCCTCCACAAGACCAGGAAGTGGTATAATACTTTTTTTTACCACTTTGTGGACATTGCTACAGTGAATGCTTTCATTCTCCACAAGCAGATGGCCAAAGCAAAAGGTCAAACCCCTTTCTCCCAGTTGGCCTTCAGAGAGCAGCTGGTGTTGGAAATGGCTGAATTGGAGGCCCAAAGCAACCTCACAACCATCACAAGAACCCCCACTCAAGGTGAGTGCCACTATCCAACACGCATGGCAAAAAATAAAAGATAGAACACAAAACACCGGTGGGAAAAAAGGGTGAAATGCCAGATCTTCTGTCCGAAATACCAGTTTGCTTTTTGATTCCTGGCAGAGAGGGACTGCTTCAAAGACTTTCACGACATGCACAAGCTACGGTGAAAGGGAAATCTAATCAGCTACACCTGGGATGTAAAACGAACACAAATGCCATTTGTAAATAGTTACGCTTATTTCTATTTTTGCACCTTTCTAGTGAAGGACACGTGTGTAACCAAGTTTGTGTTTGATAAGACATTTGTATATATTTTTTATGTATATCTGTTGCTTTTTATATTGTTTTTGTAAACAGTTCATTTGTATGTGGGACCAATACATTGGATATGCCTAGGATAAACGTTCAGGCACTTTGGAGAGGTTGAAAAAACTTGGATATCCCCTGTATGTCCCCCGACACCACCACAATGTTTGAGAGAGGTTGGTGTTGTAGAAATTTAGTTTTTATAGTGAACAATAACGTTTAGGCATGTCCAGTGTGCAGAAACAGTGCAATTACCACATTCAGACACTTTGGAGAGTTTGAAAGGACAATTGAATGTACCCTGGATACCCCATAACACCACCACAATGTTTGAGTGAGGTTGATATGGTAGAAATTGTGTTTTTATACTGAACTAATAGCATTTAGGGATTGCAAATATGTAATAGCACTGGATTTATCTAATTTACAGACATATGCCACTTTGGAGAGGTTTAGGGACACTTGGAAACGTCCCTTGACCACACCTGACACCACTTACTAAAACATCTGCCCATTTCTAGTTGTTAGGTCTATCAATCCCTTTTTTTTCTGATATTGTTTACATGTTGTTGAAGCCATTTGATGTGTTTCCAGCTCTGCGAATCAATAATTAACTTATAGCTTGTCAATGTAAGATGACTTCCAAAATAAAAATATATAATTAAAACAGTTATTTTGTGTATGCTTGATTGTGTATTCTGAAGTATGTAACTCCTATTGATCTTCTGATAATTTCCTCATAATCTCCCAGATGTCTTCTTTCCAAATATACCTAGTATTTGCATGTCAGCATCATGTAATTACACATGAACAGCAGTTACTTTTGGGTATGTCTATTTAGGTGGAAATCTAAATGTTGCCATTACATTTAAGAGGTTAATGTATGATGCAAATGCATTTTGCATCATACGGTGGTGATTTCTGTATTTTGAAAGTTACATATCTTGAAAACGTAATTGCTGACAAGCAAAACAGTGCCTTCAAAAAGTATTCACACCCATGACATTTTCCAAATGTTGTTGTTTTACAGCCTGAATTTAAAATGGATTAAACTGATATTTATTACCACATTATGTCAAAGTGGAATTATGTTTTTAGACATTTTTACAAATTAATTAAAAATGAAAAGCTGAAACCCCTTTGTTATGGCACGCCTAAATAAGGTTAGGAGTAAACATTTTCTTAACAAGTCACATAAGTTAATAATAAATGTGTTTTAACATGATTTTTGAATGACTACCTCATCTCTGTACCCCACATATACCATTATTTGTAAGGTTCCTCAGTCGAGCAGTGAATTTCAACACAGATTCAACCACAAAGACCCGGGAGGTTATCCAATGCCTCGCGAAGAAGGGCACCTATTGGTAGACCGGTCAAAAATAAAACCAGCAGAAATGGAATATCCCTTTGAGCATGGTGAAGTTATTAATCAATGCACCCAGTCACTACAAAGATACAAGCTTCGTTCCTAACTCAGTTGCCGGAGAGGAATGAAACCGCTCAGGGATTTCACCATGAGGCCAATGGTGACTTTAAAACAGTTACAGAGTTTAATGGCTGTGATATGAGAACTGAGGATGGATCAACAACATCGTAGTTACTCCAAAATACTAACCTAAATGACAGTGAAAAGAAGGAAGCCTGTACAGAATAAACAATATTCCAAAACATGCATCCTGTTTGCAATAAGGCATTTAATAAAGTAAAACATTATAACAATTTACTAAAATTCACTTTATGTCCTGAATACAAAGTGTTACGTTTGGGGCAAACCCCACACATCACTGAGTACAAACTCTTCATATTTTCAACCAAGGTGGTGGCGTCATATTATGGGTATGCTTGTCATCGGCAAGGATTATGCAGTTTTTAGGATAAAAAGAAACGGAATAGAGCACAGGCAAAATTCTAGAGGAGAACCTGTTTCAGTCTGCTTTCCAACAGACACTGGGAGACAAACTCACCTTTCAGCAGGACAATAACCTAAAACACAAGGGCAAATATACACTAGAGTTGCTTACCAAGACGACATTGAATGTTCTTGAGTGACCAAGTTAGTTTTCACTTAAATCGCCTTAAATCTTATGCAAGACTTGAAAATGGCTGTCTAGCAATGATCAACAACCAACATGACAGAGCTTGAAGAATAGTTTAATAATAATGTGCAAATATTGTACAATCCAGGTGTGCAAAGCTCTTAGAGACTTACCCAGAAAGACTTTAATCACTGCCAAAAGTGATGCTAATGTGTATTGACTCAGGGGTGTGATACTTATGTAAAAATATATTTTTTGGTAGCACTTCACTTGACACCCTATGTCATAACATGTAATAACACGGACATAACCATGTCATAACAGCTTATATAACTTGTCATAATATGGTCATAACACTGTCATTACATATTTAGACCTGTTGTGACATATTGTGTTACTTTATGGCTGGTTATGACACCTACATAAGAGTGTCAAAACCCACAAAACCTACCACACAAGGCAAAACATTCCATTACACCATAGCCTACTTGTCAACAGTATGTTTATGTTATATAACATTTTCTAAAATTGACCATATTAAATTATTATTGGAATTGTGCACACATTGTCAGACATACACCTACCCCAATGCTCTGTTGCTGGTGACTAGGATTAATGCAGGAGCAGATTTCAGGAGCAGGACAAGACACCCTCTTTTTGACTGATGATTGACATAAGGGCATATACGTGATAGGCCTATCTGGCTTACAGTGGTGTTAAAGTAGTTAAGTAAAAATACTTTCAAGTCATATCTGTACTTTACTATTTCTATTTTTGACAACTTTTACTTTTAGTCCACTACATTCCTAAAGAAAATATGTACGTTTTTACTCCCATTTTCCCTGTCACCAAAAAGTACTCGTTTCATTTTGAATGCTCAGGCAGGACGGAGTTATGGTCCAATTCATGCACCTATCAATACAACACGTTGTCATACCTACTGCCTCTGTTCTGGCAGACTCGCTAAAGACTAATACTGCATTTGTAAATGATGTCTGCGTGTTGGAATGTGCCCCTGTGTCCGTATTTAAAAAATAATAATTAAAACCAGATATTTTTAGACTTTTACTCAAGTAGTATTTTACTGGGTGACTTACTTTTACTTGAGTAATTTTTGATTAAGGTACCTTTTTCATTTTGACTCAAGAATGGCAGTTGATTACTTTTTCCACCACTGCTGGTTTATAAGATTATGATGGTCATAATGCTTCTTGACAGTGTCATGAAGTGCATTTTCATTATCCAAGTAAAGTGACACAGGATGGTCATAATGCTTCATGACAGTGTCATGAAGTGTATTTTCTGCAAGTTATTTAAAATATGACGGAGGAAAAAAAACATGACTGTAAAGAATTCATTACAACAACAACAAAGAACTTAAGAAACATATTTTCAAAAGAAAGGGAACTTTATTTGAACAAATATGGGTTTTGACACATACAGTGGGGGAAAAAAGTATTTAGTCAGCCACCAATTGTGCAAGTTCTCCCACTTAAAAAGATGAGAGAGGCCTGTAATTTTCATCATACTATGACAGACAAATTGAGATTTTTTCCCCCAGAAAATCACATTGTAGGATTTTTAATTAATTTATTTGCAAATTATGGTGGAAAATAAATTTTTGGTCACCTACAAACAAGCAAGATTTATGGCTCTCACAGACCTGTAACTTCTTCTTTAAGAGGCTCCTCTGTCCTCCACTCGTTACCTGTATTAATGGCACCTGTTTGAACTTATTAGCAGTATAAAAGACACCTGTCCACAACCTCAAACAGTCACACTCCAAACTCCACTATGGCCAAGACCAAAGAGCTGTCAAAGGACACCAGAAACAAAATTGTAGACCTGCACCAGGCTGGGAAGACTGAATCTGCAATAGGTAAGCAGCTTGGTTTGAAGAAATCAACTGTGGGAGCAATTATTAGGAAATGGAAGACATGCAAGACAACTGATAACCTCCCTCGATCTGGGGCTCCACGCAAGATCTCACCCCGTGGGGTCAAAATGATCACAAGAACGGTGAGCAAAAATCCCAGAACCACACGGGAGGACCTAGTGAATGACCTGCAGAGAGCTGGGACCAAAGTAACAAAGCCTAACATCAGTAACACACTACGCCGCCAGGGACTCAAATCCTGCAGTGCAAGACGTGTCCCCCTGCTTAAGCCAGTACATGTCCAGGCCCGTCTGAAGTTTGCTAGAGTACATTTGGATGATCCAGAAGAGGATTGGGAGAATGTCATATGGTCAGATGAAACCAAAATAGAACTTTTTGGTAAAAACTCAACTCGTCGTGTTTGGAGGACAAAGAATGCTGAGTTGCATCCAAAGAACACCATACCTACTGTGAATCATGGGGGTGGAAACATCATGCTTTGGGGCTGTTTTTCTGCAAAGGGACCAGGACGACTGATCCGTGTAAAGAAAAGAATGAATGGGGCCATGTATCGTGAGATTTTGAGTGAAAACCTCCTTCCATCAGCAAGGGCATTGAAGATGAAACGTGGCTGGGTCTTTCAGCATGACAATGATCCCAAACACACCGCCTGGGCAACGAAGGAGTGGCTTTGTAAGAAGCATTTCAAGGTCCTGGAGTGGCCTAGCCAGTCTCCAGATCTCAACCCCATAGAAAATCTTTGGAGGGAGTTGAAAGTCTGTGTTGCCCAGCGACAGCCCCAAAACATCACTGCTCTAGAGGAGATCTGCATGGAGGAATGGGCCAAGATACCAGCAACAGTTTGTGAAAACCTTGTGAAGACTTACAGAAAACGTTTGACCTGTGTCATTGCTAACAAAGGGTATATAACAAAGTATTGAGAAACTTTTGTTATTGACCAAAAACTTATTTTCCACCATAATTTGCAAATAAATTCATTAAAAATCCTACAATGTGATTATCTGGATTTTTTTTCCTCATTTTGTCTGTCATAGTTGACGTGTACCTATGATGAAAATTACAGGCCTCTCTCATCTTTTTAAGTGGGAGAACTTGCACAATTGGTGGCTGACTAAATATTTTTTTTCCCCACTGCATGTAGGTTTCATAACTTATGACGCTGTGTGTCAAGTAAAGGGTTACAGATATTTCTGTATTTCATTTCCAGTAAATTTGGAAAAAAATAAAGTTTATTGAATCCATTTTGAATTCAGGCTGTAACACAACAAAGTGGAATAAGTTCACTTCCCTGTCACACCATCATCAGGTCAGGAGTGTGACAGATGAGCTACAGTAAAGTACTGTGAAAGTTACGGTAACCGACTTGTACAGTTGGAGTTGGAAGTTTACATACACCTTAGCCAAATGCATTTAAACTCAGTTTTTCACAATTCCTGACATTTAATCCTAGTAAAAATTCCCTGTTTTAGGTCAGTTAGGATCACCACTTTATTTTAAGAATGTGAAATGTCAGAATAATAGTAGAGAGAATGATTCATTTCAGCTTTTATTTATTTCATCACAATCCCAGTGGGTCAGAAGTTTACATACATTCAATTAGTATTTGGTAGCGTTGCCTTTAAAAAGTTTAACTTGGGTCAAATGTTTCGGGTAGCCTTCCACAAGCTTCCCACAATAAGTTGGGTGAATTTTGGCCCATTCTTCCTGACAGAGCTGGTGTAACTGAGTCAGGTTTGTAGGCCTCCTTGCTCGCACATGCTTTTTCAGTTCTGCCCACACATTTTCTATAGGATTGAGGTCAGGGCTTTGTGATGGCCACTCCAGTACCTTGATTTTGTTGTCCTTAAGCCATTTTGCCACAACTTTGGAAGTATGCTTGGTGTCATTGTCCATTTAACTTCCTAACTGATGTCTTGAGATGTTGCTTCAGTATATCCACATAATTTCCCTTCCTCATGATGCCATCTTTTTTGTGAAGTGCACCAGTCCCTCCTGCAGCAAAGCACCCCCACAGCATGATGCTGCCACCCCCGTGCTTCACGGTTGGGATGGTGTGCTTCGGCTTGCAAGCACCCCCTTTTCCCTCCAAACATAACAATGGTCTTTATGGCCAAACAGTTCTAGTTTTGATTCATCAGACCAGAGGACATTTCTCCAAAAGGTACGATCTTCGTCCCAATGTGCGGTTGCAAACCGTAGTTTGGCTTTTTTATGGCGGTTTTGGAGCAGTGGCTTCTTCCTTGCTGAGCGGCCTTTCAGGTTATGTCAATATAGGACTAGTTTTACTGTGGATATAGATACTTTTGTACCCGTTTCCTCCAGCATCTTCACAAGGTCCTTTGTTGTTTTGGGATTGATTTGCACTTTTTGCACCAAAGTACGTTCATCTCTAGGAGACAGAACGCATCTTCTTCCTGAGCGGTATTACGGCTGCGTGGTCCCATGGTGTTTATACTTGCGTACTATTGTTTGTACAGATGAACGTGGTACCTTCAGGCGTTTGGAAATTGCTCCTAAGGATGAACCAGACTTGTGAAAGTCTACAATTCTTCTAAGGTCTTGGCTGATTTCTTTTGATTTTCCCATGATGTCAAGGAAAGAGGCACTGAGTTTGAAGGTAGGCCTTGAAATACATCCACAGGTACACCTCCAATTGACTCAAATGATGTCAATTAGCCTATCAGAAGCTTCTAAAGCCATGACATCATTTTCTGGAATTTTCCAAGCTGTTTAAAGGCACAGTCAACTTAGTGTATGTAAACTTCTGACCCACTGGAATTGTGATACAGTGAATTATAAGTGAAATAATCTGTCTGTAAACAATTGTTGGAAAAATTACTTGTGTCATGCACAAAGTAGATGTCCTAAACAACTTGCCAAAACTATAGTTTGTTAACAAGAAATGTGTGGAGTGGTTGAAAAACGAGTTTTAATGACTCCAACCTACAGTGGGGAAAAAATGTATTTAGTCAGCCACCAATTGTGCAAGTTCTCCCACTTAAAAAGATGAGAGAGGCCTGTCATTTTCATCATAGGTACACGTCAACTATGACAGACAAATTGAGAAAACAAAATCCAAAAAATCACATTGTAGGATTTTTTATGAATTTATTTGCAAATTATGGTGGAAAATAAGTATTTGGTCACCTATAAACAAGCAAGATTTCTGGCTCTCACAGACCTGTAACTTCTTCTTTAAGAGGCTCCTCTGTCCTCCACTCGTTATCTGTATTAATGGCACCTGTTTGAACTTGTTATCAGTATAAAATACACCTGTCCACAACCTCAAACAGTCACACTCCAAACTCCACTATGGCCAAGACCAAAGAGCTGTCAAAGGACACCAGAAACAAAATTGTAGACCTGCACCAGGCTGGGAAGACTGAATCTGCAATAGTTAAGCAGCTTGGTTTGAAGAAATCAACTGTGGGAGCAATTATTAGGAAATGGAAGACATACAAGACCACTGATAATCTCCCTCGATCTGTGGCTCCACGCAAGATCTCACCCCGTGGGGTCAAAATGATCACAAGAACGGCGAGCAAAAATCCCAGAACCACACGGGGGGACCTAGTGAATGACCTGCAGAGAGCTGGGACCAAAGTAACAAAGCCTACCATCAGTAACACACTACGCCGCCAGGGACTCAAATCCTGCAGTGCAGACGTGTCCCCCTGCTTAAGCCAGTACATGTCCAGGCCCGTCTGAAGTTTGCTAGAGTGCATTTGGATGATCCAGAAGAGGATTGGGAGAATGTCATATGAAACCAAAATATAACTTTTTGGTAAAAACTCAACTCGTTGTGTTTGGAGGACAAAGAATGCTGAGTTGCATCCAAAGATCACCATACCTACTGTGAAGCATGGGGGTGGAAACATCATGCTTTGGTGCTGTTTTTCTGCAAAGGGATCAGGACGACTGATCCGTGTAAAGGAAAGAATGAATGGGGCCATGTATCGTGAGATTTTGAGTGAAAACCTCCTTCCATCAGCAAGGGCATTGAAGATGAAACGTGGCTGGGTCTTTCAGCATGACAATGATCCCAAACACACCGCCCGGGAAACGAAGGAGTGGCTTCGTAAGAAGCATTTCAAGGTCCTGGAGTGGCCTAGCCAGTCTCCAGATCTCAACCCCATAGATAATCTTTGGAGGGAGTTGAAAGTCCGTGTTGCCCAGCGACAGCCCCAAAACATCACTGCTCTAGAGGAGATCTGCATGGAGGAATGGGCCAAAATACCAGCAACAGTGTGTGAAAACCTTGTGAAGACTTAAAGAAAACGTTTGACCTGTGTCATTGCCAACAAAGGGTATATAACAAAGTATTGAGAAACTTTTGTTATTGACCAAATACTTATTTTCCACCATAATTTGCAAATAAATTCATTAAAAATCCTACAATGTGATTTTCTGGAGAAAAAAAATCTCATTTTGTCTGTCATAGTTGACGTGTACCTATGATGAAAATTACAGTTCTCTCTCATCTTTTTAAGTGGGAGAACTTGCACAATTGGTGGCTGACTAAATACTTTTTTTCCCCACTGTAAGTGTATGTAAACTTCCGACTTCAACTGTAGCTAGTTGACAGTAAGTTATTTAAAATTAAACATTCACTTTCTGTGAACCAGCTTCCATTAAGCTACTGGAAAATGCACAGCAACATATTAACAGTGCAGCTCTTGATTGACACAAGTTCTTACATAGATTGCAGATCTGACAGTGTCAAGAGAGGTGCTCAACCGTCATCAACATAACAATAAACCACTTAAACTTGTACAACATTTCCATTGATGGTTGGCACAAATACAACATATTTTAGACCTTGCCCCCAAATAAGCTAATAAGCCCGAGCCAGGACATTGCCTTCACCTACATTTCAAAGTGCAGTAATGATTGTACCTTATTTTGAATATATTGTGTAGAAAAATGTTCCATTGTACTAGATTATATGCACATGTACATTAAAAGTTACCGACCAGTACCATGTGAATTCCTATGTCTACCTCTGAAGGTACCTTGTGTACCTTTTTGACCTTTTTGTAAACCAGGGAACAACATTGTACTGTAACCATGCTTCACATTTTTGAGAGTGTGTGGATATACAGTATGCATTGGTGTTGTCAGATAATCACATAATTTTTGACTTCTGTAGAGATAGAGCTCTGCAGGCTATCATACTATCCAGGTCTGTGCCCAAACAGTTTGAGCTTCTACTTCTAAAAATCCACCTTTCCAGAAATAAGTCTCTCACTGTTGCCGCTTGCTACAGACCCCCCTCAGCCCCCAGTTGTGCTCTGGACACCATATGTGAATTGCTTGCCCCCCATCTATCCTCAGAGTTCGTACTGCTTGGTGACCTAAATTGGGATATGCTTTACACCCCGGCCGTCCTACAATTTAAAATAGATGCCCTCAATCTCACACAAATTATCAAGGAACCTACCAGGTACAACACTAAATCCGTAAACATGGGCACCCTCATAGATATCATCCTGACTAATTTACCTTATAAATACACCTGTGCTGTCTTCAACCAGGATCTCAGCGATCACTGCCTCATTGCCTGTGTCCGTAATGGGTCCGCAGTCAAACAACCAAACCTCATCACTGTCCCTAAAACACTTTAGCGAGCAGGTCTTTCTAATTGACCTGGCCCGGGTATCCTGGATGGATATTGACCTCATTCCGTCAGTAGAGGATGCCTGTATGTTCTTCAAAAGTGCTTTTCTCTCCATCTTAAATAAGCATGCCCCATTCAGAACTAAGAACAGATATAGCCCCTGGTTCTCCTCAGACTTGACTTCCCTTGACCAGCACAAAAACATCCTGTGGCGTACTGCATTAGCATCGAACAGCCCCGGCGATATGCAACTTTTCAGGGAAGTCAGGAACTAATATACACAATCAGTTAGGAAAGCAAAGGCTAGCTTTTTCAAACAGAAATTTTCATCCCGCCGTACCTTCTCCGCTATGCAATCTGGTTTCCGAGCTGGTCATGGGTGCACCTCAGCCACGCTCAAGGTCCTAAACGATATAATAACCGCGATCGATAAAAGACAGTACTGTGCAGCAGTCTTCATCGACCTGGCCAAAGCTTTTGACTCTGTCAATCACTGCATTCTTATTGGCAGACTAAATAGCCTTGGTTTCTCAAATGACTGCCTCGCCTGGTTCACCAACTACTTCTCAGATGGAGTTCAATGTGTCAAATCGGAGGGCCTGTTGTCTGGACCTCTGGCAGTCTCTATGGGGGTGCCATAGGGTTCAATTCTCGGGCCGACTCTATTCTCTGTGTATATCAATGATGTCGCTCTTGCTGCTGGTGACTCTTAGATCTACCTCTACGCAGGCGACACCATTTTTTTATACGTCTGGCCTTTCATTGGACACTGTGTTAACAAACCTCCAAACGAGCTTCAATGCCATACAACACTCCTTCCGTGGCCTCCAACTGCTCTTAAACGCTAGTAAAACTAAATGCATGCTCTTCAATCGAACGCTGTTGCACCCGCCCGCCCGACTAGAATCACTACTCTCGGCGGGTCTGACTTAGAATTTGTGGACAACTACAAATACCTAGGTGTCTGGTTAGACTGTAAACTCTCCTTCCAGACTCATATTAAGCATCTCCAATCAAAAGTTACATCTAGAATCGGCTTCCTATTTCGCAACAAAGCCTCCTTCACTCATGCTGCTAAACATGCCCTCGTAAAACTGACTATCCTACCGATCCTTGACTTCGGCGATGTCCTTTACAAAATAGCTTCCAACACTCTACTCAGCAAATTGGATGTAGTCTATCACAGTGCCATCCGTTTTGTCACCAAAGCCCCATATACTACCCACCATTGTGACCTGTACTCTCTCGTTGGCTGGTCCTCACTACATATTCGTCGCCAAACCCACTGGCTCCAGGTCATCTATAAATCACTTCTAGGCAAATCCCCGCCTTATCTTAGATCATTGGTCACCATAGCAACACCCAACCGTAGTGTGCGTTCCAGCAGGTACAGTGAGGGGAAAAAAGTATTTGATCCCCTGCTGATTTTGTACGTTTGCCCACTGAAAAAGAAATGATCAGTCTATAATTTTAATGGTAGGTTTATTTGAACAGTGAGAGACAGAATAACAACAAAATAATCCAGAAAAACGCATGTCAAAAATGTTATGAATTGATTTGCATTTTAATGAGGGAATTAAGTATTTCACCCTTCTGCAAAACATAAATTAGTACTTGGTGGCAAAACCCTTGGTGGCAAAACCCTCAGACGTTTCTTGTAGTTGGCTACCAGGTTTGCACACATCTCAGGAGGGTTTTTGTTCCACTCCTCTTTGCAGATCTTCTCCAAGTCATTAAGGTTTCGAGGCTGACGTTTGGCAAATCGAACCTTCAGCTCCCTCCACAGATTTTCTATGGGATTAAGGTCAGGAGACTGGCTAGGCCACTCCAGGACCTTAATGTGCTTCTTCTTGAGCCACTCCTTTGTTGCCTTGGCTGTGTGTTTTGGGTCATTGTCATGCTGGAATACCCATTTTCAATGCTCTGGCTGAGGGAAGGAGGTTCTCACCCAAGATTTGACGGTACATGGCCCCGTCCATCGTCCCTTTGATGCGGTGAAGTTGTCCTGTCCCTTTAGCAGAAAAACACCCCCAAACATAATGTTTCCACCTCCATGTTTGACGATGGGGATGGTGTTCTTGGGGTCATAGGCAGCATTCCTCCTCCTCCAAACACGGCGAGTTGAGTTGATGCCAAAGAGCTCCAGTTTGGTCTCATCTGACCACAACACTTTCACCCAGTTCCCCTCTATCATTCAGATATTCATTGGCAAACTTCAGATGGCCCTGTATATGTGCTTTCTTGAGCAGGGGGACCTTGCGGGCGCTGCAGGATTTCAGTCCTTCACGGCATAGTGTGTTACCAATTGTTTTCTTGGTGACTATGGTCCCAGCTGCCTTGAGATCATTGACAAGATCCTCCCGTGTAGTTCTGGGCTGATTCCTCACCATTCTCATGATCAATGCTACTCCACGAGGTGAGATCTTGCATGGAGCCCCAGGCCATGGGAAATTCACATTTATTTTGTGTTTCTTCCATTTGCGAATAATCGCACCAACTGTTGTCACCTTCTCACCAAGCTGCTTGGTGATGGTCTTGTAGCCCATTCCAGCCTTGTGTAGGTCTACAATCTTGTCCCTGACATCCTTGGAGAGCTCTTTGGTCTTGGCCATGGTGGAGAGTTTGGAATCTGATTGATTGATTGCTTCTGTGGACGGGTGTCTTTTATACAGGTAACAAACTGAGATTAGGAGCACTCCCTTTAAGAGTGTGCTCCTAATCTCAGCTCGTTACCTGTATAAAAGACACCTGGGAGCCAGAAATCTTTCTGATTGAGAGGGGGTCAAATACTTATTTCCCTCATTAAAATGCAAATCAATGTATAACATTTTTGACATGCTATTTTCTGGATTATTTTGTTGTTATTCTGTCTCTCACTGTTCAAATAAACCTACCATTAAAATTATAGACTGATCATTTATTTGTCAGTGGGCAAACATACAAAATCAGCAGGGGATCAAATACTTTTTTCCCTCACTGTATATCTCACTTGTCATCCCCAAAGCCATCACCTCCTTTGGCCGCCATTTCTTCCAGTTCTCTGCTGCAAATGAATGGAACGAACTGCTGAAGTTGGAGAACCAAACTACCTCATCCCCATATTGTTATTTACATTGTTATTTATTTTGCTCATTTGCACCCCAGTATCTCTATTTGCACATCATCTTCTGCACATCTACCACTCCAGTGTTAATATTGAAATTGTAATTATTTTGCACTGTGGCCAATTTATTGCCTTACCTCTTTAACTTACTACATTTGCACACACTGTATATATAATTTATATTGTGTTATTGACTCTGTTTTGTTTTTGTTTATTCCATATGTAACTCTGTGTTGTTGTTGTTTTTATCGCACTGCTTTGCTTTATCTTGGCCAGGTCGTAGTTGTAAATGAGAACTTGTTCTCAACTGGCTTACCTGGTTAAATAAAGGAGAAATCAAATTTGAAAAATAAAAAACTGAAATGTTCTATTAGACCCTGAAGCCGCAGCGGAATGAATTAATACAATATACCTTATTGTGCTTTGAATCTTTAACTCTATATTTCCACCCCAGCAATCAGCATTCCCTCCCCATGGAACATATGGTCACACAGTTCTCACAATGTTACATAAATATGGTTTATAATGAATATTCTAATGCATTTAGCTTTGTTTTATATTCAGCAGGGGGGCAGTGTTACCTGTTTTTCAAAGGGGATGAATATAGATAATTAGCTTTGGCCCTTTTGTTATGTTGCTCATTAAATTTAATTCAAACTTTATATTTATTTGCATATCGTGTCAGGTTTGTACAAACACATGAAGAAATGGGTTTGAATTTTTAGTTGATTAATATGCAACTTTATACAAACAACAAAAACAGGCATTCCTCTTTTATTTCAAGGTGTTGTGAGTGAGAATAATTTGCTCCTTAGGCAGGGTTCCAATTCTCTGCCACATAACATTTGACTGTGCTGACTTACTCTACTCTGCGCTGGCCGGCTCTACTATACTCTACTTCTCCCTCCAGGTCTAATGTCAATATTTCAGGTTTTAGGCTACAATGTTGATCATGTATTTAGATTGTTACACACTAAGATACAACCATCATTCAAATTGTATTATATTGAAAACTTTTAAATCTGAGAATAAATCAGATAGTAGATTGAGAGGTAAAAACAAAAAATAATTGCTGTGTTTTTGTTTATTTTTTGCAGTGGCTTGAGGCATCAGTACAGTGAGCAGTAGAGACAGTTTGATAGCAGGACTGTAAGGGCCCTGCTGGCCATTATGGTTAAACAGTATCTTGATTATAAAAGACCAACAACAAAAGGTGCCACATTAAACCCTAACAACACAACAACCTTCTGTTCTCTGTACAGAGGGAAGATTAACATTTATTGCAACAAGAACAATAGTGTAAACGACAATGAGTTGAATTGAGGTGAGGCAACAAAATACATGAGCGCATTTACACCTTGTACCAGCAAGAGTCAACACCCCCTGCAATGTGTTTTTGTGGAGTCGTAATGTGTGGAGTGGGATTAAATCAGATTTCCAGGATAGTGTAGGGGTTTGCTATCAGCTCACACCTCCAAGCAGAAAAACTCCCATAAAACACAAGCCAAGAGCAACAGATGAAACATATGATGAAATCATGAAACATCTGCCAGATAAAACAGTACTATTAAGGAAAACGTTGCCCCTTATCCATTCCAAACATGTAGTGTACAGTACATGTGGAGTTTACTGTAGTTGGTAGTGACACATTATTTATTGTGAGGCGTTGTACTGTTCTGACCGAGGACTGGCTCAGATTCCCTGTCCTGATATGACAGTTTTCACTGTAAATGTCCCTGGTGTGCAAACGGTTCATAATCACTAAATAAATTGTCCATAATTATTTCAACACTTTGTCATTAACTGTAATCCCAGCAAAGTCAACAGATGCAGACCGTGCTTAGGCCTGGCCTAAACTAACCTCCATTAAATAATTTAAGACATGATTGAGAATGCAAAGCTATTATTTACGATAGATTTTATTTGGTTGCTGCCACCTCGAAAAGTGGATTGACTGGAAAATCTCCCCAAATGATTATATTCCCCCTCCATCTGGATGTGGGCAGTAGATTACACATGCAATGTGAGATCCATCAGTATTTAGTGGGTAAAAAAACATTGAAGCATTCTCAGAATACTGATAGACATTGTTGGAGTCTAGTATTTCTGTTCTGCCTTCAAATATGACAAATGTCTGTGCATCCATGATACCATCCTGAGTACCTCAATCATCAATGCTAGAACTTCAGTACAGTAAGGGGCAGTTTCCTGGACACACATTAACTCTAGTTTTGTTTACTAAAAAGCAAGCTCAATTAAGAAAATCTATCTAAAATTATATTTAGTTCAGGACTAGGCTTAATATGTTTCCGGGAAACCATCCCTATAACTTGTATATAGGGATTTAGTCAAAAGTTAATATCCCTTACAGAAAAACCACGTGAAATGTCACCTATTTATGTAACATTGTGAGGACTGTGTGACCATATGTTCCATGGGGAGGGAATGCTGATTGCTGGGGTGGAAATATAGAGTTAAAGCTTCAAAGCACAGTAAGGTATATTGTATTTATTAATTCTGCTGCGGCTTCAGGGTCTAATAGAAATGCAGTACAATATAAACCAATAATTGTTTCTGTAAGCTATAGCCTCCATTTTATTATTGTTTCCTGTGGTATTACTGATGTACCATTTGATGTCTGTTTTGTTTGAAAGTTCTCAGTTTGTTTGCAATTCTTCAGATGGTCTTTGTATAGTCAGCAAGAGCGTACTCAAAATTCCATAGTTTAAGTGTCAACTACTTATTATGTTGTCATATACCAATCTCAAACAGTTGGTTTTATAACTGTAATGGAATGAGGAGAGACATGATGGCAACCAACACATTATGCATGATCCTTGTGATTAGCCATTACCAAAACCTCACAGGAGAAGTTGGAATCTAGTTGAATGACCTGGTTAGGAGTAAGTTCTAGCTTAACCAACATTTACAGTGTCTTGCGAAAGTATTCACCCCCTTTGGCATTTTTCCTATTTTGTTGCCTTACAACCTGGAATTTAAAAAAATATTTTTGGGGGGTTTGTATCATTTGATTTACACAACATGCCTACCACTTTGAAGATGCAAAATATTTAATTGTTGTGAAACAAACAAGAAATAAGACCAAAAAAAATAGAGAACTTGAGCATGCATAACTATTCACCCCCCTAAAGTCAATACTTTGTAGAGACACCTTTTTAAATGTTTCCCCTTAAACCACTCGAGTGTTGCTTTAGCAGTATGCTTAGGGTCATTGTCCTGCAGGAAGGTGAACCTCCGTTCCAGTTTCAAATCTCTGGAAGACTGAAACAGGTTTCCCTCAAGTATTTCCCTGTATTTAGCTCCATCCATCATTCCTTCAATTCTGACCAGTTTCCCAGTCCCTGCTGATGAAAAACATCCCCACAGCATGATGCTGCCACCACCATGCATCACTGTGGGGATGGTGTTCTCGGGGTGATGAGAGGTGTTGGGTTTGCGCCAGACATAGCATTTTCCTTGATGGCCAAAAAGCTCAATTTTAGTCTCATCTGACCAGAGTACCTTCTTCCATATGTTTGGGGAGTCTCCCACATGCCTTTTGGCGAACATTCTTTAAGCAATGGTTTTTTTCTGGCCACTCTTCTGTAAATCCCAGCTCTGTGGAGTGTACGGCTTAAAGTGGTCCTATGGACAGATACTCCAATCTCTGCTGTGGAGCTTTGCAGCTCCTTCAGGGTTATCTTTGGTCTCTTTGTTGCCTCTCTGATTAATGCCCTCCTTGCCTGGTCCGTGTGTTTTGGTGGGCGGCCCTCTCTTGGCAGGTTTGTTGTGGTGCCATATTCTTTCAATTTTTTAATAATGGATTTAATGGTGGTCCGTGGGATGTTCAAAGTTTAGGATATTTTTTTATAACTCAACCCCTGCTCTGTACTTCTCCACAACTTTGTCCCTGACCTGTTTGGAGAGCTCCTTGGTCTTCATGGTACCGCTTGCTTTGTGGTGCCCCTTGCTTAGTGGTGTTGCAGACTCTGGGGCCTTTCAGAACAGGTGTGTATATATACTGAGATCATGTGACAGATCATGTGACACTTAGATTGCACACAGTTGGACTTTATTTAACTAATTATGTGACTTCTGAAGGTAATTGGTTGCACCAGATCTTATTTAGGGGCTTCATAGCAAAGGGGGTGAATACATATGCACGCACCACTTTTCCGTTATTAATTTTTTATACTTTTTTTTAAACAAGTAATTTTTTTCATTTCACTTCACCAATTTGGACTATTTTGTGTATGTCTATTACATGAAATCCAAATAAAAATCAATTTAAATTACAGGTTATAATGCAACAATATAGGAAAAACGCCAAGGGGGTTAAATACTTTTGCAAGGCACTGTTTGTGAAAAACATGACCTAACTCTATGCAAAATAACATTTTGCACTCCCAAAAAGCCCTTGGAGTTGATGTTTTAGTGGGATTATTATTGAACTCATTTCCACAATGAAACATAAGTGACCTTAAACATTGAAGAAATATGAAAAATATATAATAATAACTTTGCACACAACTCAGTGCGTAAAACAGCAGCTATAAAGGACATGAAAGCCTGTTCAGCTACTTCCTAGAAATCTTTAATGTCAATGTGAATATGGGGAAATTGGTACTTTATGAAATATCAGTTCTGTTCAACCAGCCTTACACCTTTTAAAACATGCATGAATTGTCAAAGCTAACAATGTGCACCATAGTCAAATAGCCAGTAAAATGACTTCCCTTGGGCTCTACTTATCAGTGGTGGAGGAGGTCACCGTTTCCCCCTTCCCCTGGCAGTCTGATGGAAAACAACCATTATTTTGCACAGACATACTGTTAGGGCTCGATGTGGAGAAACACAACGTTTTTCTACTCTTAAAGTAACTGTCCAGTTTTCTATGAAGCATGACCTATAATTAATTACAATTTGAATGAAATATTATTTATTCTTAAAACGTGTAAGTTAGTATGTTAAAAAGCAGTTTTTCTGTGTTGGAATGGTGGGGGCATCCCCTAACAATAGAATGGTTAAAAATATTAACGCAATTAGACCACTGATTTGCCAGCTCATTCTCCTCAGGCGGATGACATCATCCTCTATGAGGAATTAGCAAGCGTTTTTGAAATAGTCTTTTTGGCCACAAATACAAACAAATTTGTCAACAAAAAAAGATGCGTCAACAACATTTTTGGGTATGAGTTAACAGAATATGTACTTTTAAAAGTGAGATTTTCACTGGACAGTTACTTTAATATCCATGATATACCATTTCACCAAAAATAATTTGTGCATAATGTAAAAATAATGGTAGAAAACTATAATATAGAGGCTATAACATTAAAATCTCCAGTTAAAACAAGGACCTGGGACCTGACTGTGTCAGCCCTCTACACGTCCTTATTACCACAGCCCATTCCAGGATTTTTGATTACCCTGGTCAAATTAGCCATTATGAATGTCAGTTAAAAGCGCCATGGTAACGGCCCCCATCGATTCCCCATAAAATGAGCTGAGCCTAATAACCTGAATGAGAGCAGCATTTTATGCCCATTTACTGTAATTACTGAATTAATTAAATAGAGTGGAGCTGCGAAATACCAAATAAAACATGATGGGATGCTAAGTGGAGACAAGAGGAGAGGACGGAAAAACAGGAAGGAAAACTCTAGAAGCACAAGAAAATCTGTTGTTCTGAGGAGCCATTTTGTGTTAAGACCAAGTATTAAGTATCCTCTGACGCAGATGTGTAGGTGTAGTTACTGTAGGTGAAGAACACTGATGAGAGCTGCTTCTGTCCTCTCTGTCATATCTGATGCATTTGTGGCTGGCTTGGTGGAACGTTTTGCCCTAGTTCTGATAGTCCGGAGATCCTGAGGTGAGCAGGGAGAGGTTTGCCTGAGGCGTCTACAGCTGGTCTGTTCTGTGATGGTCTGTTACAGGGAGTTTATCCGGCCCTGCAGGGACACAACAACTCTATGGTCAGTCTGAATCTCTGACCTACCTGGCTGAGTTAGAGAAACCAGTGCAGAATCCTTTATTTATTTATTATATCCACATATTTATTTATTATAGCAGAAATCCATCCCTCTATACAATACAACCCCCCAATAAAAACACCTTTGTGTCTCGTAGATCCCATATGATCTATTGGTTATCATTCAGGTTTTATGTTAAGAGAGATTAACCATTAAATTCTGCTGTGTTGTTCTCCAGTAGGTATGACTCAGGAGGAACATAAATGGAAAAATCGATGCAGGTTTTTGGGGGGATTGTTCCAATTTCCTGTTGAGTCACGGAGGCACTCAGTGATATAGAGAGCCATCTCAGAGCAGTATTCTTCACACATTACTGTCTGCTATCAGAACACAGCATCATCTTCAGTCTGCACGGAATCCCATTTTTCTCTCTAAGTAGAATTCTAAAATGCTGACATGATGATAAACTGAATATTGACCTGTTTTTGACCTGGGATGCATACAAAATGTCATCCTATTTTGACCGTCATGTTCTATCCAAACCTCTACGTTGCCCATGTCTTTATGAGCATTGCATTCAATACGTTATATTTTTCCAACTCATTGCCACAGCATCATAGCCATCCCACACAAAGACTTGTCGTGCCTGTGCCTGTTCTGTTTTTCATGTCTGCTGTTGCGTTCGTCAGGGGAGCCAGTTAATAGCACACCAGAGGACATATAGGAAACATTGACAAAAGCCCTATTCGGACAGGACTAGTATTACTAGAGACATTAGTTATGTCATTATTACCCCGTTTTTCTAGAGGATGATTCGCACAGGATTCATTTTTCCAACCTGCGCCCCTGTAATTATTCATTTTTATCATTAAGGCGTGAAGATATTTCAAAATCGTGTCTACACGATAATAGTCTACACTGATAACTCGGGCTTGGCTGCCAGAATTGTACGGTGCCTTCAGAAAGTATTCACACACCTTTACTTTTTCCACATTTTGTTGTGTTACAGCCTGAATTTTAAATTAATTAAATTGAGATTTTTGTTACTGGCCTACACACAATACTAAATCATGTCAAAGTGAATTATGTTTTTCTAACTTTTTACAACAAAAAAAAAAAATGAAAAATTGTATAAGAGCGTCTGCTAAATGACTAAAATGTAAAAATGGAAATGTCTTGAGTCAATAAGACTTCATCCCCTTTGTAATTGCAAGTCAAAATACGTTTAGGAGTAAAAATGTGGATAGCAAGTCACATAATAAGTTGCATGACTCTGTGTGCAATAATAATGTTTAACATGATTTTTTTAATGACTACCTCATCTCTGTACCCCACACATACAATTATCTGTAAGGTCCCAGAGTCGAGCTGTGAATTTCAAACACAGATTCAACCAGAAAGACCAGGGAGGTTTTCCAATGCCTCGCAAAGAAGGGCACATTTTATTTTTTATTTTTTTTATGTCACCTTTATTTAACCAGGTAAGCCAGTTGAGAACAAGTTCTCATTTACAACTGCGACCTGGCCAAGATCAAGCAAAGCAGTGCGATTAAAAACAACAACACAGAGTTACATATGGGGTAAAACAAAACATAAAGTCAGAAATACAACAGAAAATATATTTACAGTGTGTTCAAATGTGGCAATTTATGGAGGTAAGGCAATAAATAGGCCATAGTGCAAAATAGTTACAATTAGTATTAACACTGGAATGATAGAGATGCAAGAGATGATGTGCAAATAGAGATACTGTGGTGCAAATGAGCAAAATAAATAACAATATGGGGATGAGGTAGTTGGGTGGGCTAATTTCAGATGGGCTGTGTACAGGTGCAGTGATCGGTAAGGTGCTCTGACAACTGATGCTTAAAGTTAGTGAGGGAGATAAGTGTCTCCAGCTTCAGAGATTTTTGCAATTCGTTCCAGTCATTGGCAGCAGAGAACTGGAAGGAATGGTGGCCAAAGGAGGTGTTGGCTTTGGGGATGACCAGTGAGATATACCTGCTGGAGCTCATACTACGGGTGGGTGTTGCTATGGTGACCAATGAGCTAAGATAAGGCGGGGATTTGCCTAGCAGTGATTTATAGATGGCCTGGAGCCAGTGGGTTTGGCGACGAATATGTAGTGAAGACCAGCCAACAAGAGCGTACAGGTCACAGTGGTGGGTAGTATATGGGGCTTTGGTGTGTGACGACCCTCCCACTCTGTCTGCCGTATTCTCTCTTTGCTCTTGTTTCCTTATTAGGATGCCGGTGGGCGGAGTTGGGGGGGTCGTCAGTTACATGGGAAACACCTGGGCCGGGTGTGTCCCAGGATAAATGGGCCTCTTCCACATTCATTGGGGAGACTCTCTCCAGGCAGATACTTTGATTTTGGTTGTGATATTTTTGTGGCCTTTTTTGGGTTGTTTGCTTTGGCACTTATCAACACTTTTCTATATTACATTTATGCAAGCAAACACTCACTTACACTACTGATTACTGATTACACACCCCATTGTTATTTCAGTTAGTTACTTTAATTAATAAATATATACTTTGAGTACTCCTTGTCTCCACGTGTCTCCCTTTTGTTACGAACTTGAGCCGGTTCGTGACAAGTGGGGTTCGTCCGGGATTTTGAACTGGTTGTGTTTGGGAGAACGTAGAGTTAATGTCCAATTCTGTAGGGTTTTTCTTTGTAAATTTTGTTAGTTTGTTTGAGTTTGATAGGGCAGTATTGGTTGCCTTTGGGTTTTGTACTGCGTTGGAGAGAGTACATTGGTTAGTTTCAGTCCCTGCCCAGCCTGGAAACTCTTGCTCTACTCGCTGTTGGGACATCGGGCTGAGGTGAGTACAATCGGCTGTGTACCTCAGTGGGAGATTGGGTAGGGTAGTGACATTTGCTACCCGGAGCTATAGCTTTTTCCCCTGATAGGCTTAGTGACGTGTTTTGTTTGGGATACGTTGGGCATGGTTAAATGTTTGTTATTTTTGTGTGGTGTCAGTGGACTGAGCAGTTGTCTCGGGGGCACATCCGTGGCTTGGGGAAATCTACCAGCGTGCTGGGGTTTAATTCCTTGCCAGCGGGCTACAGTGCGTAATTACCCACCGCGAATCTGCACGAAGACTAGGGTTGAGTTATTGTAGGTTGGGGAAGCTCCATATCCCAGCTCTCTTCTGTGGTGCTCGGTGTGATTGTCATTTCTCTTGTGTCTGGTGTGCTCAGCAGAGGGGTTGAGCAAGATTATTATGATCTATATATATATTTTTTTTCTTGATTATGGCGTCTAATGTAGATGAGTTCATTCGCTTTCCATCAGAAGAACTATTAGAATTATGTACTAAAGAACAGCTGTTGAAGGTTGCTGAACACTACAAGGTTGAAATTAGTGATAAACGCCTAAAAAAATTCTATTAGGTTAATATTGAAGGCCAATTTGATGGAGAGTGGTATTCTGGATGTTACCACTGGGGCAGCCTCTGCTGAGGACACGTTGTCTCCCCGATATGTTACAATGACCGTTCCATCGGTTAGTCATAGTAGTCTTCTTTTTGAACAGCAGAAAGAACTGCTTCTGTTACAGCTAGAGCATGAACAAAATGGACAAAGAGCTAAAATGGAGCATGAACGAAATGGACAAAGAGCTAAAATGGAGTATGATCGTGTAAAGTATGAAAGGGAATTGGAATATAAACAGGATATGGAGCGTGCTAAAATCAAGCTGCAACAAGAGCGACTAGAGTTGGTTAGGGAAGGAAAGCTCTCAGGGAGAGTTTGCTCTGGGAAGGTGACCCAGAGTTACCTAGGGGTCGTTCCTCTTTGGTCGTAATCCAGAGACATTTGATGTTGTAGGGAATTTACGGTTGTTGCCCCAGTTTAATGAAAAGGACCCGGAGACATTCTTTTCATTGTTTGAGCGTGTTGCTGACGCTAGGGAGTTGGCCTGATTCTGATCGCACTTTGATGTTGCAGTGTGTGCTGACTGGTAAAGCGCAAGAAGCATATTCAGCTCTTAGCGTAGCAGACAGTGTTAGTTATGAGAAGGTTAAAACGGCTGTGTTACAGAGTTACGAATTGGTCCCTGAGGCTTACCGCCAACGATTTAGAACTTTAAAAAGGGATGATCAGCAGACTCATGTTGAGTTTGCGCAATATTATCTTCACAGTTCAATCGCTGGTGTTCTGCCTCTGCAGTTATGACTTTCCAAGGGCTGTGTGATCTGATTATGTTAGAACAATTTAAGGACACAATCCCTGATCGTATAGCGACGTACATTAACGAACGAAAAATAAAGACTGTTGCTGAAGCTGCGGTTTTGGCAGATGAATATGTGTTGACTCACAAAAATGTTTTTGCCGAACCCCGTATTCGGAGTGAGTGGGGGCGTTCGCAGAGATTTGGGCCTCGCTCGCCGAGATACTTCGGTTCCCGGGCAGAGTTTCATTCAAATAGGGTTGAGCCTGATACCCGTGGTAAAACTGACGTTGGTCAAGAGTGTCACTACTGTCAAGAATTAGGTCATTGGAAAAATGAATGTCCGATTCTTAGATCTAGGGGGTAAATTCAGTACAGGTGCTTATGGTAAATCGAGGCCTGCAGCGTTAGCCGCGCCTGTTCCACATCAGTTCACTCATGACGCATTGTCTCCTGCCCGGAGCCAGGTGAAGGGTTATATTGATCCCGACTATTTACCTTTCGTTACGGAGGGTTTTGTGTCTATGGTAGGGAAGTAAGAACCTAGTGCCAGTAAAGATCCTAAGAGACACAGGTGCCTCTGAATCATTTGTGTTGGAGTCTGTGTTACCCTTCTCTGCGGAGACTGATTCGGGAATAGTGTTCTAATCAGGGGAATAGGTTTGAACACTCTGTCAGTTCCATTGCATAAACTGATGTTGGATTGTGGACTGGTGAAAGGTGAGGTTGTTGTGGGGGTGCGTCCTTCATTGCCTATTGAGGGTATTGACGTGATCCTTGGAAATAACTTGGCTGGGGAGCGTGTGTGGCCTATCGTGTCTCCATCTTTAGTGGTTTCCACTAAGCCGTCAATTGTAGGGATTCCTGATGAGAGTGCGCAGGATTTCCCAGAGGTGTTTTCTGCGTGTGCAGTGACGCGTTCTATGATCCATGACGACCTGGTCACGGAGCTGGCTAACGAGAATACCATAAAGAAGTCTGTTACTGTTTTCCCTGTTATCCCGTTATCTGTATCCCGCTCCGATTTAATCGAGGCGCAACGGACTGACCCTACATTAGAAGAGTTGCGGGACCAAATTGTGTCTGTGGAACAGTTGGGAGATGTCGCACAGGGCTATTTTCTCCAAGAGGAGGTCCTGATGAGAAAGTGGATGTCTCATGGTAGTTGTTTTCTGGGGGAGGCGATTAGTCAGGTTGTGGTACCAGTTAAGCTTCGTGAGTTGGTGCTGACAACTTCTCACAACGACGTTGCTGGGCATATGGGTGTGAGAAAAACCTACAATCGCATATTACGAAATTTTTTTGGCCAAGATTAAAGAGGGATGTTTCTGATTTCATCAAAACTTGTCACACCTGTCAATTAACTGGTAAACCTAATCAAGCTATTAAGCCGGTACCACTGTTCCCTATTCCTGTACTCAGTAATCCTTTTGAGTATCTGATTATTGACTGTGTTGGTCCTCTGCCTCGTTCCAGAAAGGGTAGTAATTATTTGTTGACTGTGATGTGTCAGACCACTAGGTTTCCTGCTGCCTATCCTCTCAGGTCTATCACGACTAAGTCTGTGTTAAAAGCTTTGACTCAGTTTTTCTCACTGTTTGGAATCCCTAAGGTCATTCAAAGTGATCAAGGATCTAATTTCACCTCTAATCTCTTTGGACAGGTTCTCCAACAACTCCATATTAAACACAACTTGGCTAGCGCTTATCATGCCCAAAGTCAAGGAGCACTGGAACGTTTCCATCAAACGCTTAAGTCTTTGTTGAGATCTTATTGTACTGAGATGGATAAGGATTGGGAGGAGGGGTTGCCTTGGTTACTGTTAGCTGCTAGGAGGTTTCACAGGAGAGCACAGGTTTTAGCCCAAATGACCTAGTGTTTGGACATAAGGGCGTGGGCTTTTATCTGTTCTCCAGGATGACTGGAAGTCTCCCGAGCCTCCTCAGTCCCTGTTATCATATGTGTGTGATTTTCGCGACGCTTGTATGCCGCTGGTGAAATGGCTAAAGAGAAGCTATCATCTTCACAGGACAGGATGAAGAGCATATATGATCGAGCGAGCTGAGCCTCGTCACTTTAGTCCAGGTGATCAGGTTCTGGCTCTGCTGCCAATTGTTGGTTCTCCTTTTCAAGCCAAGTTTCAAGGTCCATATACAGTGGTGCGCCAGGACACTGAGCAAAATTATCTAGTTGCCACTCCAGAACGGAGGAAAGCACATCAACTGTGCCATATAAATTTGTTAAAACCCTATTATGCACGTTCCTCTGAGACTGAACAGGGGGAGTCTACAGAGGACGGTAAGGCTGTTCTTTTGGCTGATACTGTTTATTCCCTGGATTCTGGTCATGCTAGGTCTGTGCAGGAGCAGGAAGATGTTTCTGGTCCCGACGATGGCATACTGCAGGGTAGATTGAAGAATTCAGAGACACTGGAGATTTTAGATAGTCTTCTTACTCATCTACCTGTTGATGGGCGGAAAGAGATGGTGGGTCTGATTCTGAGATTTCCAGGGTTGTTTTCTGATACACCAACACGTACAAACTTAATAGAACATGATATTGACATTGGAGATGCTGACCCCATTCGTCAACGGTTCTATAGAGTTTCTTCAGAGAAACTGCGTTGTCTGGATGCTGAGGTCAGGTACATGCTGGAGAGTAAAATAGCAGAGCCTTCTTTCTCCAGTTGGGCTTCTCCCTGTATCTTGGTCAGTAAATCGGATGGAACAAACAGATTTTGTACGGACTACCGTAGTGCAAACTGATGTCACTAAGCCGGATTCATTTCCTCTTCCTCGGATGGAGGACTGCGTTGATCAAGTCGGCGCAGCTAAGTTTGTGAGCAAATTTGACCTGTTAAAGGGGCTATTGGCAGGTGCCACTGACGAGTAGGGCACGTGAAATCTCTGCCTTTATTACACCTTTTGGTCTGTACTCGTATTCGGTTATGAGTTTCGGGCTGTGTAATGCGCCTGCAACTTTTCAGCGACTTATGAACAGGGTTGTCTCTGGTCTGGCCGGGTGCGCTGTTTATCTGAACGATGTAGTGATATATGCAGATACTTGGGAGGAACATCTGTCCCGTATTCAAGCCTTGTTCGAACGTCTGGCTGCGGGTCGTCTCACGATAAATTTGGCTAAATGTGAGTTTGCTCAGGCGACTGTGACATACCTTGGAAAGGTGGTTGGGCAGGGTGAAGTGCGTCCTGTTCGGGCTAAAGTGGTAGCTATTGATGCTTTTCCACTACCAACTACTAAAAAGGAACTGATGCGTTTCTTGGGAATGATTGGGTATTATCGTGGTTTTTGTAGGAACTTCTCTACTGTGGTCGCTCCCTTGACAGATTTGCTGAAAGCTAAGGCTGTGTACGTATGGTCTTCTCATTGTCAACAGGCTTTCGAAGATGCAAAGAGGTTGCTTACTTCAACTCCGGTACTGGCTGCTCCTCGTGTGGATTTGTCATTTACCTTGCAGGTGGATGCTAGTCATGTGGGGGCGGGTGCAGTGTTGCTGCAAGCAGATGTGGCTGGGGTTGAGAGGCCTTGCTGATGCGCTCTCTCGTGCGCCCTGTTCATGAATATTGATGTGACCGACCAGTGTTTGATTTTGTCATGTTCTATCTTTCCTGTTTGTCCCCTCCTAGTCTTGTGTTTTTCTTTCCTCTTAAAGGTTGCTTCCTGGGTAAAGGTTGCTGAGGTCTGGAGAGGAGGATGATGGGTGGGGCAAGTGGAGGGGTGAACATGTACAACTTGTCGGTTTTGGGACGCAGGGGCTGGTACGTTGGGCCGGGGTCCTTGTTGGTCCCCGGTCTTATGGGGGGTGTGACGACCCTCCCACTCTGTCTGCCCGTATTCTCTCTTTGCTCTTGTTTCCTTATTAGGATGCCGGTGGGGCGGAGTTGGGGGTCGTCAGTTACATGGGAAACACCTGGGCGGGTGTGTCCCAGGATAAATGGGCCTCTTCCACATTCATTGGGGAGACTCTCTCCAGGCAGATACTTTGATTTTGGTTGTGATATTTTGTGGCCTTTTTTGGGTTGTTTGCTTTGGCACTTATCAACACTTTTCTATATTACATTTATGCAAGCAAACACTCACTTACACTACTGATTACTGATTACACACCCCATTGTTATTTCAGTTAGTTACTTTAATTAATAAATATATACTTTGAGTACTCCTTGTCTCCACGTGTCTCCCTTTTGTTACGAACTTGAGCCGGTTCGTGACAGTGACAAATCGGATGGCACTGTGATAGACTACATCCAATTTGCTGAGAAGAGTGTTGGAGGCTATTTTGTAAATGACATCGCCGAAGTCAAGGATCGGTAGGATAGTCAGTTTTACGAGGCTGGAAGGAGAGTTTACAGTCTAACTAGACACCTAGGTATTTGTAGTTGTCCACATACTCTAGGTCAGACCCGTCGAGAGTAGTGATTCTAGTCGGGTGGGCGGGTGCCAGCAGCGTTTGATTGAAGAGCATGCATTTAGTTTTACTAGCGTTTTAAGAGCAGTTGGAGGCTACTGAAGGAGTGTTGTATGGCATTGAAGCTCGTTTGGAGGTTTGTTAACACAGTGTCCAATGAAGGGCCAGACGTATACAAAATGGTGTCGTCTGCGTAGAGGTGGATCTGAGAGTCACCAGCAGCAAGAGCGACACCATTGATATACACAGAGAAAAGAGTCGGCCCAAGAATTGAACCCTGTGGCACCCCCATAGAGACTGCCATAGGTCGAGACAACAGGCCCTCCGATTTGACACATTGAACTCTATCAGAGAAGTAGTTGATGAACCAGGCGAGGCAGTCATTTGAGAAACCAAGGCTATTTAGTCTGCCAATAAGAATGCGGTGGTTAACAGAATCGAAAGCCTTGGCCAGGTCGATGAAGACTGCTGCACAGTACTGTCTATTATCGATCACGGTTATAATATCATTTAGGACCTTGAGCGTGGCTGAGGTACACCCATGACCAGCTCGGAAACCGGATTGCATAGCGGAGAAGGTACGGTGGGATTCGAAATGGTCGGTGATCTGTTTGTTAACTTGGCTTTCAAAAACGTTTGAAAGGCAGGGCAGGATGGAATTAGGTCTGTAACAGTTTGGATCTAGAGTGTCACCCCCTTTGAAAAGGGGGATGACCGCAGCAGCTTTCCAATCTCTGGGGATCTCAGACGTTACGAAAGAGAGGTTGAATAGGCTAGTAATAAGGGTTGCGACAATTTCGGCGGCTAGTTTTAGAAAGAAAGGGTCCAGATTGTCTAGCCCAGATGATTTGTAGGGGTCCAGATTTTGCAGTTCTTTCAGAGCATCAGCTGTCTGAATTTATGTGAAAGAGAAGTAGGGGGGGCATGGGCAAGTTGCAGCGGAGGGTGCAGAGCTGGTGGCTGGGGTAGTGGTAGCTAGGTGGAAAGTATGGCCAGCCGTAGCAAAATGCTTGTTGAAATTCTCGATTATTGTAGATTTATCGGTGGTGATAGTGTTTCCTAGCCTCAGTGCAGTGGCAGCTGGGAGGAGGTGCTCTTATTCTCCATGGACTTTACAGTGTCCCAACATTTTTGGAGTTAGTGCTGCAGGACGCAAATTTCTCTTTGAAAAAGCTAGCCTTTGCTTTCGTAACTGCTTGTGTATATTGGTTCCTAACTTCCCTGAAAAGTTGCATATCGCTGGGGCTATTTGATGCTAATGCTGTACGCCACAGGATGTTTTTGTGCTGGTCAAGGGCAGTCAAGTCTGAGGAGAACCAGGGGCTATATCTGTTCTTAGTTCTGTATTTTTTGAATGGGGCATGTTTATTTAAGATTGAGAGGAAATTACTTTTAAAGAACAACCAGGCATCCTCTACTGACGGAATGAGATCGATATCCATCCAGGATACCTGGGCCAGGTCAATTAGGAAGGCCTGCTCGCTAAAGTGTTTTAGGGAGCGTTTGACAGTGATGAGGGTGGTCGTTTGACCCAGCGGACCGATTACGGACTCAGGCAATAAGGCAGTGATCGCTGAGATCCTGGTTGAAGACAGCGGAGGTGTATTTAGAGGGTAAGTTAGTCAGGATGATATCTATGAGGGTGCCCATGTTTACGGATTTAGGGTTGTAACTGGTAGGTTCGTCGATAATTTGTGCGAGATTGAGGGCATCTAGTTTGGATTGTAGGATGGCCGGGGTGTTAAGCATATCCCAATTTAGGTCACCAAGCAGTACGAACTCTGAGGATAAATGGGGGGCAATCAATTCACATATGGTGTCCAGGGCACAGCTGGGGGCTGAGGGGAGTCTGTAGCAAGCGGCAACAGTGAGAGACTTATTTCTGGAAAGGTGGATTTTTAGAAGTAGAAGCTCAAACTGTTTGGGCACAGACCTGGATAGTATGATAGAGCTCTGCAGGCTATCTCTACAGTAGATTGCAACTCCACCCCCTTTGGCAGTTCTATCTAGACGGAAAATGTTGTAGTTGGGGATGGACATTTCAGAATTTTTGGTGGCCTTCCTAAGCCAGGATTCAGACACTGCTAGAACATCAGCGTTGGCGGAGTGTGCTAATGCAGTGAATAACTCAAACTTAGGAAGGAGGCTTCTGATGTTAACGTGCAGAAAACCAAGGCTTTTACGATTACAGAAGTCAACAAATGATAGCTCCTGGGGAGTAGGAGTGATACTGGGGGCTGCAGGGCCTGGGTTAGCCTCTACATCACCAGAGGAACAGAGGAGGACTAGAATAAGGATACGGCTAAAGGCTTTAAGAACTGGTCTTCTAGTGCATTGGGTACAGAGAATAAAGGGAGCAGATTTCCGGGTGTTGTAGAATACAGTGGGGAAAAAAAGTATTTAGTCAGCCACCAATTGTGCAAGTTCTCCCACTTAAAAAGATGAGAGAGGCCTGTAATTTTCATCATAGGTACACGTCAACTATGACAGACAAATTGAGAAAAAAAAATCCAGAAAATCACATTGTAGGATTTTTAATGAATTTATTTGCAAATTATGGTGGAAAATAAGTATTTGGTCAATAACAAAAGTTTCTCAATACTTTGTTATATACCCTTTGTTGGCAATGACACAGGACAAACGTTTTCTGTAAGTCTTCACAAGGTTTTCACACACTGTTGCTGGTATTTTGGCCCATTCCTCCATGCAGATCTCCTCTAGAGCAGTGATGTTTTGGGGCTTTCGCTGGGCAACACGGACTTTCAACTCCCTCCAAAGATTTTTCCCATGCTTCACAGTAGGTATGGTGTTCTTTGGATGCAACTCAGCATTCTTTGTCCTCCAAACACGACGAGTTGAGTTTTTACCAAAAAGTTCTATTTTGGTTTCATCTGACCATATGACATTCTCCCAATCCTCTTCTGGATCATCCAAATGCACTCTAGCAAACTTCAGACGGGCCTGGACATGTACTGGCTTAAGCAGGGGGACACGTCTGGCACTGCAGGATTTGAGTCCCTGGCGGCGTAGTGTGTTACTGATGGTAGGCTTTGTTACTTTGGTCCCAGCTCTCTGCAGGTCATTCACTAGGTCCCCCCGTGTGGTTCTGGGATTTTTGCTCACCATTCTTGTGATCATTTTGACCCCACGGGGTGAGATCTTGCGTGGGGCCCCAGATCGAGGGAGATTATCAGTGGTCTTGTATGTCTTCCATTTCCTAATAATTGCTCCCACAGTTGATTTCTTCAAACCAAGCTGCTTACCTATTGCAGATTCAGTCTTCCCAGCCTGGTGCAGGTCTACAATTTTGTTTCTGGTGTCCTTTGACAGCTCTTTGGTCTTGGCCATAGTGGAGTTTGGAGTGTGACTGTTTGAGGTTGTGGACAGGTGTCTTTTATGCTGATAACAAGTTCAAACAGGTACCATTAATACAGGTAACGAGTGGAGGACAGAGGAGCCTCTTAAAGAAGAAGTTACAGGTCTGTGAGAGCCAGAAATCTTGCTTGTTTGTAGGTGACCAAATACTTATTTTCCACCATAATTTGCAAATCAATTCATAAAAAATCCTACAAAGTGATTTTCTGGATTATTTTTCTCAATTTGTCTGTCATAGTTGACATGTACCTATGATGAAAATTACAGGCCTCTCTCATCTTTTTAAGTGGGAGAACTTGCACAATTGGTGGCTGACTAAATACTTTTTTTCCCCACTGTAGATTCAGGGCATTATGTACAGACAAGGATATAGAAGGATATGAGTACAGTGGAGGTAAACCTAAACGTTGGGTAACAATGAAAGAGATAGCATCACTGGAGGCACCTATTGAGCCGGTCTCGGCGTGTATGGGGGGTGGAACAAAGGAACTATTTGAGGCAGTTTGAGAGGGACTTGGGGTTCTACAGTGAAATTGTATAATAAGAACTAACTGGAACAGCAATAGGCAAGGCGTATTGACATGGGAGAGAGGCATAAAGCAATCACAGGTGTTATTAGAGAGAGCTAAGACAACAACTGGTAATGGCGATAAAGTTTGGGCTGAGGCTAAACAGATAAACAGGACAGGGTACCGTGTAATGGAACAGTCCAGCAGGCATCAGCTGTGCAGATGAGTGATCATAAGGTCCAGTGAACAGCAATATGTGAGTCCGAGAGCTGTTCGAATTGGTACTACAGCATAGCGATCAGGATGCACGGCTGTCGTTTGCGTGTGCTAGCGGGCCGGGGCTAGCAGATGGATCTTCGTGGTCGTCACAACGGGAAGCCTGTTGAATCCACAGACGATTACGTCGGCAGACCAGTCGTGATCGATCGGCGGGGCTCCGTGTCGACTCTAGGAGGTCCCGTCCGGTTGACAGAGAGGTAGATAGCCGGGAGATGTGCTTGACTCAAGGCTAGCTCAAGGCTGATTAGCCAACAACAACGTTCATTTGGTTGCAGCTAGCTAGTTGTGATTATCCAGTGTTAAAGGTCCAGTGATTCAGTGATTCCGGCAGAAAATCCAATAGGTTCTGGGTCGATAACGCGCTGTGCAGACAGTGCAGACTGGCCGATAATAGTCCAGGCTAGAGCTGGCTGGTAGGTAGTGCAGGCCACGGACAATGGTGAAAAAACGCTAACGGTGGCTAATAGCAAGTAGCTAGTTAGCTGGTTAGCTGGCTCCTCCCGTCCGGTAGACAGAGAGGTAGATAGCCTCCAGCAGGCCCATATCCCGGCTATCTGATGCTTGCTTCGGGGGCGGTGGTGATTAGCCTACAGCAACATCCATTTGACATCCATTCGGTTGCGGCTAGCTAGTTGCGATCCGGTGTTAAGGTCCAGTGATTCAGTTATTCCGGCAGAAAATCCGATGTTCTGGGTGAAAAACGCTAACGGTGGCTAATAGCAAGTAGTTAGTTAGCTAGTTAGCTGGCTGGCTAGTTTCAACTGGAGATTCTAGATAAAGGTGAGTAAATAATAGAATCCATTCTACATTGAGTGAGGCGGGTTGCAGGAAAGTATATTTAGTAGAAGGATGAAAAGTGCGATAGGGAAATATATACATAAAATACACAAAAAAAATACAGAAAACAGGCTATTTACATGGACACACGAGAACACGACCACACTGCTACGCATTTACATTAGAACATAATGGTAGATGGTTAAAATAAAACAAGACATTGAATATCCGTTTGAGCATGGTGAAGTTATTAATTACTCTTTGGATGGTGTATTAATACACCCAATCACTACAAAGATACAGTCCTCCTTCCTAACTCAGCTGCCGGAGAGGAAGGAAACCGCTCAGGGATTTCACCATGAGTCCAATGGTGACTTTAAAACAGTTAATGGCTGTGATAGGAGAAAAAAGAGGATGGATCAACAACATTGTAGTTACTTCACAATACTATCCTAATTGACAGAGTGAAAAGAAGGAAGCCTGTACAGGATACAATATTCCAAAACATGCATCCTGTTTGCAACAAGACACTAAAGTAATACTGCAAAAAATATGGCGACACAATTAACTTTTTGTCCTGAATAAAAAGTGATATGTTTGGGGCAAATCCAATAACACATTACTGAATACCAGTCTCCATATTTCCAAGCATAGTGGTGGCTACATCATGTTATGGGTGTGCAAAACAAGTATTATTATAATAATTTGTCATATATATTTGTTATGGTTATGCTTGTAATCGCTACGAACTTGATTAAAAAGAAACGGAATGGAGCTAAGCACTGGCATAATTCTAGAGGAAAACCTGGTTTAGTCTGCTTTCCACCAGACACTGGGAGATTAATTCACCTTTCAGCAGGACAATAACCTAAGACATGAGGTCAAATCTACACTGGAGTTGCTTACCAAGAAAACAGTGAATGTTCCTGAGTGGCCGAGTTACAGTTTTGACTTAAATCTGCTTTAAAGTATATCGAAAGAAAATTACTTTCTAGCAAATGATCAACAAACAATTTGGCAGAGCTTGAAGAATTTTGAAAAGAGTAATGTACAAATGTTGCACAATCCAGGTTTGGAAAGCTCTTGGAGACTTACCCAGTATGACTCAAAGCTGTAATCGCTGCCAAAGGTGATTCTAACATGTGTTGACTCAAAGGGTTGAATACTTTATGTAATCAAGATATATTAGTGTTTCATTATTATATTTATCATCATCATTATTTTATTTTATTGTTAGAATTTTTCTTCCACTTTGACATTAGAGTATTTTCCTTGATCATTGACAAAAAAATAACAAATCCATTTTAATCCCACCTTGTAACACAACAAAATGTGTAAAACATCAAGGGGTGTGAGAACTTTCTGAAGGCACTGTCCCTATGGGACCTGGTCAAAATTAGAACACTAAATAGGGATTAGGGTTCCATTTGGGACACAGCCATTGTGTCTGTGGGGGTGAGGTGGCTTTCTGGCTTTTCTATTTCCTCCTCTGGTGTGGCAGTGTGGTGTGTGACCTGTATAGCATGATACATGTCCTGTCCTGTAGTGACTGATGTGGTTGACTGACAGACAGAATGTGTGTGTCTGTTCACTGATGGTGCAGTAAAGGAAGCACCTCCTATAGAGCCCTCAATCCTTTGGTCACCACACACACCCCTCTGGTCACCTCCACCGGTCTAGTCCACATAATGGCCCAGACACCCTAAGGCTCTGTCTGTCTGTCTCTCTCTGTGTGTGTGTGTGTGTGTGTGTGTGTGTGTGTGTGTGTGTGTGTGTGTACTAAATCTGTGTCAGAAACAATGCATTCTCTCATTCCCTAAGATATCACCCAGCAGTGACTAGAATATAATAATCTGTACAATAGCAGATTGCAAAACACTATCTAGTTACCTATTGAGCAGGTGATTGTATCACAGATTATTAGTTGATGACGAGCCCATTTCTGCAATGAAATACAAATATATAATATAAATTAGGGGAGAAAACTATTCTGTGCTCAATGCTGTTTGTAGTGGGTGCTCTATCTGTTTTAGAAACCTTCACTGTCATTTCCCTCAGACAATCATTTTGTCATGAACGTTGTCTGCTAAACCCCACCTGCCTGGGAAAGAACAGGGCTTAATCAATAGTCGGACACTTTCACTCACTCGCACTCTCTCTCATTCACAAACACACACAACACACATTCCCGCATACCAACACACATTCTCTCTCTTACACAAACACGTACTGTATACACACACACACACACACAGATAATCCATGTAATGGATTTCTGCCTGAGTTGATTCAGGTCACAGGGTTACCAGGCACCTCTGGCAAACTGTATTATTTTACATTCTAATATTGTCATAACAGTTTCCATTTCCACTTGGCTGGCTGCTGGTGACAGGTCAGTCAGGGGACTCTGCTCAGGGACAGGAGGGTTTATCATTGGATGATGCATGATGAAGGATGAGTTTTCACTATATTGACAGGTACACCAAGGTTACTCCACCAACCCTTCCTTTTCCCAATCACTCTCAATGGTCTGTCTCTCTATATCAAGGTTTCCCAACCCGTGACTCTCTGGTCAAGTTAGGCGATGGGATGACCGTGACAGTTATGGTCCAGGGCTGAATATATTAGTTTTTCCCCTATTGACATGTACACCAAGGTTACTTCACCAACTCTTCCTTTTGTAGTCACTCACCTGACCTTGCTCTCTATACCAGCCGTTACCAAAACTCTGGGTGACAGTAGTCCAGGTGGGTGGCGAGATGACTGACATTTTTGACACATTCATCAAGGTTACTTCACCAACTATTCCTTTTCCAGTCACTCACATTGCTCTCTCTCTCTCTTTAAATCAGTGCTTCCCAAACTGTGGGTGATGGTGGTCAAGGTGGGTCGTGGAATAAGTTAGGAATATTACCTTCCTGACCTAAAAATTTAGACCATGAAGTTCATAGATTGATATATAAAGATTGATATTCTCACTTTGCATATTTTCCTATTAGCTGATGTAACATCTATACCTTTATTTCACTCTCCATTCTTCTTTTCATTTTTTCACATCTACTGTATCTTTCTCTTTCTTGTTTTACACTCCAGTTCTATTCTCTCTCTCTCTCTCTCTCTCTCTCTCTCTCTCTCTCTCTCTCTCTCTCTCTCTCTCTCTCTCTCTCTCTCTCTCTCTCTCTCTCTCTCTCTCTCTCTCTCTCTCTCTGACACTTTGTTTGGTTTATCTGGTTGCTCCATCTGAGGTGGCTTAAGGTGATTTATCATTCCCCTTTTCTCCCCAGGGCAATTTTTTTTTACCATGCAGCAACCGTACAGAATCTGGAAAAATTGCTATGGCATCATCTGTGCTGCTCAGGCCATACCTTAAAGTTCATAGATAAATAGAAGTCAAAGTACAAAATACTCTTGTCGCATAAGTGGAAAAGACATGACAGTATTGGTCGTAAGAAAGCAAATCAATGCTTCCTATTAATAGTGAATATATATATACCACTGCAAGCGCGCACACGGTATTCCCAAAGAAATATCATTCTAACGGCCATGATGCGTTGTCATGAGTTGCGTGCATCAGTCCCTGTCATGGTGCCCTTCGAATTCGCTACAATGTTATCCTAAATCCCCTGCGTATGCCAACATCTTGCATAGTATCTTAGAGAGTAACAGCTAGGCAGACCTTGCATAGCCACGGGGCAGGGGGGTAGGGGTTTGGCTAAAGCCCCGTCTGAGACAGCAATTTTACGGTCCATTATTATTTCCTAACAGGTCTAGCCACTAGCCTCTAGCCACAAGTGGTAACCTAAGTTAGCGGTATAGCTGAGGCAAATAGCCTATAATATCTTTTGTGGGATAACTTATACATCCTCCATTCCTCCCATCCTTGAAGACATCACCGATAGATGGATAGTGAAAAGAGATACATTACGCTAGGCTACCAACCAAGACATGTCAGATCAGTGATAATTTCTTTATAGCCTATCATAATTTATCTAATAGGCCTACTGTATATTTCGATTAATTATTATTTCAAGAAAGGGAGAATCTATCCATGAATATATTCAAACAGCACCTCAGCTTAGCTGCTTTACGCATGCAGGAGTGGTCCTTGAGTTGCCTCTCCTCCCACAGACACATTTGCGTAAAACCCCTGCTTCATTGTTCATTCCTCCCGCAGCAGTTGGATAAGCTTATAATTTACTTTCACTTGCCCACTGTAACATACAATAAGCCTATAGGTTAGGGTACTCAATCTAGTGGGCCGCTATAGGTTTATAATGGGCTGCAAAATAGCAATGTTGTAGCGAATTTGAGGAGCAGCTTGACATGGGACACATTCACACGCATAGCCCCCGGTCTCCAGGATCCCAAGATAATTTATTTTATTGAGTGTGCTCACGTAGCCCACTAGCCTATAGTCATTAGACGGATAGTTTCCATATGGGGGAAATTCTACCTTTAGTAAAGCACCATGGATAAGGCCATTAATAGTTGCCATTATGCACAGACTTTTTGCAAGGTGTTTGCCTAGGCTACGCAGCAGAATGTTGTAGCGAATTCGTAGGGCAGACTGACAGGGACTCAACCCCAGTTCTCTTCGCATTCAGCGACAGTGCCAAGAATGTTTTTTGTTTATGCTCATAACGCACCATTGTCATTAGAAGAGTGTATGCCTGTAGTCTGAAATTGCCAGGAGGAAACTTGGTGTGTGTGTGCGAGTTATTAGATCATTAGATTGATGGCCATTTGTTTGTTTTGCCCCTACTTTTTACCACCCGCACACATACACACCTGCATACACACACAACCCGCCCGCCCGTCTCTACCTATGTATGTAACCATGGTTCCTCCAGAATAGAATCTGTGGCACAACCTCTTCCAGGTCCTAATAATTATAATAATATGGCTATTATGTACTAAAAGAACAAGGATATCCTTGTTACTACAGCCAATTCTAAAGTATAGTTTCACCAGTCATCTAACTCAGGCATTTCAATGGTGGCGCGCATGGGAGCCAGGGAGACATGCAATTAACCAAATCCCATACTTTAATCTTGAAATATAACTGTGACTTTATTCTCAAAATGTTTACTTTATTCTAAAAAATAAAATATTTAATTTATTCTCGAAATATTGCCACTTTATTCTCAAAACATTGCCCCTTTTTTCTCAAAATATTACCACTTTATTCTCAAAATATTGCCATTTTATTCTCGAAATATTTCCACTTTTATAAAGTACCATCATGCAAAAAATATATTCCAAATACCACCACCCGTCGCTGTTTAATTTATTATTTTTCTTCACTTGGACGTAATACTCTTCCATGCTTAACTGACACATAAACAAACAAATTCACAGTGATCATTTACAGTGATCATTCTTGTGGTGTTCTTTGCAGTGCGCACCGCATAAAGAACTTAAAATAAATCAATACATAATAGTAGGTTATCCAAGCGGTAACAATAATCCTAGAGCAATACATTGCTTTTATGAAATCAAGTCAACAGTAAGAATGTTGTCCTCCCTTGAGCCAATTAGTAACAACAATTTTAGCTCAAACGGGAAGGGAGATAATATATTTACATTTTCGTCATTTAGCAGACGCTCTTATCCAGAGCGACTTACAAATTGGTGCATTGACCTTATGATAGCCAGTGGGACAACCACTTTACAATATACAGTGGGGAGGTCTGTAATTTTTATTATGGGTACACTTCAACTGTGAGAGACGGAATCTAAAACAAAAATCCAGAAAATCACATTGTATGATTTTTAAGTAATTAATTTGCATTTTATTGCATGACATAAGTATTTGATACATCAGAAAAGCAGAACTTAATATTTGGTACAGAAACCTTTGTTTGCAATTACAGAGATCATATACGTTTCCTGTAGGTCTTGACCAGGTTTGCACACACTGCAGCAGGGATTTTGGCCCACTCCTCCATACAGACCTTCTCCAGATCCTTCAGGTTTCGGGGCTGTCGCTGGGCAATACGGACTTTCAGCTCCCTCCAAAGATTTTCTATTGGGTTCAGGTCTGGAGACTGGCTAGGCCACTCCAGGACCTTGAGATTCTTCTTACGGAGCCACTCCTTAGTTGCCCTGGCTGTGTGTTTCGGGTCATTGTCATGCTGGAAGACCCAGCCACGACCCATCTTCAATGCTCTTACTGAGGGAAGGAGGTTGTTGGCCAAGATCTTGCGATACATGGCCCCATCCATCCTCCCCTCAATACGGTGCAGTCGTCCTGTCCCCTTTGCAGAAAAGCATCCCCAAAGAATGATGTTTCCACCTCCATGCTTCACAGTTGGGATGGTGTTCTTGGGGTTCTACTCATCCTTCTTCTTCCTCCAAACACGGCGAGTGGAGTTTAGACCAAAAAGCTCTATTTTTGTCTCATCAGACCACATGACCTTCTCCCATTCCTCCTCTGGATCATCCAGATGGTCATTGGCAAACTTCAGACGGGCCTGGACATGCGCTGGCTTGAGCAGGGGGACCTTGCGTGCGCTGCAGGATTTTAATCCATGACGGCGTAGTGTGTTACTAATGGTTGTCTTTGAGACTGTGGTCCCAGCTCTCTTCAGGTCATTGACCAGGTCCTGCCATGTAGTTCTGGGCTGATCCCTCACCTTCCTCATGATCATTGATGCCCCACGAGGTGAGATCTTGCATGGAGCCCCAGACTGAGGGTGATTTATCGTCATCTTGAACTTCTTCCATTTTCTAATAATTGCGCCAACAGTTGTTGCCTTCTAACCAAGCTGTTTGCCTATTGTCCTGTAGCCCATCCCAGCCTTGTGCAGGTCTACAATTTTATCCCTGATGTCCTTACACAGCTCTCTGGTCTTGGCCATTGTGGAGAGGTTGGAGTCTGTTTGATTGAGTGTGTGGACAGGTGTCTTTTATACAGGTAACAAGTTCAAACAGGTGCTGTTAATATAGGTAATGAGTGGAGAACAGGAGCGCTTCTTAAAGAAAAACTAACAGGTCTGTGAGAGCCGGAATTCTTACTGGTTGGTAGGTGATCAAATACTTATGTCTTGCAATAAAATGCAAATTAATTACATAAAATCATACAATGTGATTTTCTGGATTTTTGTTTTAGATTCCGTCTCTCACAGTTTAAGTGTACCTATGATAAAAATTACAGACCTCTACATGCTTTTTAAGTAGGAAAACCTGCAAAATCGGCAGTGTATCAAATACTTGTTCTCCTCACTGTATATTTATATATATATATACAGTGGGGAGAACAAGTATTTGATACACTGCCGATTTTGCCGATTTCCCTACTTACAAAGCATGTAGAGGTCTGTAATTTTTATCATAGGTACACTTCAACTGTGAGAGACGGAATCTAAAACAAAAATCCAGATAATCACATTGTATGATTTTTAAGTAATTAATTTGCATTTTATTGCATGACATAAGTATTTGATACATCAGAAAAGCAGAACTTAATATTTGGTACAGAAACCTTTGTTTGCAATTACAGAGATCATATACGTTTCCTGTAGGTCTTGACCAGGTTTGCACACACTGCAGCAGGGATTTTGGCCCACTCCTCCATACAGACCTTCTCCAGATCCTTCAGGTTTCGGGGCTGTCGCTGGGCAATACGGACTTTCAGCTCCCTCCAAAGATTTTCTATTGGGTTCAGGTCTGGAGACTGGCTAGGCCACTCCAGGACCTTGAGATGCTTCTTACGGAGCCACTCCTTAGTTGCCTTGGCTGTGTGTTTCGGGTCATTGTCATGCTGGAAGACCCAGCCACGACCCATCTTCAATGCTCTTACTGAGGGAAGGAGGTTGTTGGCCAAGATCTCGCGATACATGGCCCCATCCATCCTCCCCTCAATACGGTGCAGTCGTCCTGTCCCCTTTGCAGAAAAGCATCCCCAAAGAATGATGTTTCCACCTCCATGCTTCATGGTTGGGATGGTGTTCTTGGGGTTGTACTCATCCTTCTTCTTCCTCCAAACATGGCGAGTGGAGTTTAGACGAAAAAACTCTATTTATGTCTCATCAGACCACATGACCTTCTCCCATTCCTCCTCTGGATCATCCAGATGGTCATTGGCAAACTTCAGATGGGCCTGGACATGCGCTGGCTTGAGCAGGGGGACCTTGCGTGCGCTGCAGGATTTTAATCCATGACGGCGTAGTGTGTTACTAATGGTTTTCTTTGAGACTGTGGTCCCAGCTCTCTTCAGGTCATTGACCAGGTCCTGCCGTGTAGTTCTGGGCTGATCCCTCACCTTCCTCATGATCATTGATGCCCCACGAGGTGAGATCTTGCATGGAGCCCCAGACCGAGGGTGATTGACCGTCATCTTGAACTTCTTCCATTTTCTAATAATTGCGCCAACCGTTGTTGCCTTCTCACCAAGCTACTTGCCAATTGTCCTGTAGCCCATCCCAGCCTTGTGCAGGTCTACATTTTTATCCCTGATGTCCTTACACAGCTCTCTGGTCTTGGCCATTGTGGAGAGGTTGGAGTCTGTTTGATTGAGTGTGTGGACAGGTGTCTTTTATACAGGTAACGAGTTCAAACAGGTGCAGTTAATACAGGTAATGAGTGGAGAACAGGAGGGCTTCTTAAAGAAAAACTAACAGATCTGTGAGAGCCGGAATTCTTACTGGTTGGTAGGTGATCAAATACTTATGTCATCCAATAAAATGAAAATTAATTAATTAAACATCATACAATGTGATTTTCTGGATTTTTCTTTTAGATTCCGTCTCTCACAGTTGAAGTGTACCTATGATAAAAATTACAGACATCTACATGCTTTGTAAGTAGGAAAACCTGCAAAATCGGCAGTGTATCAAATACTTGTTCTCCCCACTGTATATATATATATATATATATATATATATATATATATATATATATATATATATATATATATATATATATTTATTTTTTTTGGGGGGTGGGGTAAGGGGGGATAGAAGGATTACTTTATCCCATGTATTCCTTAAAGAGGTGGGTTTTCAAGTGTCTCCGGAAGGTGGTGAGTGACTCCGCTGTCCTGGCGTCGTGAGGGAGCTTGTTCCACCATTGGGGTGCCAGAGCAGCGAACAGTTTTGACTGGGCTGAGCGGGAACTGTGCTTCCGCAGCGGTAGGGGGGCAGCAGGCCAGAGGTGGATGAATGCAATGCCCTCGTTTGGGTGTAGGGACTGATCAGAGCCCGAAGGTACGGAGGTGCCGTTCCCCTCACAGCTCCGTAGGCAAGCACCATGGTAGCAGATGCGAGCTTCAACTGGAAGCCATTGGTGTGTGCGGAGGAGCGGGGTGACGTGAGAGAACTTGGGAAGGTTGAACACCAGACGGGTTGCGGCGTTCTGGATGAGTTGTAGGGGTTTAATGGCACAGGCAGGGAGCCCAGCCAACAGCGAGTTGCAGTAATCCAGACGGGAGATGACAAGTGCCTGGATTAGGACCTGTGCCGCTTCCTGTGTAAGGCAGGGTCGTACTCTGCGAATGTTGTAGAGCATGAACCTACAGGATCGGGTCACCGCCTTGATGTTAGCGGATAATGACAGGGTGTTGTCCAGGGTCACGCCAAGGCTCTTTGCACTCTGGGAGGAGGACACAACGGAGTTGTCAACCGTGATGGCGAGATCATGGAACGGGCAGTCCTTCCCCGGGAGGAAGAGCAGCTCCGTCTTGCCGAGGTTCAGCTTGAGGTGGTGATCCGTCATCCACACTGATATGTCTGCCAGACATGCAGAGATGCGATTCGCCACCTGGTTATCAGAAGGGGGACAGGAGAAGATTAATTGTGTGTCGTCTGCGTAGCAATGATGGGAGAGACCATGTGAGGATTTGACAGAGCCAAGTGACTTGGTGTATAGCGAGAATAGGAGAGGGCCTAGAACTGAGCCCTGGGGGAGACCAGTGGTGAGAGCACGTGGTGCGGAGACAGATTCTCGCCACGCCACCTGGTAGGAGCGACCTGTCAGGTAGGACGCAATCCAAGAGTGAGCCGCGCCGGAGATGCCCAACTCGGAGAGGGTGGAGAGGAGGATCTGATGGCTCACAGTATCAAAGGTAGCAGATAGGTCTAGGAGGACGAGAGCAGAGGAGAGAGAGTTAGCTTTAGCAGTGCGGAGAGCCTCCGTGACACAGAGAAGAGCAGTCTCAGTTGAATGACCAGTCTTGAAACCTGACTGGTTTGGATCAAGAAGGTAATTCTGAGAGAGATAGCAAGAGAGTTGGCTAAAGACAGCACGTTCAAGAGTTTTGGAGAGAAAAGAAAGAAGGGATACTGGTCTGGGGGGGAGAAGGTGGCAAAGAGGAGAAGGTGGCAAAGCAGGGAGGAGAAGGTGGCAAAGAGCTTCCTAGGGTTAGAGGCAGATGCTTGGAATTTAGAGTGGTAGAACGTGGCTTTAGCAGCAGAAACAGAGGAAGAAAATGTAGAGAGGAGGGAGTGAAAAGATGCCAGGTCCGCAGGGAGTCTAGTTTTCCTCCATTTCCGCTCGGCTGCCCGGAGCCCTGTTCTGTGAGCTCACAATGAGTCTTCAAGCCACGGAGCAGGAGGGGAGGATCGATCCGGCCGGGAGGATAGGGGACATAGATAGTCAAAGGATGCAGAAAGGGAGGAGAGGAGGGTTGAGGAGGCAGAATCAGGAGATTGGAGGGAGAAGGATTGAGCAGAAGGAAGAGATGATAGGATGGAAGAGGAGAGAGTAGCGGGAGAGAGAGAGCGAAGGTTGCGACGGCGCATTACCATCTGAGTAGGGGCAGAGTGAGTAGTGTTGGAGGAGAGCAAGAGAGAAAAGGATACAAAGTAGTGGTCGGAGACATGGAGGGGAGTTGCAGTGAGATTAGTAGAAGAACAGCATCTAGTAAAGATGAGGTCAAGCGTATTGCCTGCCTTGTGAGTAGGGGGGGATGGTGAGAGGGTGAGGTCAAAAGAGGAGAGGAGTGGAAAGAAGGAGGCAGAGAGAAATGAGTCAAAGGTAGACGTAGGGAGGTTAAAGTCACCCAGAACTGTGAGGGGTGAGCCATCCTCAGGAAAGGAACTTATCAAGGCATCAAGCTCATTGATGAACTCTCCAAGGAAACCTGGAGGGCGATAAATTATAATATTATGCTTGTTCAAAGTTTGTAATTTCAGTTGATTACTATAGCGACCCCTTGGGCCTATCAGTGTAATTTTGTAAATGCCTGGTCTCTATGGCAAGACACATCATTCACCCAAGTTTAGTCAAAATCGGGCCAGTGATGTCTGAGATATTGCATGTGACTAACGTTTGAATGGACGGAGACAGATCCATAATACCCCCTCCGATTTCATCGTGGGGGACAATAACGATGTTCGAGCCCTCCACCGTGAAAATATAAATAAGAAAGAAATGAGCAAAAGAAAAAGGACAAAGACCTCCACACGACCTCTCCAATCAGTCTCGCGCGAGAGAGAGAGAGAGAGCTTGGTGACAGCTTGGTAAGTAAGTTCTGTCTCATATGACTGCTGGGTGGCATCACTAACCATGATTTTAAAAAAAAGATTTGCAAAAGTTAACATAAATGACGCAGTGCCCCCTTTTGGCCAATCACTGTAATTTTGTAAAAGACGGATCTCTATGGCAAGACTCATCATTCACCCAATTATCGTCAAAATTGGGCCAGTGATGTCTGAGATATTGCGTGTGACTAACATACGTACAGTGGATTACTATAGTGCCCCGTTTGGCCCAATCAGTGTAATTTTGTAAATGTCGGATCTTTATGGCAACGCATCATTCACCCAGGTTTTGTCAAAATCGGGCCAGTGTTGTCTGAGATATTGTGTGGGTTATCTAGACTCATATCCCTGAGCATGTGTGCCAAATTTCAGCACTCTGAGTCAAACAGATCAACATATAAACAAGTGCCTATTATAGTGCCACCGTGTGATAGATATGAATGTTCTTGCAGATGTTGAGTCTTGACAGTGTTTGCAACATGTGTACCAAATTGTGTTGTGTTTACGAATATCCTTGATTGATTTATATGTATTTATGTGCCAGACCACGTCCATTTGATTGTTTATTGGTCAATCATTGGTGAATGTTTAGTGTTTTAGGTACTAGTCTGGAAAATATTGCGTTGAGAGACCTTTGTCCATAGATGCCACATGTCAAGATTTGTGCAGATCAGTCATTCTGTGCCAGAAGAGTAGAGTTTTTAAGCGTTTTAAGTTTTGTCAAAATAAGGGCCAGCGCTGTCTGAGATATCGCTTGTGACTAACATACAAACTTACGGAGAGATCCACAGTCCCCTTCCCGATTTCATTGTGGGGGACAATAAATACAGATAAATGAATGTGCATGTCCCATAACGTATGACATACAATATTCTTACAGTGAGGGAAAAAAGTATTTGATCCCCTGCTGATTTTGTACGTTTGCCCACTGACAAAGAAATGATCAGTCTATAATTTTAATGGTAGGTTCATTTGAACAGTGAGAGACAGAATAACAACAAAAAAATCCAGAAAAACGCATGTAAAAAATGTTATAAATTGATTTGCATATTTAATGAGGGAAATAAGCTTTTGACACCCTCTCAATCAGAAAGATTTCTGGCTCCCAGGTGTCTTTTATACAGGTAACGAGCTGAGATTAGGAGAACACTCTTAAAGGGAGTGCTCCTAATCTCAGTTTGTTACCTGTATAAAAGACACCTGTCCACAGAAGCAATCAATCAATACGATTCCAAACTCTCCACCATGGCCAAGACCAAAGAGCTCTCCAAGGATGTCAGGGACAAGATTGTAGACCTACACAAGGCTGGAATGTGCTACAAGACCATCGCCAAGCAGCTTGGTGAGAAGGTGACAACAGTTGGTGCGATTATTCGCAAATGGAAGAAACACAAAATAACTGTCAATCTCCCTCGGCCTGGGGCTCCATGCAAGATCTCATCTCGTGGAGTTGCAATGATCATGAGAACGGTGAGGAATCAGCCCAGAACTACACCGGAGGATCTTGTCAATGATCTCAAGGCAGCTGGGACCATAGTCACCAAGAAAACAATTGGTAATACACTACGCTGTGAAGGACTGACATCCTGCAGCGCCCGCAAGGTCCCCCTGCTCAAGAAAGCACATATACAGGCCCGTCTGAAGTTTGCCAATGAACATCTGAATGATTCAGAGGAGAACTGGGTGAAAGTGTTGTGGTCAGATGAGACCAAAATCGAGCTCTTTGGCATCAACTCAGCTCGCCGTGTTTGGAGGAGGAGGAATGATGCCTATGACCCCAAGAACACCATCCCCACTGTCAAACATGGAGGTGGAAACATTATGCTTTGGGGGTGTTTTTCTGCTAAGGGGACAGGACAACTTCACCGCATTAAAGGGACGATGGACGGGGCCAAATCTTGGGTGAGAACCTCCTTCCCTCAGCCAGGGCATTGAAAATGGGTCGTGGATGGGTATTCCAGCATGACAATGATCCAAAACACACGGCCAAGGCAACAAAGGAGTGGCTCAAGAAGAAGCACATTAAGGTCCTGGAGTGGCCTAGCCAGTCTCCAGACCTTAATCCCATAGAAAATCTGTGGAGGGAGCTGAAGGTTCGAGTTGCCAAACGTCAGCCTCGAAACCTTAATGACTTGGAAAAGATCTGCAAAGAGGAGTGGGACAAAATCCCTCCTGAGATGTGTGCAAACCTGGTGGCCAACTACAAGAAACGTCTGTCCTCTTAGATTGCCAACAAGGGTTTTGCCACCAAGTACTAAGTCATGTTTTGCAGAGGGGTCATACTTATTTCCCTCATTAAAATGCAAATCAATTCATAACATTTTTGACATGCATTTTTTCTGGATTATTTTGTTGTTATTCTGTCTCTCACTGTTCAAATAAACCTACCATTAAAATGATAGACTGATAATTTCTTTGTCAGTGGGCAAACGTACAAAATCAGCAGGGGATCAAATACTTTTTTCCCTCACTGTATCTAAACCCAAGTTAAGCCCAAGTGATCTGAAACACCCAACTGGTGATTGCTGATAGAAGGATGGGGATGGAATGGGGCTCGATTCTGTTTGTTGCTTGGAGAATCACGTAACTTCAGGAGCATGATCGATCTGCATCTCCCCGTTATGATGGATGAGAAATGTAAATAGACTTTTGAGGGATTTTATTAAGATCCAAGCTGTGACAAATTGCTGTAAAAAATAAATAAAATATTACAGTTGGCAACTGTAGTTCTATACATTACAGTACTGCAATGCATTATGGGGCAAAGTCATGTTTTGCAGAGGGGTCAAATACTTATTTCCCTCATTAAAATGCAAATCATTTTATTACATTTTTTACATGCGTTTTTCTGGATTTTTTTGTTATTCTGTCTCTCACTGTTCAAATAAACCTACCATTAAAATTATAGACTGATCAAGTCTTTGTCAGTGGGCGCACGTACAAAATCAGCAGGGGATCAAATACTTTTTTTGTATTTGTTTGATGTGATGATATGTTGAGAAGCCCGATGATATTGTAATTTAGCTGTAGTTTTCGATTGCGGAGGTTACACAATGTGACTGTGTCCACATATATCTTTGGCTCAGGTTTTGTTTGCTACGGTTTTGATTGGTACCTGATATCTACAGAGAGAGCATTATTGACCCTAACAACACTGTATTTAGGACATGGCAGGGAAACTATCCACCCAAGCGCCAGTCCCAATGACCACAGGCTTTACATAGCCATCCTGTCTGAGGCCCAGTACATGCTCAGGCTGTACAACTCATGTAAAACAGATTTGGCACAATAGTTGTGATACGTTCAAAGTTTTTTCTGCACAAAAGTACGTACACAACAATTGTCGAGACAGTGCCTGCAGAAAGTATTCACACCCCTTGACTTTTTCCACATTTTGTTGTTACAGCCTGAATTTAAAATGTATTAAATTGAGATTTTGGGTCACTGGCCTACACATCATACCCCATAATGTCAAAGTGGAATTATGTTTTTCGAAATGTTTACAAATTAATAAAAAATGAAAATCTGAAATGTAAGTATTCAACCCCTTTGTTATGGCAAGCCTAAATAAGTTCAGGAGTACAAATGTGCTTAAGTCACATAATAAGTTGCATAATATGCTAAACTTCTAGGCAGAGTTGCAAAGATAATGCCATATCCCAGACTGGCCAATAAAAAGAAAAGATTAAGATGGGCAAAAGAACACAGACACTGGACTTTTTCTTTGCAACTCTGCCTAGGTCAGCATCCCGGAGTCGCCTCTTCACTGTTTTTGTTGAGACTGGTGTTTTGCGGGTACTTTTTAATGAAGCTGCCAGTTGAGGACCTGTGAGGAATCTGTTTCTCAAACTAGACACACTAATGTATTTGTCCTCTTGCTCAGTTGTGCACTGGGGCCTCCCACTCCTCTTTCTATTCTGGTTAGAGCCAGTTTGCACTGTTCTGTGAAGGGAGTAGTACACAGCGTTGTACGAGATCTTCAGTTTCTTGTCAATTTCTCACATGGAATTGCCTTCATTTCTCAGAACAAGAATAGACTGACGAGTTTCAGAAGAAAGTTATTTGTTTCTGGCCATTTTGAGCCTGTAATCGAACCCACAATTGCTGATGCTCCAGATACTCAACTAGTCTGAAGAAGGCCATTTTTATTGCTTCTTTAATCAGCACAAGTTTTCAGCTGTGCTAACATAATTGATCAATTAGCCTTTTAAAATTATAAACTTGGATTAGCAAACACAACGTGCCATTGGAACACAGGACTGATGGTTGCTGATAATGGGCCTCTGAATGCCTATGTAGATATTCCATAAAAAATCAGCCGTTTCCAGCTACAATAGCGATTTACAACATTAACAATGTCTACACTGTATTTCTGATCAATTTGATGTCCAATTGCAATCTTGTCTCATCGCTGCAACTCCCCAACGGGCTCGGGAGAGGCAAAGGTTGAGTCATGCCTCCTCTTAAACATGACTTGCCAAACCGCACTTCTTATCACCCGCCCGCTAAACCTGGAAGCCAGCTGCACGAATATGTCAGAGGAAACACAGTTCAACTGACAAGTCAGCCTGCAGGCGCCCGGCCCGCCACAAGGAGTCGCTAGAGCGCGATGAGCCTTGTAAAGGCCCCCCCCCCTGCAAAACCCTCCCCTAACCCAGACGACGCTGGGCCAATTGTGCGCCGCCCTATGGGACTCCCAGTCACAGCCAGTTGTGGCACAGCCTGGGATCGAACCCGGGTCTGTAGTGACACCTCAAGCACTGTGATGCAGTGCCTTAGACCGCTGCGCCACTCAGGAGGCCAGAATATCCTTTTGAGCATGGTGAAGTTATTAATTACACTTTGGATGGTGTATCAATACACCCAGTCACTATAAAGATACAGGAGTCCTTCCTAACTTAGTTGCCGGAGAGGACAATGGTGACTTTAAAACAGTTAATGGCTGTGATAGGAGAGAACTGAGGATGGATTAACAACATTTTAGTTATTCCACAAAACTAACCTAATTGACTGAGTGAAAAGAGGGAAACAGAAAAATAAAAAAAAAACTAAACATTTTCAACAAGGCACTAAAGTAATACTGCAAAAAAAATGTGTCTAAGCAATTAACTTTATGTCCTGAATACAAAGTGTTATATTTGGGGCAAAACACATTACTGAGTACCACTCTCCATATTTTCAAGCATAGTGGTGGCTGCATCATGTTATGGGTATGCTTGTAATTGTTAAGGACTGGGTAGTTTTTCAGGATAAAAAAGAAAAGGAATGGAGCTAAGGACAGGCAAAATCCTAGAGGAAAAACTTGTTCAGTCTGCTTTCCACCATACACTGGGAGATGAATTAACCTTTCAGCAGGACAATAACCTAAAACACAAGGCCAAATATACACTGGAGTTGCTTACCAAGAAGACAATGAATGTTCCTGAGTGACCTAGTTACAGTTTTGACTTAAATCTACTTGAAAATCTATGGCAAGACCTGAAAATTGTTGTCTAGCGAAAATCAACAACCAACTTGACAGAGCTTAAAGAATTTTTTAAATAATAAAAATTGGCAAATGTTGCACAATCTAGGTGTGGAAAGCTCTTAGAGACTTACCCAGAAAGACTCACAGCTGCAATCGCTGCCAAAAGATGCTTCTACAAAGTATTGACTCAGGGGTGTGAATACTTATGTAAATTAGATATTTCTAAAAACATGTTTTCACTTTGTCATTATGGGGTATTGTGTGTAGATGGGTGAGAAAGAAAATCTACTGAATCCATTTTTAATTCAGGCTGTAACACAATGAAATGTGGAATCAGTCAAGGGGTATGAATAATTTCTGAAGACACTGTATATGTTGAAGTATAACACATTCTATTCAGGACATAAAGTTAATTGGTTAGACACATTTTTTTTGCAGTATTACTTTAGTGCCTTGTTGAAAACAGGCATGTATGTTTAGGGATTTTTTTTTCTGTTTCCCTCTTTTCACTCAGTCAATTAGGTTAGTTTTGTGGAATAACTAAAATGTTGTACATATTACCTCAACTACCTCAACTAGCCGGTGCCCCCGCACATTGACTCTGCAACGGTAACCCCCTGTATATATAGCCTCCCTACTGTCACTTTATTTTACTTCTGCTCTTTTTTTTTAATGTCTGCACCTGTTGTATTCGGCGCATGTGACCAATACAATTTGATTTGATTTGATTTGACTCAAGATGCATCCCTTGTATCACAACCAAATAAATCAGTTGTACAACCTATGTGTGTACATGGGCCTCAGTGCCTAACAGAAAGAAATAAGGCATATTCTCGGCTATATACTTACACTTTCAGATTGGACAACAGAGCTAGGTTCAAGGTTGCCAATCAATAGATACTGTATAACACACATTTTACAGCTGTTGTTGTGTCAATGAATGAATCCTGAATCCTATACCTATCCTTTCTAAAAGTACATCTGAGTGATTTTATCTCTTTGTGGGATTAACTAGCATGGGCAGAATGTACAGGAGACTGGAAACGTATAGCTTTGAAGGTAAGATGGCCATGACTTTATCCCCCCTCCGCCACCGCCCCCACGTTTGACCTATAGAAACATGTGCTCCACTTTGGAATTCTGCCCTTGTTCGTGGCCCTCCATCAGAAAGCTGTGTCTGACAATCTATTCATTAGCTCAATGTTATCCACGGCAGTGAAGGTACACATCTCTCTACCTATCTCAGGGAGAACAATAGAAACCAATAAACTAAACCTGATTGCTCCAATCATCTCCCCTTTTATGGGAATTAGGGGAGGACATGACAGCATGGGACAAGGTCAGGCAGGCATACCGCTCATGCAGCACATCACAGGGACTATGTCCCAAATGGCACCCTACCCTACATAGTGCACTAGGCTCTGGTCAAAAGTAGTACACTATGTAGGGAATAGGGTGCCATTTGGGACGCAGACAGAGACTGACAAATAAAAGAAGTGATCTGTTGTAATATTGTAAGAACACCGAAACCTGGCAACTAAGTAATTGTTTGTGATGATCAAAGAGGTCAAACTTTATTTTGTTCTAGTGATATGGAGTGTATCACTGCAGTAATAATAGCTACACACTGTTCAAATCTACAGTAGGTATGTCGTCTGCCTTGCCTCTATACCTAATCAACACGAGATTGAAGGTGAAAGAAGAAAAGACCCACACAGCCCTTCAGTCCGGAACCTTAACCCTTAACCTTAACTTTTAACCCAAACACTTGTTTCTTTGCATGTTGTTAGACATACAGTAGCCACATTTAGGTAGTATAGGCCTAGTGGGAGTGGGTTTGGAATGAGGGAAAGATGGAACGGTACACATTTGAGGGAGTAGGGAGTATGGGGCTGTCAGAATAGATATCTAACATGTAAATCAGCCAGGCGGTCATGTGGGAAATAGAGAGGTGAAGAGGGGAGGAGGTGGAGGGATGGAGGTGGGAATGTGAAGGGATGGAGGTGAAGAGGGGTGTGTGTGTGTTGAGGTGGTGAACAGGAAGGCTGGCAGAAAGAGAGAACACAGGGAGTGAACCATTCATGTCACGGTTCACAGACATGGAAAATGGAGTCCTACTGCTGCTAGAATCACCATTAACATATTAACACTCCCTGTTAGGAACCACACAGAACAGATATTTAGTGTGTGTTCATATGTCTGTGAAGGGGGTGAGTGTGTCTGTGTGTGTTGAGAATCATGTGGAATCATACCCATAACATTTCCTTTTTTCCCCATGTTTGTCTGGAATTGTCATGGATTGGATGAGCACACCAACCAATATTTGCACTGGAAACATCAATATGGCTTTAAACTGACTGATAAACTCATCATAGCAGGATAGCCTGTGATCAAATACAAAATAAAAACCAATGTGTAAACATGCTGACAAAACACAGCAACTCAGAGAGAAGACAATGAGCACTTCCCTGGATTTACCTCTTACCTCGATTTAGTGTCTTGAACTCTATCAGGCCCTATAACATCAGACCTAGAGAGGAAGTCACATACAATGATGCGATTGTATTGATTTAAATTATCCTATTACTGGGCGTGGAGGTCCTATGAAAACAGATAAGCCAAAATCCTCCCACTAATTACCCAGAGAGAGAGAGAGAGAGAGAGAGAGAGAGAAGGACTCATGCATTCATTTAGCTGTTGATTAAAGTTGCTTCGATTTATGCTAAACAACGCCTTGCTATACAAATGCAAAACAGATTGCATTTGACAACAGAGAGGGTATAAAGAGAGGAAGAGAGAGACAGAGAGCGAGAAAGAAAGAAAGAGAGAGTGTGTGTTTATGAGAGAGAGGAGAACGAGAGCAAGATATAGTGTGTGAGATGGAGAAAGATAGAGGGAGGGAGGGAGTGTGTTCATGTGTGGGTGGAAAGGTGAGGGATTTAAAGCTTGAACGCTTCAGCACCATAGGCACCACAATAAGTGTTGACCGGGGAAGCCTTCCCGCGGTGGGAATCAGCTTTTTAAAGTCCTCTTTAGGGAACCCCTCTGGGGATTAATACTGTGTGGGTAGGTGGGTGTGTGAGCGAGAGAGAGATCTAAGTGTCTCATTTCCACAACCCCTCTCCCATGAGTGTGTAGGACAGAGAGTGTGTGTGTGTGTGTGTGTGCTACTGGGACAGCGTAGTGAAACGGTTAGCTAATTAACACTGACAACAGACGTCACATCAAACAGGGATCATGCTTCCCTCACCAGGGCTCAGCCACAACTACCCTGTACATACCATTCCGGGTGCCAGATTACTTCTGACAGAAAACATACAAATAAAACACTACCACGGCTTAAAGTGAGGGGCTGAAGAGATCCCCACTGCGTAAATTATTCATACTTTGACGTACTAAAGGAATAAAAGCTTCTGTCTTTCTCTCTAATCTTCCAGTAAAGCTTTCGGTAATGGTGTGGCGGGCGCTCAAGTTGCCTAGCTCTCACAAGACTCTATTCATCAAACTTTTCTTATATATGAAATCAGTGTCTGACAGGCTTTTGAAATCCTTTGGCTCTGTGCTATTATAACGTTTAGCCTCAAACAGCCTTTCAATCTAATGACTTCTCTCTCCAAGATGGTGATTGCTTAGATTTTAATTGGAATGTTCCAGGGGCGCTATGACGGCTAATCCAGCTGGCTCCCACCAGTCAAACAAGGGGTGCTCATGGTGATTATTTTCCCCCCAAAATGCACCATATTCCCTATGTAGTGCACTCCTTTTGACCAGGGCCCATAGGGAATAGGGTGCCAATAGCATGCCAGTAGGGTGTCATTTGGACTGCAGCCTATGAAAACAACCCATCAAGGGTGGTAACGGTTTTCCCGTTTCATGGCTTCTGGGAAAATTATACCACCTACGGGGGTGGGGCGTTTATTATTTTCCAGTTGGAGTGCTAGCTGGGTAATTGAGAAGTAAAGTCAAGAAGTCATTGATGTGGGAAAAGTAAGTCACAGAAGCACTAAACCGCCTGTTGTCCTCAATGGGAATGTGGGTAGGCCCCTTCTATTCATGTTGTCCAGCCTTCAAAGACTAAGCCATGACCTTTCAATCAAATATGTAGTGGATGAAGAGCTTAATCTCTTTTGTGTGTGCTGTTACCAATTAGTAACCTTTATCCTACACTTAGAAACCTGACACAGGCTAGAAAATCACTTCCTTTTCATGTGTCCAAGCTACATTTTTATGTCTGATTTCTCTTGTTTTCTGATCCAGTTTTTCCCCTCTTTCTTCTCTGTTCATTTCACGTGTCTGCTTGGTTAGCTTTAGGAAAACATTAATTCAACTCTAAACATCATGTATTCCCAAGTCCAGTTTTACTTGACCTAATTCCAAAAGAAAGAACAAACATAATATATCATCAGAACCTGGGAATACAGCATGAAACTTTACTTTTGCAATTTGTCTTCACGTCTTTCTCTTCCAAGAAAGGAGCCTGTGACCGTGTAGTATTCAAGAAATCGCGATCGTCCTGCCAACTGGCAAGAGTGTGCCACACAGAATGCTTCTATGCAAATCATGTATTTATCTTAACTTATCCAAAGAGTCGACCTGGGACAACCTTTTGTAAACGTGAATTCTTGATTTCATTTCTAGCCTTAAGCTAAGCACCTGGGTTATACATATTTTATAACAGTTGCCCAGACAGGTCATGAAAAATGCTTTTTGATAACTGTAATATTCATGTGTCAACATACTGAATTGTAATTGGTTGCATTCTACCGTCGTATCATACTACGCTATGATTGGTTAAGACCACCCAGGTCGTGAGTTCATTTTCAGTTGATCATGGCCGGAGACACGTGAACATGCCAGTTATAACTAGCTAATGAAGAGCTAGAAAGATCCTGTCATACTGCATTTTATTATTTTGTACAAAGTGTGTAAAACAAGACATGGTGTCAGAGTAAAAGGACTGAAAGATGGATTCTGCTGGAGTTACTTCACCTCGAATGGACTGGGGGTCTACAAACTTACTCGATGCATGGCGTAAGTTCAAACAGCATGTGGAGCTAATGTTCACGGGTCCTCTGAAGGGAAGAGAAGAAAAAAAGTGCAGTTACCTGCTCCTGTGGATCGCTGAAAAAGGGAGAGACATTTACAACACATGGACACTTACCGAGTGTCACGGTTTCGGCCGAGGCTGCTCCTCCTCCTTGTTCGGGCAGGTTTCGGCGGTCGTCGTCCCCGGAGTACTAGCTGCCACCGATCTATGTTTCATGTTCGTTTGGTTTTGTCTTGATGTTGTACACCTGTGTCTAGTTAGTCCTCATTAGTGTCCTATTTAGTTCTCGTTGTGTGTGTCAGGTGTTGTGTGTGATTGCTCTTCTGTTTGGTGTTCTGAGCTACGTGTTTCCCTCCGTTGTTTTGGAGAGGTTTTCGCACATGTTAGTGCGCCTATTGTTTGACGCCTGTGTGCGCCTTTATTCTCGCCTCCGGGCTTGTTTGCTCGTGTACTACGTGAATATTTCACTAAAGTCTTTTGGACTTAGTTTCTGCGTCCTGCGCTTGATTCCTGCACCACACCCACCTTCAGCACCCCTGACAGAATCACACACCATTTATGAATGGAATCAGCAGGAGCAACAGTCACGCCTGAGTCGCTGGAGGAGCATGTTCGCGGCCAGGATGACCAGATCAGACAATTGGGGACCGCTCTACAGGACGTCATCAACACCCTGCACCGATGGGAGTCCAGAGGGGTACCCACACCTCCACCTACCTTGCCACCCCCATCGGCCGGTCCACCAGTCCCAGGTCCGGAACCCAGTGGGATTCGGCTCTCGCTCCCGAGGGCGTATGACGGCACAGCTGCCGGGTGTCAGGGGTTCCTCCTGCAGGTGGAGCTCTACCTGGCCACTGTACACCCGGTGCCCTCGGGACACGAGAGCGTTTCCGCCCTCATCTCCTGTCTCACGGGCAAGGCGTTGGAATGGGCCAACGCCGAGTGGAGGAGGATGGACGCCACCACCATCTCCTACGCCGAGTTCTCCCGTCGCTTCAAGGCCGTGTTCGACCATCCACCGGAGGGCAAAGCGGCGGGGGAGCGTCTATTCCACCTGAGACAGGGGAGGAAGAGCGCACAGGCGTTCGCACTGGAGTTCCGGACTCTAGCGGCAGACGCAGGGTGGAATGAACGGGCCCTCATCGACCATTTTCGATGTAGCCTACGGGAGGACGTTCAACGTGAGTTGGCCTGCAGGGACACCAATTTCACCTTCGACCAGTTGGTCGAAATGTCCATCCGTCTGGACACCCTGCTGGCCACCCGTGGACGTCCCGAGTGGGGTCCGTCCATTCCACCCTCCGGCACCTCCGAGCCGAGCCCTATGGAGCTCGGGGGTGCTGGCGCTAGAGAAAGGAGGAGGAGGAGCCCGAGGGGGGCCTGTCCCCTGCACCAATTGCGGTCGTGGAGGGCACACTGCGGCCAGGTGCTGGGGAGGGTTCCCCGAGGGAGGAGACAACAGGCCACGCACTGGGGAGCCTTCCCAGGTGAGTAGACGCCCCACTTACCCAGAGCTCTCTGTTGCGCACTTTTGTATACCTGTTTGTTTTCCACAGGTTGCACCTCATTCCCAGCATAAGGCGCTAGTAGATTCAGGCGCAGCTGGGAATTTTGTTGATCGGAAGTTTTGTTTAGATTTAGGGATCCCTCTCCTGCCTGTTGACAAGCCTTTTCCTGTTCATGCTTTAGATAGCCGCCCGTTGGGGTCGGGGTTGATTGGGGAAATCACAGCGCCACTTAGGATGTGTGCGCAGGGGGGTCATGAGGAGACTATACAGCTGTATCTGATCGACTCTCCCTGCGTACCCGGTGGTGCTGGGAATTCCCCTGGTTAAGTACCCATAACCCTGCTATTTCGTGGCAACAGAGGGCTCTCAATGGGTGGTCTGCTCAGTGTGAGGGGCGATGTCTGGGTGTTTCTGTAGGGGCGACTTCGGTGGAAAGTCCAAACCAAGTGCCCGCACTGCACATACCGCCTGAATATGGGGATTTGGCTCTCGTGTTTAGTAAAGCTAGGGCGACGCAGTTGCCTCCTCATAGACAGGGGGATTGTGCGATTGATCTCCAGGCAGGAGCAGCGCTCCCACGGAGCCACGTTTATCCTTTGTCTCAAGAGGAGAGAAAAGCTATGGAAACTTACATAGCCGAATCTTTGAGACAGGGATACATCGGCCCCTCCACTTCTCCCGCCTCCTCGAGCTTCTTTTTGTGAAGAAAAAAGATGGAGGGTTGCGCCCCGTGCATCGATTACCGTGGTCTCAATCAGATTACTGTGAAATACAGTTATCCACTCCCTCTGATTGCGACCATGACGGAGTCATTGCACGGAGCGCGGTTTTTCACAAAACTGGATCTCAGGAGCGCGTATAACTTGGTGCGCATTAGGGAGGGCGACGAATGGAAAACAGCGTTTAGTACCACGTCAGGTCATTTCGAGTATCTCGTCATGCCATACGGGTTGATGAATGCTCCATCAGTCTTCCAATCCTTCGTGGATGAGATTTTCCGGGATATGCAGGGGCAAGGGGTGGTCGTGTACATTGATGACATTCTAGTGTACTCGTCTACCCGAGCCGAGCATATAGCCCTGGTGCGTCGTGTATTGAGGAGGCTGTTGGAAAACGACCTGTATGTCAAGGCAGAGAAATGTCTGTTTTTCCAGGAGTCGGTCTCCTTTTTGGGTTATCGGTTGTCCGCGTCAGGGGTGAGAATGGAGATGGGTCGTGTGTCAGCCGTGCGTAATTGGCAAACCCCAACCACTGTCAAAGAGGTGCAGCAGTTCTTGGGCTTTGCGAATTACTACCGGAGGTTTATCCGGGGTTTTGGACAGGTGGCAGCTCCCATCACGTCCCTTCTGAAAGGGGGTCCGGTGCGCCTGCAGTGGTCAGCTGATGCGGACAGGGCCTTTAGGAGACTGAAGGACCTGTTTACGTTGGCTCCGGTGCTGGCACATCCGGACCCCGCATTACCCTTTCAGGTCGAGGTGGACGCGTCTGAGGCCGGTATAGGGGCCGTACTCTCTCAACGGTCCGGCACGCCACCTAAACTCCGCCTCTGTGCTTTTTCCTCTAAGAAGCTCAGCACGGCGGAGCGAAATTATGACGTCGGGGACAGGGAGCTGTTAGCTGTAGTTCAGGCCCTTAAGGTGTGGAGGCATTGGCTTGAGGGGGCTCAACACCCTTTCCTCATTTTGACTGACCATCGGAACCTGGAGTACATCCGGGCAGCGAGGAGACTGAACCCTCGCCAGGCTCGATGGAGTATGTTTCTCGCCAGGTTCGTATTTAAAATCACGTACATCCCTGGGTCCCAGAACGGTAAGGCAGATGCGCTATCCCCGCGGTATGACACGGAGGAGAGGTCCGTTGAGCCTTCTCCCATACTTCCGGCATCTTGTCTTGTGGCACCGGTGGTGTGGGAGGTCGATGCTGAAATCGAGCGGCGTTGCGTACCGACCCCAGCCCTCCACAGTGTCCTGTGGGTCGGAAGTACGTTCCGCTCGAGATTCGGGATCGACTCATTTACTGGGCTCACAAGTCACCCTCCTTTGGACATCCGGGTATTGGCCGGACAGTGCATTGTCTTAGCACTAAATACTGGTGGCCCACGTTAGCCAGGGATGTGAGGGTTTATGTCTCCTCCTGCTCGGTGTGCGCCCAGTGTAAGGCGCCCAGACACCTGCCCAGGGGTAAGTTACAACCCCTGCCCGTTCCACAACGACCATGGTCCCACCTCTCAGTGGATTTTGTGACAGACCTTCCCCTCTCTCAGGGGAATACCACCATCCTGGTCGTTGTGGACCGGTTCTCTAAGGCCTGTCGTCTTCTCCCTATGTCGGGTCTTCCTACTGCCCTACAAACCGCAGAGGCACTATTTACCCACGTCTTCCGGCATTACGGGGTACCCGAGGATATAGTGTCTGATCGAGGCCCCCAGTTTACCTCCCGAGTATGGAGAGCGTTCATGGAGCGTTTGGGGGTCTCGGTGAGCCTTACCTCAGGGTACCACCCGGAGAGTAATGGGCAGGTAGAACGAGTCAACCAGGATGTGGGTAGGTTTCTGAGGTCGTATTGCCAGGACCGGCCTGAGGAGTGGGCTCGGTACATTCCCTGGGCCGAGATGGCCCAGAATTCTCTCCGCCACTCCTCTACCAACCTAACCCCCTTCCAATGTGTGTTAGGTTACCAGCCGGTTCTGGCACCTTGGCAGCAGAGCCAGATCGAGGCCCCTGCGGTGGATGATTGGATGAGGCGCTCGGAGGAGACGTGGAACGCTGCACACGTCCACCTGCAGCGGGCCATCCGTCGACACAAGGCGAGCGCCGATCTCCACCGCAGTGAGGGCCGGTGTACACACCCGGAGATCGAGTCTGGCTCTCTACCAGAAACCTACCCCTCCGCCTGCCCTGCCGGAAGCTGGGTCGGCGGTTTGTGGGGCCTTTTAAAGTCCTGAGAAGATTGAACAAGGTGTGTTATAGGTTACATCTGCCTGTTGAATATAAGAATATTAACCCCTCGTTCCATGTGTCTCTTCTCAGGCCGGTGGTAGCTGGTCCACGCTAGGAAGGTGAGATAGGAGAGACTCCTCCGCCCCCACTGGACATCGAGGGGGCTCCGGCGTACACCGTTCGGTCCATCTTGGACTCAAAACGTCGGATGGGGGGTCTCCAGTATCTCGTGGAGTGGGAGGGGTACGGCCCGGAGGAGCGGTGCTGGGTGCCGCGGAGGGACATCCTAGACCCGTCTCTCCTGTCAGAGTTCCACCGGGACCATCCCGCGCGCCCTGCTCCGCGCCCTCCTGGTCGTCCCCGAAGCCAGGGTCGGCGCACGGCTGGAGCCGCGCGTCAAGGGGGGGGTACTGTCACGGTTTCGGCCGAGGCTGCTCCTCCTCCTTGTTCGGGCAGGTTTCGGCGGTCGTCGTCCCCGGAGTACTAGCTGCCACCGATCTATGTTTCATGTTCGTTTGGTTTTGTCTTGATGTTGTACACCTGTGTCTAGTTAGTCCTCATTAGTGTCCTATTTAGTTCTCGTTGTGTGTGTCAGGTGTTGTGTGTGATTGCTCTTCTGTTTGGTGTTCTGAGCTACGTGTTTCCCTCCGTTGTTTTGGAGAGGTTTTCGCACATGTTAGTGCGCCTATTGTTTGACGCCTGTGTGCGCCTTTATTCTCGCCTCCGGGCTTGTTTGCTCGTGTACTACGTGAATATTTCACTAAAGTCTTTTGGACTTAGTTTCTGCGTCCTGCGCTTGATTCCTGCACCACACCCACCTTCAGCACCCCTGACACCGAGGCTGAATCAAATGTACTGAAAACATACTACGATCGATTGAAGCATATGTTGTGCCATAGACAATATGATTTTCGCTAGGTACAAATTCCATGAGAAAGTACAGGGAGCTAGCGAATCGTTTGAACAGTTTGTGGCTGAGCTGCGTCTGCTTGTGAAAGACTGATTATGCAAACGAGGATGAGATGGTCAGGGACATCAACGCACACCTCCGGTGCCCAGAGAGCGTGCTTCAGAATGGAGAGAGACGGAACTCCAAAACAGAGCGAAACAGATTGAAAACGCCCCAAAACATGTGGATATTTTAGATACAAAGTGCATGGCGAACAGGGAAATTGCCCAGCTAAAGGCAAACAGTGTACTAAATGTGGAAAATTGAATCACTTTGCAAAAGTGTGCAGAACTTACCGTGGAGAAAACGGTACACACAGTGAGTGAAGATGACATGTCAATCAAAGAGTCAAATGCTGATGAATTGTTTATTGATTCAGTGACACAGAAAAGTCAGATATCAGAGACAGAGCAAGCCTTTGCTGACATTGAAATATGAACACAATGCACAGAGCTAAAGCTCAAACTAGATACTGGTGCACAAGTAAACATTATTCCTCTGAATGAGTACCGCAGCTTGACATCTGAGTGTAAGCTACAGCCCACCACGCGCAGACTGACTGGTTATGGTGGTGAACAGCTCCCAGTAAAAGGCACATGCACTTTCAAATGCAAATACAAGGAAAGTGACATGATGTTGGACTTTTACATTGTTGACACTCGAGCCCCCACAGTGCTAGGTCTTAAAGCATGTTTAGACATGGACCTCATCAAGCTAGTTTTATCAGTGACAGCACCAGTAGAGACAGATAATGTAATGGAGGAGTTTGCTGATGTTTTTACAGGAATAGGACTATTCCCAGGAGAATGTACCATTCACCTTGACCCAGACGCAACCCCTGTGGTCAACCCACCGAGAAAGATTCCTCTTGCTCTCTGCGACCGTCTGAAGAAAGAGTTGGAGAGGATGGAGCAATCTGACATCATCACCAAGGTTACAGAACCGACAGATTGGGTAAACGCGTTTGTGGTGGTGGAGAAACCATGCACAGGCAAACTCAAAGTATGTCTCGACCCAAGAGATTTGAACAAGGCTATCAAATGCCCCCATTACCCCTTACCGACGCTAGATGGAATCACACACAAGCTAGCGGGAGCATGCTACTTCAGTGTCATGGACGCCAGATCAGGCTACTGGGCTATCAAGCTCACAGAAGAGTCATCTAAGCTCACAACGGTCAACACACCATTTGGACGCTACAGGTTTCGTCGCCTGCCTTTTGGAATTATCTCAGCCCAAGACGAGTTTCAGCGAAAGATCGACGAGGTGTATGAAGGCCTCGACCGAGTTGTGGCAATTGTGGACGACATCCTTGTCTATGGTCAAACCAAAGAGGAACGCGATAGAAACCTCTGTGCGATGCTGCACAAGTCCCGCGTGAGAGGAGTCCTGCTCAACCCCGAGAAGAGCACAGTCGGCGATACAGAGGTCAGCTACTTCGGACATCTTCTCACAGCGAATGTAATCAAGCCAGATCCACAGAAGATCTCAGCCATAAAGGAAATGGAGCCACCAAAGAATCGTGCAGCGCTGGAAACAGTGCTTGGCATGATCAACTATTTAGCGAAGTTCGCACCCAGCCTCTCCAATGCTAATGCACCCCTACATCAGCTGCTAAAGCAGTCCAGTGAGTTTTTCAGGGAAAAGCAACACGACATTGCTTTCCAGAAAGTGAAAGACTTGATCACGAGAGAACCAGGACCAATCCTTGCCTACTACGACCCAACAAAGAGCTCAGACTCCAAGTGGACGCGTCAAAGTATGGACTAGGTGCAGTGCTACTGCAAGAAGCCTATCGGCTACGCATCCAAATCTCTCACAGACTGTGAAATCAACTACGCTCAAATCGAAAAGGAGCTGTACGCCATTATGTTCGGATGTAAGCGTTTTCATCAGTACGTCTATGGACGACGAGTCATTGTGGAATCCGACCACAAGCCCCTCGAGTCAATCATGAGGAAACCGCTAGCCGCAGCCCTGCCAAGGCTACAGAGAATGATCCTTCAACTACAAAAATACGACTTCACAATCACTCACCGTCCAGGCAAAGCCATCCCTGTCGCAGACACACTCTCCAGGAAGATTCTTACCTACAAGGACAGCAGCCTCATTGAAGGCATGGACATGCATGTGCACACTGTGTACAGCAACTTACCAGTTAGTGCCACAAAACTGAAGGAGATCCGAGCAGAAACAGAAAAGGACACAGATGAGGAAAGTCATACAGGATGGATGGCCTGAGGAGAGTAGAAAATGCCCTCCGAGCGTCTCGGAGTTCTGGAACCATCGTGATGATCTATCACAGATCAACTGAATCATTTTGGTAAATGCCCCACCTGTCTTGAACGACGCCCCTCAAACGCCAAAGAGCCAATGGTACCTCACTGTATCCCAGACCGACCCTGGCAGGTCGTGGCAACCGATCTGTTCAACTGGAACAATGAGGACTACATCATAACAGTGGACAGCAGAAACTTCGAACTCGACAAGCTGCAGAGTACTACATCTGAAGCTGTGATCCACAAGCTGAAAGCAGCCTTTGCCAGGCATGGCATTGTAGAGACTTTAATATTTGACAATGGTCCCTGTTACAAATCAAAGGAGTTTGAATCCTTTACAAAAGCATGGGAGTTCACACACGTCACCACAAGCCCACATTACCCTAAAATAAATTTTCCTTGCTGAAAAATCTGTGCAGATTGCTAAATCACTCATGGACAAAGCAAAAGCAGATGAGAGACCCCTACCTCAGTCTCCTTGAGTACCGCAACACTCAAGTTGACAACTTCAAATCACCAGCCCAGCTGTTGATGAGCCGCAGACTTCGCTCAATCCTTCCCAGCACCAACCAGCAGCTGCAACCTGAGGTCGTCAGCTACAAGAAAATGCATGCAAAACGTGCACAGAGACAACGCCACCAAAAGTGATCATACGACAGGTCAGCTAGACGACTGCCACCACTGAACGATGGAGAGTCAGTTAGAATCCAGGAGCATGGCTACTGGAAGCCAGCAGTCGTCATCCAGCCAGCTGACACTGAACGTTCATATCACGTCCGCACCGCAGAAGGAGCGGTGTACCGCCGCAATCGTCGTCACCTACTGAACACAAAAGAACAACACACTGACGAGATTAACTGTTTCCCTGAAAGAGAACGTGATGGACTAAACACACACACAACACAACATACACCATACTTACCTGCAACACCACAAGAACTGTTGACTGACATAAAAGCATGCTCAGCTTCATATCACACAAGGTCAGGAAGAGAGGTCAAGCCTAGAGCTGTCCTATACCTGTGAAATGTCAAAGAGTGTAGGCGGATCGCTGCCCTAAAAGAGTTCCAGACTGTAAACTTGTTATTGAAAAGTTAACTTGAAATGCTTTGGTATTGCATTTGTTTGAAATGTTGAGGTCATTGCTACAGTGAACAGCTGAGTTGCTGAGAAATCTTCGTTCTAAAAGTAACAGTATGTTGAATCATTGTTTCAGAGTCTGTTATGTTGATGCAGTATACAGTGCCTTACAAAAGTATTCATCCCCCTTGGCGTTTTTCCTGTTTTGTTGCATTACAACCTGTAATTTAAATGGATTTTTATTTGGATTTCATGTAATGGACATTCACAAAATAGTCCAAATTGGTGAAGTGAAATGAAAAAAATTACTTGTTTCAAAAAATTCTAAAAAATTAATAACGGAAAAGTGGTGCGTGCATATATATTCACCCCCTTTGCTATGAAGCCCCTAAATAAGATCTGGTGCAACCAATTACCTTCAGAAGTCACATAATTAGTTAAATAAAGTCCACATGTGTGCAGTCTAAGTGTCACATGATCTGTTACATGATCTCAGTGTATATATACCTGTTCTGAAAGGCCACAGAGTCTGCAACACTACTATGCAAGGGGCACCACCAAGCAAGTGGCACCATGAAGACCAAGGAGCTCTCCAAACAGGTCAGGGACAAAGTTGTGGAGAAGTACAGATCAGGGTTGGGTTATAAAACAACATCAAACTTTGAACATCCCACGGAGCACCATTAAATCCATTATTAAAAAATGGAAAGAATATGGCACCACAACAAACCTGCCAAGAGAGGGCCGCCCACCAAAACTCACGGACCAGGCAAAGAGGACATTAATCAGAGAGGCAAAAAAGAGACCAACGATAACCCTGAAGGAGCTGCTCCACAGTGGAGATTGGAGTTTCTGTCCATATGACGGAACATTAATTTGTACACTCCACAGAGCTGGGCTTTACGGAAGTGTGGCCAGAAAAAAGCCATTGCTTAAATAAAAAAAATAAGCAAACACATGCTGTGGGGAGGTTTTTCATCAGCAGAGTCTTCCAGAGATTTGAGACTGGGACAGAGGTTCACCTTCCAGCAGGACAATGACCCTAAGCATACTGCTAAAGCAACACTCAAGTGGTTTAAGGGGGAAAATGTAAATGTCTTGGAATGGCCTAGTCAAAGCCCAGACCTCAATCCAATTGAGAATATGTGGTATGACTTAAAGATTGCTGTACACCAGCGGAACCCATCCAACTTGAAGGAGCTGGAGCAGTTTTGCCTTGAAGAATGGGCAAAAATCCCAGTGGCTAGATGTGCCAAGCTTATAGAGACATACCCCAAGAGACTTGCAGCTGTAATTGCTGCAAAAGGTGGCTCTACAAAGTATTGACATTGGGGGGGTGAATAGTTATGCTTGCTCAAGTTTTCAGTTTTTTTTGGTCTTATTTCTTGTTTGTTTCACAATAAAAAATATTTTGCATCTTCAAAGTGGTAGGCATGTTGTGTAAATCAAATGATACAAACCAACCCAAAAATCTGTTTTAATTCCAGGTTGTAAGGCAACAAAATTGGGAAAATGCCAAGGGGGGTGAATACATTCGCAAGCCACTGTAAATGGTTACTTACCTCGAGTTCAAACTACAGAGCATTTATTCAAAATTATTGCTTAAAAATATGTAGAATATTTTTCTTTTTTTTTTATAAAGAAGGGGTATGTAATATTCATATGTGTCAACATACTGAGTTGTAATTGGTTGCATTCTACCATTGTATCATCCTACGCTATGTTTGGTTAAGACCACCCAAGTCGTGAGGTCATTTTTAGTTGATCATGGCCGGAGACACGTGAACATGCCAGTTGTAACTAGCTAATAAAGAGGTACATTTAGAAAGATCCTGTCGTACTGCATTTTATTATTTTGTACAAAGCGTGCAAAACAAGACAATACCAACCAACAATTTTATTTTGCACCATATCTACGACATATGGCACCCAAGCTTCTTCGCTGCAGAGAATATCTTCTCTGAACTCGATGTTCTCTGAACTCTGCACCAATCCACTCAGACAGTGAATGGTTCAATGATAAATTACAATCTACATGGCTCAGAGGGAGCAATGCTATGATTTGGTATACATTAATGCATGCTTGTCCGCTTTTGTTGGGCTGTACTGTTGAGCTGACATAGACATTTTACATGAGCATCAGAGTGCTTGTACAAATCCTTGTGACCTATTGTTTTCTTACAAAATGGTGTTCTACACCAGCGACAATGAATTTGCCAGCATTTTTTATGTTCCCCTCTTCTCTGGAAGATGATTAATTGGAAATAGCATCACCAGATTGGTTCCAAGGTTTATAAAACACATGCTCAGCTCAATTAAGCATGAGTAAATACACAGCTGTACTTTCCTACTTCATGATGAGACATCTTCTGTCAGAAACCATGTAAAAGAGAACAGCGAAAGGAGGGCCCATAAGGCACTACCCAAAGTAGTGGGGGAAAAAAGTATTTAGTCAGCCACCAATTGTGCAAGTTCTCCCACTTAAAAAGATGAGAGACGGCAGTAATGTTCATCATAGGTACACGTCAACTATGACAGACAAATTGAGATTTTTTTTCTCCAGAAAATCACATTGTAGGATTTTTTATGAATTGATTTGCAAATAATGGTGGAAAATAAGTATTTGGTCACCTACAAACAAGCAAGATTTCTGGCTCTCACAGACCTGTAACTTCTTCTTTAAGAGGCTCCTCTGTCCTCCACTCGTTACCTGTATTAATGGCACCTGTTTGAACTTGTTATCAGTATAAAATACACCTGTCCACAACCCCCAAACAGTCACACTCCAAACTCCACTATGGCCAAGACCAAAGAGCTGTCAAAGGACACCAGAAACAAAATTGTAGACCTAAACCAGGCTGGAAAGACTGAATCTGCAATAGGTAAGCAGCTTGGTTTGAAGAAATCAACTGTGGGAGCAATTATTAGGAAATGGAAGACATACAAGACCAGTAATAATCTCCCTCGATCTGGGGCTCCACGCAAGATCTCACCCCGTGGGGTCAAAATGATCACAAGAACGGTGAGCAAAAATCCCAGAACCACACGGGGGGACCTAGTGAATGACCTGCAGAGAGCTGGGACCAAAGTAACAAAGCCTACCATCAGTAACACACTACGCCGCCAGGGACTCAAATTCTGCAGTGCCAGACGTGTCCCCCTGCTTAAGCCAGTACATGTCCAGGCCCGTCTGAAGTTTGCTAGAGTGCATTTGGATGATCCAGAAGAGGATTGGGAGAATGTCATATGGTCAGATGAAACCAAAATAGAACTTGTTGGTAAAAACTCAACTCGTCGTGTTTGGAGGACAAAGAATGCTGAGTTGCATCCAAAGAAAACCGGCTAGTCGAGGTAATTGAGGTAATATGTACATGTGGGTAGAGTTAAAGTGACTATGCATAAATAATAGACAGAGTGGCAGCAGCGTTAAAAAGAGGGGGGTGGGGGGGCAGTGCAAATAGTCCGGGTAGCAATGATTAGCTGTTCAGGAGTCTTATGGCTTGGGGGTAGAAGCTGTTGAGAAGCTTTTTGGACCTAGACTTGGCGCTCCGGTACCGTTTGCCGTGCGGTAGCAGAGAGAACAGTCTATGAATAGGGTGGCTGGAGTCTTTGACAATTTTGAGGGCCTTCCTCTGACACCGCCTAGTATAGAGGTCCTGGATGGCAGGAAGCTTGACCCCAGTGATGTACTGGGCCATACGCACTACCCTCTGTAGTGCCTTGCGGTCAGAGGCCGAGCAGTTGCCATACCAGGCGGTGATGCAACCAGTCAGTATGCTCTCGATGGTGCAGCTGTATAACTTTTTGAGGATTTGAGGACCCATGCCAAATATTTTCAGTCTCCTGAGGGGGAATAGGCTTTGTCGTGCCCTCTTCACGACTGTCTTGGTGTGTTTGGACAATGATAGTTTGTTGGTGATGTGGACACCAAGGAACTTGAAGCTCTCAACCTGTTCCACTACAGCCCCGTCGATGAGAATGGGGGCGTGCTCAGTCCTCTTTTTTTTTCCTGTAGTCCACAATCATCTCCTTTGTCTTGATCACGTTGAGGGAGAGGTTGTTTCCTGGCACCACACGGCCAGGTCTCCGACCTCCTCCCTATAGGCTGTCTCATCATTGTCGGTGATCAGGCCTACCACTGTTGTGTCATCAGCAAACTTAATGATGGTGTTGGAGCCGTGCCTGGCCATGCAGTCATGGGTGAACAGGGAGTACAGGAGGGGACTGAGCACGCACCCTTGAGGGGCCCCTGTGTTGAGGATCAGCGTGGCAGATGTGTTGTTACCTACCCTTACCACCTGGGGGCGTCCCGTCAGGAAGTCCAGGATCCAGTTGCAGAGGGAGGTGTTTAGTCCCAGGATCCTTAGCTTAGTGATGAGCTTTGAGGGCACTATGGTGTTGAACGCTGATTTGTAGTCAATGAACAGCATTCTCACAAACAGTGAGGGTAAAAAGTATTTGATCTCCTGCTTATTTTGTACGTTTGCCCACTGAGAAAGCAATGATCAGTCTATAATTGTAATGGTAGGTTTATTTGAACAGTGAGAGACAGAATAACAACAAAAAAATCCAGAAAAAAACGCATGTCCAAAATGTAATAAATTGATTTGCGTTTTAATGAGGGAAATAAGTATTTGACCCCCTCTCGATCAGAAAGATTTCTGGCTCCCAGGTGTCTTTTATACAGGTAACAAGCTGAGATTAGGAGCACACTCTTAAAGGGAGTGCTCCTAATCTCAGTTTGTTACCTGTATAAAAGACGCCTGACCACAGAAGCAATCAATCAATCAGATTCCAAACTCTCCACCATGGCCAAGACCAAAGAGTTCTCAGAGGATTTCAGGGACAAGATTGTAGACCTACACAAGGCTGGAATGGGCTACAAGACCATCGCCAAGCAGCTTGGTGAGAAGGTGACAACAGTTGGTGTGATTATTCACAAATGGAAGAAACAGAAAAGAACTGTCAATCTCCCTCGGCCTGGGGCTCCATGCAAGATCTCACCTCGTGGAGCCCAGAACTACACGGGAGGATCTCGTCAATAATCTCAAGGCAGCTGGGACCATAGTCACCAAGAAAACAATTGGTAACACACTACGCCATGAAGGACTGAAATCCTGCAGCGCCCGCAAGGTCCCCCTGCTCAAGAAAGCACATATAAATGGCCGTCTGAAGTTTGGCAATGAACATCTGAATGATTCAGAGGAGAACTGGGTGAAAGTGTTGTGGTCAGATGAGACCAAAATAGAGCTCTTTGGCATCAACTCAACTTGCCGTGTTTGGAGGAGGAGGAATGCTGCCTATGACCCCAAGAACACCATCCCCACCGTCAAACATGGAGGTGGAAATATTATGCTTTGGGGGTGTTTTTCTGCTAAGAGGACAGGACAACTTCACAGCATCAAAGGGACGATGGACGGGGCCATGTACCTTCAAATCTTGGGTGAGAACCTCCTTCCCTCAGCCAAGGCATTGAAAATGGGTCGTGGATGGGTATTCCAGCATGACAATGACCCAAAACACACGGCCAAGGCAACAAAGGAGTGGCTCAAGAAGAAGCACATTAAGGTCCTGGAGTGGCCTAGACAGTCTCCAGACCTTAATCCCATAGAAAATTTGTGGAGGGAGCTGAAGGTTTGAGTTGCCAAACGTCAGCCTCGGAACCTTAATGACTTGGAGAAGATCTGCAAAGAGGAGTGGGACAAAATCCCTCCTGAGATGTGTACAAACCTGGTGGCCAACTACAAGAAACGTCTGACCACTGATTGCCAACAAGGGTTTTGCCACCAAGTACTAAATCTTGTTTTGCAGAGGGGTCAAATACTTATTTCCCTCATAAAAATGCAAATCAATTTATATCATTTTTGACATGCGTTTTTCTGGCTTTTTTTGTTGTTATTCTGTCTCTCACTGTTCAAATAAACCTACCATTAAAATTATAGACTGATCATTTCTTTGTCAGTGGGCAAACGTACAAAATCAGCAGGGGATCAAATACTTTTTTCCCTCACTGTAGGTGTTCCTCTTGTCCAGGTGGGAAAGGGCAGTGTGGAGTGCAATAGAGATTGCATCATCTGTGGATCTGTTGGAGCGGTATGCAAATTGGAGTGGGTCTAGGGTTTCTTGGATAATGGTGTTGATGTGAGCCACGGCCAGCCTTTCAAAGCACTTCATGGCTACAGACGTGAGTGCTACGGGTCGGTAGTCATTTAGGCAGGTTATCTTAGTGTCCTTGGGCACAGGGACTGTGGTTGTCTGCTTGAAACATGTAGGTATTACAGACTCAGTCAGGGACATGTTGAAAATGTCGGTGAAGACACTTGCCAGTTGGTCAGCACATGCTCGGAGTACACATCCAGGTAATCCGTCTGGCACTGCGGCCTTGTGAATGTTGACCTGCTTAAAAGTCTTACTCACATCGGCTACGGAGAGCGTGATCTCATAGTCATCCGGAGGAGCTGGTGCTCTCATGCATGCTTCAGTGTTGCTTGCCTCGAAGCGAGCATAGTTATTTAGCTCATCTGGTAGGCTTGTGTCCTTGAAAGCGGCAACTCTACCCTTTAGCTCAGTGTGGCTGTTGCCTGTAATCCATGGCTTTTGGTTGGGGTATGTACGTACGGTCACTGTTGGGACGACGTCATCGATGCACTTATTGATGAAGCCAGTGACTGATGTGGTGTACTCCTCAATGCTATCTGAAGAATCCCGGAACATATTCCAGTCTGTGCTAGCAAAACAGTCCTGTAGCTTAGCATCTGCATCATCTGACCACTTTTTTATTAACTGAGTCACTGGTGCTTCCTGCTTTAGTTTTTGCTTATAAGCAGGAATCAGGATGATAGAGTTATGGTCAGATTTGCCAAATGGAGGGCGAGGGAGACCTTTGTATGCGTCTCTGCGTGTGGAGTTAAGGTGGTCTAGAGTTTTTTTCCCCCTGGTTGCACATTTAACATGCTGGTAGAAATTAGGTAGAACGATTTAAGTGTCCTTGCAAGTCCCCGGCCACTAGAAGCGCTGCCTCTGGATGAGCGTTTTCCTGTTTACTTATGGCCTTATACAGCTCATTGAGTGCAATCTTAATGCCAGCATCGGTTTGTGGTGGTAGATAGACAGCTACGAAAAATATAGATGAAAAGTCTCTTGGTAAATAGTGTGGTCTACAACTTATCATGAGATGCTCTACCTCAGGCGAGCAAAACCTTGAGGCTTCCTTAGTATTAGATTTTGTGCACCAACTGTTGTTTACAAATATACACAGACCGCCACCCCTTGTCTTACCGGAGTCAGCCGTTCTATCCTGCCGATGTAGCATATATCCCGTCAGCTGTATGTTGTCCATGTCGTCGTTCAGCCACGACTCGGTGAAACATAAGATATTACAGTTTTTAATGTCCCGTTGATAGGATAACCATAATCGTATGTCGTACAAGGTAGGGGAGGGAATGGCCGGCAGGGATGTAGCTCAGTTGGTAGAGCATGGCGTTTGCAACGCCAGGGTTGTGGGTTCGATTCCCACGGGGGGCCAGTATGAATTATTTTTATTTTTTTTAAGAATAATGTATGCACTAACTGTAAGTCGCTCTGGATAAGAGCGTCTGCTAAATGACTAAAATGTAAATGTAAATGTACTGTACTGTGTTCTCCAAGCTTATGAAACATAGACCTCTATGATTGGTTCAGATTTGGTCCGGTCCAGACTGGACCAAATCTGAACCAATCATGGACGTCTATGTTTGGGCAAAATCAAGGCCAGTCTGGACCGGACCAAAAATCAATCTGTGGATGTTGAAATTTCAAGTACTTTTCAACGTCCATGGACGTCCAGTGTTCGAGAGAGAGAGGGGATTTATTTTATTTTTGGGGGGTGGAAACCCATTGCCTAGAACCTTTCAAGTAATCCAATTCAAAGTATTTCAGTGTTCAATACTTAAAGTAAAAAGTGACATCACCACCCATGTGGTTATCTGCAATATGTATTCAGAACTACTTAAATTATTAACCTTAATTACTTTTTTTGCTCAAGAGTAAGTAGTTCTGATTAGTAATTCTCAGTGGTTGTGTATTAATGTTTAACATTGTTTTATGTATTTGACGATTTGTTATTTTAACCCACCTTAGCAGGCATTGTTGATCACAGTACTCATTCCTCTAGCAGTAACTGGAGGTAGAGCTGTAAGCATTACTGGATGCTGCATTAGCCACTGTCATTAAGAGTGGCACTTATGACCTTGTTGATGGTGGGAATGGCTTTCCTCATTATTGAACGTCAATTTGCCCGTTTTGATATTCGTTCATTATGATCAATTACACCTCATAGCACAACAAACTGCTTAATACTATTTTAGAAATATACATTTCTTTATTCAAACATGCATACAACATTGTGTAAAAGTATCATGAAGTCAAACATTTTTTAATTTTCCCACAATCCTCTAAAAACAGAGCCACGTGGCACTATTAAGTGTTCATAACTTGCAAAAACAAAATAATTCTATATCGGCACAGCACAGAGAAATCAACAGTTTTTTACTCAAATATCAATGTGTCTGACTACAACTTTATTACTTTCTTTATCAAGTAAGAACAACTTATTTCATGAATGTTAGATTTACTTATACATATTAAGCAATCATAACCTGTAAAAACTCAATAACTTTAGATTAGCGGAACACAAATATATATAGTTATATTTACTCAATAACCTAATATTTGTTAACAGTACTCAAAAACATTAAGTGATCAGAAATGTTATTGGCATATGAAATAGTACCACTTTGAACTTCATATGTTGGTGCTCATGGGTCCTTTTACATGGAAATACCCTCACCCTTTACCTTTATCTCTACTTTTGTCTTCCTACATCTCTCTTTACCATCTCTCTACATATACCTCGCTCTAAACCTCTACTCCTGTCTGTTCCTCTCTTTCTACCTACCTCTCTACCTCTCTTCCTCTAGCTACTTCTCTCTCTACCTCTCCCTGACACACTATTTGTCTCTGTCTTGTAGTCCTATACTCTGCCTTACTTTCACATGTCCTCTCCCCTTTCTCCTCTCTTCTTCTCTCTAGCGAGAAGACATGCAGTCATGCACTAGGTCTGACACTGGCGGGTGCGATCGTGCCTTCCTCAAGGTCAAGAGTGCTTAGTGGATATAAAAGAGACAGATGAGCGGAGACCAAGCAGGATGACAACACAATGCAATTACCGTTGTGGCACAATCTTGTCTTGTCCACTACAGAGCGATAGAGAAGAGAGGGAGTTAGAGAAGAGAGGGAGTTAGAGAAGAGAGGGAGTTAGAGGGAGTTAGAGAGATAGGGAGTTAGAGAGAGAGGGAGTTAGAGAAGAGAGGGAGTTAGAGAAGAGAGGGAGTTAGAGAAGAGAGGGAGTTAGAGAAGAGAGGGAGTTAGAGAAGAGAGGGAGTTAGAGAAGAGAGGGAGTTAGAGAAGAGAGGGAGTTAGAGAAGAGAGGGAGTCAGAGAAGAGAGGGAGTTAGAGAAGAGAGGGAGTTAGAGAAGAGAGGGAGTTAGAGAAGAGAGGGAGTTAGAGAAGAGAGGGAGTTAGAGAAGAGAGGGAGTTAGAGAAGAGAGGGAGTCAGAGAAGAGAGGGAGTTAGAGAGAGAAGGAATTAGAGCGAGAGGAAGGGAGGGACAGAGAGAGTGAGAAGAGAGAGAGAGACAGAGAGACTAATATCTCACAAACTCCATTTGAACAATATGGCATCAGCATGAGTGTAACCATGTGATGGGTAGAGGCGCACACACAATTTCTCCACACATACACACACAGGCACACACGGGAGCGACACAGATCATCTGATAGGAATTGAAATGGCTCATTAAAGCACCAAAGTGATCCAGTGGAAGGCTGCAGAAGGAGGAAAACAGAGTGAATGATTGATTCAGTGATACAGAGCGGGCTAGCTCCTTCTCTCTCAGCCCATTAGAAGTGATCTAGAAAGACTGCCGAGTGCTGATGCTGGAATAAGAAGGACCCTCTCTTTTGGTGCCTTTCATTCAAACCATGGTTTTTCACCATGTGAAGAGAGATGATACTGTACATGGTAATTTATGAGGGAAGGTGAATGGGTATAATCTCCATCTGGTGTGTTTTTTCATTCAGGATTTGTGACATGGATAAGTGATTAGTGAAGTAATCAGACGAGATGAAATTGTAAAGATCAAAGCACAGCGTTTACTTGTTCTAAAGTAGTGCACTACACTGGGAATAGGGTGCCATTTGGGATGCAGCCTATGTCATATGGATGGCTCAATATTCACTCCATGTAATGGTGGTTTTAAAGCCACATATTTCTCAGTGTTTCATTACTTTATCTCATATGTTAGAGGACATTTATTGGATTCCAACGTTATAAATAATCTTGAAAGCCTTTATATTGTAACATGTCAATCCAATCCATATATGTTTCCATTTCATCAGTGACCATTGTGGAGAACAATTGGTTGTGTCCCAAATGGCACCCTATTCCTTATATAGTACACTACTTTTGACCAGAGCCCTGGTGAACAATAGTGCACTATATAAGAAATAGGGTGCCATTTGGGAGACACATTTGGGAACATACAGACCATAGTCATACCATTCAACTCCCATGAGGGGAAATGGCCAATGCCCTGAGGTTATGTCTAATGATGGATTTTATTGGACAGCTTTGAAGTGGAAACCTTCCCTTTTAGGGACCCTACTCTCCTCTTACAAACGTCCCTCTTCATTGGGCTGGTGATGGATGATTTTAAGTGGCATTTTTATTTATTTTTTACAAAAGAGAGAGTGTTTGTTGCAATCCAGGACCTGCTCTTGTTTATTTCCGCTCTAAGTGGGCGGACACACAGAGACATACTTGTGTATAGATATTTTGTCCATCTGTTTGACCAGATATCAAAGCCTTTGCTTATTCCTAATATTTAGGATAGAAAGTGGTTGAACATTTTATATATGCTTTAATTTCACCCCAAAAAATATAGACTCTTAGCTTTCATTTGACACCAGATTTGACACACTCCTATGCACTTCACGTTGCTGCTCATGGATCCTTTTACATGGAAATGACCGCAAGCAAGCCTGATTTCCTGTAAGAATGATAGTATTATTTTGTTTTTATGAATGAACCTAAGTGGAGTCACAAAGTTGCGGTAATGCAGGGTAAAGAATAAACAATCATGCACCCTTGTGTGTCATGAAGAACCTTGTTTTCATTTAGATACGATGAAGCAGAAACAACATACATATGTCCCATGTAAGGTCAGGCGGTCGCGGACTGGAACACAGCATTAATGAATGACAGAATCCAACTCACGCAGAGGCAATTGAGACAGGAAATAGGGGTCGGCACGGGGTCAAGGCACACCAAACCCACTGGTCCTGAGATTTCACCATTTCCTACAATTCCCCAGTCAGTAACCCCTCCTCCTTCTCCCCCCCCCCCCCATCCCTTGAGGGAGAGTGTGCTATCCACCAATCTGTTCTCCCCCTCCCCCCCTCTCCTTACCCCCCTCCCCCCATACGGCGCCCCCTATCTCACTTCCTCCACCCCTTCCCTAGCCTAGACATGTCGCGATAGAGTGACGGCCACACCACACCTCAGTGAGCACTTGACCAGTGTTCAGCAGGGTCAGTGAGAAGGGTTAAGTGAGGGAGACAGCAGGAGACACAACAGCTATAGGGCTGTATCCCAAATGACATCTTATTCCATATAGTGCACTACTTTTGACCCAAGCCCGGGTCAAAGGTAGTGCACTATATAGGGAATTGGTACCATTTGGGATGCAAGCAACAGCTAGGTTGTGTAAGAGTCTCCTCCTTCGTGAAAGGGAAAGGAGAGAGAGGTAGGAATGGAGGGAGATAGAGATGGAGGCGTTGAGGCAAAGCTCAATCTGGACATCAAACACACACACACACACTGAGGGGAGGAGATGTAGGCAGTGGGGTGTGGATGGAGAGAACAAAGATGGAAGGATGAAGGGAGGGAGGGAGGGAGGGAGGCAGATAGGAGACATACCCTGACTATTTCCAACTCTCCCCTGAGACATCAATACATGTGGCAACAATATGGCACCAGCCCTGTCTGTGTCCCTCTTGTCTTAACGTTGCTGAAAGAGTGGTTGTTCATACCAGACCTGGGTTCAAATAGTATTTGAAATCATTTTTTAAATATGTTATCTGTGCTTTATTGAGTTTGCCTGGCATAATGGAACCAATCGAATAGTCACAAAACGTCAAACCATGTTCACCCGGCATTCCAGGCATGCTCAAGCAAACACTAAAAGTATTTGAAAGATTTGACAAACATTGCACTACATAGGGAATAGGGTGCCATTTGGGATGCAACCATAGTGTTTCTCATTCATATTCTGTGCTGAACTCTGAGAGCAAGTTGTCTAGTGGGGGGAATTAATAATTTAAACAATCAGCACAGTCAAAAGGTGATAAATGCCTAAAGTTACAACTTTTTCATTTAGATCTGAGATCTGCACCAATTAAAATAAACCCCTATCACCGAAACCTATGGCATGTTATGTTACACAGGGCAAGAAGGGGCAGAGGAAACTATTTGTGTCCCAAATGGCACCATATTCCCTACATAGTGCACTACTTTTGACCGAACCTTATGGACGCTGGTCAAAAGTAGCAAACTATATAGGTAAACAGATGCGGTTTACTGAGGATGTGTCCTTAATGGCATGTGTCGGCTCAGCTTGGGCATGTATGCAAGTTGAATAGTCATTATCATTAGCTAGTTGCATGATACATGGAGAGGTAGAGTGGGGTGGGTATGGTGCAGGGGGATGCCAATCTATAAGCATGTTAATGATTGGTTAGTCATGATTTACAGCTCAGGATGAATATGGAAAACATTTCTATCCTCCCCCTGATTGACTCAAGGTCACAACTGATCCCCTGGCTGTCCCTCGGGTGGTTACACCACGCAGCAACTTTTACAAGGTGCAAATAATGGGTTGGTTGCTATGAAGTTTGATCACAGACATGCCTGCAGCAATTATGGACTTTGTCCCAAATGATACCCTATTTCCTATATAGTACACCACTTTTGACCAGAGCGCATTGGGCTCTGGTCAACAGTACTGCACTATTGAGGGAATAGGGTGCCATTTGGGATGCAGACGAAGTGTTCATGTCCAGACCTGGATCAAATACATATGTCAAGTAGGTTCAAATACTTGAAGCTGCCTTTGATTTAGTTTGCCAGGTACAATAGAGCCAATTGAGAACTCAAAGTGCATATTCAAAGCTAAATCAAGCACATCTCAAATAGTTTTTGATGTGTTTGATCCAGTCTCAAGACAGTCCATTTTTATTATACATATCCTCTCCCATTTTATTTTTTTGCAGTGTATTGATATATTTCACTGTGTACCTACGCTAACTGATGATTATTCTCTTGAAGCTCTAATAGTGCAATTTCCGTTGCGTGGGACTTTGTTTTTTTCCGGTGACTGAGGCGACCATGATTGAGTGATGTCACAACATGAATCTTGATGAACATGTCGCCAATGGAGGGACAGTCCCCCTGACACTCACCCGCAACCCCCGCAATGAAGCGAGAGAAAGGGAGACAGAGAAAGAGTCGCTCCGCTCACCTGATTTACTCCCCCTGATCGCTCCGCTTGTCCTCGTCATTTTTTAAAAGTTCCTGAAGTGTCATTTCCTGCACCATGCTTGACTAGGATCGCAGGAAATGAAGCCTGAGAGAGGTGAATTATTAACGCCGGTGATTTTGAGACTAATTGAGCCCATTACGCTACGAGGCACAGCAAAGAGAGTGTGCTGATGTGATGGACTAATGGTGGACACCATCCACCTCTTTCTCTTCTACCCATATACAGTGGGGGAAAAAAGTATTTAGTCAGCCACCAATTGTGCAAGTTCTCCCACTTAAAAAGATGAGAGAGGCCTGTCATTTTCATCATAGGTACACGTCAACTATGACAGACAAATTGAGAAGAAAAAAAATCCAGAAAATCACATTGTAGGATTTTTTATGAATTTATTTGCAAATTATGGTGGAAAATAAGTATTTAGTCACCTACAAACAAGCAAGATTTCTGGCTCTCACAGACCTGTAACTTCTTCTTTAAGAGGCTCCTCTGTCCTCCACTCGTTACCTGTATTAATGGCACCTGTTTGAACTTGTTATCAGTATAAAAGACACCTGTCCACAACCTCAAACAGTCACACTCCAAACTCCACTATGGCCAAGACCAAAGAGCTGTCAAAGGACACCAGAAACAAAATTGTAGACCTGCACCAGGCTGGGAAGACTGAATCTGCAATAGGTAAGCAGCTTGGTTTGAAGAAATCAACTGTGGGAGCAATTATTAGGAAATGGAAGACATACAAGACCACTGATAATCTCCCTCGATCTGGGGCTCCACGCAAGATCTCACCCCGTGGGGTCAAAATGATCACAAGAACGGTGAGCAAAAATCCCAGAACCACACGGGGGGACCTAGTGAATGACCTGCAGAGAGCTGGGACCAAAGTAACAAAGCCTACCATCAAGTAACACACTACGCCGCCAGGGACTCAAATCCTGCAGTGCCAGACGTGTCCCCCTGCTTAAGCCAGTACATGTCCAGGCCCGTCTGAAGTTTGCTAGAGTGCATTTGGATGATCCAGAAGAGGATTGGGAGAATGTCATATGGTCAGATGAAACCAAAATAGAACTTTTTGGTAAAAACTCAACCCGTCGTGTTTGGAGGACAAAGAATGCTGCGTTGCATCCAAATAACACCATACCTACTGTGAAGCATGGGGATGGAAACATCATGCTTTGGGGCTGTTTTTCTGCAAAGGGACCAGGACGACTGATCCGTGTAAAGGAAATAATGAATGGGGCCATGTATCGTGAGATTTTGAGTGAAAACCTCCTTCCATCAGCAAGGGCATTGAAGATGAAACGTGGCTCGGTCTTTCAGCATGACAATGATCCCAAACACACCGCCCGGGCAACGAAGGAGTGGCTTCGTAAGAAGCATTTCAAGGTCCTGGAGTGGCCTAGCCAGTCTCCAGAACTCAACCCCATAGAAAATCTTTGGAGGGAGTTGAAAGTCCGTGTTGCCCAGCGACAGCCCCAAAACATCACTGCTCTAGAGGAGATCTGCATGGAGGAATGGACCAAAATACCAGCAACAGTGTGTGAAAACCTTGTGAAGACTTACAGAAAACGTTTGACCTGTGTCATTGCCAACAAAGGGTATATAACAAACTATCGAGAAACTTTTGTTATTGACCAAATACTTATTTTCCACCATAATTTGCAAATAAATTCATAAAAAATCCTACAATGTGATTTTCTGGTTTTTTTCCCCTCATTTTGTCTTTCATAGTTGACGTGTACCTATGATGAAAATTACAGGCCTCTCTCATCTTTTTAAGTGGGAGAACTTGCACAATTGGTGGCTGACTAAATACTTTTTTTCCCCACTGTATCTGCCCAATTTGTCAGTTAACCTTAAATGTCAAGGTTGAAATTACTACCAGTCAAATATGGAGGCGGGAAATGTAAGACCTATTAGAGGTGACAATAAGCCAAAAAACATGGTTCCATGACCCCAATCCATTTGGGGTCAGAGTACCTGTTTGGATTACCTGTTTCATTTGCTTTAATTTTAATTATCAATGAACTGGTGAGCTGGAGGGTCTTGGTTTGTTGATTCACTACTGGGCTAGTCTTGAACGCAAGGATAGTAGATTAATCGAGTTCCATGGTTCACTGAGAACCAGCAGGTGATGTATATGGCCCAAATGGCACCCTATTCCCTATGTAGTCATTTTTACTAATTTGGACTCAGACACATTGCTGTTAATGTGGTGTGTAGGAGGGTGAGATGGGCTCCCCCCGACCGGTATTGAATATATGACGTTTGTCCTTTGTAGCTGAGTTGGTAGAGCATGGCACTTGAAACGCCAGGATAGTGCGTTTGATTCCAGAGACCACCCATACGTACTCCGACACACGACACGTGGCAGGGGCTACAGTCCATTACAGATAACAAAGTTAGGCATAGCCGTGATCTGCCCAACGATGCCTTTCTACCAGACGAACTCAACGCATTTTATGCACGCTTTGACAAAAACAACACCGAACCGTGAACGAGGGACCCCGCCATTCCAGAGGACTGGGTGATCTCGCTCTCCGAAGCTGACGTGAGTAATGTTTTTAATCTGGTCAAAACTCGCAAGGACGCAGGGCCGGCCGGTATTCCAAGGCACGTTCTCAGAGCATGCGAAGACCAGCTGGCAGGCATCGTCAACCTTTTCCTTGTCTCAGTCTGTAATCCCCCCCTCAAGTCGACCACCATCATTCCTGTTCCCAAGAACTCTAACACTACCTGCCACAATGACTACTGCCATGTAGCACTAACATCTGTAATCATGAAGTGCTTGGCACACATTACCTCCATCATCCTAGACACCCTAGACACACTCCAATTTGCATACCACCCCAACAGATCTACAAACAATGCAATCTCAATTGCACTCCACACTGCCCTCTCCCACCAGGACAAGAGGAATACCTATGTAAGAATGCTGTTCATTGACTACAGCTCAGTGTTCAACACCATAGTGCCCTCCAAGCGCGTCACCAAGCTCGGGACACTGGGACTGAACACCTCCCTCTGCAACTGGATCCTGGACTTCCTGACGTGCTGACCCCAGGTGATGAGAGTATATAGGCAACAACACCTCCCCCATGCTGACCCTCAACACGGGGCCCCCCAGGAGTGTGTGCTTATACCCCGACTGTACTCCCTGTTTAACCATGACTGTGTGGCCACGCACGACTCCAACTCTATCATCAAGTTTGCTGATGATACGACAATGGTAGGCCTGATTCCCAATGGCGATGAGACAGTGTGGAGGTCACAGAACTGGCAGTGTGCCATGACAACAACCTCTCCCTCAACGTCAGAAAGACCAGTGTGCCATGACAACACCACTCACACCTCTTTTCCCTCAGGAGGCTGAAACGATTTGGCATGGCCCCTCAGATCCTCAGGAAGTTTTACAGCTGCACCATTAACAGCATCCTGACTGGTTGTATCACTGCCTGGTATGGCAACTGCACCGCCCACGACCGGAAGGCCGTACAGAGGGTGGTGCAGGCGGCCCATCGCATCACATGGGGGCAAGCGCCCAGCCATCCAGGACGTACATGCCAGGCGGTGTTTGAAAAAGGTCAGAAAAATTGCCAAAGACTTCAGCCAACCGAGACATGGACTGTTCTCCTTGCACCGGTCTGGCAAGCAGTACCGGTGCATCAAGGCTCAGACCAATAGACTCCTAAACAGCTTATATCCCCTGGCCATATGACTGTAAAATGGCTAACAACTACTGCACTCCCTCTCCCACAGATATCCACACTGACTATATGCCTTTCCACAGGTCTCTACCCACTCACACACAACCTACGCTGCTGTTAAAATTATTATTGATTTGATTTATTACTCCCTTACGATGCTGTCCATTGATTATTAATTGCCTTTATCATTATTATGTATTTATATGTCCTGCTACTGGTCACTATTATTCCTGTTTACATGTATATATTACTATTAGTATATTACCATAAGTAATTATATATTTCTGCTACAAGTCACTTTTCAGCCCTGTTTACATGAATATCCTACTACCAGTCACTTTTTATGTATAAACCCACCTCAACCACTCCAGTACCCTGGCACAATAAATATGGTACTGGCACTGACCTGTACAGTGCATTCTGAAAGTATTCAGACCCCTTCACTTTTTCCACATTTTGTTACGTTACAGCCTTATTCTAAATTTGATTTAATTGTATTTTTTTCCCTCATCAATATACACACAATACCCCATAATGACAACGTTTTTAGAAATGTTTGCGGTATTAAAAATATACAACTGAAATATCACATTTACATAAGTATTCAGACCCTTTACTCAGTACTTTGTTGAAGCACCTTTTGCAGCGATTACAGCCTCAACTCTTCTTGGGTATAACGCTACATGCTTGGCACACCTGTATTTTGGGAGTTTCTCCCATTCTTCTCTGCAGATCCTCTCAAGCTCTGTAAGGTTGGATGGGGAGCGTCGCTGCACAGCTATTTTCAGGTCTCCAGAGATGTTCGTCCAGGTTCAAGTCCGGGCTCTGGCTGGGCTACTCAAGGACATTCAGAGACTTGTCCCGAAGCCACTCCTGCGTTGTCTTGGCTGTGTGCTTAGGGTCGTTGTCCTGTTGGAAGGTGTACCTTCACCCACAGTCTGAGTTCCTGAGCGCTCTGGAGCAGGTTTTCATCAAGGATCTCTCTGTACTTTGCTCCGTTCATCTTTCCCTCGATCCTGACTATTTTCCCAGTCCCTGCCGGTGAAAAAGATCCCCACAGCATGATGCTGCCACCACCATGCTTCACCATAGGGATGGTGCCAGGTTTCCTCCAGATGTGATGCTTGGCATTCAGGCCAAAGAGTTCAATCTTGGTTTCATCAGACCAGAGAATTTTGTTTCTCATGGTCTGAGTCCAAGCGGGCTGTCATGTGCCTTTTACTGAGGAGTGGCTTCCGTCTGGCCACTCTACCATAAAGGCCTGATTGGTGGAGTGCTGCAGAGATGGTTGTCCTTCTGGAAGGTTCTCCCATCTCCACAGAGGAACTCTGGAGCTCTGTCAGAGTGACCATCAGGTTCTTGGTCACCTCCCTGAACAAGGTCCTTCTCCCACTATGGCTCAGTTTGGCCGGGGGTGCCAGCTCTAGGAAGAGTCTTGGTGGTTCCAAACTTCTTCCATTTAAGAATGATGGAGGCCACTGTGTTCTTGGGGACCTTCAATGCTACATAATTTTTTTGGTACCCTTCCCCAGATCTGTGCCTTGACACAATCCTGTCTCGGAGCTCTACGGACAATTCCTTCGACCTCATGGCTTGGTTTTTGCTCTGACATGCACTGTCAACTGTGGGATCTTATACAGACAGGTGTGTGCCTTTCCAAATAATTTCCATTCGATTTAATTTACCACAGGTGGACTCCAATCAAGTTGTAGAAACATCTCAAGGATGATCAATGGAAACAGGATGCACCGGAGCTCAATTTCGAGTCTAAATCAAATGGTCTGCATACTTGTGTAAATAAGGTATTTCTGTTTTTATTTTTAACAAATTTGCAAACATTTCTAAAAAACTGTTTTCGTATTGTCATTATGGGGTATTGTGTGTAGATTGATGAGGAACATTTTTCATTTAATCCATTTTAGAATAAAGCTGTAATGTAACAAAATGTGTCTGAATACTTTCCGAATGCACTGTATATACTTGCATTGTCATGTTTCCTTAACTCGTAGTTGTGTGTTTTTTATTTATTTGTATTATAATAATAATTATTATTATTATCACTGCATTGTTTGGAAATAGCTCTCATGTTACTTTTTTTCACCTGTTGTATCCTGTGCATGTGGCTAATAAACGTTGAAAAATTACATTTGAAATGTATGCACGCGTGACTAAGTCGCTTTGGATAACAGTCTACTAAACGGCATATATGAAACAGTCCAACTAACTGTGATTGAACTAGGACACTGCATTACAAGGATATGGTAGACAAACTGCCACACAACCTTTGATATGGGGACCTATGTATTTTTACACGGTTAATGCATGCAAAGCTGTAAGAAGATTTCAGCCTTTCTTTCGAGGGTGAGAGAGAGAGAAAAATAGAATAGAACGACGAGACGAGGGATAGCGAAATGGAACTGAAATCCCCCTGAGTATAATATGAAGATCTGCCTAACATAAGATCCTTGAGGTAATGCAATTTAAGTTGGAAGGAAAAAATGTCAGGGTAATCTCATCAGCCTGTCGGAGAGAGGGATGTCAGACGTAGCCTGTGGCGAGCCTCCAGCGTGGCATCTCCTGTCCTTCTCCTCCGCCGCCACCCTCCTCTCTTTTCCTCTCTCCTTTTCTCCAGGCTCAATGCTAACTACATCACCATTCCTGTACCACTAAATCCCCCAAACCACACAATGCACACAGAGAGAGAGAGAACCAGACAGACAGACATGGAGGATATGTGCCTAAACAGCTGAAACATGTAGTCTGTGTCACAAATGGCAACCTATTCCCTTTATACTGCAGTACTTTTAGCCAGGACCCTTTGGGTTCTGGTCAAAAGTAGTGCACTATATAGGTAATAGAGTGCCATTCGGGACAAACACAAAGGCAAGCTTTCAGGGACAAGTCTGGAAGTACTATATGCCTCAAGTGCCCTCAGCAAGAATGGGTGAGGGTTGGTTTTAACAATTCACTATGAATTAGGGAGCCTGATGTAACCTTACCATATTTCCTGGATGTTGCTCTTTGAAAGGCCTGTCCATATGGAGATGGGCTCAGTAAATCAGTGGTCCTTAAGTGCTGAGGGCATTGAGGCAGGGACTATGTGGGGATCCCTAGGGTGGGTTGGTGGGGTGGGGGTAGGGCTACCCATATGGAGGAGGGGTGACCCTTTCAGTGAGGGGTACAGAAAGCTTTGGGGCTGGGCCAGCACTGAGGTCGCTATCCTGTTGAACAGAGTATCTCAGCACAGAGACCCAGTCACAGAGGGTGTGTGAGGATTTACTGTACATCATAGGAATAGGGGCATCTCTCTTTTATTACATAAAGTGATGATAGTCAAATAAAATGTAAAACATTGGTCGCGTACACATATATTTTGCAGATGTTATTGCAGGTGTAGCAAAATTGTGTTTCTAGCTCCAACAGTGCAGTTAATACTTAACCATACAAAACAAACAATACACACAAATCCCAAAAATAGTATATGATGGTGTATTATAGACATTATGGACAGTATATTAATAGAAAAGGAGTGTACAGCATGAATTATATAGGATGAGCCTTGACTAGAATTAAGTGGGTAAAAGAGTATGTAAACATTATTAAAGTGACCAGTGTTCAAGAACTGTGTACATAGGGCAGCAGTCTCTAAGGTGCAGGGTTGAGTACCGGATGGTAGCCGGCTAATAACAGTGACTAAAGTTCAGGGCAGAGTTAGTTAAAGTAATGGAAAGGTTCGCCAGTCCTGTCAGCCGTTTTGATACACAGGCATGAAAATATACAGCAAATCTGTCTCCTCTGTTGGCAAAAAGTTGGATGACTGACCTAAATAAGAAGCCCTGGCTGTACTGTAATGTAATGTGGCTGTGCTTGGCTTGCTGACTCCAGGCTTTTTGGGAAAGGTGGCGATCCATAAGTCAACATTCTCAGATCCAATGCCTTGTGGACATGGGAGGGAGAAGGGAAAGTGGCTGTGCAGCATATTAGAGAGGCAGATACAGCCAGATTGTGATGTATTGATCATAGATGGGCATCTCTTCCTTCTCTCTAAAAGGACCTGCAGGTTTGTTCCCATACAGTGCAGGACTAATGGGGTCTGATGCAGGACTGATGCATGTCTGCACTGATCAGATCTGTCATTAATGATTGGGCATGTCCAGGCATGTAGAAGTATACCTCCACAGAAATGCACTTCCTGCTCTGCTCTGATTGGCTGAAATGATCTACGTCCGGATATCACTTGTCATCGACAAACTGATATGTTTCACTATCTGCCTCAGTGTTCTCCTATCAGCTGCCAGCCTGTTGTTTAGCAGGGACAGACAGCTGGCATGGGGATACTCCCACGCTCAATTCACTGTTGGTGTCATCAGTATGAAAAATGTATGCACTCACTAACTGTAAGTCGCTCTGGATAAGAGCATCTGCTAAATGACTAAAATGTCAAATGTAAATTTGGGATGCACTCTATTACCTATGGGCCCTGGTCAAAAGGAGTGCACTATATATGGAAAAGGGTGCCATTTCAGACTGTTTACCTCATTCCAACCCTGTGTTATCTTCCCCTTCTTCTATTGTCCTGCACACTGTGGTTCTACTATAGTGGTTAAAGGCCCAATGGAGCCGTTTTTATCTCAATATCAAATAATTTCTAGGTAACTCAAGCAAGAATTTAGCTAGGACTGTGAGTGGGGAGGGGAAAACTTAAAACTAGCTGTTATTGACAGAGAGGTTCGGAACTCTCTTTCTTATTGGTCTATCAACTAATTTATCGTCTGGTGATGCCAAAACTCCATCCCACCAAAACAGGCAGACATTTCAGGTGGTTTTCATAAACAGCTCTTACACTAAAAAAGTCATTATCATAATTTTCACAATTTCACAGTATTATTCCAACCTCATTGTGTGGAAATGTATATACAACACAGGAAAATCATGTGTTTGACTTCACTGGGCCTTTATAGTAACAGCAAGGAATGGGAAATAAAGACACATTCCAGTTATCTAGTGTGTCGTTCCTGTGAACGTTTTTGACATGTGAAACTGCTACTTTAAAAAGTGAAGTCCAAAGTGTAAGAATACTGGTGAAATATCATCACATGTGATGTGATCCAATAACACATGGTTTCACATGATTTCACATGGGAAAATTCACACGTGAATCTTCATGTGAAATATCATCATGTGAATTCTTCCAAAAACACATGGTTTCACAAGATTTCACATGTTCCAGAAATTTCACATGTGAAATCATATGGTTTTTCCGTAAGGGGAGGCGGACAGTGCAGTGAAAGTACTTGATTCACAGAGGTTTTAATGTTTGGAATACAAATGACAGAGACTCATTGACAGGGAAGTGTCTGCACACCATTCAAGAAGACACACCATTCAATACCATTCAACATATTTCAAATAAAATAAAATTGTATTTGTCACATGCGCCGAATACTACAGGTGTAGACGTTACAGTGAAATGCTTACTTACAAGCCCTTAACCAACAATGCAGTTTTAAGAAAATTAAGTGTTAAGTAAAAAAATTGATAAGTAAAAAATTTATTAAATCACAAATAATTAAAGAACAGCAGGACACGTGTGTGTAGCCTATGTGGTTGTATTTCAGTGTGAATCCATGTTATCACACATGCATGCCAATGGCTGATATACATGAACTATTAGGTTCCACTTCCATCGGCACCAAGAGTAGAGTGCTCTTGTAAAAAGGCATTTCAAATTACAATAATCTAACCCACTACCTTTTCAATTTTTACCACCAAAAAATGCCAGCTGTGTTGCTTAGATGAACTGCATCCCAAATGGCAGCCTATTCCCTTTGTAGTGTACTACTTTTAACCAGGGCCCATATGACCCTGGTCAAAAGTAGTGCAATATAAATTGAATAGGGTGCCATTTGGGACGCATCACTGGTGTCTGCCTACTCCTGACCTGCCCAGTGTGGGGCTGTTTAAGTGGCTCTTTGGTGAAGATCAGATAGGAATCATGTTTCTCAGATTAGGAAGGGGCCAGAGAGAGCTGTGTAAACTAAACCCAAGAACATGCATTAGCACTGTGAAACAGTACAGGAAGTAAAGGGAATGCAGTCATTGGGTGTGTCCCAAATGGCACCCTATTCCCTATATAGTGCACTTCTTTTGACCAGAGGCCCATATGGCTCTGGTCAAAAGTAGTGAGATAAATAAGGAATAGCGCACCATTTGAGACACAGCCATTAGGGGGGGGGGTAGCATCAGTGTGAGGATCAGTGGCTGATAAGGATTACGGCGGGAGGATGCACCGGGATGCAGCAGCACAGCAGTCAGATGATACCAATATGTTTAGTCTCGCTCTCCATTTGACATGGAAGATTAAGGAAATTGACCTATAGAGGGTTGAGGACCTATAGAGGGTTCACCTCCAGGCCATATCATTGACATGTAGAGTGTCTGTCTAGACTTAGAGACCTTGTGGTTTGCAGTGGTCTCTCCCTCCATGCATACAGTGAGGGGAAAAAAGTATTTGATCCCTGCTGATTTTGTACGTTTGCCCACTGACAAATAAATTATCAGTCTATAATTTTAATGGTATGTTTATTTGAACAGTGAGAAAAGCCAGAAAAAAAAACTAAAAAAAAAGCCAGAAAAACACATGTCAAAAATGTTATGAATTGATTTGCATTTTAATGAGGGAAATAAGTATTTGACCCCCTCTCAATCAGAAAGATTTCTGGCTCCCAGGTGTCTTTTATACAGGTAACGAGCTGAGATTAGGAGCACACTCTTAAAGGGAGTGCTCCTAATCTCAGTTTGTTACCTGTATAAAATACACCTGTCCACAGAAGCAATCAATCAATCAGATTCCACACTCTCCACCATGGCCAAGACCAAAGAGCTCTCTAAGGATGTCAGGGACAAGATTGTAGACCTACACAAGGCTGGAATGGGCTACAAGACCATCGCCAAGCAACTTGGTGAGAAGGTGACAACAGTTGGTGCGATTATTCGCAAATGGAAGAAACACAAAATAACTGTCAATCTCCCTCGGCCTGGTGCTCCATGCAAGATCTCACCTCGTGGAGTTGCAATGATCATGAGAACGGTGAGGAATCAGCCCAGAACTACACGGGAGGATCTTGTAAATGATCTCAAGGCAACTGGGACCATAGTCACCAAGAAAACAATTGGTAACACACTACGACTGAAATCCTGCAGTGCCCGCATGGTCCCCCTGCTCAAGAAAACACACATACAGGGCCATCTGAAGTTTGCCAATGAACATCTAAATGATTCAGAGGAGAACTGGGTGAAAGTGTTGTGGTCAGATGAGACCAAAATCGAGCTCTTTGGCATCAACTCAACTCGCCGTGTTTGGAGGAGGAAGAATGATGCCTATGACCCCAAGAACACCATCCCCACCGTCAAACATGGAGGTGGAAACATTATGCTTTGGGGGTGTTTTTCTGCTAAGGGGACAGGACAACTTCACCGCATCAAATGGACGATGGACGGGGCTATGTACCGTCAAATCTTGGGTGAGAACCTCCTTCCCTCAGCCAGGACATTGAAAATGGGTTGTGGATGGGTATTCCAACATGACAATGACCCAAAACACACGGCCAAGGCAACAAAGGAGTGGCTCAAGAAGAAGCACATTAAGGTCCTGGAGTGGCCTATGTAACCGGTGTGAAATGGCTAGCTTTTTAGCGGTGCACACTAGTAGCGTTTCAATCGGTGACGTCACTCGCTCTGAGACCTTGAAGTAGTTGTTTCCCTTGCTCTGCAAGGGCCGCGGCTTTTGTGGAGCGACTGGTAACGGTGCTTAGGGTGACTGTTGTCGATGTGTGCAGAGGGTCCCTGGTTCAAGCCCAGGTAGGGGCGAGGAGAGGGACGGAAGCAACACTGTTACACCTAGCCAGTCTCCAGACCTTAATCCCATAGAAAATCTGTGGAGGGAGCTGAAGGTTCGAGTTGCCAAACGTCGGGCTCAAAACCTTAATGACTTGGAGAAGATCTGCAAAGAGGAGTGGGACAAAATCCCTCCTGAGATGTGTGCAAACCTGGTGGCCAACTACAAGAAACGTCTGACCTCTGTGATTGCCAACAAGGGTTTTGCCACCAAGTACTAAGTCAAATACTTATTTCCTTCTTTAAAATGCAAATCAATTAATACAATTTTTGACATGCATTTTTCTGGATTTTTTTGTTGTTATTCTGTCTCTCACTGTTCAAATAAACCTACCATTAAAATTATAGACTGATCATGTCTTTGTCAGTGGGCAAACGTACAAAATCAGCAGGGGATCAAATACTTTTTTCCCTCACTGTAGCCGCAGGATCTAGGAGTGCTGCCTGATAAATCAACATTTTAGTGAATTTAAAATTAGTGAACTAGGCCTTTATTACTCCTGTATTGACAGAGAAAAATACTCCTCATTTTAGCTTTTTATTCTTGTTTCGAGCTGTTAAATTACCACTTCTCATGTATTGTAGATGTTTGTCTTTGAAAGTTCTTTCAGAAGTGTGAGGCTCAGTCGAAAGCTCAGAGAAAGAGGGGGTGTCATTCTCCTTGTAGAAACCCCACAACATAGTTTTTCAATATCAGTCCCTACACACCATATGGACAAAACTCCCATGGAATTTAAACTAAAGAAGCAAAATAAAAACAAAGACAAAGAAAATAAAAGAGAAACAAACCAAAGCAAATAACCTGGAGGCATCTATCTGTAGCACATTTCTTTGGTGGCTTTATTAACATGAACAAGATTCTCCTCTGAGTGTACAACAAGAACATTGTGTAAGGGCATCTGCCCAACACTTCTGCTCCCAACAGATTACTGCTCAGAGACACTGTTGTGTAGTTGGAGTGACGACAAGACAAGGAAATGGATGGCACTGACTGATTCTGTGTCCCAAATGGCACCCTATACCCTTCATAGCGAACTACTTTTGACCAGGGCCCATAGGTTCTGGTCAAAAGTAGTGCACCATATAGGGAAAAGGGTGCCATTTGGGCTGCAGACACAGTCGATAAAACAAGTAAATGGATGACACAGACTTGAGAAGAATGAGTTACACCCAATGGAAAACTACTTGACATGACCGCTGTGTGTCAGTGTCAGGTGAGCTGAGCACTGACCTGTCACCTGGCATGTAAGTGCCTGACATGTTAGCACGTGTGTTTCATAATTCATTGGCTTATCGACAGAGAAATAAAACACCACAGATCTGCCAGGAGCGTTTAATCCAGGTTTACCATGAGTGAACATATCAACATCATGTCATATCTGTTAGATTAACGTGTCATCTCCAAACACAAGCCACCTCCACCTTGTCTACAGAGACAACCAAGGTGGGCGAGGGAGAGCCAGCACTGTAGACAAATAGACTCCTTGAATAAAGACACTGACGTCCCTGTCATTTAATGTAATTTCTATCAACATATATTCTCATATGTGCCAATTCAATCACTCTGATGTATTGGTATTGTAGCTAACAACGTGCCTGTTTACTTTGCACGTACACACAGTATGACATTTACTTATTTTCCTCCCTCTTGGCTCTGAACACCATTCTGAATATTATCTCTCATGAATTATTAGCAGGGATCAATTTATATTTTGAGAAGGAAATAGGACTTTAGGAGACAGAGACAGATGACCCCCATTTAATAACTAAATCAGGAGTTAGTCAACTTTATTTTATACTGTTTGGAACAACAAAGGCTCTAGCCTTCTAAGTGGGCAGGAATAGAAATCACTAGGGAAAGATAATTCCCCACCACCAGAATTTGATTCTGACCATTACATTTTATTGTCAATGCATGACAAATGCAGTGTTAAGTATACAGTATATCCCTGATTCATTTAACATGCAAATATCAAATATGATACATTTATAGCATACAAATGGCCAAATTGACCTGATTTTGCATATAGTTCACATGTACAGGTCCTTCAGAAAGTAGTCATACCCCTTTACTTTTTCCACATTTTGTTATGTTACAAAGTGGGAATAAAATGGATTAGTCTTTTTTTGGACAATGATCTACACAAAATACACTGTAAATCAAAGTGGAAGAAAAATCCTAACATTTGTAAAAAAATAAAATAAAAATAATATCTTGATTGGATCAAATCAAATCAAATTGTATTTGTCACATGCGCCGAATACAACAGGTGTAGAACTTACAGTGAAATGCTTACTTAGAAGCCCTTAACCAACAATGCAGTTTTAAGAAAAATAAGTGTTAAGTAAAAAATTTATAATGAAAAATAAATAACAAATAAGAGAAGATGGCTGCCGTTTTACAGCCCTCTAACCAATTGTAGGCTTATGTGTGTTTTTTCGCGTTATTTGTAATTTATTCTGTACATAATGTTTCTGCCACCATCTCTTATGACCAAAAAGAGCTTCTGGATATCGTATTGGATGAAGATTTTTTCTTCAACGAGTCGGATGCGAAGGATATCCTACAGACACCCGACAAGGCCCAAATCCCCGTCAATCGCATGAGAAAGAGAAAGAGACTGAGATATCGTGGACGTAGGTTGGGATTCCTTGTAAGGATCCGACGGCGAGAGAGTAAACTGCCTCTTCCATCAACCCTATTTGCTAATGTTCAATCATTTGAAAATAAATTGGACAACCTAAGATTAAGGTTATCCTACCAAAAGGACATTAAAAACTGTAATATCTTATGTTTGACCGAGTCATGGCTGAACGACGACATAGATAACATACAGCTGGTGGGATATACGCTACATCGGCAGGATAGAATGGCTGACTCCGGTAAGACAAGTGGTGGCGGTGTATATTTGTAAACAACAGCTGGTGCATAATATATAATACTAAGGAAGTCTCGAGGTTTTGCTCGCCTGAGGTAGAGTATCTCATGATAAGCTGTAGACCACACTATTTACCAAGAGAGTTTTCATATATATTTTTCGTAGCTGTCTATTTACCACAACAAACCAATGCTGGAACTAAGATTGCACTCAATGAGCTGTATAAGGCCATAAGTAAACAGGAAAACGATAATCCAGAGGCAGCGCTCCTAGTGGCCGGGGACTTAAATGCAGGGAAACTTAAATCCGTTCTACCTAATTTCTACCAGCATGTTAAAGGTGCAACCAGAGGAATAAAACCTCTAGACCACCTTTACTCCAGACACAGAGACGCGTACAAAGCTCTCCCTCGCCTTCCATTTGGCAAATCTGACCATAACTCTATCCTCCTGATTCCTGCTTATAAGCAAAAACTAAAGCAGGAAGCACCAGTGACTCAGTTAATAAGGAAGTGGTCAGATGACGCAGAAGCTAAGCTACAGGACTGTTTTGCTAGCACAGACTGGAATATGTTCCGAGATTCTACCGATAGCATTGAGGAGTACACCACATCAGTCACTGGCTTCATCAATAAGTGCATCGATGACGTCTTCCCCACAGTGACCGTACGTACATACCCCAACCAGAAGCCATGGATTACAGGCAACATCCACATTGAGCTAAAGAGTAGAGCTGCCACTTTCAAGGAGTGGGACTCTAACCCGGATGCTTATAAGAAATCACGCTATGCCCTCCGACGAACCATCAAACAGGCAAAGAGTCAATACAGGACTAAGATTGAATCGTACTACACCAGCAGCTACTCAATGATATGTTGTGTTGGATTTGCCCCAAATATAATGGTTTGTTTTCAGGACATTTCTTTGCCACATTCTTAGCAGTTTAACTTCAGTGCCTTATTGCAGGCTTCCTTCTTCTCACTCTGTCAATTACGTTAGCGTTGTGTAGTAACTACAATGTTGTTGATCCATCCTCAGTTTTCTCCTGTCACAGCCATTAAACGCTGTAACTGTTTTAGAGTCACCATTGGCCTCATGGTGAATGTCCTGAGCGGTTTCCTTCCTCTCCGGCAACTGAGTTAGAAGGGACGCCTGTATCCTTGTAGTGACTGGGTGTATTCATACACCATCCAAAGTGTGATAAATGATTTCACCATGCTCAAAGGGATATTCAATGTCTGCTTATTTTATTTTTACCATCTACCAATACCTTCTCTTCTTTGCGAGGTATTGGAAATCCTCCCTGGTCTTTGTGGTTGAATCTGTTTGAAATTCACTGCTCTACTGAGGGACCTTACAGATAATTGTATGTGTGGAGTACAGAGATGAGGTCATCATTCAAATATCATGTTAAACACTATTATTGCACACAGAGTGAGTCCATGCAACTTACAGTGGCTTGCGAAAGTATTCACCCCCCTTGGCATTATTCCTATTTTGTTGCCTTACAACCTGGAATTCAAATTGATTTTTTGGGGGGATTGTACAAAAACAGAAAAGTTGAGCGTGCATAACTATTCACCCCCCCCAATGTCCATACTTTGTAGAGGGATAATCTTTGGTCTCTTTGTTGCCTCTCTGATTAACGCCCTCCTTGCCTGGTCCAAGAGTTTTGGTGGGTGGCCCTCTCTTGGCAGGTTTGTTGTGGTGCCATATTCTTAAAAAAAATTTATAATGGATTTAATGGTGCTCCGTGGGATGTTCAAAGTTTCTGATATTTTTTTATAACCCAACTCTGAAATGTACTTCTCCGCAACTTTGTCCCTGACCTGTTTGGAGAGCTTCTTGGTCTTCATGGTGCCGCTTGCTTGGTGGTGCCCCTTGCTTAGTGGTGTTGCAGACTCTGGGGCCTTTCAGAACAGGTGTATATACACTGAGATCATGTGACAAATCATGTGACACTTAGATTGCACACAGGTGGACTTTATTTAACTAATTATGTGACTTCTGAAGGTAATTGGTTGCACCAGATCTTATTTAGGGGCTTCATAGCAAAGGGGGTGAATACATATGCACGCACCACCTTTCCGTTATTAATTTTTTTAAATTCTTTGAAAAAGTATTTTTTTTCATTTCACTTCACCAATTTGGACTATTTTGTGTATGTCCATTACATGAAATCCAAATAAAAATATTTTTAAATTACAGGTTGTAATGCAACAAAATAGGAAAAATGCCAAGGGGGTTGAATACTTTTGCAAGCCACTGTAAGTAACTTGTTAAACACATTTTTACTACTGAACTTATTTAAAATTAACATAACAAAGGGGTTGAATACTTATTGACTCAAGATATTTAAGCTTTTAATTTATTTATTTTTTTGTAAAAACGTTTTTACATTATGGGGATTTGTGTGCAGGCCAGTGACCAAAAAATCGCAATTTAATCAATTTAAAATTCAGGCTGTAAAAGTCAAGGGGTGTGAATACTTTCTGAAGGCACTGTAGATACAACCACAACGTTCCCAATGTTTATTTTAAGAGAACCATATTTGTATAATACATCTGGGCAAGGGAGGAATTGGTGGCTTCACAGGGGCTGAAATCACTATTCAGTTCTCAAATTAATCTAGCTGTGCCTGCCTGCCTGGCTTCCTGGGCCTAATGGCCACTGAAAGAAAGTGTGCCATTTAACAAATGGGGCTGCTTTATTCGATATGCAATTAACCTATATTGGTGGATGGAAGTTTTCGTTCCAACCAGGAGTTTTGGCACTCTGACTGATATCTAAAAATGGCATTATACTATGTAGGAAATCAATGGCCTTTCTCTTTATTGATTTCATTAAAAGCCTTTTTGGAGATTGATCACACTGAAAGCTGCCCTCTCTATGCATCAGGTTACAGTTGTACAATCCACATCTTGTTTTTAGAAGTCCACAGATGGGGAGTTTATTTTATTATACTGTGACGTGTAAATTCTCATCGTTTCAATGCCCCGAAACCACTACTACTGCTAACTAGAAAAAGAAAAAAAAACTACTATCGAGTTGCCTTGAATGTTTTTCATTTTTGGTCATGTTTTGTCTCCTTTTTCGTGTAGTGTTATTATGACATTCTGCCTTTCAAGTTTATTGTCTGATGCACTACAATTTTTTAATACATTTTGATTTAACAAAGTCAAGGAGATTACAATATACTCACAGGCTCAGATATTGTCATTAAATAGTGGAGTTTAAAATCTGTATTCCGGATTTGGGATTTTGGGATTCTCTTCATCCCTAACCAAAAGTGCTGAGATGAAGTCCATGATTATAGATTGATTTGAAAAACATAATCCATGCATTAAACTGAGCAGGGCATCATCCCAGCCAGTGTTAATAGTCATATCAGGCATTTGCATTATCTACAAAAAATGAAATACCATAGCAATTACAGTACAACCCAGTAAAAACAGAATCATATTATGCCCATAGTCATCATGGCATAGCTTGGCACAGCGTCGCTGTTTCCATGTAATTTCAACTCCCCAAAAATATATGTGATGACGTTGAATCAGCGTGGAAAACTGATTGGATTTGCAAGAAGTCATCAACTTAAGGGCATTTTGGGTTTTTTTCACCCAACTTTTAACCTAAATCCAATGACATGGTGACATGTTTTGTGATTTCACGTTGAATTCACGTTAGTTGAAAACTCAACCAAATGTAAATTAAACTAGATATTGAACTGACATCTGTGCTCAGTGGGTTACTTCTATCGTAGAATGTGTTCTTATCATCAAAGGACAAACTGAATGACAAAGAGTGCCTCTGTGGGAATTTTTCATAAAATGTGATATGTTATTGGTATATAAACCGATAATACAGTAGATTAATAATAATATGGCTTGTTTGGGTCTTTCCTGACTCAGCGTTTTCTACACGGCGGCCATCTTAGAAGTTGTACTGTTGAGGTGGTGTCCTTGCGGCACCATCCACACTTTGATTCATTTATCTGTCACATATTTTCTGCTGAGCACCACTATGTGCCAGTGGGCTGTTTATGAATATATCCCACCAAATTATATGAAAGCAATAACAGTTCACAAGATCCCCGTTATTTCATTGGAAAATTGATTGCGTATGTCCCCAGAAATTGCATGTATCTTTTAAAGTTGTTTAATATTGCATTTGATATTACACAGGGCACACACAGGGTGTGAGCAGGATGGGAGGGAGGCAGACGGTTTGGATTTTACATATAGTTGTCTGTGACCTTTCTCTAGTCCCTAGCTCTGCTTAGCGCAGTACTTTTGGCAGACTGAGGTGTTTTTGCTGAATAGATAAGCACTTCCATCCCGAAGCGAGTGAGTAGCTTGCCCCTGTGAGGTCTGAGGTTGCTCGCATTTTAAAAGGTTATTTTAGGATGCCAACTAAAACCTTCCATGTCGCCTCAGGCTAACTCTCTCCCATCTCTTCCTCTTGGCTTGTCTGTTTTTGGGGCATGGCACCAACGTACATACTACTACTGTACTCAATGCACCAGGGGAATGGGATGGAAGCAGGGGGTTGTGGCTCTTGCCATTAACCGCCATTACTGATCCAGTGGAAGTTGGGGAGGGGGGCAGAGGTTTTACCCCTGTTGGTCCTGTGGGATAGTCCTGCTCTGCAGCCAGAGAAATAGTGAAATATGTTGAACATGGCACCCCTAATCTCTAAGTAGTGCACTACTTTTGGCTAGAGCCCTTGGCCAGTGCCTTATTCCCACCCATATAGGGCATAGTCTGCCATTCCATATTTGTGTCCAGTATATAGGGGCCTGTTGGCCCTATGCATACAGCATGCTTGCTATGAATAGTGGGGTCCTGTGGAGGAGAAGGGGTTGTGTGCCCTGAGGGCCCTGGTTGGTCAGAAAGGCCTGGACAGAGTCCCAAATGGCACCTTATTCCCTTTTTGTGCACTACTTTTGACCAGGGCCCATAGGGCTCTGGTCAAAAGTATTGCACTATGTTGGGAATAGGGTGCCATTTGGCCTGCATACTGTACATGGTTGAATCCCCAGATCGTTGGAGTCGTCTGAACTGCTTGTGCATTTTGACCCCAGGCAGCCCGAGTCCTGCTGCTTCATTAGCCCATTCTGCTACTGCAAGCTGCCTGGGACAGATTTAAAGCAGGTCCAGTCTCCAATACTGTGTCTCAAATGGCCCTATAAAATGCACTACTTTTGACCAGTGCCCTCTGGGCCTCGATCACGATTACCATATGGGCTCTGTTATACTTTTCATGCAATATACATATACCGCATAAAGAAGGGGTTATAATAACACATTGAAGCGTCACCCTCTGTGCTCTGTGTGCTGAAACTCCGCAGCAGTGATGTTGCAGGGATTTCATCATGTACAGTGGTTTGCGAAAGTATTCATCCCCCTTGGCATTTTTCCTATTTTGTTGCCTTACAACCTGGAATTAAAATTGATTTTTGTTTGGGTTTGTATCATTTGATTTACACAACATGCCTACCACTTTGAAGATGCAACATATTTTTTATTGTGAAACAAACAAGAAATAAGCCAAAAACAGAAAACTTGAGCGTGCTTAACTATCCCCCCCCCCTCCCCAAAAAGTCAATACTTTGTAGAGCCACCTTTTGGAGCAATTACAGTTGCAAGTCTCTTGGGGTATGTCTCTATATGCTTGGCACATCTAGCCACTGGGATTTTTGCCTATTCTTCAAGGCAAAACTGATCCAGCTCCTTCAAGTTGGATGAGTTCTGCTGGTGTACAGCAATCTTTAAGTCATACCACAGATTCTCAATTGGATTGAGGTCTGGGCTTTGACCTAGGCCATTCCAAGATATTTAAATGTTTCCCTTTAAACCACTTGAGTGTTGCTTTAGCAGTATGCTTAGGGTCATTGTACCGCTGGAAGGTGAACCTCCGTCCCAGTCTAAAATCTTTGGAAGACTGAAACAGGTTTCCCTCAAGAATTTCCCTGTATTTAGCTCCATCCATCATTCCTTCAATTCTGACCAGTTTCTCAGTCCCTGCCGATGAAAAACATCCCCACAGCATGATGCTGCCACCACCATGCTTCACTGTGGGGATGGTGTTCTCAGGGTGATGAGAGGTTTTGGGTTTGCGCCAGACATAGCATTTTTGTTGATGGCCAAAAAGCTCAATTTTAGTCTCATCTGACCAGAGTACCTTCTTCCATATGTTTGGGGAGTCTCCCACATACCTTTTGGCGAACACCAAACGTGTTTGCTTATTTTTTTCTTTAAGCAATGGCTTTTTTCTGGCCACTCTTCCGTAAATCCCAGCTCTGTGGAGTGTACGGCTTAAAGTGGTCCTATGGACAGATACTCCAATTTCCGCTGTGGAGCTTTGCAGCTCCTTCAGGGTTATCTTTGGTCTCTTTGTTGCCTCTGATGAATGCCCTCCTTGCCTGGTCTGTGAGTTTTGGTGGGTGGCCCTCTCTTGGCAGGTTTGTTGTGGTGCCATATTCTTTCCATTTAAAAAAAATTGATTTAATCGTGCTCTGTGGTATGTTCAAAGTTTCGGATATATTTTTATAACCCAACCTTGATCTGTACTTCTCCACAACTTTGTCCCTGACCTGTTTGGAGAGCTCCTTGGTCTTCATGGTGCCGCTTGCTTAGTGGTGTTGCAGACTCTGGGGCCTTTCAGAACAGGTGTGTATATATACTGAGGTCATATGACAGATCATGTGACACTTAGATTGCACACAGGTGGACTAATTATGTGACTTTTGAAGGTAATTGGTTGCACCAGATCTTATTTAGGGGCTTCATAGCAAAGGGGCTGAATACAAATGCACGCACCACTTTTCCGTTATTAATTTTTTTGAATTTTTTTATTTCACTTCACCAATTTGGACTATTTTGTGAATGTCCAGTACATGAAATTAAAATAAAAATCCATTTAAATGACAGGTTGTAATGCAACAAAATAGGAAAAACGCCAAGGGGGATGAATACTTTCCCAAGGCACTGTATGTTTGTAATTGGGAGAGTTTGTCTCACACACTTTCAGTATTATTGCAGTATGTTTTGTGAGAGAATACAGTGTCACACTGGTCTCAGTTGGGGTAATTTCCTCTAATCCCTTTTCCTAGTCTCTGACAGGTGAATATACTGGGTAGGTGACCAGACCTTGTTTTAAACACATAAAAATATTCCAAAAGGAAGCTGTCTGAAAAAGCACCCTTATGTATTTGTTTGATGTGTTATTGAATCAATTACACACCACCACAATTGTATTTTTCATAACCCATCCTCAATCAAACAACAAAATAACATGTCAAGCGGTAATCTGTAAAAAGAACAAAAAGCCTACGTGAATGATCATTTCACACGTTCTATTATAATTTCAGAACACCCATGGCAGCGCACCAAGGACACAGAAGTGAGCTAAATAGTCAAATCAGTATGTCATGAATGGAGTGGAACGAATGGTAGCCTTTATTTCTTGGAGCAAACAAAGTGGTGACTGGAGTGACAGAGCACAGATGGTGCCGTCTGTGTCCCTCGGGGCGCACCGAGACAGGACTGTGAGATGGCCAAGGGTCCTCTGACTCCTTCAGCAGGAACATTTAAATAAACTACCTCTGTACCCCACTCACGCCTCCCTCCCTCTTTCTTTTCCTTTTTTTTTGTCTTCTTTCTTTCTGCCTCTGTGTGAGAATGACGAGGGCAGGAAAAGGACCTAAAACAGAGGGAGTGTCTTCTCTAAATGATAAAGAATGCACCTCACATTATCACAATTCTGCCCTTTGTCTTCAACAAACAAAGACCTTAAAGACTTAAAATCACTTCAAAGTCTCCGTTTGCCTGGCCCATTCGTTTTCTCGTATGATGACCAAGTCAAATTACTTTTATATCTAGACAGGTGCCCATCCCTTGAGGGCCTGCATTTGACAGGTGTTGCACCGACTTATAAACAACACTAAGTCAAAGTCAGGTCCCCAGCTTTGAGAGGGACATCAGGAGGGTATTGAATGTCACCATCTGTTAACGGCCTGTTCGGATGGAGCCATTACATCGTGTTGGGAGAAGGAGGGCTTGGATCCACGCTTCACCCAGGAGGCTAAGGGTTAGGGTTATTGCACGGGACCACAGCCTGGCACTGATCTGGTTTCCTAGGCTCAATCTGTCCATGGTGATGACTCTCTTAATGTCTGGAACATATGGGCCACCATTATCTTCCCATTGCTGTGGCCAAAACTGTAAATTTCTGAAAAACAAAGACATTTCACAGTGACCACACCTGAACCTATACTTTTTAGGCCAGAAAAGGGGTTAGAGAAGTTGGTTGATAGCGGTCTCTACTTCTGTCTGAATACTATGCAATATGTATTTCTCTGGAACATATGGGCCATAATTCTCCACCCCATTGTAGTGCTCAAAATCGGTAAATCTCTGAAGAACAAAGACATACTGCACTGCAGGGAATCATCAATGATCATGTTTGATATTGACATACAGTAACCTACACAACTCACACTTTCTTAGCTGATCTTCTGTCTCATCCTGTCTTCTTTTCTCTTCTCTACCTCTATCTGCCTCAGCTTTTCCTTTCCTAGCTCTTGCTCATCCAGTTATTTTAAATACTCAAACACAACATGACGATATCAATTGTTCCTGGATGGCAAACAATGATATGGTGCAGACATCCTTTATGAACTGCTTGTCTATGACTTAGGCCCAATATGTTTTCGCAGTTAGTTCTACTCGTCCCCCATGGTAAGAGTGGGCTTAATAAAGTTCTCCATTGTCAGTGAAGACTCTAAGGGGGTGCTCCATTCTCTCTCCATGCCTCAGGTTGCTGTGACAGTTACTGTGATTGATCAGCGAGAAAGGAGAATGATGTGTATACATTTCAAGAAACTGCTGGATGGGTTTTCCTTTGAGATTCAAACCCCCTTTCAAATGAAGATAAAGTAATTAATAAGACCCCACGAGCTGTTCTCAGATCATATGCTATTGAGTTGCTCTGTGGTGAACTGTTAGTGGTATAAATTGAAAGAGTAGTCCTTCAGCTCATAATGAACTTTAGTTAGTTACCTCTCAGGCTGAAAAGCTTCTGTCTGGACACTGGAACTCTGGCTGTCTCTTTGTCTCACTATAGTCACTCTCTACCAGTGAGACAAGGTACCACTTCTGTTCTCTTACTAGTTTACAATAGTTACATTCAATGTTAAGGAACTGTCAAGCCTTTATTGTTACTTACAAGTCAGACCAATTAAAGATTGTACTACTCCTGGCCTGCACATCACTCCACCTCCAATGCATTGCTCCCACCTTGAGCGTGACCTCTATATTTACCAGTTAGATTGTCAAAGAAAAGCTTAAATAGTTTCTAGAAAAGTTATCTTCCAGAAAACCTTCTACAGCTCCCAGCTTCCTGTGCTTCCGAACTGCACAGCACTTGCCTCCCACTGCTCCCACCTAGTGCCACGCCCTGCATGTCCCTGACTGCTGTTCTACAACTAACCCATCCAGCATTCCAGTAGCTTGAGCCTGTTCACACCCACCTTCCCCTCCTCTCATCCTCCTCCAGGGAAGCCTGTCTAGCTGCCTGCTCTGTCTGTTCGCTGGCCTGACATTCCGGAAATTCATTCCAGCATGGCAGGTGGCTGCTCACCCTCCCTCAGCGCCCCTCCATCCCAGACCAACACCACCAACACCCCTGCCACCCGTAGGCTGCCAGCAGAGTCCTGTAGTCCCTCTCCTGTGGCGAGCTATCGGGCTTAGCTGGCCCCATAGACCCCCAAGATCCTAGCTTCACAGGTGTGCCATGCTCAGCTGGAGAACAGGCTGCTGAATGTGTTTGGCCTCCTAAGACTGTCTGGAACACTGCAACACCAGTAATGTCCTGCTTTACTTTTCCCCCACTCTGGGTTTGTGTAAATTAGTTTTTTCAGAGTTGGGGGCTCGGAGGAATTAATCAACATATCCCTCTGTGTCTTTACAGAATAATGCGTCATTTCTGAGGGGGATACGTCGCCAAGACTAACAGAAGGGTATCCCGTTTGGGCAATGGTGAATGCAGATTTCTGTTTGTAAGAAGTGATGTGAAGTGATAAGCACCAAGGTTTTTTTGTTTTCCATCTAACATACAGTAGAAGTCGGAAGTTTACATACAGTGGAGAGATCAAGTATTTGATACATTGCCAATTTTGCAGGTTTTCCTACTTACAAAGCATGTAGAGGTCTGTCATTTTTATCATAGGTACACTTCAACTGTGAGAGACGGAATCTAAAACAAAAACCCAGAAAATCACATTGTATGATTTTTAAATATTAATTTGCATTTTATTGCATGACATATGTATTTGATACATCAGAAAAGCAGAACTTAATATTTGGTACAGAAACCTTTGTTTGCAATTACAGAGATCATACGTTTCCTGTAGGTCTTGACCAGGTTTGCACACACTGCAGCAGGGAATTTGACCCACTCCTCCATACAGACCTTCTCCAGATCCTTCAGGTTTCGGGGCTGTCACTGGGCAATACGGACTTTCAGCTCCCTCCAAAGATTTTCTATTGGGTTCAGGTCTGGACACTGGCTAGGCCACTCCAGGACCTTGAGATGCTTCTTACGGAGCCACTCCTTAGTTGCCCTGGCTGTGTGTTTTGGGTCGTTGTCATGCTGGAAGACCCAGCCACGACCCATCTGTTTTAGATTCCATCTCTCACAGTTGAAGTGTACCTATGCTAAAAATCTGCAAAATCGGCAGTGTATCAAATACTTGTTCTCCCCACTGTGTATATATATATATATATATATATATATATATATATATAAGGACACATTTCCACCGGTGTAATGTCCATTGCTCTTGTTTCTTGGCCCTAGACGGATTCATCAAACTATAGTTTTGGCAAGTCGGTTAGGATATCTACTTTGTGCATGACACAAGTAATTTTTCCAACAATTGTTTACAGACAGATTATTTCACTTATAATTCACTGTATCACAATTCCAGTGTGTCAGAAGTTTACATACAATAAGTTCACTGTGCCTTTAAACAACTTGGAAAATTCCAGAAACTGATGTCATGGCTTTAGAAGCTTCTGATAGGCTAATTGACATAATTTGAGTCAATTGGAGGTGTACCTGTGGATGTATTTCCAGTGTCCAGACCTGAACCCAATAGAAAATATTTGGAGGGAGCTGAAAGTCCGTATTGCCCAGTGACAGCCCCGAAACCTGAAGGATCTGGAGAAGGTCTGTATGGAGGAGTGGGTCAAAATCCCTGCTGCAGTGTGTGCAAACCTGGTCAAGACCTACAGGAAACGTATGATCTCTGTAATTTGAGCTGTTCTTGCCAGAATATGGACTTGGTCTTTTACCAAATAGGGCTATCTTCTGTATACCCCCCCACACACACACCACCTTGTCACAACACAACTGATTGGCTCAAATGCATAAAGAAGTAAATACATTCCACAAATTCACTTTTAAGAAGGCACACCTGTTAATTGAAATGCATTCCAGGTAACTACCTCATGAAGCTGGTTGAGAGAATGGCAATAGTGTGCAAAGCTGTCATCAACGCAAAGGGTGGCTATATAAAATATATTGTGATTTGTTTAACACTTTTTTGGTTAATACATGATTCCATATGTGTTATTTCATAGTTTTGATGTCTTTGCTATTCTACAATGTAAAAAACAGTACAAATAAATAAAAACCCTTGAATGAGTACAGTCATGGTCAAAAGTTTTGAGAATTACACAAATATAAATTTTCACAAAGTCTGCTGCCTCAGTTTTTATGATGGCAATTTGCATATACTTCAGAATGTTATGAAGAGTGATCAGCAATTAATTGCAAAGTCCCTCTTTGCCATGAAAATGAACTTAATCCCCAAAAAACATTTCCACTGCATTTCAGCCCTGCCACAAAAGGACCAGCTGACATCATGTCAGTGATTCTCTCGTTAACACAGGTGTGTTGACGAGTTCAAGGCTGGAGATCACTCTGTCATGTTGATTGAGTTCGAATAACAGACTGGAAGCTTTACAAGGAGGGTGGTGATTGAAATCATTGTTCTTCCTCTGTTAACCATGGTTACCTGCAAGGAAACACGTGCCGTCATCATTGCTGTGCACAAAAAAAGGCTTCAAAGGCAAGGATATTGCTGCTAGTAAGATTGCACCGAAATCAACCATTTATCAGATCATCAAGAACTTCAAGGAGAGAGGTTTAATTGTTGTGAAGAAAGATTCAGGGCGCCCAAGAAATTCCAGCAAGCACCAGGACCGTCTCCTAAAGTTGATTCAGCTGCGGGATCGGGGCACCACCAGTGCAGAGCTTGCTCAGGAATGGCAGCAGGCAGGTGTGAGTGCATCTGCACGCACAGTGAGGCAAATACTTTTGGAGGATGGCCTGGTGTCAAGAAGGGCAGCGAGGAAGCCACTTCTCTCCAGGAAAAACATCAGGGATAGACTGATATTCTGCAAAAGGTACAGGGATTGGACTGCTGAGGACTGGGGTAAAGTAATTTTCTCTGATGAATCCCCTTTCCGATTGTTTGGGGCATCCGGATAAAAAGCTTGTCCAGAGAAGACAAGGTGAGCACTACCATCAGTCCTGTGTCATGCCAACAGTAAAGCATCCTGAGACCATTAATGTGTGGGGTTGCTTCTTAGCCAAGGAATTGGGCTCACTCACAATTTTGCCTAAGATCACAGCCATGAATAAAAAATGGTACCAACACATCCTCCGAGAGCAACTTCTCCCAACCATCCAAGAACAATGCATTTTCCAGCATGATGGAGCACCTTGCCATAAGGCAAAAGTGATAACTAAGTGGCTCGGGAAACAAAACATCTAAATTTTGTGTCCATGGCCAGGAAACTCCCCAGACCTTAATCCCTTTGAGAACTTGTGGTCAATCCTCAAGAGACGGGTGGACAAACAAAAACCCACAAATTAGGACAAACTCCAAGCATTGATTTTGCAAGAATTGGCTGCCATCAGTCAGGATGTGGATTGCAGAGGTCTTGAAAAAGAAGGGTCAACACTGCAAATATTGACTCTTTGCATAAACTTAATGTAATTGTCAAAAAAAAGCCTTGTAATTATTCTTCAGTATACCATAGCAACATCTGACAAAAATATCTAAAAACACTGAAGCAGCAAACTTTGTGAAGACCAATACTTGTCATTCTCAAAACTTTTGACCACGACTGTAGATTTGTCCAAACTTTTGACTGGTACTGTATGTGCTATATATGCAGATGAAGGGATGCTGCCGTGACAAATATATACAGTGTTGTGCAGAGGTGTACATGGTGCAAATGCTGTATAGTGCAGTTAGTAGTAATAAAGGTCATTGATGGCAAGGTGCAATGTTCCGCTCAAATGCAAAGTCTCTTAATCCCTATGAGCCCGATGGCCGGTTGGTGAGGGCCACGGGGGAAGAAACTATTCAGGTGGTAGGTGGTTTTGGTCATGATTGACCTGAAACGTTTGCCAGAGGGGATTCTTTGAAAGATGGGGTGTCTGGGGTGGGTGGGTTCGGCAATTTTCTTTCCTGTATGCTTCCTTGTCCTGGAGTCATGCAGGTCCGCAGTGGAGGGCAGGTGACAGCCGATGACCCGCTCAGCAGATCATACAATGCGCTGTAGTTTGCCCTTGGTGCGGGCTGACTCAGACGGTGATGGAAGAGGATGGACTCAATAATGGACTTATTGATTGTGAGAGTTTGAGTTTCTTCAGCTGGCGCAGATAGTAGATTATCTGTTGAGTCTTCTTGGTCACCGCTGTAAAGTTGTCATCCCACTTGAGGTTGTGGGAGATAAATGATCCCCAGGAATTTGAATGATTCACAAAGGGGATATATGATTGGGGACGTTTTCTGAAGTCTATCACAGTCTCCACAGTTTTGACTGTGTTGAGTTCCAGGTTGTTGCGATTGCACCAAGCCACCAGTCGGTCAACCTCACCTCGGTACTTGGACTCATCACCATCGGAGATGATGACCAGGATGGTATCACCAGCAAACTTCAGTAGTTTGGCAGATGTGTCGTTGGAGGTCTAGTCATTGGTGTATATTGAGTGGAGTGGGGGGAAGCATTTATCCTTGTGGCACCCCGTGCTGATGGGTAGGCAGTCTTCATGTACTGTGTCCTGTTTGACAAGAATCAGAGATCCAGATGGAGTTTGGTGCGTTCAGCTGGGTGAGTTTGTCCTGTAATAGTTCTGTGATGATGGTGTTGAACGCAGAGCTGAATATAGCACAGTGCTTAAGCATTCAGCCGGCAGAAATGTTGGATTTAATCTTAGAAACGTGAAGGAGAGTGAATCTTTATTGATTCTGAACGAGAGGAGCATGTCCCTCTAATGAGATTGTGTTCTTTGTTTGAAAACAAAAGTACACCTTTGACATTACTGTTTTCATTCGCAATCAAACAAACCGTGTCCGCCCGCATCTCGCGGTGTTAGCCTCCTAATGCTGCCTGCTTGCCTGTGAGAAATAATTATTTGATTGTTACCCATGCTTCCAAAATTAAATATTTGTAATGTCGAGATTGTTGTCTGTGATTTATGAGATTGCTTTCTTTGATTGTTTTGTCTTCGATCAGCTTCGGATTGCCTTCAGTAATAATGTGTCACTTTTCATGTATCATTTTATTGAAGCTTGATGAAATAAACAGTGAGAGACCGTGGCTGGATTACAGAAAAAATGCTGAAGACTCTGCTCAGTTCATTATTAATTTCTGCTGCAATATCAGCCTTGTTACGCAGAAGCTTTGGATATGTGTATCGTTGATTGCGCTCACCAAAGAAGACTCTCCAACTGCCTCCCAAATGGCACCCTACTGGTCAACAGTAGTACACTTTGTAGGGAATAGGGTGCCATTTGGGACATTGCCCAAGACATCAAAGAGGATATTTTCTCCTTTGTGCCTCTCTTTTATTCAGACTAAATCATTTATTAGAGTGAAATTCTCTGTCCTCCTGTATGAGAAGAGCAATCAGGGCTGGTCAACCAACATGATCGCAATAACACTACTTCTGTCTCTATTTATTTGTGTCAAATGTTCATATACTTCCATCACTGCACAAGACAAGTTATAACCCATACTGTCCAAATAGTCCCTTATCATTCACTACCTGTCACGGATTCAGCCGAGACTGCTCCTCCTCCTTGCTCGGGCAGGCTTCGGCGTTCGTCGTCACCGGAGTACTAGCTGCTACCGATCTATGTTTCTATGTTCTACTTGTTTTGTCTTTATTGTTCACACCTGTTTCCCATTATGTATTGATTTCTTCCCTATTTAACCCTCTGGCTCCCACTGTGTTTTGTGCGTGTTTGTTCATGTTTGGTTGTCGTCTGGTGAGCGGGTTTGTTCCTCCCTGCGTGGAGGTTATGTTTATTACGTTACCTACGAGTAAAGTACGTTTTCGATTAGCTCTGTGTCCTGCGCCTGACTTCGTCCTACCGCATCACACTGACAGCCTGACACTACCATAGGCTGCTTTTCATTTTATACATATAAAATAAAACTCACTGTCAAATACTTGAAGGATAAATCCAAAAAGGGCGACAAGGCTATTGTAGCCATTATCTCTCTTTCTTGCTTTGGCCTCCCTTTCAAATGTTTTATTTGATATACACTGAGTGTACAAAACATTAGAAACACCTGCTCTTTTCATGACAGACTGACCAGGTGAATCCAGGTGAAAGCAATGGTCCCTTATTGATGTCACCTGTTAAATCCACTTCAATCAGTGTAGATTAAGGGGGGAGACAGGTTAAAGAAGGATTTTTAAGCCTTAAGATAATTGAGATATGGAGTGTGTGTGTGTGTGCCATTCAGAGGGTAAATGGGCAAGACAAAATATGTAAGTGCCTTTGAACGGGGTATGGTAGTAGGTGCCAAACTGCAACGCTGCTGGGTTTTTCACGCTCAACAGTTTCCACCACCCAAAGGATATCCAGCAAACTTGACACAACTGTGGGAAGCATTGGAGTCAACATGGGCCAGTAACCCTGTGGAACAGTTTCGGCATCTTGTACAGTCCATGCCCTGATTAATTGAGGCTGTTCTGAGGGCAGAAGGGGGTGTAATTCAATAGTAGGAAGGTGCTCCTAATGTTTTGTACACTCAGTGTACTTTCAGTGTACAATTCATTGTTTGTTGCATTGGGAATAATTCTGTGGGACCTAGGGGTTAACTTTGGTTTTAATCATAACCTTGGAGTTACTGTCAGCTGGATATCCTTCATGAGAGGGAAAATAAAATGACTAGTGAATTTCTTATGGCACATGGCTTTTATAGGCAAGCTAGATATAGTTTCCTCCAGTTATTTTATCTGCCGTTTGAAACAAGTGTTTGATCTGAATCTACAAGGGGGCGAGTTAGCTTATACTTTTAAGTCTGAAAATGTAATCATTATGGGGCATCATTCTAAATAGGACTCGTTTGCAATAAGTGAAACTGACAATTCAAGATCAGGAACAGATGGGTACAGAGACTAAATTAACGATTCTAAATATGAAAAGAAAATTGTCTCAGAAAGTACAGAAATCATTTCAATAAATGTCATCTTTTGTGGTCCGGTTTAGGGACTGTATGCTTACAGTATATAGTGACAAGGCTCTATGTACACATTTTATTTATCATGACTGCAATAGTGATCAGGAAAAGGGAAGTCAAATTTGCAGTGTACATCAAGTTTATCAGAGTAGAATTGCTGATCTAAGATTCATTTTTCTTTTTAGAACATAATGAATAACAGACAGGTGAGCCATCTTACTCAAAGGATACAGTATTACAGTAATGTATCTTATTAGTATTACAATAGTATTATATATATATATATATATATATATATATATATATATATATATATATATGTTTTTTTTGTTTTTGTTTTTTTTAACCTTTATTTAACCAGGTAAGCCAGTTGAGAACAAATTCTCATTTACAACTGCGACCTGGCCAAGATAAAGCAAAGCAGTGCGATAAAAACAAAAACAACACAGAGTTACATGGGATAAAACAAAACATACAGTCAATAACACAATAGAGAATCTATATACAGTGTGTGCAAATGTAGTAAGTTATGGAGGTAAGGCAATAAATAGGCCATAGTGCAAAATAATTACAATGTAGTATTAACACTGGAGTGATAGATGTGCAGAAGAAGATGTGCAAATAGAGATACTGGGGTGCAAATGAGCAAAATAAATAACAATATGGAGATGAGATAGTTGGGTGGGCTAATTACTGATGGGCTGTGTACAGGTGCAGTGATCGGTAAGCTGCTCTGACAACTAATGCTTAAAGTTAGTGAGGGAGATAAGAGTCTCCAGCTTCAGAGATTTTTGCAGTTCGTTCCAGTCATTGGCAGCAGAGAACTGGAAGGAATGGCGGCCAAAGGAGGTGTTGGCTTTGGGGATGACCAGTGAGATATACCTGCTGGAGCGCATACTACGGGTGGGTGTTGCTATGGTGACCAATGAGCTAAGATAAGGCGGGGATTTGCCTAGCAGTGATTTATAGATGACCTGCAGTGAGGGAAAAAAGTATTTGATCCCCTGCTGATTTTGTACGTTTGCCCACTGACAAAGAAATTATCAGTCTATAATTTTAATGGTAGGTTTATTTGAACAGTGAGAGACAGAATAACAACAAAAAAATCCAGAAAAACATATGTCAAAATGTTATAAATTGATTTGCATTTTCATGAGGGAAATAAATATTTGACCCCCTCTCAATCAGAAAGATTTCTGGCTCCTAGGTGTCTTTTATACAGGTAACGAGCTGAGATTAGGAGCACACTCTTATTCGCAAATGGAAGAAACACAAAATAACTGTCAATCTCCCTCGGCCTGGGGCTCCATGCGAGATCTCACCTCGTGGAGTTGCAATGATCATGAGAACGGTGAGGAATCAGCCCAGAACTACACGGGAGGATCTTGTCAATGATCTCAAGGCAGCTGGGACCATAGTCACCAAGAAAACAATTGGTAACACACTACGCCGTGAAGGACTGAAATCCTGCAGCGCCCGCAAGGTCCCCCTGCTCAAGAAAGCACATATACAGGGCCGTCTGAAGTTTACCAATGAACATCTGAATGATTCAGAGGAGAACTGGGTGAAAGTGTTGTGGGTGTGGAGGAGGAGGAATGCTGCCTATGACCCCAAGAACACCATCCCCACCGTCAAACATGGAGGTGGAAACATTATGCTTTGGAGGTGTTTTTCTGCTAAGGGGACAGGACAATATACTGCATCAAAGGGACGATGGACGGGGCCATGTACCGTCAAATCTTGGGTGAGAACCTCCTTCCCTCACCCAAGGTATTGAAAATGGGTTGTGGATGGGTATTCCAGCATGACAATGACCCAAAACACACGACCGAGGCAACAAAGGAGTGGCTCAAGAAGAAGCACATTAAGGTCCTGGAGTGGCCTAGCCAGTCTCCAGACCTTAATCCCATAGAAAATCTGTGGAGGGAGCTGAAGGTTTGAGTTGCCAAATGTCAGTCTCGAAACCTTAATGACTTGGAGAATATCTGCAAAGAGGAGTGGAACAAAATCCCTCCTGAGATGTGTGCAATCCTGGTGGCCAACTACAAGAAACGTCTGACCTCTGTGATTGCCAACAAGGGTTTTGCCACCAAGTACTAAGTAATGTTTTGCAAACGGGTCAAATACTTATTTCCCTCATTAAAATGCAAATCAATTTATAACATTTTTACATGCATTTTTCTGGATTTTTTTGTTGTTATTCTGTCTCTCACTATTCAAATAAATCTACCAGTAAAAGTATAGACTGATCATGTCTTTGTCAGTGGGCAAACGTACAAAATCAGCAGGGGATCAAATACTTGTTTCCCTCACTGTAACCATATGAATACAAAGCAGTTCCTATGTAGGCCCAATAATAATGTAATTATTGTAATCACCCAGGTAAAAGCAGTGATGTAGTGGTAAAAAAAAAAATGTGTGGGTTAACTCTGATCACCAGTCACGGTGAAAAAAGTAATGCTCCCTATACTTTTAATGCATTTTTCCGCAAAAGGTGGTTGAAAACATTTGGGCAAAAAAAGTGGGTAAACTGCGTTTACTTGCGCTGTCCCTTCACTACACCACTAGAAAAGAGCATGTAAATGTAAAGTGTTACCCACAATTCTGTGTGTTTGTTTTAACAACATTCTAAGTGCAGCAGCAGATAAATATAGAACAGGACAGACTATCTGGAATATTGCTATTTATTTTTCAATCTGATATGTTGGAGGGGGTCATTATTACCCCTCCATGTTTTTAATGATTGTTATTTCAAAATGAATTATAATTTGCCTCAACTGTCTATTACAGCTCCAAATGAATAGCCCATGTTATGAAAGTTATACAGCTTCTCCCAACATGAAAATATTGTTGAAAGGTATAATTCATTGAAATGCTGAATGTGATTATAAATAAATTGGTTGTGTCACAAATGGCACCATATTCTCTTTATAGTGCACAAATTTTGACCAGAGCCTGGTCAAAAGTAGTGCCCTATATAGGGAATATGGTGCCATTTGAGATTGAGATGGATATTTGTGTCCAGCAGCTCTTCATTTCTATTACAAAAGAAATCCAGCTGGCTTGTAGACAGCTAGACCTAGGAGACATTTGGTACCACTGTATGTTATCCAGAAAGCATTTTTTGTATAAGTGATTTTGTATAACTACCAATGGAAACCTGACCAATTAATGTGTGCATATCCTTCTAACAAACTATGTCTACGTCCCAAATGGCATCCTATTCCCTGCATAGTGCACTACTTAGAACCAGAGGGCCCTGGTCAAAAGTAGTGCACTATGTAGGGATTAGGGTACCTACATGAACAAAAGTATCTCGAACATCTCATTCCAAAATCATGGGCATTAATATGGAGTTGGTCCCACCTTTGCTGCTATAACACTCTTCTGGGAAGGCTTTCTACTAGATTTAGGAACATTGCTGCAGGGACATGCTTCCATTCAGCCACAAGAGCATTGATGTTGGGTGATTAGGCCTGGCTCGCGGTCTGCATTCCAATTCCTCCCAAAGGTGTTTGATGGGGTTGAGATCAGGGCTCTGTGCAGGCCAGTCAAGTTCTTCCACACCGATCTCGACAAACCATTTCTGTATGTACCTCGCTTTGTGCACGGGGGCATTGTCATGCTGAATTAGGAAAGGGCCTTCCCCAGAAAGTTGGAAGCACAGAATCGTCTAGAATGTCATTGTATGCTGTAGCTTTGAGATTTCCCTTCACTGGAACTAAGGGGCCTAGCCCAAACCATGAAAATCCCCAGACCATTATTCCTCCTCCAAACTTTACAGTTGGCACTATACATTGGGGCAGGTAGCGTTCTCCTGGTATCCGCCAAACCCAGATTCGTTCATCGGACTGCCAGATGGTGAAGCGTGATTCATTCCTCCAGAGAACGTGTTTCAACTGCTCCAGAGTCCAATGCCGACGAGCTTTACACCACTCCAGCCGACGCTTGGTATTGCACATGGTGATCTTAGGCTTGTGTGCGGCTGCTCGGCCATAGAAACCCATTTCATGAAGCTCCTGACAGTTTGGAACTCGGTAGTGAGTGTTGCAACCGAAGACAGGCGATTTCTACGCACTACACACTTCAGCACTCAGCGGTCCCGTTCTGTGAGCTTGTGTGGCCTACCACTTCGCAGCTGAGCAGTTGTTGTTCCTAGAGGTTTCCACTTCACAATAACAGCACTTACTGTTGACCGGGGCAGATATTTGACAAACTGACTTGTTGGAAAGGTGGCATCCTATGACGGTGCCACGTTGAAAGTCACTGAGCTCTTCGGTAAGGCCATTCTACTGCAAATGTTTGTCTTTGGAGATTGCATGGCTTTGTGCTCGATTTTATACACCTGTCAGCAATGGGTGTGGTTGAAATAGCCGAATCCACTAATTTGTAAATATAGTGTAGATTCAATGTGATCATGTGTTAATTCCCTTTGTTCTAGTGTACCAGCCCCTTGTCACTAATACTGTAGTATGGCTCAGTGCAGATGGCCAATTCCACACAGAGAGAGCGAGAGAGAGAGAGAGAGAAAGTAATGTTTACTGTTAATATTTATTGTTTATTTCACTTTTGTTTACTATCTACTTCACTTGCTTTGGCAATGTTAACACACGTTTCCCATGCCAATAAAGCCCTTAAATTGAAATTGAATTGAGAGAGAGAGAGAGAGAGAGAGAGAGAGAGAGAGAGAGAGAGAGAGAGAGAGAGAGAGAGAGAGAGAGAGAGAGAGAGAGAGAGAGAGAGAGAGAGAGAGAGAGAGAGAGAGAGAGAGAGAGAGAGAGAGAGAGAGAGAGAGAGAGAAAAAATAAACATCCCTGCATTGCATCAACATCACAGTAATTGCATTGTTGAGGTTCCATGCAAATGGCCTATTCCCCACATAATGCACTACTTTTGACCAGAGCCACAGATTGATTTGGATTTAACAGGTGACATCAATAAGGGATCATAGCTTTCACCTGGTCAGTCTATGTCATGGGCCCTGGTCAAAAGTAGTGCACTATATTGTTAATAGGGTGCCATATGGGACGCATACCTTGTCTCTTGGTATGAGAGTAATGATCAGAGGTAATTTATAGCTATGACGACAACATGGTAAATACCATCTCTAATAATCTCCTTATCTCTCCAGATCCTTCTCTTCACCTTATCTTCCATTTAACACAACAGGTGGATATGTTTACCTCTGCTTGTTTTCCCTCCCTCTTTCCTCACCCCTCCTCACCCGCCTCACCCACTCTCCACCCACTTCTCAACCTCCCACTCAAAGTCAGATGTGTTATCAAGCAGAAACAATTCTCCAAGAACATGCACTGGTCCCAAATGGCACCTATTCCCTACATAGTACACATGCATGGGGCCCTGGTCAAAAGTAGTGCACTATAAACGAAATAGGGTGCCATTTGGAGACGCACCTATAGACTGCAACGTCTTCGAATGAGGATTCAGAAATAGCTGGATTTCCTGGGCCGCATTAGCCTGAAGGTCATCAAAGGGGAAAATGACTCTGGTTCCTCCCTCTCTTCCTCCCTCCTCTCTCCTGCTGTCCCTCTCCCCCGTCTTTTCTTCTGTAATTGAGTGTGGTGCGTAGCCAGGGAGCCTGTGCTCATCGGCGGCAGCTGAACATGGTAGTTAGTTACACACGTTTTCACCATAATTCCCAGCATACTCTATATGCACTCTGTCTACTGATCTTCTTTCAAGGACATATACATTTCACATGCAGCCCCACCCTCCCTCCCTCGCCCACCTCTCCTATCCGCACTCGTGGGTGTCATTACCGGCTCACAGTTCCAGATTATGAACTTCCTCCTCCTTAAAAGCATATCAAAACCAAATGGTTTTTATTATTTTTCCATCTAATCTCGTCCTGGCAACCATTGCTACGGCAGCAGGAGTGCTGGCGATAACCTTCTAGTCCTGGTGAGGGACTCAACGCCGGCCGTAAACGATGCATAATCAATGTCATGCAGATTTAAGGCTGGTGTCACCGCTATTAAACTTTAGCTAGACGCCCCTTGAAGCGAGAGGCCAGTGATATTTAGAAAAAGACACCCAAATATTTCACTGGCCTTTCACTTTTTTTTCTCTTTTAAAAAAATCTCAGCTGTCGTTCTAAGAAGTGTGGGCCAGAAAGCTATAAGATTCGGTGCACGTTTCTTCTTCCCCTACACTAGCATGTCTCGGATCAGCCATGCTGCATTGCTTATACAACAGGGTGTCTGTTTTCTTCTGTCTCTCACCTACTTCTGGCTCCCCTCTCATTTGCTTGACACCCTTGTCAAACCATGCCCAGTAAGGCAGAGTCAGTACTTACTGGGTTCACAAGCTCTGTCAAGTCCTCCTGCAGGCCCGGCCTGTCAACCACGCTGGCGACAGGGTTCTGAGTCCCAAATGGCACCCGTGTCCTTATTTAGTCCACTACTTTTGACTAGAACTCTATGGTCCCTGGTCCAAATTAGTCCACTACATAGGGAATAGGGTGCCATTTGTGATGCAGGCAGGGTATACTTCAATGGGCCTTAAAGCAAGAGGCACTCAAATCAACGCACAGTGGTGGCATCTGTTGCTGTTTTTTACTTAGTTAGTTGCCGTGTGTATTGGCACGGTGCCGATAGAAGTAGAGCCACCTGTTTGCCGGTGAGTACACCGTAACCAAATCCCTCTAACGGCCACAGTCTACATTTTCAGTCTTGCAGTAGATGAGTCCCCGCTGAGTGTTGCTAAAATGATTGCTGCACTAAGTGGTTGTGATTTGTTTATGTTTCCGATTAAACGACTAAGTCCTCATATTGTTGTCAGTGTTTTGATGTGGGGAGGGAGGCAGAGGACGATATTAGCTCTGATTGTGTGGCAAAGTGATTGTAGAAGATTAGCAGATTGCTGCACTTTACGGACACTCCTCCTAAGAGACTGAGAGAATGGACCCACTCTCACTGCGTCTGCGTTGCTGGTTTGATTGAGTTGCGATGTGTCAGCCTTTCAGGACTATCGGCCCTCGGCATCTGGGCATGTGTCTGGCATCCTTACCAGAGAATTGATTGAGATTTATTGTTAAGGTTGATTAAGGCAGGAGGGGTATGTATGGTCAATCAGGAAAAGAGGCATGCAGCGCTACTGTGAAGCACAGATGGGTGCGTCCCAAATGGCATCCATCGGCTTCCTTCCTGATGACAGAAGAGGGTGACCAGGGCCAAATAGCTTCGATAGCTCATCGTAACACAATCGTTACCGTTACACAGAACCCCCATGGCATCAGTGTCCTGAAATAGATTCAGGTGAATGTACGGTACGGCGAGGATATGTATGGTTAAGCAGTGATACAGTGGGGAAAAAAAGTATTTAGTCAGCCACCAATTGTGCAAGTTCTCCCACTTAAAAAGATGAGAGATGCCTGTAATTTTCATCATAGGTACACGTCAACTATGACAGACAAATTGAGGGAAAAAAATCCAGAAAATCACATCGTAGGATTTTTTATGAATTTATTTGCAAATTATGGTGGAAAATAAGTATTTGGTCACCTACAAACAAGCAAGATTTCTGGCTCTCACAGACCTGTAACTTCTTCTTTAAGAGGCTCCTCTGTCCTCCACTCGTTACCTGTATTAATGGCACCTGTTTGAACTTGTTATCAGTATAAAAGACACCTGTCCACAACCTCAAACAGTCACACTCCAAACTCCACTATGGCCAAGACCAAAGAGCTGTCAAAGGACACCAGAAACAAAATTGTAGACCTGCACCAGGCTGGGAAGACTGAATCTGCAATAGGTAAGCAGCTTGGTTTGAAGAAATCAACTGTGGGAGCAATTATTAGGAAATGGAAGACATACAAGACCACTGATAATCTCCCTCGATCTGGGGCTCCACGCAAGATCTCACCCCTTGGGGTCAAAATGATCACAAGAACGGTGAGCAAAAATCCCAGAACCACACGGGGGGACCTAGTGAATGACCTGCAGAGAGCTGGGACCAAAGTAACAAAGCCTACCATCAGTAACACACTACGCCGCCAGGGACTCAAATCCTGCAGTGCAAGACGTGTCCCCCTGCTTAAGCCAGTACATGTCCAGGCCCGTCTGAAGTGCATTTGGATGATCCAGAAGAGGATTGGGAGAATGTCATATGGTCAGATGAAACCAAAATATAACTTTTTGGTAAAAACTCAACTCGTCATGTTTGGAGGACAAAGAATGCTGAGTTGCATCCAACGAACACCATACCTACTGTGAAACATGGGGGTGGAAACATCATGCTTTGGGGCTGTTTTTCTGCAAAGGGACCAGGACAACTGATCCGTGTAAAGGAAAGAATGAATGGGGCCATGTATCGTGAGATTTTGAGTGAAAACCTCCTTCCATCAGCAAGGGCATTGAAGATGAAATGTGGCTGAGTCTTTCAGCATGACAATGATCCCAAACACACCGCCCGGGCAACGAAGGAGTGGCTTCGTAAGAAGCATTTCAAGGTCCTGGAGTGGCCTAGCCAGTCTCCAGATCTCAACCCCATAGAAAATCTTTGGAGGGAGTTGAAAGTCTGTGTTGCCCAGCGACAGCCTCAAAACATCACTGCTCTAGAGGAGATCTGCATGGAGGAATGGGCCAAAATACCAGAAACAGTGTGTGAAAACCTTGTGAAGACTTACAGAAAACGTTTGACCTGTGTCATTGCCAACAAAGGGTATATAACAAAGTATTGAGAAACTTTTGTTATTGACCAAATACTTATTTTCCACCATCATTTGCAAATAAATTCATAAAAAATCCTACAATGTGATTTTCTGGATTATTTTTTCTCATTTTGCCTGTCATAGTTGACGTGTACCTATGATGAAAATTACAGGCCTCTCTCATCTTTTTAAGTGGGAGAACTTGCACAATTGGTGGCTGACTAAATACTTTTTTTCCCCACTGTATGTGTCCCTCTGGACTTGCCGTACGTACTTTGGGACTGGTCTTCAGTGGATACGGTATTCGCCATGCCAATACCAGCATGATTAATTGCTCCGTTGGTCTCATCTCTTTCAGTCCAAGAAAAGGGCCCCCAAAGGAACAAACAAGTCTACTTAACCATGTAGTGCTCTGTCCCTCTCTGCCTCTGGTTTCTACTCAATCCACCCACCTGAACCTGGATCTGACAGTTTTTTGACAGATTGGGGAAGAAGGCATGATTAAAACCTTGGTCGGATATTTATGGCGTTTATATTGTGTACTTGCAGTGATATGTGACAGTTAATGTTTTTACAAGAGATACAAGGTCATAAGGATTTAATGTATACCCATGATTATTGATGTGCAATCTGCTTCTGTGTGTGTAAAGGGGTGGAGGTCTCTGTGTGTTTGTACAGTATATCTAAGCTAGACCTTTTGGGATTTTGTGTTTATTCGTTCTTACATGAGTGTGTTGGTGGAGTGTGTGATGTAGGCAAAAATAGAGAAGGAGTCATCGCCAAGGCCTCTGAGGTGTAATTTACTTTGCAGTATAGTCCAGAAGAACGGATCTCTGTCCACTCAGATAAGGAGGTCACTATGGCCCTATGCCACAGACAGAGAGGTGCTTCCCAAATGGCTCCCTATTCCCTATATACTGTAGTGCACTCATTTTGACCAGAGCCCTATGGTCCCTGGTCAAAAGTAGTGAACTATAAAGGGATAGGGTGCCATTTGGGATGCAACCAGAGAGATCACAGCTATGGTCTCGGCTAGCTTCACCAGACTCTCAGTCTGGTCAGCGACTTGCCCCTTTAATAAATCCACCTGAACTGACCCAGATATCTAAACGTCTCAAATTGGCCCTAGAGGAGCCAGGAGCAGATGGCTGTCATATACCAATGGGTGTAGATAACAGCCATTTATCAAAGCATTAGAGGAAAGCCACAAAATAGGGCCACCGGACATGCATCACATACTCAGGTCTTTATCCATCTGCAAATTCTCTGTTGTGCACTTTCCAAATTGTTGCTTATAAATAATTCTGTCTCCTTTATATGGGTTATTTATATTAATAACACAAGGCAGGATTTTATTACAATGTATTGCCTCATCCTGTCATTCCAGGTGTATTCATGCCCTGTGAAGTGGGCAAAATTGACTTATATCCTTACATATCTCTGGCTTACAATCATAACATGAGTAACCTGCTTAAATGCTCAACTTAGCTTATGGGAAACATTTTTGTCATACAGATATTGTGTAACTAGCATGACAAAATTGGTGTCTATTTAAGGTTATATTGTTCATGAGTATCACTGATTAACACTGTTAATGTTTTCCAACCCTGCCACATAGTGGCAACTGAGTTATAATTACTAGTTTGTAGCAATCAGTGAATTGATTTAGACCCTTCTGATTACGGTTGACGTGTTCTGTACTAGCCAGCCAGCTATGGAACCAAGTCTTCCACATTGGAATTCTGTCTGACAGGGAGGAACATTCAGAGTTTTGATTGGGTATTGGTCATTCTGTACATCCTAAATATGAGACATTAGCTGAGATAGGTCAGTACACACTAAGACTCTGGCTGTCATGGACCACAGTTCAGTTAGACATATTCCTTAATTAGTCACACACGGTCTGCTCCTGCTCTCCTCAAAGTAATTAACTTGATCAGAAATGACCTTGCCCTGAGTCACAGCATTAAATAAAAAAAATAAAAACTAGTATGGTAATAACTAAAACTGCATTGAGTATTCGAAAAGTATATGTGTATCCTAAACTCTGAGTAATTAGCATGCATAGAGAGTGGTCTAACTTAAATTCCTTATAGATTAGACTGTGGGAAGGAAATGAGCTGGGGAACGTGGTGGTAGGCTATACTGATTTATCTGGTTCAAGGTCTTTAATATTTACACCCAGCATGGTGTGGAACAGGAGTAGTTGTAATCTACATTAATAATGGATTTAAATTGAACATGACACATTGGATGATGATTGTTTTAGTTTTGGGGATATTCCCTCAAAGTCACAGAGAATCTGGGATTACGTGTGTGTGGATGCGTGGGCGAGAGGGAGGCAGATAAAAGCATTGCATGATGGCCACTGTAGTTGTGACCGAGAGAATGAAATACACAACATGACCAAAAGTATGTGGACTCATACTTGCCGAACATCTCATTCCAAAATCATGGGCATTAATATGGATTTGGTCCCACCTTTGCTACTATAACAGCCTCCACTCCTCTGGGTAGGCTTTCCACTAGATGTTGGAACATTGCTGCGGGGACTTGCTTACATTCAGCCACAAGCATTAGTGAGGTTGGGCACTGATGTTGGGCAATTAGGCCTGGCTCGCAGTCAGCGTTCCAATTCATCCCAAAGGTGTTGGATAAGGTTGAGGTCAGGGCTCTGTGCAGGCTTGTCAAGTTCTTCCACACTGATCTTGACAAACCAGTTCTGTATGGACCTCGCTTTGTGCCCGGGGGCATTGTCATGCTGATTCAGGGAAGGGCCTTCCCCAAACTGTTGCCACCAAAGTTGGAAGCACACAATTGTCTAGAATATCATTGTATGCTGTAGCTTTGAGATTTCCCTTCACTGGAACTAAGGGGCCTAGCCATGAAAAAGCCCCAGACCATTATTCCTCCACCAAACTTTACAGTTGGCACTATGCATTGGGGCAGGTAGCGTTCTCCTGGCATCCGCCAAACCCAGATTTGTCCGTCGGACTGCCAGATGGTGAAGCGTGATTCATCCCTCCAGAGAACGTGTTGCCACTGCTCCGGAGTCCAATGGCGGTGAGCTTTACACCACTCCAGCTGACGCTTGGCATTGCGCATGGTGATCTTAGGCTTGTGTGCGGCTGCTTGGCCATGGAAACCCATTTCATGTAGCTCCTGACTAACAGTTCTTGCTGATGTTGCTTCCAGAGGCAGTTTGGAACTTGGTAGTAAGTGTTGCAACCGAGGACAGCCAATTTTTACGCGCTTCAGCACTCGGCGGCCCAGTTCTGTGAGCTTGTGTGGCCTACCAGTCCTAGACGTTTCCACTTCACAATAACAGCACTTAGAGTTGACCGGAGTAGCTCTAGCATGGCAGAAATTTGACGAACTGACTTGTTGGAAAGGTGGCATCCCATGGCGGTGCCACATTGAAAGTCATTGAGCTCTTCCGTAAGGCCATTCTAATGTCAATGTTTGTCTATGGAGATTGCATGGCTGTGTGCTCGATTTTTATACACCTGTCAGCAACGGGTGTGGCTGAAATATCCAAATACTCTAATTTGAAGGGGTGTCAACATGCTTTTGTATAGTGTATGTCTGAAACACCCTCTCGTCGCTCATATTTATGTAGGGAGACTGGATAAACACCCCAAATAGTGTATAGCGATGAAGTTTCCCTTTAATAGTGAGTGATGTAAATACATAAAACTAAAAATACTTATAAATCAGACCCTGAAGCATTTTATCCCCCCTACATGTCGGAATCAAGATAAAAAAGGCTGTATTATAGTATAAGTCTTTAGGGATACAGTATGGCTTCCAAATCTTTCTAATGATCTGTTTGGGCATTTGGAATATATCTGTCTCATTTAGTTGTGATGGTGAAACATTTGAGAGATGAGGAGAGAGTCAGAGATCAATAATCCCATCAGAGAATGATGACATGATGTATACTGTCTGGGTAGCCACTTTGTTGGAATTATATAACTTGCCAATGCTTTAAAATTGAATAAATAGCTTAATGCAGCATACTTTTTGTATATTAAAACAAACTTTGGTAGCACCTAACACTTAACATTATGTTGCCATTATTGTACACCTGTAATTCTGTAAATAACATTTGGTTACCTTAGTAACAACTTAGTTGCTGAGTTTTGTTGTCAGACAAGCAGAATAAGTTGAACAACATGGACTATGCACCCTGCACTATCATCCTAGAACTGCACATTGCTCTTTGCACTGCCTTTTGCGCTCTGCCATTGACTGACTCTTACATATATATTTCCCTCATGGCACATCATCCTGTAAAATAGTTTTTTATTCGTACATCTCTACATACATACGTTATAATGTAGCTTAGTGTTTATAGTCTAGACTCTAGTCTATATTTTTTTGCTTCAGTGTTCATAGTGTACATACTGTACTGTATGTGAATTGTGTATATTCTGTGTCTATATATTTTGTCCATATACTCTGTTTATTGTCTGTCTGTGTATTCTGTTTATTGTGGTAGCACCATTTCAGAGTCAAAATCCTGTAAATGTATTTGGTGAATAAAGGTGATTCCGAAAAGGTCAACTTTCAACAAAATAAAGAGTCACATTTTTTATATTTGATACAATTAAACAGGCATTCTCATTCATACACAAACGTCCCCTTCGGCCCCTGCAAGCTGAATCTAACTGCTTACCAATGCTCATTCTCCAATCCTTCTTCTAAACATATATATTACTTAAATTATTTCAACAAAAAAATTGTCCCAAGTAGGTTTTGATATTTGATGCAATTATATCTAGACATTCTCATCCGCTCCACCTCGACCTCTGCAATCTGAATTTGCTCTACAATTTCCACTCTCTAATCCTTTATACTGAATATACTTGTTATTCAAAAAATGTTTATTGTGAGTTAATTGTGAGATTGGGTTTTCAGTCATTTTCCACATCAATTTATTGGTGTGATGGGAGCCGTGGTGGCATTGTCTGAGCATGCATGGTTAAAAAAACAGAGGAATAGATTTTGTTAATGAAAAACGCAACAGATGGTGGATATAAATCCAGTCCCAGTCGACGCCAGAACGTTTCCTGCAGCAGAATGAAGGAGAGAGAGAGGATTAAGGTCAATTTTTTTGCCCTGCTTTTTCAATTTATAAATTCATGCTCAGTCACAAAGTTGACCAAAAAAATGAAAAGGAGAGGAAGAAAGGACGACTGTCTGGCATCTAGCCAACTTGTCGAGACTCCCTGGGATGTTCAAATGTCAACGAGCACAACCATGAAAATGTACAAATATTAGAACAGAAAAGAGAGTTTAAGAAATCAAACAATGCATAAAGGCCTCACATTATAGCAGTCATTCACTGGCAGGCACACAACACAAGCCATTGAAGGACGTCCAAAGAGCCAACAGCCCAGAATAAAGGAAAACACTGTTGTTTACTCACACAGTGGAACAGGTGTTCAAAGATAATAAAATAACAAAGACATTGTCACCATTTTATAGCTCAATCCACCGCATCCTAAACTCTTGGTTAGAGAATTCATGATTGATTCCAGCATAACATGAGTTAATAAAGAAAATACTCATAGACAATAATGATCAATTATAAATCCATTAAATTGACAAGTACAATTGACTTCCTGGAATTAACTTAATTGACCCTAACCCTGAAATTTGTTTCTGGTAATAGTGCCTTGTCTCGTTTGTTTTACTATCAAAAGCACAATGAGCCTTTACTACTTGTACACACACACACCATATGGCAAGCGATCAAACTGCCAACCTCCAGATATAGCAATAACAGTGGGTAACGATAAACGTGCTACTATTTGATGCGGTGGAATGAAGGAGGAGGAGCCAAGGTTGACAGGGTATGTGAGTGAGAGTGAGTATGTGTGTGTGTTTGACAGGGTACCATTAAAGAGGATGAAGTGGATGGCCCACCCGCCCATGTCGGTTCGTTCCTGAAGTGGCAACCCACATGGTGACTCCCCAGTGAGAACATGAGCCAGTGGTCATGACAGATGACTGGGATGCAGAGCATTAAGTGTCACATATCTTCATATGTTGCATGGCTGTGCTCCTAGCTGCAAGCACACTGAGAGCATATGTCTGATGAAGGTCAGTGATTTGAAAACAAGGCGCCACACTGCAAATGCAATCCTCTCCCCCCTTCATCTGAGAACCCAAAAATACAGCTAATGATGAAGGAGAGGATGTGGGGAGAGGAGGAGGAACTAGGGAAGTGGAGATAAAGTGGGAGGGGGAAGGGTGTTTTAATTAGTATTTATGAGAGTAACAACGGTGCTTTCACATCATCTAGGATTTCGTATAATGTTTTGTGCTTATACTGTATTTCCATTTCAAAAGGAGGTTTGAAATTGAGGTGAACAGAAACCGTTTAACCCCTCCCAGCTGGGCTTTAACCCCAATCCCCTCTCTTATTGGTCCAGAACTCTCCACCAACCAGACCAGGGTGTGCGTCATCTTCCAGCCTCAGCCTCCTCATCACTATCATCATTATCATCCATCATCATCACCATATGTCACAGTTCTAAGTGTGGAGTAGTGTTAAACACTATAAACATTCTGCCAGAGGAAAGTTATGGCCCAGGCAGCCGCTGATGTAGATTACAGGCAGGATTAATTAGATGAGGAGTTGTGATTGTAATTAGCTGGGGCAAAGGTCTGATGATGTCACCCTGTCTGTTGGAGAAGACAAAGAACAATACAGGGCAAGACTGGAGAGGGGGGGACGGGGGATCAAACATTGTTGAATGAATTGGGTCTCTCAGAGAGAGAGAGAAAGAGAGAGATATACTAGAGAGGGGAGGTGAAGGAAGAGAGAGAGAGAGAGAGAGAGAGACACACACACAGAGAGAGAGAGAGACACAGAGAGAGAGAGAGGGAAAAGGGAAGAGGGAGAGAAGGGAGGAGTGAACAAGGCAGCCCCATTGGGATTCAGGACATGCATAGAGAGCACATTAGTGCAAAAAAAGTGGAAAAATCAGTGCGGCATCCCTCTTTTATTAGAGCTGGCTATGTCTAGAAATGTAAGACCACCATATTTTTAGAACCCCATCAACCTGGCCTTTATATAGCTTGATAAAATAGGCCTTGTTCAGTTGGAAATTGAACTCGAAATATTCTGTCTGGGAAAGAATAGAGCTGCTTTTATTGAATACCTTCTGCAAGGAGGAAGACCTTGAGCTCAAAATATATGGGACACATCACAGAATAATATGTTGATGGATTGTGGCTGCTCCACCTCCCAGCACTCAACACGTAAGAGTGTGTGTGAACACGTTTTACTCTACAAGTGAGTACCACAAGTCCTCTCAAGAATAGTACACCAAGTGAGGACATTTGCCAGTCCTCACTTGTAAAAAGGCTATTTTAGGCTTAGGGGTTAGAATTAGGGTAAGGGTTTTTTAAATTTTATTTTACCTTTATTTAACTAGGCAAGTCAGTTAAGAACAAATTCTTATTTACAATGACGGCCTACACCGGCCAAACCAAGACGACGCTGGGCCAATTGTGCGCCGCCCTATGGGACTCCCAATCACGGCCGGCTGTGATACAGCCTGGAATCGAACCAGGGGGTCTGTAGTGACGCCTCAAGCACTGAGATGCAGTGCCATAGACCGCTGCGTGCGTGCGTAGAAAAAACATGTTGACTCACCCTACTTGTAGAGAAACACCAATTACATCCTTCTCTTTTTCATGTTGCCGAAACGGTCTATGACTCTGTCATACAGTACATACTTTTAGTTTTTGTTGTCCTAGGCTAACTGGCTAAAATGCTTGCTCGCTAGCCTAACTTCCTTTCATGGGCAACGATGCGCCAGGCCAGCTAGTTAACATTAATTTACTACATCTAGCTATATATTGAACTTCCATCCTCTCAGGCCAGGGACACAATGTATGAATTTATGGTTGGATCAGAATCGCCATTATAATAATTTGCCAGTACAGAGAATTGAGTAAAACCACAAGTCCAAATCCCTATCTCCATCCATGGCTAATTTAGGAAAGGGACGATTTTAGCTAGCTAGCTAGCCACCGGAGGACAACGTCACAACAAGCTGCAACAAGTACATGTTTTTCTGTAAATTATGTGATTGGTGTGAAGCCAAATCCAAACTGGACCATTCACAGTTGAGCTCACTCAGTTTAGCTAAATGCTGATTGGCTATTATTTTATAAATTGTTTATCAAAGGAGGCCAAATGCTTGCTGGCTTTCCTTGCATTCAATGCTACGTGCGGCAACAATGTCATAATATTGTTGACCAGACAGCATCAGATAGATGGGCTACACATACTGAGAAAGAGGTGCGCTGTTTCACTCGCTCAGATGCTTTCTTCGGTGAGATACATTCAGCTAAGGGACTACACGATAGAGAAGAATCATATGAAGCAGAGAAAATAACAATGAATGATAGAATGTATGTTTGATGCAAGTTGTGTGAGCTTGTGCCTGCATGCTTTCTTCTGCATGTGTCCACAAATAGGCAGTGTTTTTAGACATTTTTACACACTAAAACAGGGCCTCGCCATCTTGAGGAGCAACAGAGCAGCATATAGAAGTGTTTCTTAAGAGAGAGAACAAAAGAGAGAGAGATATATAAAGAAAGAGAGTAGCCATCGCAGAGAGAGAGAGAACGCGATAAAGAGAGATAGCGAAAGACAGAAGAAAGAGAGAGATAGTGAAAGACACAAGAAAATAAGAGAGAGAGTAGCCTAGCCAGATATCTCAGGGGTTCCCAGTCCCCATGGCCTTTCACCCTGGGGAGTTCGTTAATCACCCTTATAGACCTGTCAGCCAGTGGGTGGGCTCATTACCCTCAGAGGTGCCCGCCTTTGTGCCTGAGACAGTGGCTCTATTCAGGCATCTACCGTGGATGCCTCAGCCCTCAGAGCGTCGCACACAAGCCCCACCTCCCACATAAAAAATTATACAGTTTACTATAGAATACTACAGTACTTATAGAATTATGTAGTAAACTGTATTATACTGTAGAATACTATACAACACACTGTAGTATCGTATGTGTAGTACTTAGTATAGAATGTTGTAATATAATTTACTGTAAAATACTATAGTAAATACTACAATATTATCCTCACAAAAAACCTGTAGTAAATACTACAGAAATGTCTGCAAAAACACTACATTTAAAAAACTATGGTAAGTACAACAGTATTTAATTTGCATATACCCTGCCCATTCCCCTCCCCCATATCCCAATGTGTGCCACCCTCAAGTGAGAAACTGACATGCCATGTATCGACCATATATTGTGTTCCCTACAGGTTAGAGAAAAGGGCAGAAGCGCTGAACTCTCCTTTCAGAACCCAGTCCTACTTACCTAAAGAAATAACGATCAACTTCCGCAAAAAACCCACCTGTGACGTTGAAATGGTTCCTTCATTCAAATATCTCGGAATAACAATATACCACAAGCTCATCTTCGAACAACACACCACTGAAATAACTAAGAAATCACAGCAACGTCTGTCTGTCATCAGACGTATGCACAACCCGTCGGTCAAAAATCTAATCTAATCAAATCAAAATGTATTTGCCACATGCGCGGAATACAACAGGTGTAGACATTACAGTGAAATGCTTACTTACAAGCCCTTAACCAACAATGCAGTTTTTCTGCACTACTTCTGCTACTACTGCTACTGTACCGGAGCATAATTGAACCACTACTCATCTATGGCAGCATCTGTTACCACAATGCGCTCACAACGCAACAAACTCTTAAAGATCACAAAAACGGCATCTAAACTGATTGGCCTCCCCACTCCTCAGCTCTCCCTTCTGAATGATTGCGCTATTCATCCCTGCCACATAATCTCCAGCCCGGACCACCCACTTGACCTTTGCTTTGATCTTCTCCCTGCACGTTTCGGGAGGAGTTTCACCATAGTGAACAATTCCATGTACTATCTATGCCTGACTGTTGTTTGTTTCTTCTGTGTTTTCACATTTGTTTTATGTATTCATGTGTGAGCTGTGCCAATATTTTCCTCTTGTAGGACAATACATTTGATTCTGATTCTACAGGTTATGGAAAATTTGCTATTTTAGTATTTCTCCAGTAGGTTTCCTCAAGGAGAAAAAACCCCACTTGGATGTCAAAGATAATAAAACAAAAACACTTCAGTAAATACTACAGTCCGCAAAAACACTACAGTACACAATAAACACTACAGTGAATACTATAGTATTCGTAACATAGTATACACTATAGTATTATTTCATGTGGGCTCATTAGAGCAACGTAAGAGATAATGAACAAATAAACAAGTGCAGTGGGGCAGGCTACGTGACGAGCATACAGAGATAGAGGCTGAGGAAGACTCATTAAGATAAGACACTGGGTGGGTTGGATGCCTGGTTGGCTGGATGCTACATTAGAGTAAAGTACCACACAGGGTGGCAGAGTGGGTTGTTGGCCTGATTTTATTTAGCCACAGACTGCTGGAAAATACAGCTTGACCAGCTGAAGTTGGTGAGCTGCTTTACCAGCTCAAGGTAAATTTTGATACGTAGCTGGTGTGCTGCCCAGTACGCAAAAAAATATTTGCCCTAGGAGAGCCATCCAGACATGAGGTCATTTGAAAGAGAATAGCAAGGGATTTCTATAAATACCTAATATTTGTTGTGATTTTGGTGATTCGATTTATTTGCCAATTTAAAAACACAGTACAACCACACGTGAACATAATGCATTTAAAATCATTGAGGATGACAAAAAGTGATAAACCGAATAATTTACAGTTTAAGTAGATTAATGATGATTATGCCCAAAAATAGCCTACATTTTTTTGCAATTGATTTAATATACTATATTTGAGGCAATAAAAATGGTTCCTTTCTAGCAATAAGTGCCACTCCCTAAACCGCCTCACCCACTTAAAAAGTGTACAGTAGGTGACGGCAAATGTTAAACCCCACAGAAGAAGCAGAGAAGCCTTCAACAGGAAGTTATCTTTGTTACCATTTTCCATCGACTTTTCAAACCTGTTTTTGATACTCGATAGTAGCCAGTAGCTTTTGGAAAAGAACATGGTAGGCTTTTGGAACTAAAGAGCAATTTAATTGTTTGCATTTATCACCACCAAACGTTTTGAAATACCAAACAATAGTACACTAGCAGCACCCATTACCATTCAGTCGATATAGATGGAGCACCAATTCACTAGCCTAGATTTTGAATCATGCATGGAGAGAGTGGATTGTTCGCCGGAGACTCGTTTTTTACTTAATACAACCTCAGAGTTATGGCCCTGATCTTGACGTATGTATATTGGCTGGCCCATGGACATTCCTTTAGGGTGGTTTCCCAGTGCTTTGGTGTGCCCAAGTCCATAGCACACAGGGTTTTGCATAACATTGGACAACAGATTTGGGACAACTTGAAGCAGGACATTTTATTTTCCTAGGCCAGAGGAGCTAGCTGCAGTTGGACAAGCATTTGGCTGGCTATCATGGAGTGCAAATTTAGACAAAGCGGGTGCAATAGACGGCTGATCAAACCCCCCTGATGATGCAGATTAGACTATTTGAATTCCAAAGGATTCTTCTCAATTCAGTGGAGGCTGGTGGGATGAGCTATAGGAGGACTGGCTCATTGTAATGGCTGGAATGGAATCAATTGAACGGTATCATACACATCAAAGATATGGAAACTACGTTTGACTCTGTTCCATTTCAGCCATTACAATGAGCCCGTCCTCCTATAGCTTCTCCCACCAGCCTCCACTGTCTCCATTTGTTTTTCATTACACATTCCACAGGCTGAGAGTTGCACTAAAAAACATCCTCCAGTCGTTCTGTGAATGTAACATGGACAATGCTTCTTATATGTTGTTTTTTTACATTTCTGATAGTTTGTACAGTGTGGATTGTATGCACTCACTAACTGTAAGTCGATAAGAGTGTCTGCTAAATGACTAAAATGTAAATGTAAATGGATTCTGTTTGTTAGACATTTTATATTACCTAATGATGTATTTCATTCCTGAATAGCAATAGTGTAACATTTATTACCTTTAGTAATTGTCATTCATTTAATTAATGATTAACAAGTGGAAACATGTTTTATCCTATACTACACAATTTGCAAGACACTATTTAAGTAATACGCTGCATTGGCAAATCACAATCAATACCTATAATCAATGACAAGTGATTGAATTGAAAATAGTTTTTAATCAACACCAACTGTTAATCCTATATTTTTCTTTAACAACAACTTCCTCTTTTAAACATCCAGGTGAAACAAACCTGTGTGTGTGTACATGCTCCAAATTAAAACATTTATAACTTCAACATACATGAGATCATTTAAATAACTTTAAAATATACCCCCCAAAATCATAAGAACCATCCCCACAACTCCAACCTACACCTCTGTTTTATTTGACTGGGCATTTTGCCTACCATCTTTTCAAAAATCCTTAGAAGCGCTAGGTCTTCACTTCAGTCTCTTCATGGCATCGCTCATCATTAGCAGATTTTTGTTTCTTTTTTTGTTGAAAATCCAATACTGGATTTGCCTTATTTTCTTTTTGGGGGAAGGGGTACTGGGGGCTTGAACTGGGGTGGGGGGAGCTGGCTCATCGCAGGTCGGCCTGGGATCTCCTGTAAGGAAGGACACTTGTGAAAAATCGGACAAGTTGCTCAGGGTGTTAATTGCAGGAGATATTACCATTCAGTTGCTAAATGTGTGGACTGGTGAGGAGATTGGCGTCTGGAATGATCACTCAATCAAATTAAAAGGCAAAAAAATCACAGGCCACTCAGCCTTGAGTTCTGAGTACTGTATCAAATGTGCATACAGTAGGACAAACCTAATTTGAAGGGGCTGCTATGGCGGGGGGCTCCGATTCGTACAACTCTATCAGGACCGGGGGGATAATGGAAGGCCTGGCACCCAACACCTCCCCATCTTCAGTCCCAGACCCCTTCTTGGGAGTTTTCAGTTCCTGCAAAACTTAACACACAATGTAGGCAATAGCATGAATGTTAACTTAAATACAGTATTGATCACATAAACATTTTTCACTGACAGTAGGCTTCTGATGCTTTTTCCTAAGATGCATTTGAATTAAATATCGTGAAATTACATTACTGATAACTGTCATTACTGTCACGCATCAGCCTTTTTGGTTTATTAATCACTGCACTTCATACAGTCTTCTAGAGCAGTGACACACCAACCTTACCGACTATTCAACACACATTATATTTTTTCTTTAGGTTCTCCCACTTTTTGGACACTTGTTGGCTGGTTACCCAGTTCTTTGACCAGTGTCCTATACAGAAACAATATTAGTGTGTGTTAAGATAATGGACTGTACATTCATATGGACTGTCAATGTGAAATTACATTGCACGTGGTGACCAGTAAAATGTAAACAGCAGCGAGGTACACACTCCAAAAGTTGCTTCGCTTCATGTCTCTTTTTGGTGAACTAGTCTTTTTCTATCCGGAATTCTATAAGCAGCCTGGTTTGCTCAGGAGTCCCTAGAACATAAAAAACATGCATTACAATTAATACAGTACATGTATGGCAAACGTGCCGATATAGTTAGCTAACTAGCCAAACTAGTTCCTGGCTAGCTAACCAGCTAGCATCGTTTAATAGCATTTATAGGACAAATTAATTATAGCATAGATGTTTTATTGTCACATACACTGGATAGGAGCAGTGACATTGTTGTTTTACAGGGTCAGCCATAGTAGTACAGCGCCCCTGGTGCAAATTAGGGTTAAGTGCCTCGCTCAAGGGAACAGGGACATATTATTTTTCACCTTGTCGGCTCAGGTATTCAAACCAGCAACCTTTTGGTTACTGGCCCAACACTCTAACCGCTAGGCTACCTGCCATTGCATTAAACTAACATTCCAATTGAGTGTAATATTTTGCATAAATCGTTATGAAGATATAATTACTTACATGTGTATGTGTCTTTGTTGCCAGCCATCTTGCAGAGATTTTTTAGCCGCTTGAGGAAATGTCCGCAATGTTCTCTGGAAAACACTCGACAGCGAGTCTGCATCTCAATTCGCTTTGTTTGAAGGGCCAACTATAGGGCTGAAAAGGCACTATGTATCGCTCAAAGTTGAATTGGGACACCTCGATTGGGCTTGCAGGATCACACAAAACGTAGGGATAGGGCTAAGGGGGAGGGCTAAGCGGGAGTATTGGGATTTAACCTAAACCTAGTTCTGGACTAAAAAGCAGGATCAAAGGAAAATCTTCAGGTAAAAGTGTTTCTAGTCCAGGACTATGTGTAATCTGTGTATGCAAAACTGCTCCTTAAAGTAAGAAAACTATAGCCTAGAACACAAGCAATGTGTTGCCATCTATGATGCTCTTTTATTTCTGTCATCATGAACTGTGTTGGATTCAATAGGATTCAGGAAATAGGCTAGTTACATTTTGTTACAAGTTTATGTTGGTAATGTTGAAAAGCAGGACTATACAAACAGCTAGGATTTGTCAGAAGCAGAAAAAGACATGACATTGAAGTGAGCACAATAATCCTACACGTGACCTAGCCTAACAGGCCTACTCAGATGGGAAATGGACAAGGCAGGTATGCCTGGGATCTCCTGTAAGGAAGGACACTTGTGAAAAATCGGACAAGTTGCTCAGGGTGTTAATTGCAGGAGATATTACCATTCAGTTGCAAAATGTGTGGACTGGTGAGGAGATTGGCGTCTGGAATGATCACTCAATCAAATTAAAAGCTTCATATATATATATTTTTTTTTTGAAGCTATATATGGTTTATGTTGCTGTTATAAACAATGGAGAATTGCAGCCTTATACTGTATTTTGCTTTATGATAGAGTAAAACATCTATAAGTGAAATTATTTGTGACTGAATTCAGAAAGGTGAGCTTATGTCAAATTTAGAAGATTGTTTTTGTTTTTTTACATTTATAAAAGTACACTCAGAGCTTCAAAATTGTATATCATACACTGCAGTTGGGGGAAATGTTATAATTTTTATAATTATCCCACTGTGGAGAAAAGTACGAGAAAATGCTCTTGAATGATTTTCACACTTTCTAGAGAGCTCTTCTTTGTTTATGCCACTTCAGCATCGTTTACGCCCTCTTAAGCCTTAGCCCCACCCATCTCTTTAAGAATTCACATGTAAATGCTTGAGTCAGCATGCCATTGTCCTCTAGAAAGTAGTCTCTATTATTCCCTTGCTTTATCTCAGCCTATCATGGATCCTGCTTTTATCCCTATAGCTCAGTGCTTTCTCCTTGGCTAAACTAGGCTCATAATGGAAAAAAACATATTTACAGAGCCCATACAATTTTGTAATTATAACTTTTATTTCACTTTTCCCAAAAACCCTACTTTAAAGTAGGATATAGCATCAAACACCCACAAACCTGTATTCGGTCACATTTAAAGGAGCAATTAGCAATTGCTACATCCATTTGTTGACTTTCAATTAATGAAACACACTCCTTAATTCTTGAAGAATATAACTTAGAAATGCATCATAAGCTTAGTTCAATTGTTGTACCTCATCAGAACCCAAAATATAAGCTTATTCTACGCAATTGTTTGTAAACGATGAATTTGTGGCTACATTTCTCCAGCCCCATTCCTCAGCTTTTTACCAAAACAGTGATGGGGTCACCACTTTGCTGTTGTTTAAAAGATTGCCCCTTTAAGAACCAATGGGTATACAGTATATCAAGAACAGGACCATTGAATAGATTCTCAGATGCCAGATTGCACCTTTAAAACATTTAACGAGTGGAATGGGATCATGTCTTACATGAAAAAACACGTTTACACTGCCAAGCACATTCATGGAGTTAACCTACTCTAAGAGTATGTATTAGGCTGTTTGAAAGAAGGTTTGAATCCTAATCAGCCCATTCAATGTCAGTACATGTTGTTTGAGGTACAGTAGATCAATAAAGCTACAGTACTCTAGCAGGTGTCAAAGCTGCATACACTGAAAAATCGTGTTAATGCATAGGTCAAATTAGCTTTTTGATGCTGATTTTAATTTTCTGTATGTTTCCGGCTTCAGACAAACACTAAATATTTCACGTAAAACTTAGTTTTTGTATTAATATACCACTATGTAGATCCCATTCATAGCCAAGCATATGGGATGACATACATCACCTCAAAATATTCAATAAAACCAAAAAAATAAGCAATTTCTATATATCTATATATTTTACTCTCCATGGTTCATTATGATCAATTAAGGCTGACGTAGCAGGGCTACGTCCTAAATGGAACCCTATTTCCTATGTAGTGCATTACTTTTGACCAAGGCCCATAGGGCTCTAGTCAAAAGTAGTGCACTTTATAGGGAATAGGGTGCCATTTGGGACGAATACCAGGTGTTCAGCATGAGGTAGAATCACTGCACTTTACTTTAGAATCAACAGCTAAGTTACCCCATTAACCTCCAGGGCTATCAAATTGACCAATTGTCTAAATTATCAATAAATAAGGTGTTAGGGCCAATTAGAGGCAGATCATGTTGCTTTGTTACAACAGGTCTACATTTCCCCCTAGAATTGATTGACTCACACTAGAGATAGGCTTTTGTCCATGGGCTGCGTCTCAATCCACTGCATCCAACGATGTCGGCCTTCCGCATCAGCGGTGGAAGATGGCAGAGCTACAGCGGTGTTTGTCAGACCAGGAGACAGCCCGAAAATGGGTCTTCTCACAAAAACGTCTGTAGCGTCCGAACGGTTTGGGCTACACACTAATATGACAGCTATCTGGAAAGATGAGACTTCCACGAACATGGTGATGTTCTTCGTTTTGCCCCCCCAAGTGTCACGAAACTCGTCTGAAGGTAACCCGGTACCGGGCTGAAAAATGAATAGAAGTAAATAGGGCATTTTTTACTAACACCCAAATACACCCATCATGGGAGCATGCAGAGTAGTCACACCGCGGCTCCCACTGCGATCTCAGGGGTGTTAAAAGTGTCTTAAGTAATTTCAATATAATTCAAGAAATGTGTGATGATGCGTCAACAAAATAGATGGACGGTAGGCAAGGGAACGAAGCAGAGGGGAAAAAGGAGAAGGAGATAACATTCACTGAAAATATAAAGAAAATAAAGTAGAATAAGTCACACACTCAAATGGGATAGTAAGCAAAGCACTTTAACAAATAGCGGAGACGTCTTTCAGGGATGAAAGCACACGGAGCGGAGGTGATGAACGATGACTTCACCGGCTTTCAGGACAAAAACATCTTGCACATTTTTCTGCCCTATTCCTTGTATTCCTTTATATTTATGTGCTGCCTGCTGCTGCTTTTACAATAAAAACACACAAAACACATGATTCAGAGATTTGTTTTCCTTTTTCTCTATACTTCTCTGTCCCTCTAAATCGCCTACCATTATGTGTACACTCTCTGTAGCTTTGTCCATACATCCATCCATACATTTGCCATCTTGAGAGGAGGTATAGTTACATTATCTATCCAAGGTTGAAAACCTTTTTATTTAACGGCATCATGAACTTTACCCAGCACCAGGATATTGTAGCCAAAAACCTGGTTGACTGTGCAAGGGGGCTAAAACGTGGCAACAAGTTAATCTGAATTGAAGAGGGCAGTCCATAAACACAGACAGTCCATAAGCGCAGGTGAAGGATATCAAGGATCTGGAAAGATTCTGTATGGAGGAATAGTCTAAGATCCCTTCCAATGTGTTCTCCAATCTCATAAAACATTTTAGAAAAAGGCTCAGTGCCGTTATCCTCCAAAGTGAGATATTGAAAGGTATTGAAAACAGGAGTGGCAATAACCTTTGAGGTTTTAATTATTACTTGTTAAACTTTCTCTGAGCAATTGTATTAGTATAAAATATATTTTTTAGCATACACTGTAGCTCAGTATTTGGATAATAACACTTATACAGTATTTTTTGCTCATATTTATCAAGGGTGCCAATAATTTTTTGCTCATATTTATCAAGGGTGCCAATCATTGACCTGACTGTAATCCTCTCCTCCTCACAATAACAATACCATAATATGTTACGCCATGGACATAGTCCAGTCCTCATCACGATAACAACAATGTGATATGTTACACCATGTACACAGTCCCCTCCTCCTCAAAATAACAATACCGGGATATGTTACGCTATGTACACAGTCCTATCCTCCTCACGATAACAATACCGTGATATGTTACGCCATGTACACAGTCCTCTCCTCCTCACAATAACAGTACCGTGATATGTTACACCATGTTATGTTACATCCTGGAGGGCCGAAACACTTCTGTTTTTTATTTCTACCTGGTAGTTAATTGCACTCACCTGGTGTCCCAGGTCTGAATTAGCCCCTGATTAGAAGGAGAGGATGAAAAACAGAGGTGTTTCGGCCCTCCAGCACCGGAATTGAAGAACCCTGGCCTAGTACATCACTGGGGCCGAGTTCCCTGCCATCCAGGACCTCTATATCAGGCGGTGTCAGAGGAAGGCCCTCAAAATTGTCAATGACTCCAGCCATCCTAGTCATAGACTGTTCTCTCTGCTACCGCACGGCAAGCGGTACCGGAGCGCCAAGTCTAGGTCCAAAAGGCTTCTCAACAGCTTCTACCCCCAAGCCATAAGACTCCTGAACAGCTAATCATGGCTACCCGGACTATTTGCACTGCCCCTCCACCCCCCTCTTTTACGCTGCTGCTACTCTGTCTATTATTTATGCATAGTCACTTTAACTCTACCCACGTGTACATATTACCTCAATTACCTTGAATAGCCGGTGCCCCCGCACATTGACTCTGCACCGGTACCCCCTCTGTATATAGCCTTGGTACTGTTATTTTATTTTACTGCTGCTCTTTAGTTATCCTTTTTTTTTAAAATTTACTTAACACTTTTTTTTTTTTTTACGCCATGTGCACAGTCCTCTCTTCCTCACAATTACAGTACCGTGATATGTTACGCCATGTACACAGTCCTCTCCTCCTCACATTAACAGTATTGTGATGTGTTATGCCATGTACACAGTCCTCTCCTCTTAATAACAGTACCATGATATGTTACGCCATGTACACAGTCCTCTCCTCCTCACAATAACAATACCATAATATGTTACGGCATGTACACAGTCCTCTGCTCCTCACAATAACAGTACCATAATATGTTACGCTATGTACACAGTCCTCTCCTCCTCACAATAACAGTACTGTGATATGTTATGCCATGTACACAGTCCTCTCCTCCTCTTAATAACAGTACCATGATATGTTACGCCATGTACACAGTCCTCTCCTCCTCACAATAACAATACCATAATATGTTACGACATGTACACAGTCCTCTGCTCCTCACAATAACAGTACTGTGATATGTTACGCCATGTACACAGTCCTCTCCTCCTCTTAATAACAGTACCATGATATGTTACGCCATGTACACAGTCCTCTCCTCCTCACAATAACAATACCATAATATGTTACGACATGTACACAGTCCTCTGCTCCTCACAATAACAGTACCATAATATGTTACGCCATGTACACAGTCCTCTCCTCCTCACAATAACAGTACCATAATATGTTATGCCATGTACACAGTCCTCTACTCCTCACAATAACAGTACTGTGATATGTTACGCCATGTACACAGTCCTCTCCTCCTCTTAATAACAGTACCATGATATGTTACGCCATGTACACAGTCCTCTCCTCCTCACAATAACAATACCATAATATGTTACGACATGTACACAGTCCTCTGCTCCTCACAATAACAGTACCATAATATGTTATGCCATGTACACAGTCCTCTCCTCCTCACAATAACAGCACCATAATATGTCACGCCATGTACACAGTCCTCTCCTCCTCACAGTAACAATACCATAATATGTTATGCCATGTACACAGTCCTCTCCTCCTCACAATAACAGCTCCATAATACGTTACGCCATTTACACAGTCCCCTGCTCCTCACAATAACAGTACCATAATATGTTACGCCATGTACACAGTCCTCTCCTCTTAATAACATTACCATGATATGTTACGCCATGTACACAGTCCTCTCCTCCTCACAATAACAATACCATAATATGTTACGACATGTACAAAGTCCTCTGCTCCTCACAATAACAGTACCATAATATGTTACGCCATGTACACAGTCCTCTCCTCCTCACAATAACAGTACCATAATATGTTATGCCATGTACACAGTCCTCTACTCCTCACAATAACAGTACTGTGATATGTTACGCCATGTACACAGTCCTCTCCTCCTCTTAATAACAGTACCATGATATGTTACGCCATGTACACAGTCCTCTCCTCCTCACAATAACAATACCATAATATGTTACGACATGTACACAGTCCTCTGCTCCTCACAATAACAGTACCATAATATGTTATGCCATGTACACAGTCCTCTCCTCCTCACAATAACAGCACCATAATATGTCACGCCATGTACACAGTCCTCTCCTCCTCACAGTAACAATACCATAATATGTTATGCCATGTACACAGTCCTCTCCTCCTCACAATAACAGTACCGTGATATGTTACACCATGTACACAGTCCTCTCCTCTTAATAACAGTACCATTGGGCCTCCTGTAGCTCAGTTGGTAGAGCATGGGGCTTGCAACGCCAGGGTTGTGGGTTTGATTCCCACGGGGGGCCAGTATAGAAAATGTATGCACTCACTAACTGTAAGTCGCTCTGGATAAGAGCGTCTGCTAAATGTCTAAAATGTAAAATGTACTATGATATGTTATGCCATGTACACAGTCCTCTCCTCCTCACAATAGCAATACCATAATATGTTACGACATGTACACAGTCCTCTGCTCCTCACAATAACAGTACCATAATAAGTTATGCCATGTACACAGTCCTCTCCACCTCACAATAACAGCACCATAATATGTTACGCCATGTACACAGTCCTCTCCTCCTCACAATAACAACACCATAATATGTTACGACATGTACACAGTCCTCTCCTCCTCACAATAACAATACCATAATATTCCCGTGCCCATTCCACCGGTGCCTGGTCCGGCACCGGTCAGCTGCTCCACTCCGGAGCCAGAGATGTCCGCTCCACCGGTGCCTGATCCAGTGCCGGTCAGCTGTTCCACTCCGGAGCCTGAGTAGTCCACTCCACCGGTGCCTGATCCAGCTCCGGTCAGCTGCGCCACTCCGGAGCCAGAGCAGTCCGCTCCACCGGGGTTCAGTCCAGCTCCGGTCAGCTACTCCACTCCGGAGCCAGAGCAGTCCGATCCACCGGTGCCTGATCCAGCTCCGGTCAGCTGCGCCACTCCGGAGCCAGAGCAGTCCGCTCCACCGGGGTCTAGTCCAGCTCCGGTCAGCGGCTCCACTCCGGAGCCAGAGCAGTCCGCTCCACCGGTGCCTGATCCAGCTCCGGTCAGCGGCTCCACTCCGGAGCCAGAGCAGTCCGCTCCACCGGTACCTAGTCCAGCTCCGGTCAGCGGCTCCAGTACAGACCATGACGTCAGCCCCTCTCCAGGTTTTGGGTCTCCCACACCAGGGTCCAGACAGGGCCTGGCGTATCGTGGGAGGAAGGAGAGGGGAAGCAGCGCGCCGAGGTCCAGACCAGACCAGGGGCGCAACAGGGAGGCGGAGAGTGAGAGGTCGTCACGCCCCGAGCCGGATCCGCCTCCGAGGCGGAATGCCCACCCGGCCCCTACCCTGTTTGTTTAAGTTGTGCGGTCGGAGTCCGCACCTTTGGGGGGGGGCTCACGCCCTGACTCAGGGGACGCTTATATGTTGAGTCAGGGTGTGTATATTCCTTGTTGTGCTTGTTCTATGTTGTATATCTAGTATGTGTGGATCTATGTTGGCCGGTGTGGTTCCCAATCAGAGGCAGCTGTCGCTCGTTGTCTCTGATTGGGGACCATACTTAGGCAGCCTATTGGCACTGTCTAGTTGTGGGATCTTGTTCCGTGTAAGGTTTGTTGTGTGTTACTTTAGGACTTCACGTGTCGTTGGTTTATTGTTTTGTCGTGTGTTTATTTAGTTTAATAAACATGTACGCATTTCACGCTGCGCCTTGGTCTGACCCGTCATTCAACGAATGTGACACAGTCCTCTGCTCCTCACAATAACAGTACCATAATAAGTTATGCCATGTACACAGTCCTCTCCTCCTCACAATAACAACACCATAATAAGTTACGCCATGTACACAGTCCTCTCCTCACAATAACAACACCATAATAAGTTATGCCTTGTACACAGTCCTCTCCTCCTCACAATAACAACACCATAATAAGTTACGCCATGTACACAGTCCTCTCCTCCTCACAATAACAACACCATAATAAGTTATGCCTTGTACACAGTCCTCTCCTCCTCACAATAACAACACCATAATAAGTTACGCCATGTACACAGTCCTCTCCTCCTCACAATAACAACACCATAATAAGTTACGCCATGTACACAGTCCTCTCCTCACAATAACAACACCATAATAAGTTACGCCATGTACACAGTCCTCTCCTCACAATAACAACACCATAATAAGTTACGCCATGTACACAGTCCTCTCCTCACAATAACAACACCATAATAAGTTATGCCATGTACACAGTCCTCTCCTCCTCACAATAACAACACCATAATAAGTTACGCCATGTACACAGTCCCCTCCTCACAATAACAACACCATAATAAGTTACGCCATGTACACAGTCCTCTCCTCACAATAACGACACCATAATAAGTTACGCCATGTACACAGTCCTCTCCTCACAATAACAACACCATAATAAGTTACGCCATGTACACAGTCCTCTCCTCACAATAACAACACCATAATAAGTTACGCCATGTACACAGTCCTCTCCTCACAATAACAACACCATAATAAGTTACGCCATGTTCTCATCTCCTTATCTTTTCTTTCTTCTCCTCTCCTCTTTTCTCATTGACTTAATGAAATGTCTGAGGAGACTCCAGAAAGTGGTCTGTTCTTTTTTTATTCCTCCGCTCATCCCTCAAACTTTATTGCATCCCTGACGCATATGGCATCCCAAATAAGATTAATTACTATTCAAAACTCTCTGAAATTACCTATGTTTCCTCACATTCAACTTCTCAGGGGTCTAGGGCTAAATTGCTACCGTCAATTCTCACTGAGATTTCTGCTAGACTGGAAAAACATCTTCCTACCTTTTTCTCTTTGACCACCGCCGCCAATGGACTGTCTCTGCTAGTTATCTATTCGGAAGTGAAATATAAACACATTTGCACACCCTGTGTAAAATTCTAATCAAGCACAATGGATGCTTTGCAATGGCTAAGAGGCAAAATAAGGTGTAAAAGATCCACTCATTTGAGGAGATTTTGTTTTTTATGAGAGTTTTCATGGACAGTCTTGGTCTGCGTCCCAAATGGTTCCCTATTCCCTATGTAATGCAGTACTTCTGACCAGAGACCTATGAAGCCCTGGTCAAAAGCAGTGCAATACTTAAGGAATATAGAGCTATTTGGGAAATAGACACTCAAGGATATGTATAAAGGAAAGTGGATATATCCAGTCAAAGATATAAGAGTGTATTCAGTCCTGAAGCAATACTCATCAGTTCATCATTCAATACACCTAGGTGGAATAGTGTTTGAATTAGTAGTAGGTAATGAGTGTCTTGAGTTGCTCTGCTGTGTGATGTCAAAACGCTAGACAGGAAGCTAACAGTCACAGAGGAAGAAGGTGGAGGGAAAAGAGGGTCTCAAATCCCTCCCTGTCTTCATTTCTCTCTTCTCATCTACATGCACAGTGACAAGAGCAATTAAAAATGTTCTGTTACCCTCTACTCTGCTCATCCTGCTGTCTGTCTATATATCTGGAAGTGTCGCAGATTAAAATCCGTTTTTATTGTGACTTGGGGAGAGGCTGGCTAATGACAATATGTTTGCAATGAGGACCATATGATTCTGTCACAAAACACAATTATTTGCATGTTTTTCACTTTACGTTGAGTTGAGCCTGCTGTTGGGGTCCATATGTCTATCACCTGTTACCAAAGTATTTATTAGTGTGCAAGTGAATCTGAGCTTAGAGCACAACTAGCACAAGGTATAACCTGTCCATACAAACATAATCACTGTTTTAAGTGCAGCCTATGGAACCAAATTGTTAACCATCTATTCCGTACGTCTATACAGTCCTGGTGTATTTGAATATATGGCATTTTTGAGTTAGCTGCAGAAGCTTTGAAGAAAAAGGGAAATATGCAGCATTACTTTACTCCAACAGGATCAAAGTCATTTACAAGTGTCACAGAAGGGTGACATTTAAAATCCACTCAACTGCAACCACAGAGGATAGAATAGTGACAACAAAATGCGGTTTTTCTCTAGAGACTTCAGTTTCCTGTGGCATGTCTTCTCCTCACCTTGGACACTGTGCCTAGTGTCAGCTGTCAGTGTAAGGATGACAGCAGCAATAGTCTCTCTCTCTATCCCTCCATTCTCTCAGTCAGTCTCTCTCTCCTGGTATCTCACTCCCTGTCTCTCTCTCTCACTCCCTGTCTCTCTCTCTCACTTCCTGTCTCTCTCGCTCTCTCACTCCCTGTCTCTAACTCCCTGTCTCTCTTTCCCTCCCTCCCTCCCTCCCTCCCTCCCTCCCTCCCTCCCTCCCTCCCTCCCTCCCTCCCTCCCTCCCTCCCTCCCTCCCTCCCTCCCTCCCTGTCTCTCTCTCTCACTCCCTGTCTCTCTCACTCCCTGTCTTTCTCTCACTCCCTGTCTCTCACTCCATTTTCCCTTAGGGCCAGAGGTTGGCCAAGCTATTAACTTCCATTTAAGTGTGATCTTCTGAGCCTGGCTGTAGTCTCACCCCTACTGCAGTCTCTCCCCTTCTCTCAGGCAGAGCCGGAGACAGTCCCCTACGTAGGGCTGACTGTCAGGGCACCCCGCCTGCAGGTGTCTGTCTGGCAGCTCCACAGAGCCAATCGCTCCTCAGTGTGTTTGTAAGGCAGACTTATTCCATCTAAGAGTAAAGTTAGTCATCAAAGCAAATGTATTTCACAGGCTTTTTGCCAATTTTAGTAAGACCCCCTCTCGGGCCTGTCAGTCGAACTGTCAAACTAACACTAACTCTCTACCATTTTCTAATAGTTGTGAGCTATGATTCGTTATTTTAGTCGACAAGAGCTAGCTACATACATTTTCGATATATTAATTAATGTAAAATATTTTAAATTACGTTTTCTAACCTCAGAATAAAGAGCGGGATGGATTTATCGAAAGGAATTTGGAGACGTTTTGACTGAGTGTATGGAGAGAGAGCGAGAACAAAAGCTATTGTATCGGAAAACATTGGGAATGTTCCAAACCAAGGTTAGAAAGAGCATTTTACAGCTGTAGCAGTCAATCCAATTGAAATATTAAAACAACATTTCATGTCGACTTCTGGGTAAATCCTTCCTTATTTGCCAAAGGAGAAGGAAATATTTACAACTAGTGTGATGGGTGATTTGAAGGAGTCAGGCGCAGGAGGGTAAATCACAGAATAACAGGATTTATTCCGGAATACAGAGTTACGCAGTAATGCGTCAAAACAGTCCAGTGCGCAAAACTGGCACACTGGAACTAGCAAGGCACATTGGGAAAATAACCCGGCAATACAAAATACAAGGAGCTCAACCGAGCTTCACTCTCCTCACAATAAACAATCACACACAAAGACAAGGGGGCAGAGGGAACACTTATACAGGTACTAATGAGGGGATATGAACCAGGTGTTTATAATAAACAAGATGAGTTTAACAAATGGAATGATGAGATGAGGAGCGGCAGTGGCTAGAAGGCCGGTGACTATGAACGCCGAAGCCTGCCCGAACCAGGAGAGGAGGCAGCTTCGGAGGAAGTTGTGACAACTAGAGATCAACATTGAAGAATATCATCGGACTGTAATCTGACGAAAAGCACAACAACAACCGCCAAGTTCCCTTTTTTTTTTTTACCATCAGCGCAATTAATCAAAAAGCAATTACATTAGCGTGCATCGGGAGATGGATTAAATGAATTTGACAATAATTTCAGTGGCTGAGATAGCTTGGGCCTCATCCCGCTGACTGGTGATCTGAAAAACACATTTTGTGTCCCAAATGGCAGCCTTATTTTCTGTACTGTATATGTAGGATATAGGGTGCCATTTGGGACGTAATCACAGAGTGGAGAGAGTTTGGCTAATTAGTCTAGGGGATAAGCCGGGGCTATTTTGTGTGTGTGTGTGTGTGTGCGTGTGTGTGTGCGTGTGCGGCTCTCCAGAACCCTGTTCAGTCAGCATGTATTAAAGCACACGCCTATAAAATCAGAAGCTCTACTCCTGCCGCATGCACCCAACACACAAACGCCTGCCAGTGCCACACACGCATGCCACACCGCACCATATTTCACAGCCCCTCCATGCTTTATTAGACTGCTAAATGTGCCTAAGGAAGGACCCACACCCTCCAGTCTGGGTGATTCTAATGAACTCTATGTACTGTATCTACATGATCTCATATTATATTATTGACTCCTCAAATCTCTACGAGTAAACTAGCTACCTCTACTGAGGGGGTGGGTGTTGGGCGGTGGGGGGAGGTTGTATCACAATGCAGTTAATGTAGTTTGGTTGCTTCCAACCAATTCCATATATCCATGTACATCACTGATGTAGCACACACTCCAGCAGCCCCCCGCAAGGCAGGGGCCCACGAGCTTAAGGGGCCCACAACCAAAAACAAAAGACTGTGCTACGCCACTGAACTAATCAAGTGCTTCATAAACAACAGATGTAGACTAACAGTGAAATGCTTACTTATGGGCCCTTCCCAACAATGCAGAGAGAAAAAAAGAGAAATTGAAAAATAGTAACAAGGAATAAATAAACAACAAGTAACGATAACTTGGCTATATAGACGGGATACCAGAAAATAGTCGATTTGCAGGGGTATGAGGTAATTGCGGTAGATACAATACATGGCCAAAAGTATGTGGAACATCTCAAAGTCATTACACAACGATTGCCAATGAATGTGTAATAGTGTTTTCGTCTTTCTCTCACAGACAATACCGCTAGGATACAAAGAAGCTGATGACTCTCAAGAGGAGATGTGAAAGGTCCCATAACAACAATCTCCCTTGTATCAAAGTGACTCCGAACACCTCACAGCACCACCCAAACACACCATATGCAAGTATTCCCTTTGTAGAACTGTAGTATTTATTATAGGCGTTAGTAGTATACAGTATGTACATATAGGTAGGGGTAAAATGACTAGGTAAGAGGATAGATAATAAACAGTAGCAGCAGTGTATGTGACGAGTCAAAAGAGTTAGTGCAAAAAGGGGCAATGCAGATAGTTAAATAGTTAACCAATAGCTTCCCAGACTAACTATTTAACAGTCTTATGGCTTGGGGGTAGAAGCTGTTCAGGGTCCTGTTGGTTCCAGACTTGGGGTAGCAGAGAGAACAGTCTATGACTTGGTTGGCTGGAGTCTGACAATTTGTAGGGCCTTCCTCTGACACCGCCTGATATAGAGGTCCTGGATGGCAGGGAACTCGGCCCCAGTGATGTACTAGGCCAGGGTTCTTCAATTCCGGTCCTGGAGGGCCGAAACACCTCTGTTTTTCATCCTCTCCTTCTAATCAGGGGCTAATTCAGACCTGGGACACCAGGTGAGTGCAATTAACTACCAGGTAGAAATAAAAAACAGAAGTGTTTCGGCCCTCCAGGACCGGAATTGAAGAACTCTGTACTAGGCCATACGCACTACCCTCTGTAGCGCCTTGGGCTTCAAATGCCAAGCAGTTGCCATACCAAGCGGTGATGCAGCCAGTCAAGATGCTCTCAATGGTGCAGCTGTATATCTCTTTTTTGGAGGATCTTAGGGCCCATGTCGAATCTTTTCCATCTCCTTAGTGGGAAGAGGCTTTGTCGTGCCTTCTTCACGACTGTGTTGGTGTGTGTGGACCATTATCATTTCTTAGTGATGTGTACACCAAGGAACTTGAAGCACTCGACCCGCTCCACTATAGCCCATCTATGTACAGTGGGGAAAAAAAGTATTTAGTCAGCCACCAATTGTGCAAGTTCTCCCACTTAAAAAGATGAGAGAGGCCTGTAATTTTCATCATAGGTACACGTCAACTATGACAGACAAATTGAGGAAAAAAAATCCAGAAAATCACATTGTAGGATTTTTTATGAATTTATTTGCAAATGATGGTGGAAAATAAGTATTTGGTCACCTACAAACAAGCAAGATTTCTGGCTCTCACAGACCTGTAACTTCTTCTTTAAGAGGCTCCTCTGTCCTCCACTCATTACCTGTATTAATGGCACCTGTTTGAACTTGTTATCAGTATAAAAGACACCTGTCCACAACCTCAAACAGTCACACTCCAAACTCCACTATGGCCAAGACCAAAGAGCTGTCAAAGGACACCAGAAACAAAATTGTAGACCTGCACCAGGCTGGGAAGACTGAATCTGCAATAGGTAAGCAGCTTGGTTTGAAGAAATCAACTGTGGGAGCAATTATTAGGAAATGGAAGACATACAAGACCACTGATAATCACCCTCGATCTGGGGCTCCACGCAAGTTCTCACCCCATGGGGTCAAAATGATCACAAGAACGGTGAGCAAAAATCCCAGAACCACACGGGGGGACCTAGTGAATGACCTGCAGAGAGCTGGGACCAAAGTAACAAAGCCTACCATCAGTAACACACTACGCCGCCAGGGACTCAAATTCTGCAGTGCCAGACGTGTCCCCCTGCTTAAGCCAGTACATGTCCAGGCCCGTCTGAAGTTTGCTAGAGTGCATTTGGATGATCCAGAAGAGGATTGGGAGAATGTCATATGGTCAGATGAAACCAAAATATAACTTTTTGGTAAAAACTCATCTTGTCGTGTTTGGAGGACAAAGAATGCTGAGTTGCACCATACCTACTGTGAAGCATGGGGGTGGAAACATCATGCTTTGGGGCTGTTTTTCTGCAAAGGGACCAGGACGACTGATCCGTGTAAAGGAAAGAATGAATGGGGCCATGTATCGTGAGATTTTGAGTGAAAACCTCCTTCCATCAGCAAGGGCATTGAAGATGAAACGTGGCTGGGTCTTTCAGCATGACAATGTTCCCAAACACACCGCCCGGGCAACGAAGGAGTGGCTTCGTAAGAAGCATTTCAAGGTCCTGGAGTGGCCTAGCCAGTCTCCAGATCTCAACCCCATAGAAAATCTTTGGAGGGAGTTGAAAGTCTGTGTTGCCCAGCGACAGCCCCAAAACATCACTGCTTTAGAGGAGATCTGCATGGAGGAATGGGCCAAAATACCAGCAACAGTGTGTGAAAACCTTGTGAAGACTTACAGAAAACGTTTGACCTGTGTCATTGCCAACAAAGGGTATATAACAAAGTATTGAGAAACTTTTGTTATTGACCAAATACTTATTTTCCACCATAATTTGCAAATAAATTCATTAAAAATCCTACTATGTGATTTTCTGGAATTTTATTTCTCATTTTGTCTGTCATAGTTGACGTGTACCTATGATGAAAATTACAGGCCTCTCTCATCTTTTTAAGTGGGAGAACTTGCACAATTGGTGGCTGACTAAATACTTTTTTCCCCCACTGTAAATGGGGGTGTGCTTGGCCCTCCGTTTCCTGTAGATCAGCTCCTGTGTCTTGCTGGCGTTGAAGGAGAAGTTGGTGTCCTGGCACCACACTGCCAGGTCACTGACCTCCTCCCTATAGGCTGTCTCATCATCGTCGGTGATCAGGCCAACCACTGTCGTGTCATCAGCAAACTTAATGCTGATGGTGTAGTTAAAATGTGAATTCCATAAACTTGAATACCCCCTTGGTTTTCTAATGAATGTAGAGGGCTTGGGCTGTTGCTGTCACGGTTCAGACAGACGACCAGAGGACCACAATAGCGTCACACCAGAAAGTTTATTAAACTTAAGGGAAAAGGGAAGTAGGGAGTGAATGAAGGCTCCAGGGGTAACAGGGATCCCGTCCAATGAGCTGGGTCTGTGCCCCCCCCAGTGGCAGCGATGCGTCCTATGAAGCCGGTGGTGGGTGGTCCAGAAGTCCTGGGGGGGGGGAGACACAGACACAACAGGGCGGAATGAAACCAGGCAGCAGTACAGTTCAAGGGAAATCCAAAATACGTAGTAGCAAGGCAGAAGGCTGGTCAGAGTTACCGGGATTGAAGAGTAGTCAGGAGTCGTAATGGCAGAAGCAGGTCTGGATCTCCTGAGGCAGAAGAGTATCCAAAAACAGGCAGGTCCGGGGTCACAAAACCAGGGTGAGCCAGAAGCGCGAGCAAACAGGTTCCGGGTGTGAGCTTTGCAGACGATCTGACACCGGAGAGCTGAAAGACAGGGCCTTAAATACTGGGAGAGGTAGTGGGTAATGCAGCGCAGCTGGCAGAGTAATTAGAGCAGAGCAGAGCAGGGACAGGTGGAGCTAGTTAGGCTGAGTAGAGAGAGTGGTGAGCAGAGTGGAAGAAAATTAAGGTGGTAACCCGGTGGAGTGAGAGGCCCATGACAGAACCCCCCAAGGGACGGCCCCAGAAGTCCCAAGAGCAACACCACGCCGGGCGGGAGGAGGGGAGCCGGAGGAGGGCTAGAACTCCTCCGAACGGTCCGAGTGAACGTCCTCATCCTCGGAGGAAGCCGGAGGGCCGTGGTCGGGAGATGGGACAGGTCCCGAGACAGGATCAGGCACAGGACAGGAAGCCGAGCGGGCCGGACGGTTAGGGACCCCTCTGGGGCGGCCCCTACGGATTGCAGGTTGATCAGGATGCCGTTGGTGGAAAGCGGTGATGAGAGTCCTATCCACAATCCGACTAGCTGGCACCCAGGTCCTTTCCTCAGGTCCATAGCCCTCCCAGTCAATGAGGTACTGGAGACCCCTACCCCTCCGTCTGGACCGAAGCAGGCGGCGGACGGTGTAAACCAGACCACCATCGACGAGCCGTGGAGGAGGAGGACCAGGCGCAGCAGGGACCAGCGGACTCTCATGGATGGGCTTAATCTTAGACACATGGAAAGTGGGGTGCACCCTCAGGGAATTAGGCAGTTGGAGCCGGACAGCAGTTGGGCTAATCACTCTTATGATAGGGAATGGGCCAATGAACCGAGGTGCCAGCTTCTGCGACTCCACCCTGAGTGGCAGGTTCTTCGATGACAACCACACCCTTTGACCAACATGGTAGGTGGGAGCAGGAATTCTCCGACGGTTGGCCCCGGTAGTGTAGCTGGCAACGGACCTGAGGAGTGTGGCTCGGGCTTGTGACCAGGTGCGGCGACATCGACGGGCAAAAGCAAGTGCAG